>NW_015622821.1:166830-766830 GCF_000835515.1 Exophiala oligosperma
TCTTCGGTGGCAGGTTCTTCGGTGGCAGGTTCTTCGGTGGCAGGTTCTTCGGTGGCAGGTTCTTCGGTGGCAGGTTCTTCGGTGGCAGGTTCTTCAGCGGGAGGTTCCTCAGCAGGTGCGTCAGCTGGTGCTTCCTCTGCTGGCGCCTCGTCCACAGGAGCAGCTTCTTCGCTCGCAGGTGCGTCTTCAGCGGGAGCCTCTGCAGCAGCTGACTCTTCGGTAGGTGCTTCTTCTGCAGCAGGTTCTTCAGGAGCGGTCTCTTCAGCAGGGCCTTCTTTGGCGGGTGTCTCCTCAGTCGCTGGTGTTCCTTCAGCGGGTGCTTCCTCGGTGGCTGGCTCTTCAGTGGAAGGTGCCTCTTCGACAGGAGGTTCTTCTGCTGGTGCGGAGTCTTCCGCGGGTGTCTCTTCCGGTGCAGTATTGCCGTCTGCGTTTTCTTCAGCAGGGACTTCCTCAGCAGGGGCATCTTCTCCAGTGGCTTCGTTGGATTCTGCTGCCTCAGGAGCAGCCTCTTCTGCTGGTGCATCTGGTGTCTCCTCCGCAGACGGCATTTCCACGTCTGCGGTGGTAGCTTCGGCTGAAACAGCCTCATCAGATTTCTCTTCTGGTGCTTCTTCAGCTTCCTTAGTCGCTTCATCGCTCGCTTCTGCGTCTGGCGCATCTGCCGCGGGCGTCTCCTCATCGGCCGGTGCCTTATCGTCGCCATCAGGAGCAGCATCTCCGTCTCCATCGGTAGCAGATGGCTCTTCGTTGTTTCCATCAGCCTCTTCTGAAGAGGGAGCTGCCTCATCTGTTGGCGTTGGCTCAGTAGCCTCCTCGGCTGGTGGATCGGGGCTGCTACTCTCGGCAGGAGGATTCTCAGGAGGAGATGTGGCATCCCCAGTTCCGTCGGGGCCAGCATCTGCATCAACCTCTTTCTCTTCGCCACCTGCGCTTTCGGCTTCAGGAGCCGTCACTGGCTCGCCAGCGGAGCCGTTTTCTCCTTCTGGCTCTTTCTCTTCCTCAGCAGTGGTCTCCGTTGCCGCCTCTACTGGCGGGTCGCTCTCGTCGTTGGCCGGGGCGTCTTGTGTTGGCTCTTCGGCATCATTTGTTGCCTCTGGGTTGTCCCCGGAACTGTCGTCTGGTGGCGTAGCTTCTGACTCTGTTGTTTCCTCGGCTGGTGGAGCTTCGATTGAATCCGGTGTCGTTTCATCTGATGATGCTTGATTGGCCTCACCAGCTGGTTCTGGTGAGTCTTCATGGTTCTCCGGCGTCGCCGCTGGAGTCTCTTCGGATTCAACTGTAGGCGGATCCGCATCAATAATAATTGTGTCCGGGGCCTCGGGCCCGGCACCGACGTCAGACATGGCTTGTTCAAGCACCTCAGCTATTTGCTCTGGAGGGGCGTCTGCTTCTTGCATTTTTTCTACTATTTCAACCACACTTTCTGGCTCTGATGGCTTGTCGTCATCGGTTGTTGTCTCCTTGGTTTCATCTTCTGTGTTACCAACATCGGCGGCGGCTTCAATCTCAGCTTCCTTTGGCGTTTCTGCCGGGCTTGTTTCCGCAGCTTCAGGAGGCGTGTCTTGCGCTTCCATAGCGGTATTCGCTTCTTCCTGTGAAGCCTCACTTGAATCTGGTGGAGGAGCTTCTGCTCCGTCCAAGATCCGGTTAGAAGATTGTGCCTGAGTATTTCCAGACCCCGACATACCTTCGTCCTTGGGAGCTTCTTCAGAATCCAATGGGTCATCTAAGACCGCGTTCGCTGTCGAACTTGTTTCTGCACTGTCGTCGGAAGCACCGTTGTCGTCTTCCAATAGTATTATTTCTTCTTGACAATTAGTATGTGTCAAAATACCTTTATGGAGTGCTGGCTTGCCTTCAAGATCTTCTGGTGGCGGGTTCAACGATTCTGGTACCGCCTTTTCGTTTAATGCTGGCGATCCTGGCTGGGACTCGAAACTCTTTAGAGGGTCGTCAGCAAATGGGGGAAAAGGGTATATTCGTTCGGGCGGCACAATGGGATGGGAAGAAAATGTGAGGGTATTTCTGTCAAAAGTTCTCCATTGAAACACAGGAAGCTGTGCATACTGGAATTGGTACGGCCGAGCCATTGTGAGTTGAGTTGGGTTCTTCGACCCGAGGGTTGTGTCGATTCTGGTACTTATTCTTTCTTTTGCCTTTCTTGCTTTTGACCATGACGGGGGGGACAGGCACAGCCGACGCAGGATTATATGGTATTCTGAGTGGCCAGAGCGTCGGTGTTTCCTGTCACACCTTCAGGCCGGTATCACGAGTGTCACGGAGGAATGGAAAAGCAGCGATGACGTGACAGCAACTGATCGGATGGTTTCGCTTGGGTACATAAGCGGGAGACAAGCAGAAGATACGACGCAGGAAGCTCAAAAGGAGTTCGCAATGGCTGAGAACTTTGGAAGGAGGCAAAAGTTGCCAGATGGTCGAGCAATGGCCAGATCTTGAGGCCCGGGCATGATCTTCTGCTCTGGGAGTCATCTTTCATCAAATCCCGCCTCTCCTTCCAAGCGTAGGAATGGAGCATTTTGCAATTGGGCCACGTTGTAGCATACCAGCCGTTGCTTTTGCGCAAGTGTCGGGCCGGATGCTTTGGCGAAAGTAATGCGGACAGCGTGCAGAGGTAGCGTGGCTCGAAAAAAGATAGAAACTGACTCAGGGTCAGGCAACTGCAACTGAGACTGGAATCATCTTGGGTGAATGCCCGCAATTGGACGAAATGTGCAGCTGTACATTGTTGATTGGCCCGAATGGGTGGCCGAAAGTGACACTTGTGTTGATGCCCAACGACAATCCCACGGCTTCATTCGACGACGAAATGCAGGCAAAAGAGCAAAAGCCGGTGGTCGCTTGGTCGAATGACCAAGTCACCGTCGTTCAAATTCCCCCAAGTGAGACCAGTTGAGACCAGTTCGTGGTGCGACGTGGAGGAGTTCATGGAGACACAGGAAGTGAATGCACCATCCCAGGCCCAGCAGCACTAGAGGGCGAATTCCGCGTTCAGCCGATGCAAGTGCATGAGGGCATGTGATAGAAGACGTTGGCTGATCGACGAAAAAAGAAACGCGGCATGAACAAATTGAAGAAGATTGGGAGGATTTCACTCGATTGACCCAGCGCAGAATCGACGGCACAAGGGGCGAACGAAGCGCAGGAACGGCATATAGATCCCAGTCCTCCCCCGTAGTCCCTCGTACTCGTATCTCGTTGGCTCTTCTCTTCCCTTCGTTCATCTCTATCGTCGCCTCACTTTCAACCAGATTTCTATATGATTCGTTATTGACCTTTATCGTGCAGAGCGGACTTCGTTGATCTCACAGTCGGCAAAGGGCGTTTCATCACGTGCATTACTCTATTATTCTATCCGAGAATGCATACCGAGAACCGCAGTCTACAACAATTGTATTCATCATCGTCATTCGTTCAGTCGAGTTCTCTATCCATTTTCTCTCGCCATCGAGGCCCGAATCGTTTCATCGCCCATATCACGGATGCGCTGGACAGTGTCCAGATTCCCAAAATAGTAAAAAGCCAGCCATTGCCAATGCCCGAGATGACGGGGGCACCAACGATTGCACCAACACACGACAGGATATTTCGGCAAAAATTGTTCAAGGCGACGCCCGAAGATGATCGTCGTGGCATGAATTCCGTCAACATAGTGGTCGACATGGCAAAAATAAGCATGGAGCCAACGCCGTAGAAGAAGTTCGCAATCATCTGTACTCCACGTGTCAGTCCCTGTACCTGCATATGACATTCGCTCCCAAGGGTGACTCACGGGAACGATCCAAAGCACCCCTTTCTCAGCCGTCCAGCCGTACCAGACCAAGGCAACAGGATAGAGCAGGGCACCAAGCCACGCGTTCTCTCGCATGCGATCCTCCGGATGAAAGATCAGTTTGCCTCTCTCGTCTATCCGGCGTGCCTTCAACGCCTCCCGTTTCATAATGGAGTCCATCCACCTACCGCCAAAGACGCTTGCAAGGATGTACCCAATTGAATTCGGAATGTAGAGCAACCCAATGATAATGGTTGAGAATTGATAAGGCGGCCTCTCAAAGGTATACTGGACACTGATGTTCAACACGTAAAGCGAGCCGAAAGTAATGGCCGAATAGTAAACCGTCAGTAGAACCGGCATGAACCTGATGTACAAGATGACCTGAAGTGGGTCAACGAGCAACATTTTTAGCACTTTCAGGTACTTTTGGCTGCTTTGCTGGACAGCCTCGCGGGTCGATGTCCGGCTCAAGGGCGCCCCAGACCGATCACTCATAGACGAGGTAGTCTCATTTGCGGCTTCGTCAACGATATCCTTCGTTGCTCTGAGGGTTTCTGGGAGGCCGAAGAACAGCAAAACCCAGGCCAAAACTAGAGATTATGTCAGTCCTTTCTTGTCTGTTGTCACAATGCACTTCTACTTACCCCCGTAGATTACAAGCGCCCATTGAGTAGCTCTCCAATCCCAATGCTGCCCGAGGACACCGCCCACAATGGGTGCCGCCAAGGGACCGCAAAGAGGGCCCAGATAGAACGTGCCCATGGCTCGTCCCCTTTCTCTCGACTCCCAAATGTCGGCGATGGTTCCTGCACCTACGGCTTGGACAGAAGCAGCAGCTCCTCCGGAAAGCATGCGCATACCAACTAACATTCCTATCGACTGAGATTCGGCACTAATAACAGCAAAGAGAACGAAAAGCGCAAAAGAGACGATATAAACTGACCGCCGTCCAAATAACTCCGAGAACATCGACCACCAGAGCGGGAAAATGGCCATACTGAGCATGTACAGAGCGACGGATAAGTTAGTCGTGGTAGGCGTCGAATGGAGATCTTTAGCAACGTCTTCAAGAGTTGCTAGTCGGACCAGTCAGCAGTGCAAGGGACACCTTACCAGAGGAACAAGCTTACGCAAAATGATAGAACTTCCGATGGGGGCAGCTGCGGCCGCAACTGCGACAATGAAAGTGATGAACCATTTCGTCGAATCCTTGTAGTCGAACGGCTGGGTGACTTCGGCGACAATGGCGAACCGCGAAAAAAGCCCCCGTCGTTTCGACCGAGGGACCTTGACGAGAGGACTTTTCGGGGTGATGGTCCTTTGTAAGACATCATCTGCGATTTCAATATCCTGACTTTCTCCGACTGTTGATTGTTCGCTTGGAGCCGTTGAATGAGTCGTGTGTACCGACCTCACGTCGGACGGTACATCGTATTCCTTTCCAGCCTCTTTTCCATTATACTCCGGTGTGCCTGGATTGGCTGACGTCTGTAGCAAAGCTGAAATCTTCTCGGGGCTGTTGGCAGCCATATGTAGGTCTCAAAGTGCGCTCAAATGCAAAGGTAGGATCGCGGTGATTGCTATCGTTTGTCCGAGTCATCCCTCCTATATATGCTGGATTGAATGAGAGGGAAAGGCAAAGAGAGTGAGCACGGTTATATGGTAGTCATAGGCATGTTTCAGCGTTCATCAGTAGCCTCCAGTACAGCTGCACGTCTTCATGTGTGGTCAAAATTGAAGAAATAAAGGAAGACTGCAGTCGTAGGCCATTAAGGGCGTGTCGGCATGCGAGACATGCTGGCTACAGACAAGTAGCAGGCCATGTACGGAGTACATCCCCACCGTATCTGGCGCAACAAACAGAGGACCAATGACGGAGGGAAAATGGCGGGGTCAAAGCACACATTTACCGAGTCGAAGTTCAAAAAGATTGAATCTGAAGAGAGGAAATCGTGCCGTCTTTGCCGCAAGCCTGGGGATCATTGGAGGAAGATGAGAGCGAGCGTCGGAGAGCCGCTGGTGTACGAAAGAACTCGACTCCAAGTACGAATACGAGTATTTTCAATACTCCGGACCTCGGTCTGAATAGCATCGACCGTGGGTACCAGCATCTAGACTGCATATGCCTTTGACTCGTCCTCAACAGCAACTCGTTGAGTCGGTCCTCTGCTGATGGTGACGCGTCGGTCATAGGGCGCATGTTGTCCTCAATCGACACCAAGATATCCGCAGGCGACAATGGCCGTGGAGTGAGGCTTTAATCTTGCTCTGCGTTGAAATCCGGGTTACAGTGCCGAAAGAGATAGGATATAGCCGCAGCCCTTTCATCGACCTTGTTACGAGTTATTTCTTGCCAGCTGCGGCTTCAATGGGATTTGCTTGATATCGACAGCTGTTTAAACAATGCGTGTAACGCTGTTGACATGGTCATGATATTCCTGAAGGCACCATATTCAGACCGATATGGTTGTCCTCTGGCAGTCAAAGTCGATCGGACCAATTACTGAATGTTTCACAAGATGCTTGTATTGCGGGGAAAGACCAGAGAGAACATCGTCGAAGCACCTTGTAAACTGACAACCCTAACGTCCAGCATATCACTAACCTTTTCCATTGTTTGAAGCGGCGCTGCTGTTTCCCAGGTCAAGTCGGCGCTGATCAAATATCATCTCATGAGTATTGCAGGCAACGGGGTTGTCACACACACGATTCTCGGTTGTCAAAGAGCTCGGAAAACTCGTCCAGTGCTACTCTTGGGTCCACTGACAAGAATTCATCCATTGCATTTTCAACACACACTCAGAATCCCAACTGATCCCCAGCTTCACACTCGGCACCAGCACCTGCAGACAACCGTACAACCCTGTGCGCAATCAACATCCACAATGTCTCTACCGGTTGGCGGCCGTCGAGATGTCCCGCTCGAGGAAGCTCGAGCTGCACTTCAAACCCACTTCTCTACGTACCAAGGGGCCAAGTATGCGGAAGGCTGGGACCATCTCTGGTCAAAGGGCGACTTTCTACCATGGGACCGTGGAAATCCGTCTCCTGCGTTGACAGACACATTATCCAACCACACAGATGTGATTGGTCACGCAATGATCGAGGAGGACGGAAAGACGCGTCGGAAGCGTGCATTGGTACCTGGTTGCGGTCGGGGTGTTGATGTGTTGCTTCTGCAAAGCTTCGGTTATGACGCGATTGGCCTGGAGTACGCTACAAATGCCTTGAAGGCTTGCGAAGAATACCTGAAAGATCATGAGAAGGACTACCCGCTCAAGGACGAAAAGGTGGGCAAGGGAAGTGCTCGGTTCGTTCAGGGTGACTTTTATGCCGATGAATGGCTCGAGAAGGTAGGACTGGACAAAGATACCAAGTTCGATTTGATCTATGACTATACTGTAAGTGGATTGGCATTTGGCTTGTTAAATTCGACGAAGTGGCAACCAGGTATCAGCTGCTCACATCTAATTTCTAGTTCTTCTGCGCGATGCAACCACCCATGAGATCAGCTTGGGCCAAGAGGATGTCGCAACTTCTGCGTCCTGATCCTCAAGCTAATCTGGTTTGTTTGGAATTTCCCACCAACAAGCCTGCTCAAGCGGGCGGCCCTCCTTTTGCGTCTCCTCCAAAGGCGTACCTCGAGCACTTGAGTCATCCAGGGGAGGAAGTCAAGTATGACGCAGAGGGCAACGTCATGATGAACCCATTGGCACCATCGAGTCCAGGAGGTCTTGAGCGAGTGGGCCACTGGCACCCTGCTGATACGCACCAAATAGGCAAAGACACGGAGGGTAACGTGCAAGATTGGATCTCGGTCTGGAGACATCGATGATAGGCAGAGGGGAGAGGCGTGTCCCAACATGTTAACAGTCGTTCCGATCTTCCAATGCCACACCTTTGACGATCCTAAGCTGCATCGGTCTTTTTGAGAGCGTTGTAATGTTCACCGAGGCCAAAACTGTGTTGATAGTATGCGAGCCACACGTCGGTTGAATCGTCCGTTTTGTCAGATCCTGAGCCGATCTTCTCAACGCGGCCATCGGCTCGCACCACGTTGATGTTGATGTTGTATGCTCGTGCAATTGCCTGTAACTCGAGTTCGCCTCCCCATTCAGCACTATCTCTTATCCGCGCCACGTACGAGTCGAGTGGTTCTTCCATAAACGCCGCAAAGTCGTCGGGGTGTGCCTTCATGAACTCTGCCGCCGCGTATCTTACGTTCTGGTAAGGTTCTTGTTTCGGCCCTGACTTTGCGATTTGGTCCGCCGGCATACTGTGCGCACACGCGGAGAAGAGACAATGTCCATCAGGACGGATCATAGTTTCCACCAGACCCCTGGCATCCATTTGTTTCTTCATTGCCGCCATTTCCTGTTCTCGTCGGTCAGGCATATTTTGCGCTTCTTCTGCGGCCGCAGCAGCTTGAGCCTCCTGCTCGGCCGCTCTTCGCGCCAGTCTTGCTTTTTGTCGGTTTGGTTTCTTTTGTCGTGACTGCCCAACAGAGGGAGAACTGTTGGCTATGTCTGAGATTGTCTCGGGTCCATCAGACTCGGTCACAGTAGCGTCCTCTTTGACAGGCCCCTCGAGCGTCAGGTCGTCAACAGCCAACTCTAACTGCTCGTCTCTGGGTTCCAAAGCATCGATCTCGGCCTGCTGGTTTTCGGCCAACTCTCTCTCCAATCGTTCACATTCGTCATTGACTCCTTTCCTCGTTTTCTTGGTAGCATTTTTCTTCTTCTGAGTGATTCTAGCTTGCAGATCCCGTTTTTCTTTACGGTGTTTTGTCAAGAGCTCTTCCATGATGTCGACAATGTGGGTTGCGCAAGGCACTTTGTCGTTTTAATATGGCACTAGGAATGTGGCCTGGTGGATATCAATCTACAGTTACTGGTTTCACACCAACCTCAAAACCGGCCCTCTTAGACGGGCCTACATCAACATGCATGCATCCAGATTGGTCATCAGTAGCCAGGTTGCGGAGCGCCCGCTGCAAGAATGAGGTTCCGCGAGTGAAACAATTGACTGAGATTTGCGTAGAAATTCCACTCTGGCATCGATCAGTCAATCGATCAAGCCATCAAACGAGCCATCAATCAATCAAGAAAGTGTCTTCAGTTGCTAATAATAAAATCTCCCTCAGTAGCTTCTTCGCTCATGGGTGCTTTGGAGGGCGCTGCACACGTCACCACACGTGCGCTCCGGGCCTTTGGTTGCTTGGCGACATGGGGATTTATCATTGGCTTATCGTCTGTTCCCCCTCATTCTGGCTACGGCGGAGTCTTTGGACCTTTGGTCTCTGAGGTCACCGTACGGATACTCCGTACTCTTTCCTCTGCTTCAGCCTTTGTATCGTGTTTCTCCTGCCCCTCCTGTTCTGCTAAACACCTTGCGCACCCACCACAAGCGCCAGGAAATCACCGGAGGCGGTTATTGAAACCCCTTTGGAAATCACACAATATATCCCACACATCGCAGTTCTTGTATTCATCTCCAGTCTACGCATTATCCTCTATTTGGGACCTTACTGGCCACGTCTTACATCCCGTCTTTTCCCTGTGTCTCCAAGTGGCCCCCACCTCCGACCTGCGATTGTTCGCTCGCCGTAACACAGGTTGTATTCAGCGTCAGCACCAGCCCAACCCTATTCCTCAGCCGCACACACTTCAAGATTCGACAACCGTCAGGAAATTACTCCGTCTTTGTCACATATCAATCCGGCCGGGTCCTCTCGTGCTCCCAGACCTGACCTTCTCCCAAATCTCTCCCTTTCATCCCATCGCGACCCTTTCGCGCAAAGCCATTCATCAGCAATCATGGGGGATTTATCTGGGCGCAAAGTGTTCAAGGTCTTCAACCAAGACTTCATTGTCGATGAGAGGTACACTGTAACAAAAGAGTTGGGCCAAGGAGCTTATGGTATTGTCTGGTAAGCCGGTCGTGGTATACTTCACAATACTTCTAGCTGACAAGGGTGAAGCGCTGCGACCAACTCTCAAACTGGCGAGGGGGTTGCCATCAAGAAGGTCACAAACGTCTTCAGCAAAAAGATTCTTGCAAAGAGAGCTCTTCGTGAGATCAAGCTCCTTCAACATTTCCGGGGTCATAGAAATGTCAGTTGCGGTAGCCTCCAGTGATGACCCCCAGGCTAAACTATTGCAGATCACCTGTCTGTATGACATGGACATCCCCCGCCCAGACAACTTCAACGAGACTTATCTCTATGAGGGTATGTCCATACGCTTCAGGCACAAGTATCATGTTAACAAGGAACAGAACTCATGGAATGCGACTTGGCTGCCATCATCCGCTCTGGCCAGCCGCTGACAGACGCGCATTTCCAATCATTCATCTACCAGATTCTTTGTGGTCTCAAATACATTCACTCTGCCAATGTCCTGCACAGAGATCTCAAACCAGGCAATCTGCTCGTTAACGCCGACTGCGAGCTCAAGATCTGCGATTTTGGTCTGGCAAGAGGATTCTCACAAGACCCAGAGGAGAACGCTGGTTACATGACTGAGTATGTCGCGACCAGGTGGTACCGGGCCCCTGAGATTATGTTGAGCTTCCAGAGCTACACTAAAGCCAGTAAGTCATACGCGTCTACAGGTCGTTTGAGTCCGATCTAACCCCTCATGTAGTCGATGTGTGGTCGGTGGGATGTATCTTGGCCGAGCTGTTGGGTGGACGTCCGTTCTTCAAAGGTCGTGACTATGTCGATCAGTTGAATCAAATCCTCCACTATCTGGGTACACCTAGTGAGGAGACACTCTCAAGGATAGGATCCCCGCGTGCTCAGGAATACGTCCGGAACTTGCCATTCATGCCCAAGATCCCTTTTCAAAGACTCTTCCCACAGGCCAACCCTGACGCCCTCGACCTGTTGGACCGGATGCTGGCATTCGATCCGTCGTCGCGTATCTCGGTCGAGGACGCTCTCGAGCACAAATACTTGCACATCTGGCATGACGCATCAGATGAACCGGCCTGCCCGAAGACATTTGATTTCTCATTCGAAGTGGTCGAAGATGTGCAGGAGATGCGGAAGATGATTCTTGACGAGGTCATGAGATTCCGCCACCACGTCCGCCACCAACCAACCCAGACACCCACCAGTGCCAATATGAACGTGCCAATCCCGGAGAACCCAGGCCAATGGGCGAAGGGTGCTGAAGATCCAAGACCACAGGAGGCCGGTTCCTTTGTTGGTAATGACCTTGAACACGAATTGCAAGCGGGTTCGGACAGTGTAATGAGACGATAGACTATGGGCACAACTCTCTTTTCCTTTGTAAGCTTGAAGCTTTTCGATTTGGGTCAAAGAAAGCCAGCTAGCGATGTGTTGTTGAGCAAAAAGAACTACAAATTCTTGGATTATCACAAAATATAACGAAGAGCTTGTTCGAGATTTCTTCTTTCCTGTATCTGCATACGATCAAAATCAAGCCCGTTCCTTGGTAAGTAGCAGCATGAAGAAGCATAATAAGATACCTAGCGATTTGAACTGACGTTGAAACATTTCATGAATGAACCTGACATGCCATGCGAGAGCTTTTTAGAACCGGTCGCTACAGGGAACGCCCATTACTCAATCTGCCCAATGACCCAATCCGTGCCTCGTTTCAAGTTCACCAACCAACTAAATCAATCACCGCCGTTTCTCCTTTTGAATTTCAGACCGTGGCCGTTCTGCCTGGGTTGGCTCCCGAACGATCTCCGGCCAGCGTGCTTCTTGTCCCTCTGCATGCTCGAGCCGAGCTGGATGTCCACCCTGGGCGGTGTGGCGAACCCAAAGCTCTTGGCCACCTTGACCAGGTCGAGCTTGTTGACGTCAAAGACGGACCGCAGACTATGCGACGCATAAGCCTGGAGGTATGACCTGTAGCCGTCTTTTGCGGACTGGAAAGCGAAAAGAGAAAGGTTAGTCGCCGAGTTGGCAAAATTTGAGCGCGTCAAAAGTACAAAGGAAAAGGGGGAGTGGAAGCGATATGAATGTGCATGTGTGGGCTCGACGACTTACCTTGTTCAGATAATAGTTTTGGGTGATCAACTTTTCCAATTGACTTTGAATGTTCAACAATTTTTTCGCGGGGAAATCGAATTCGACGACGGGGACCCTCGCCTCTTTCAGGTGGCTGAGGAACCCAACCTCGCTGGGCTGCAGGAACATGAGACTGCGACCCTTGCCGTTTGAGCCTCGTGCTGTCCGTCCCACACGGTGAATGTAATCTCTCGGATCGTCGGGTGGGTCGAATTGCACGATCCAGTCAACCGAAGGGATGTCGAGACCTCTTGCGGCGACGTCGGTGCACACCATCGTGCCGACCTTTGCGTTGCAGAACTCGAAGAAGGTGTTGCTACGTTTCTGCTGTTTCAAGTTTCCGTGGAGTTCGAGAACGGGCAAGTCGATGTAGTTGAACAGTTCGGAATAGTACTTGACGCAGTTGCAGCTAGACATGAAGACAATGACCTTTTTCTTCAAGTTGCGTTTCAGAAAGCTGAAAAGCAACAAGAACCGTTTGTCGCTGTCGCAGATCACGTAGCCCTGCTCGAGACCCTCGACGGTGCTGTGTTCCTTCGTATGGTCGACGTTGATGTACAACGGGCCCGGACGCAGAGAGATACGTGCGAGGTCCTCGACTTTGGTTGTCTGTGTCGCGGAGAACAGCATCGTCTGTCTGTTTTCCTTGGGCAAAATCTTGACGATCTGGCGCATTTCATCTTCGAACCCGACTTCCAAGATACGATCTGCCTCATCGATGACGAGCGCTTTCAGATTCTTGTACACGAAGCCCTTTGTGGTCTGCAGATGATCTAGAAGACGTCCGGGGGTCGCGATGAGGAGGTTGACACCCTTGGTCAATTTGTCTGCTTCAGCGGGCTTATTGGCTCCACCAATCACGATGCCAAAGGTCTGAGTGTGATGGGCCATGAGTTCTCGTGCGACGCCGAATATCTGGAGGGCCAATTCGCGGGTGGGACTGACGACAATGACACCGGTGCCGTTGCGAGGCTTGAAACGAAGAGCGTGTAGCATCTCGATTGCGGGAATGAGGAAAGCCAATGTTTTTCCTGAACCAGTTTTGGCGGCACCCAGAACATCACGACCGGCGAGCAAAGGCGGGATGCCCCGTCGTTGGATTTCAGTCATATTGGTGAAATTCATGTCAGCCAAGGCTTCCATGGTGCGCTCGGACAGAGAGAGGTCGCTGAACTGTTGCGGCGTGACATCTGTACCAGGGAGGGAGGGGACTGTGTCGGTTGGGAGATCTGATTCTGCAGAAGTGATTTCGGCGTTTCCGTTGATGGTGTTAACTGTTTCTTCGAGTTCAGAACCAGCATTGTCGTCGTCGCTTGGGGCGGCGTCGTTCTCTCCTTCTGTGCCATTGGGGCCACTTGCTGACACCGGCACTTCTTGTCCTAACGGCTCTTCCTCAATATCATCATCTGACTCATCATCGCTGGTGTGTGATGTCTTCCTTCTCTTTTTGCTCTTTTCTCTGGATTGGTCTGTAGGAGGATGGGATTTTTTCAGGGCTGTTGATGGCGCTGTGGCTGCAGACTCTGCCGATGCAGTTGCCAATTTCGCGTGCTTCCTCTTGCGCTTCTTCGACTTATCTCCGTGGAGATCCATTGCTGCTGCTGTGAGAGTGAGATGGGTAGTGGTGGTGGGTAGTTGGCGAGGTCTGTGTCTGTGTCTGGTTTGCAACTTTTTTTCTGCGCTTCGGCCTTATGCGGTGATAACAGATGGGCGGCTAACCTCATTTGTACCTAGCCTCTCCCCAACTATTAAGGGCAACTCAGCCGAGGCATATGGATCTCGACCCTCATCATTCAATCCGAGATACGGCGTTCATCTGTGGTATATCGAAGCGGGCCGCGCACCGTGGAAACCTAACGGATAAGGCACTGACCAACACAGAACAGCACTGATAGAGTATGCATATGCATATAACAAAGTCTGTTCAATCCATAAAGTACGGCCACTAACTGCTCACAACACCTCTTTCTCCAATCAAATTTACGGTAATACCCAACGAACGACAAATACTTTAATCAAACCCGGGTTACCGTACACACTCTGACTTTGGACACCTCTCTTACGAAGACGTGGTGGTGTGAGCACTACCCAAGTAAGACCCTCTCTTTCTGTCTATCACTGAGCCTTTTCATCCTACGACCGAGCCTTCAAAAGGCCGATTATCTCCTTCGTATCTATATTATTCACAACCCAACCCTGTCACCAAAAGTCAGAGAACTCACAAGTTCAATCCCACATCATGGCTGGACCAGCAGAAATGGAGCCGCCAGTGACACTACCCACCGCCGAACTCAGTAAAGTCGGCGAACACATCTCGCTCTTACCACCGCTCTCACGACGAGGCAAGGGTCCAGGTCTAATTCTCGTTCTTCCTCAAAACACCCCAACTTATCCTGAAGGCGGCACCGTCTGCGTCAACCAAACACCTCCGCCTCTCCTCAAGTGGGCGGAGGAAGGGTTTGCGGTGGTCGAGGTTCGCGAACCGGCATTCAAGTCTGCATCTGGCGCTCAGGAGGCCATCGCGAAGGCCGTCGCCGCTCTAGAACGATGTGACAAGTGCAACGAGAACGACGGTATCGGTCTTATCGGTAAGGTCAATCAGCTCCCCTTCCTTGTACAAGTTCAATTGTAGATGGCCTCGCCCCACGATGTACGCTCACATGTGTTTGTGCACAACAGTCTACGGCGAGGGTCTCTGGACCAAATACATGGCCGAGATCACATTCGACTCTAAAGTCAAAGCAGCCGTCATCTTCGGCACCACGTCCGAACACAAATCCTTCTCATCGACCTTGCCAATTCTGTGCCATCTCTCTGGCTCCGCCACACCACCACCGAAAAGCAGCCCAGGTTTCAAAATCTATACGTACCCGACTTCCCGAGCGTCCAACTTTGCTCTCCCCTCACAAGCCGACTTCAACGGCGCCGACGAATCCGTCGCGCATACTCGCAATCTGACGCATCTGAAAAAGTTCATTCAAGGCGCTGAATTCGACCTAGAAGCCATCTGGGATGAACACACTTACTACGAATTCGCCGACCGCTCGGCAGCAAAGACGATGGGGACCATGGTTCAAGAGCCATATGTCAATCATATCCCGACGGTGAGACTAGCTGTCCTCTGCTACCCTGGCTTTGTTCTCTTAACCAACAAGTACCTTCTTATCATTCTGCTCTGTTTTTTTTAGCTGACTTGATTCCTTGCTTTCGTGGTATGCAGATGACGGGTGAGATCGGTCGCGAGAAGCTGACGTGGTTTTACCAATACAACTTCATCCACAACAACCCCGACGACACGGAGCTACAACTCGTGAGCAGGACACTGGGCATCGATCGTGTCGTGGACGAATTCATTTTCAAATTTACGCACGATCGGGTGATTGATTGGATGTAAGTTTGTTCTTGTTCCGAACATGAAAAGTGAAAGTCTAAAAACTCATGCTTGCCTTGAAGGATCCCAGGCATTCCTCCGACGGGAAAGCGGGTCGAAATCCCTTTCACCGCCGTAGTCTGTATACGAGGTGACCGTCTCTACCACGAACACATCTCTTGGGACCAAGCGTCTGTCCTCATACAACTGGGTCTCATGCCTGAATATCTACCATACCCATACGTCTTGCCGGACGGGAAGACACCAACACCAGGTAAGAAGCTCGAGTATCAGGTCCCTGCTGCCGGAATCGAGATATCAAAAAAGATGGTCGATAAGAGCAGTGTCCCGTCGAATGAAATGTTTGAATATAAGATCCGCGAAGTAGATGCGTGATCCTCCCAAGCTCAATCAATATATATACTTTTTATACGTCCCATTTCCAGCTTCGCTTTGCATGAATTCCCATTCATCACTTCATTACATGTGCACCTCATGTCCCCATCCACCCCGGCGTCGTCACTCTCCCTGATGACCATTCATCAGGCCATCGAGAAGCAACTCGACCAACCTCAGCCTATCCTCTACATCCCTACTTTCTCGCCTCCAGTATCTCAACATCTCAATCACCTTTTCAATGGCATATCGCCACCTCTCCGGCAGCAACAATGTAAGTTTTTCGATCCGTGCGGCAGCGAGAAGAACAAAAGCACTTCTCGTACAAGACCTCAACATCAACCACGTCCCATGGTGACGATATCGGAAGCCTTCTTCATTTTTCTCGATTCTCTCAACGCAGATCGTCAGGGCTTTTTGCACGAACGAGTCCATCATCGGTTTGGGGATTGTTGCATCGTTTCTTTCCACTGCATCGTAATTGACCGCATACACGATGAAAGGCCAATACATCATCTCATAACAATCCAGCAAATGACCCTTGAGGATAAATTTGAGCGAGTTGTGCAACCTACCATCTTCACCGTCGACTGTTGAGTCTAAATCGAGTGCTTGTGGCAGCGACCGAAGCCAGTCTGCGGCCTGCTGTTCGAAGCCGACAGTCGACTCGGCAATGGCCGCTAATGAGCTGGCGGCTTTCGTGTCATACACATAGTTCAATATCCTATTGCCCAGTCGCCTCAGTGCGATTTCGGCTAGGTAAAAGTACCAGACAATCTCCCTCTGAGACCGGAGGCCGTCTGGTGGCGAAGGGAAGAATGCCGGGTACGTCAGATCCCATATGGAAGTCTCGGACACATTGAGCTCGAGTCGAAGCTCGCTGAAAATAGTACTTTGAGTCAGCCATGATCGTCATCCTCAAATAGTGGTCGACTCACAGCTCAGACTTGAAGCACGTCCAGTATATACTTTCACGCAGTCTCTGTTCGCCCTCCCTGTCGGCCTCAGGAGACTCCTTTTCGGTGTAGAATGCCTGACAGCACGCAAGGGCCTGCACGAACATCTTCCAGGCTTCCATGGGACGTAATGTCGCCATCAAGTATACCCCAGCAAGAAAGAAGCATTGCGCTTCCAGAACGCCAGTCTTGCACAATAACAACCCCATACGCTTTTGGGCCGCAGAGAAGAATGATTCAGCCTGCTTGAACTGAGGCGTAGTGCGGAACGCCGAAGCTTCTTGTTGATGGCCTCCATCGAATGGTCCCGCGATGGAGCCGTGAGCATAGATCAAGAGCTGTTTTTTGGTCAATTAGAAAATCAAGTGTTTGCGCAGAGAGGCAAAGCGCCGTACCAACAAGCATGACTGAGCATCCCAGCCAATTCCAATATATCTGGCATCACGCATGTACCGATGGACCTTGGCTTCCTCGAGAACAGGATTATATATGAAGACATTGCTCATGAAGCGTGCCACAAGCGTCTCCTCCGCGACATGTTCATCAAATTCTGTATCCACGGACGGAATTAGAGGTACGGGTTGGTTACTGGAATTCAAAAGGCCTTTCAAATCGAGATTCGGGCTGAGGTCATCAAATACAGACCACGAGAGCACACCCTCGATGTTCATGTGGAAAGGAGCCGAATCTTTGGCCCGCTCGAGGCTCGGGGAATTCAGGGACTTTAGCCGTGATAAGGTGCCTCGAGCGTCTGTCTCGGCGATGCTTGTCGCAGCGGCTACTGCAGCCTGGTGAACCTGGGCTCGATCATTGGTGCCTCCTCTCAGGAGTTCTTCGATGGTGTTGAGCTTGTCAAGTATTGCTAAACTCGCCGAATCGAAACTAGTACCAGTCAGTATGATGGAACTCATGCCGCAGATCTCAGTCCCGGCCAACACAATGAACTTGACTCGTGCTGCAAATCTCCCGTATTGCTGGAACATACGTGGAATTGTCCCCCTCGGCATATGTACACTCGGTACCAATCGACGAGCATGAAGAGCAAGTAGGTCGGGCATTGTTGCACTTTGTTCGCCTTATCCGGCACTTTTGACATGCTTGAATGGCTCTTTTCCGCGGATAAGTCGACTTGATCCGCGTAGCAGGGCGCTTTCGAGTCTCATTCCCTCCATGCTGCGCTTCGAGAACACTGTTGCTCGACTCCGGTAGATGTCCGGAAGGAAGGACAGTTGAGTCATAAGTCGGCTCGTTGGCATGCAGAATATTTCGAAGCGAGCTTTCCATATCACCATACGATACGCTGATGGAGGGTCCGCTCCACCAGCAAGCACCACGGGGGCAAGATCTGGGGAAGAGATACGGGGGATGGAAGATGAAGTTGATGGGGCGGAATGCCGGGATTGATAAAGTCGTGCCAGCAGCGGAGTGCTGGAAAGATGGTTCTGCGGTGGTGGCCGTAGGAGGTGGGGACGACGGCCGAACGAACGACCAGGGCCTACTGCTCTAGCGACATACACATTGTTGGCACAGATTCTAGAAGACTTCCACGGCAGTACGTTGGAGCTTATTGTGACTAGTGGACCTCGAACATGAATGCGGACTACGACATGCCATCTCCGATGGGAGTCGAATGTTTTCGAAAGAGTCTCCCAGAGCGTAGACTCTGGCGGTTTGTCTATGGGAGAAGATTAGTGACATCCGAGGCAGTCGACGATCTGTGGGTGGCATCATGAGATTTTGACCGCGTGGCCTGGACCGTCTGATGCAGGGGAGAAAGAGTCCATTACCCCTGCTAGGGAGGTGGGAGGTGGCAGGATTCTAGGCGGGGTACAACGGACTCCCGACCCGGTCGAACGCCCACTGCAACCCAACACTTGTTCCTCACTACCCAGATCTTTGCCGTGGTGCCATTGCCCTTCATGGGTTCCCAGCGGAATGCCGGATATCGTCTTTTCCAGGAATTCCACGACGATGACTACGTCCTTGTATCTGGGGATGGTCACCGCTCTTTGATCACCATGAAGCTACGAAGTGGATGGGTTTGTGCAAGCATTTAAAGAGATCCATTTGTCCTCAAAGACCAGCAACGAAACGGGGTAAACCTCCTAACATAATAGTCATCTCTCACACGCAATGGAAAAGACAGTTGAAGTCTTCCACGATGTAACGACAAAACCAGGTGAGACGACCATGGTTGAGGATCTCGCTCCCAAAGTCGAACAAGCACGAGTGGCTGCCGAAGAGGAACATCAACTTTCGGTTTGGGATGCTCTGACCAAGAACAAGGTCGTGGTGTTCTGGTGTGTTTTTTTCGCCTTCAGTGCTATCGGATGGTATGTTCCTGGTTTATCAAGAATCTTGGTCTGCACGCTTTACTTACATGACACTACAGGGGATTTGATGCACAGGTCAATGGTGCCATGATCTCAGTACCACAGTTTCGCCTCACGTTCGGGTAAGTATGCTCCATGCAGTTCCTACACTCGAGAGAGACAAGCCCACCCTAATCGCTTCTTCTACATAGGTACATCTACCAAGGTCAAGCAGTCATTCCGGCGAGTTGGCAAAGTGGCTTCAATAGCATTTCCAGCGTCGGACAGTTCTTTGGTGGATTTGCCTGCTCGTGGCTTTCTGACCGCATCGGCCGCAAGAAGTCTCTTCTCATGGGTCTAGCCTTTGTGACTGGCGGTATCTTCGGAGAGGTCTTTTCGAGCACTCGACCAGCCTTTCTCATCGGCAAATTGATCCTGGGTGTCGGACTAGGTTTCTACCTCACCATTGGACCCTTGTACTGTTCCGAGGTGGCCCCGGTTGTCCTCCGTGGAATGATCACTGGAGGTATCAATTTCGCAATAGTCATTGGCCAACTTTTGTCCAACGCAGTCATCAAGGGATTTGGAGACAGAGATGACCGTTGGGCGTTTAGGGGGCCTTTTGCGGTGCAATTTCTGTTTGTTGGTGAGTGAGCAATAAAATTGCAAAGTCCTGACTTTGAAGGACGCTTACTGACCTTATAATTGATCAGCAATCCTTCTTGTGGGGGTATGGTTTGCTCCTGAATCCCCATGGCATTTCGTTCGACACGGTCAAATCGAGGATGCACGACGCTCGCTACAGCGCCTCCACGGCCACGATGTCGACGTCACCCCTAGACTTGCCATGATCGTCCGAACCGTCGAGGAAGACATGGAACTATCCAAATCCGCGAGATGGATCCAGTGCTTCCAAGGCACCAACCTTGTCCGCACCACGATTTCCGTCGGTGCCTTTGCTTGTCAACACTTGTCCGGAATTGTGTTCGTCCTCGGCTTTTCGACCTACTTTTTCGAACTCGCGGGTATCCAAACCAGCCACGCGTTCGACTTGGGTGTTGGTGTTACGGCTTGCGGTGTCGTCGGCGTCATGATTTCTTGGATGGCCATCAACACTCTGGGTCGCAGGAAACTCTTCGTCTGGGGCATGATCGGCATGACGATTGTGCTTGTGCTCATGGGCATCCTCGACGTTGTCCACACCTCCGCCGCTCGCTGGGTCCAAGCGTCTTGCACCGTGGTGTACGCTCTCATTTACCAAATCACCATCGGATGCATTGCATTTGCACTCCTCGGCGAAGTTTCCACCCCTTCTCTCCGTGCAAAGACGGTCGGACTGGCCACCGCTTGCCAGGCTGTTTTTGGGACCGTCATGAACATCGTCGTACCGTATATGGTCAACCCGGACAAGGCGAACTTGAAAGGCAAGGTCGGATTTGTCTTTGGCGGTGCTTGCCTGCTTGGGACCATATGGAGCTACTTTTACATTCCCGAGCTCAAAGGTCGCACTTTCCAGGAGATTGATTATCTGTTTCATCATCGGGTCCCTCCTAGGAAAATGGGAAGTTATGACCTCGATGAAGTTGAAGATGGTTTGTGATGATAGCATGATAAGGATAGGGCGATGGTGATGGTGGTTGTTATTGGAAATGCATTCACTCTCGGATACTAGGACTTCCTTACCATTTGAGATACTGCCGTCACCTTCGTCACTACATTCACTACCTTCACCTCTCCCTCCAAAAAAGAACAAAAAAATCCTGATCCTGCAGGAAAAACAAAAAGTTTGGAGATTCGAACCTCCGGCTTCTGATACTTATCCCGACTATGAACCCTTCATACCTTCTATGACAGAAGATACTACAGTAGTCATGGAAACCCAGCCGACTCCCAAGTTTAATCCACTGAAGCGTAGGTTTCCAAGGATAAGCCCAACCTCCAAACCAATTAGACCAAAGAGTCGCACTTCGACGTGGTGAGTCTTGAATTAGTGGCCATCAAGGCGGCTTCTTTGTTGGGTGAAGATTCACTTCTTTATATATATATAGATATACTCCGTATATATATACATATATAGCATATAAATGTAAGGCTGATGATGTAACCGCGGCGCTAAATTCTTGCCTCGTCTGATTGTAACTTGTAAGCGCTGCCATCATTTCACGTTCAACCTGATTTCTCTTTTCCCTCCCACGATAACATGAACGAGAGAAGAAACGAGAAAGAACCGAAAAGAGAAGTAAAATGTCCTCAAGCTCCTTTCTCGAAAGCCTTCCACTAGAGCTGATACAACAGATCCTTTGTTTCCTACCTGATATTTCTTCTCTACTGTCAGCGGTCCTAGCCTCGTCCAAGGTGTACGCTGCATTCATCCAAGTCCAAGTGTCAATAACTTCACGGGTTGTCAGGAATCTCATCCATGAGGATGTACTTCCCGAGGCAGTTGCGGCTTGGAAGTCCTCTTGTTTGGTGGCTCCATTTACCAGGAGCAACATTGAAGACTTTGTAAATGACCAACTGCGATCTCGACAAGATCCAGCACTATTGTCATGGACCCTGTCTCAAGCTCTGCAACTCGGTCATCTTCAACGCCATGTCGCGCATCTCAGTCTGGACTTTGCCTCACACTGTTCTGAAAATCCGGTGGCAGAAGTCGACGTGAAACTCTTCTGGGAAGGATTCCCCACGCCCACCGAGATTCGTCGCATACAACGTACGCTTTATCGGTTCGAGATATACTGCAACCTGTTCAGGGCCCGGAAAAAACCTCCCGCCGCCGCCTTCGACGTCGACGAGCATAGGACGGTCTTCTTCTCCAAGTTTTCGCCTTGGGAGAATGAGCAGTTGGGTTGCATACATGATTATCTTTTCCACAAGGCGTCTCCAGGTTGGTCGGGCCGATCCATTTAATTGACTCATAGCCTTGTATTGATCCTCACAAGGCTAACAGTGACGACCAGTTTTTATCGAGATCACGGAACACGACGTGACCTGGGGCGCGACAGGAATTCAAGACGCACACGAATTGGACTCTCCTTACATACAGCACATCTTGTCCTTGGGGTTGGCAAAGCTTCACGCCATAGCTGTCGCAAAGACTTACGATGAAAGGCGTCGATTGTTCTATACACCTTATCCCGCGGCTAACACGGAATTCCTACGTGAAGGGCTAATTCTTGCCAACGAGCGGTTCGATGGGGTTCAACTCTCCGAATACCATGACCGACATGGCGGTGAAGGGCGCGCCGAACACCTTTTTGCACCCTTCTTTCGTGAACCAGACACAGGCCCCTCCGAGGCATGGAGTTGGGCACATCAGCATGAGACCAGGGAAGCTTTTGTCTATTCCAAAGGAACAAAAGGGCTGCGTGAGCGAGGCTATGTTTTCTGGGATCGTTCTCGACTAGAGACTTGGCCGGTTTTCCAATCGCCTTGGGTGTCACCCTATCGTTACTACGAAATCGAGGAGGTCCGGACAGGGCCTTATCGGGAGAAGTGCCCGAGGAGAGCTCAAATATACGCTCTGGGTGGTAGGGGTTGGTGGAGCCCGAGCGATGAGACCAAGGTCATATACCCGCCGGGACAAAGTCCGCCTCCGGTGCCTCATCAAGGCAAAGGGAAGACGTCTCAACAGCCGGCGGACGATTTTCAGCGCGTAAGGGGGTATATCTGAAAACATGTATCTATCTCGCTTTTAGAAATCAAACAATGGCATTACCTGGGCGAACTCACGTCAAGTATTTGCTAAAGGGGTGCGCATTTTCAGCCCAGTCTAGATTTTGGTCCTCGTATAGAGATCACTCTCTACCAAGACCTTTTATCCGGGGACAGCAACTTTGTCACCTTCTTCGGTTTTCAAAATTGTGTTCCGCGCGTGTCTATATATACATATATGTGTATCCAATTTCTTAATACTACCCAAGACGACTGCTGAGCTATGAACAGCCAGACCCAACCCCGATTACCATCCGTTTCTTCCCACCAAACCCCGAAACGTCACGACACATGTCATCTCACACATCCTCCTTCTCCTCGTATTCGACATTGTCAAGTTTGACGGCGTCTCCGTGGTTGCGTGGATCGTGTACCATTCTCGCCGCGAGTGCCGAATCTCGGATATCCGGTTTCGCAAAGATGAGGTCGATTTCTTCCAAAGTCTTTCCTGTGGTCTATAGTTTTGCAGTAAGCAGTCAGCATCGGAATTCTCTCCGTCCCGGGCGTGATGGGCAAAATGTTTCAAACTTACCTCTGGGCATAGATAGTACACAAATGGAACGGCGACCGCGCAAGACAGCAACATCCAGATCCAAATCTTCCAACCGACGTTTTGCAAGGCGATACCACCCGCGAACACCGTGATGAAACTGAACAGCCATTCGCCGAATGCACCAGCTGCGCCACCGAGATGTCGAAGTTTGAGTGGTGCGATCTGCAACATCTCGCGTCAGTACATACGGGGCCACACAGGGGGCAGTAAAAGAAAGAAGAAGAAAAAAAAAACTTACTTCGGGACCATATAACCAGGGGACACCAATCCATCCATACCTGAAGTTTGCAATCATTCCAGTCAGTATTTGTCTCTTCAATAGACGTGTGCTTCTTGTAACACTCTTCCATGGTGTGGGACGAGGGAGAGAAAAAGCGAGAAAAAGCACCAAAAAAAACTCACCCAAAGACAAAATTATAAATGACAATCATCGCCACGGCGGTCCACTGCATGGCTATCGAAGGGTTCGGGAGACCGATCATGATGACAAAGATGAGCATACATATCGTCAAGACGACGGCCGACCAGATCATGACCTTACGCCGGCCGATGCGTTCGATCGTCGGTGGAAGGAAATAGGTCCCCGCGGCGAACCCGGTGTTCATGACGGCCGCGAGTAGTTGGGACAAAAAGTCCGACAGGCCAACTTGAGAAAAGATGACGGTCGAGTAGTACACGGACAGGTTGATTCCTGGCGTCACGTAGGTCAGTCAATCATCCTCGGGAGAGTGTGGCGACAAAGCGTGGGAACGTGGAGAGCATACCCATCATCTGTTGCAAGGACAAAATCATGAACGAGATCCTGATTCTACGACCCGCTCTCAAGTCACTCCGGTCCCAAAGCAAGTCGATCGGGTTGAACTTGTGTTCGTCCTCCTCTTCCAGCTTGATCGAGGCCAGGATCTCGTCCCTCATGGCCTGAACGCGCGGGTCGTCTCGAGGTCGATCGTGGAGCCTCTCGATGACATCGTCGCCCTCGGCCTCCCGGCCCTTGGCGTAGTACCAACGGGGGGTGTCGGGGAGGAACCACATGCCCACGATCGAGATGGTGGCGAAGGCGGCCTGGAAGGCGATGGGGAACCTCCAAGACACCTGGTTCGTCATGCGCGTGAAGCCGAAGTCCATCCAGTACGCGAGCGCGACCCCGGAAATGAGCCAGACGCACTGGACGGCGACCTCGGGCCCGCGTTCTTTGGAGTCGATGCTCATCTCGGCCATGTAGGTCGGCACGGAGCAGGAGATGAAACCGATACCGAAGCCACAGAGCACACGGCCGATGATGATCTGGGGGACAGACCACGCCGAGGCCTGGATGCTGGCGCCGACGATGACGAACGCGTCCCCCATCAAGATGCAACCCCGTCGGCCGAGGGGCATGCCGAGCATCGTCACGGCCAGGGAACAGACCGCCGCCGCCAGGGTGTACGAGGACGCAATCATGGGAATCACGTACGTGCCGGTCGGATGGTGCATCGCTTCGAGGAAAGGTTTCGTGGTCTGCACGCCGCCGAGGACGCCGGCATCGTACCCGTACATGCAAAAGGACTAGATTTTCCACACCATATCGTGAGTATGGATCGAGACTGAGAAAAGAATGAAAACGGTCAAGTACTTACGAGCGAGCAGCACACGCTCATCACCCGGTAAAGGGTCCGCCCCCGAAGTTCTTTGAGGAACCTCATGGTGACGCAAGAGACTAAAGGTGTACTGGAGGGATGACAATAGGAGAGGATGAAGTCCTGGGTGTAAGCTTGGGAGAGAGAGAAAAAAGAAAAGTAGAATCCTCTTGAAAGACCCAAGGATACGGAACGAGCAAACAATGTGGTAGATCTGGAGATATATGTATGAATGACCTTGATACCATGGAGATTGCCCCAGGATCCCCTCCGTACATTCAAGGTAACCGGCTAAGTCGAAGCTGACGGTGGTATTTGATTGGAGTCCCGGGTAGAGAAGCAATATCCACCCCCACATCTTCACGGGTTTCGAATCCCGGGGGAGTCAATTCACCATATTTCCAGGGAGAGAAAAACTGGTGCTCCGAAGGCATAGGACCCGTAGCCTATTGGTTGTACGGCCGCCTTGATTGGAGAAAAGCACAATTCCGGCGCCCCCTATTATCCCGTCATCACTGAGGCCATACTGTGCACGGTCCATTCTCGCATATTTGTGGAATTATTTTAGTGAGGAATCTGACAGTCGGCGGTGGCTTGTAAATAGTTCTGGGCCTCAGCTTTCTCAACCTCTTGTTTCTGAAGTTCACCCCAAGACGAAAGTTCGTTGAGACAATAGACACCGTGGTCCGTTTATGAAGAAGGGTCTGTTTCTGTGGAGATCGATCAAGAAGGCATACCCGAGGTTTACATTCTCCGAAATCAAACTAGTGCCGACGACAAAGTCCCTTTTTGAGCTGTTGCATTTTTGCCAACATATCGACAAACTCGACATCTTCACATTTTGGGGGTTTCTCGTGAGCCATGGAGATGCGCAATGTATTCATCGTGGGCAGAGGATTGTCCGGACGTGTGTGTCTAGGGACAAAGTGTCGAAGCCGACCGACATTTGGCCTGGGACAAGTTTCCAGAGCGTTTTCAACAACGCAAACGACGTGGGCCAGCGGGTTTGCTGAATCCCAGAGCAAGAAGGCTCCCGCGCACAAGGTGGAAGCTGACACCGAGAAGTTCAGAACACACTCTGTACAGGATCTGTTGTCGCTGAAGGGGAGGGTAACGGTCGTTACGGGTCAGGAATTCCCCAACTATGCCTTTTGCAAACCGTCGAACTCATTTTGATTACAGGAGGTGCACGTGGAATCGGTCTCGCCCTAGCCCGAGGCACTGCTGAGCTCGGCAGTGATGTCGCAGTACTTGACATCCTCGAGAAACCGAGCGATGCATTTCTCGATTTCCAAAAAGACCTTGGTGTCCGTGCAAAGTATTACAGGTGAAGCTGTTTCTCCATTAGAAGCGATCATGTGGTAACGGTACTGGCTTTAGAACGAGCGTGACCAATCCGGCGACGTTATCTCAGACTTTCGAACAAGTCATCGCAGATTTCGGCAGGATAGATAACTGGTGCGTTCGTGATGTCTGCGAGAATCCCTTGCTGATTGATTCTACTAGTGTAACTGCAGCTGGAATAGCGGTAGATAAGCCGTTTCTGGAAACCACAGCGGAAGAAGGGATGAAAGTTCTGGATGTGAATGTATGTAATCCCTCAGGCATTGTCATCGTTGTTGGAAATTGGGAAGGTCTAACACAACATCCCCAGGTCATGGGCACATATCTGAGTGCTCAATTGGCTGCGAAACAAATGCAGGCACAAAATTCAGGAGGCAGTATTGTCATGGTTGCCTCGGTTGCAGCGCGAGCCGCTCTGCCTTCCCAGCACCTGTCGATTTATGGAGCTTCCAAAGGTGCCGTGAAAGGTCTTTGCAGACAGCTCTCGGTCGAACTGAGTCCGTCGAATATTCGTGTCAATACGATATCACCTGGATATATTTCGACGGAGATGACGAATCGTCTAGCTGCGACAAATCCCACATTACTGTCTGTTTTCAATTCTGCCGCTCCACTTCAAAGGATAGGCGACAGGGCCGACCTGAAGACCGTGGTCGCATATCTGTGCAGCGATGCTGCGGCATATACCACTGGAACTGATATTCTTGTGACTGGAGGATTGCATGCTGGGCGGTTGTAGATATGTCCACTGTGATGGCAGAACGTTGCGAATGCTTGAAAGTGTAATTGGTCAAGACTCATCATGTTGATTTTGAGGTGGAAGGTGCGGCAGTTCCAACGAGTTGAATCCATTCCAGAATAGACTATCAAGTGAGAAGTCGTCATAGGATGTATCGAAGAAATTCAGTGGTACAGTCGAGCCAAAGGCAGGATCAAAGCCAGAAGCCTCAAGGTCTTCGAAGGGTAGCAATTCACTCTCAGGCATGGTCGAGCGTCTTTTCCTTTGGTAGTCGATATCCAGGTCCTGTCCATCATGCCAAGGATTCGCTCGCTTCAATCTTGATCGGGATCTCTTCAAGAGATCGCTTTTGATACTCATGATCACTTCGAAAGCCCTCCCAGCATTTCTAAACGAGAGACTCATCTCGCTAAGTGCCTGGCAGCATATTTCGAGACTCTTCCAAGCATGATCGCTTTTTGTTTTGTCCAGCGCGCCGCAGGCGGTGAACACATGTATCAGCGTGGCAGTAAACAGAAGATGAACAGCTTGTATATTGATCCTTTTGAGACCGTAAAGCCGCCGGTAAATATCGACCAACTTAGCCAAGTCATCTGCGGCGTCTGTGCAGGTATCCCTGCGTCTGGAAATCTCCAAAGGAGTAAGATCAATGATCTTCCTTGTCGAAACAAAAAAGGGACGATTCGTAATGATCATCACACAGTGATATTGCATACTAGGAAAATCTGTAAGATGACATTTGCGAACGATCGGACGTTAACTTACTGCAACTGTAGTACATGTGGGAGATAGTATGTTGTAGTATCATCGTAGTCGACAGAGAGGCTTTCAGGTAGCCCATTTTTCCACTCCATTAATGCTTGGCTCATTCGAGAGGCAAAGTCGCAAAGCTGCCTCAGACTTCGCGCATCGCCCATCCCATCAGGGTAACTAATTGGGGTTAGTATCAAGGTCAACAGTGAGGCTTACTCGCGCCTACAGAGTCTCTCGGATTGCCGTCATATGGGCACAGAGTTTAATATTCCAAATGCATAGGTCATCGATTGGGTCGAGGACAACCGGCAAGTCGGGACCCTCGCCGTCATCAGTATAAGGGGTCCAATACTTGGGAATATTTCCCATGGGATTTTCCGGCTGTGACCATCGCACAGTAATATGCTTGTCGTCCAAAGCAACAGGTCTGCCAACGTAAAGGCTCCACATCCTAGTAATATGTGATTACTAGTTGTTCACATGCATCTGCAGATTTGCAAAGTCCCCTCACCTGTCATGGACAAAGACACCACCCCAAATTACCTTACGGATCATCTCCTCCTCGCGTGTAATAACACCTGCTTGTACGTAGGGCTCGGGGTCCAGATGGAGGCCTAGGTCAACCGCGAGTCTTACTGCCATGCCTGTATGTGACCAGTCAGCCTATTTCTTGAACGGAGGACGACTGATATGCTAACCGCTATCGAGCCAACCGCGGGCGTCTCTTGTGAGAGCAGCCTCTATGGCACTGAGGATAACAAATGACTGCACAGTCGAGAGCGTAGGAGCATCCATTTCAAGGTCCAGTAGTAGTTTAGACCTGGTGGCGAAAAAGTCGGGCAGTGGTTCGGGTAAGTGCGGACATTTCCTCGAAGTCATCGTGGCTCCCACAGAGCACCTATACAGCTCTTATGTCAGTGGAACAACCTTCTCGTAGGGTGTCGAAGCTCACATTGCATTTGACAAGACTTCCGAGTAAAAGGGGCTGAAGTGCTGGCCTGACAAGTACTTCCTACGCTCCCGCCAGAAAACGGACTCCTCGACAACATGGATGGTGGGGTCTTCCCAACAAAAGTAAAGTTTGAGTAGATGATCTTCAAGGTCTTGGTCAACGAGATGGCCGACGCCTGCACCCTGGAGGAGATTATTTCCTTCCTCCGAAAGAGATCGGAATCTCGATCGAGACAACGACATCGGACCATTGTGCAAGATATGCAAATTAGAAGTTGCTCCATAGAATCGCAATTGGCCATCCTCAGCAACCTGCAGAGACCCCATCCGGCCAGATAACTGATCGACAAGGATATCAGGTTCCGAACTCGATTGAACCACTTCTGTGGCAGATGGGTCTAGTCTGCCATTAAGATAGAAGTCGTTGTTATCTAAGGATGGAACTCCAGAGGTATCAGAGATAGCGTGCTCGTTATGAGTCCTTTGATCTGCCACACGTCAGAGATTATAGACGGATGAGGAAAGCACTTACTTTGAGTCTCGATGCTTGGCCAGCCCGTGGGGACGGCGGAGGATGTGAAGTCGGCATTTCCAGCTTGCGTAGGACTCAACTGGCTTTGACGATCGTTCTGGACGTGCAGTGGAGGTGGTGTAGGTAACAGAATTCCATGGAGGCCCAGAACAGCCTCGAGTTCATGACAGTATGCTGTCAATGCTTGGAGTCTCTCCTTGGGGGCGATCTTGCGCTTGTCCACACCATATTGGAAAATGCACTCTTGGTCGTAGAGGACGCAATTGGAACATCGAGGAGTAATGCCGTCGCATTTGATTTTTCGGCGTCTGCAACCCGAGCAGGCAGTGCTCACATGCTTGCCTTTGCCTTTGTTCTGCTCGGATTGCACGGCAGGCTGGGAAGCCATTAGAGTGTTTGTGTGGGATCTAACGGGCTATGCATTGCGTCCCCGAGCGGCATTCACGACCACTCGGGCTTCTGATGTGGATAGACATGAAGATACTGTAAGTGAGTGAAAGGCAATGAATGCACGAAGCGCGGGGAATCACAAGCACACTTAACCAGGTCTGATTTGCACTTGGCCTAAATAGTAATAGTACCCCAACTAGCTCCAGATGTGCGGGGGGAAGTGCAACTTAGCCGAAAGCACTCCAAAGAGTCCGTACTCTTTGTCTACGAAACTCGTTACTCCTTGAACTAGACACCTCTTCCAACCTATATATTGCATGGCAGATCCCATTGTTGCAACCGATTCATCTATCAGAGACACTATTATTCTGCCTGACCATGCTGTCAGCCCTCATGTACAAATCGGCGCAAATATAGCGGAGTTGCGAGAAGTCCCCGTCTTTCCTGAAGTCGATCAATCTGTAGAGAATGTGAAGCGCAGGCCGGGCGATGTCAAGATCTGCCTGGGCGTCGCTATTGCCCGCGTTGTGCATGATATGCATGAGTGTGACTACAGCGGCCGAAGCAACAGCCTCGATGCTCAGCCTAAATTGGAAGCCATTAGCATACCTATCCCAGGTCAAGAACAGATCGCCTCACCAATTGCAGAGTATTTCTTCATCTGTCAACAATTTCAAGAATTGCATGAAGCGTCGGGCGTCATCATATGGTAACACGTCGTCGCTTAGTGCCGTGGAAGCAGACAGCCCGTCAGCTGAAAGTACATTGTACCTCAAAGCGTGGCCGCTAAAATTGTAGAATTGAGTAAGGTACGCAGTCGTGAAGTATATGGATTCGAGGATAATGACGTGGACGAGATCCGAACGATGGAGCATGGCCCGAAGTTCTGTGGGTTCAAGTCGAAACACGTAATGGCCTCTCCATTTGCGTAAGTTTGCTGCCATCTCCTGCAATGCTAAACCCGTCTGCTCAGCAAGCGCTGGAGCAAGGACACATTCCAATAGTTGGGCTTGAAAGAGTGCAAGCTCGGCTCGCAGTCGGAATATGTCGATTGTGAAGTCACCTTCAGCAGCACGCAGCCGTCCAGCCCCATCGGGCTGATCCTCAATGGGCAATTGCAGATTAATCAGTCTCGAAGATAGGCCCGGCGCTCTCTTCGTCCGTAGGCTAATGTCTGTATCCATGCTGTATGCAATCCAAAACACACGTTCTCGGCACTGTAGATCTGTTGGCATTACCGAGTGATCCCCGTCTGGATCGTTGGTGCGGATGTCCTGCAGCACTCTGAGCGCCATTGAAACTAATGTCGAAGTAGGTTGGGGCCGGGCAGATGTTGATAGAACAATGGCAGTACCAAGATAGAGTTGCGCGATGAGAAGAGACGGCTCCATTAGAATGAGACTTGGAAGCTCCGCGATCACTTCTTCTAGATATATCTGAACATTCTCTGTGTCCTGGGGGACACCAAGAGGGCTCATTGCCCGTAGTCGATGAGCAATCGCCAGGACGATTTTCACAGTGACCCATGATACCATTTGACCGTCAGCACGTCCGTTGTAGCAATCCAAGAACAGTCCGCTGATAGTTGCCGCATCAAACAGGGGGGTGGCGGTGTTGAAGTCGACCAAATATTCTTGCAGCAAGAACAAGCCTCCTTGAGGTGGCGGCATGGAGCATTTCCTGACACCGAGTGTTCTTGATCGGGGCCTTAAGTCGATATCCATTGCGTCAAGACTACCAGAAACTCGCTCAGCCTCGACGGAGCCTGGGGTGTTGAAAAAATGAGATATCTCTGAGGTCAGCTGGGCGTACACCTCGTCTGAAGGCTTGGGTCCACTTGGTGTAAAAGCATGTGCGCTTCGATACCCCTGGAGGTTTTGTTCTAGTGACGATGAACGTCCCAGGTATTCTGACATTTGACTTGCAGAATACGAATCAGAGGCCAGTGGAGACGTGAGTGCAGGCTGTGATGGAGCCATTGGAGAAGCAGTCGAAGGGCTTGGTTGCATCTGAGGCTGAGGTGGCGAGGCCTTTGCGATCAGAGAAGTTTTGATTAGATCTTCCAAGCTTTGCAATCGATCCTGGAGACTCTCCATTTGTTTCCTATTCATGCATTAAACCGCCGCACCGGAAGATGACATCCGTAAAGTCCACTTACTTCTTCCGCCTCTCTCGTGGTTTCGTAACATGGGTGATTTGGCAAACCGCATCTGCCTTCTCACATGATGAACACTTTCCCACGCCGTCTTTGAGGTCACACTTTCGCTTCTTCAATCGGCATAAATCACATGCCTATTTGTGCATCAGCCTCCGTGGTCAGAGCATGTAGGTCGAGGATCATGCTCACCTGTACTGTGTTGCCGTGTTTGACAGGCTGGACACTCATAGCCGGCATATCCCAGATGATGTATCACGATATCCGTAGATTTGTCTAGCTCCTCCACGGCAATACTGGTTTTAGGAAATAGTCAAGGATGTAAGTGATGACAGTTTCACATTTGCGTACTCTCAGTGGTCATATTCCAAATTAGATCATTAATGCGTCGTAGAGTAAGTGTACAGATGAGGTTTTCCCTCGGCATGCAAAATTCTACCATAAGCATCGCAAAAGATTGCAATCGCTGTTCCGGAAAACATGGCAAACGTCAGGTCACGTTACGCGATAGTGCTGACAAATCGCGACAGAACAGCGAATGATCGTACTGCGGCATTTGCCCAATTAGGTTAGCCCCAGCCTTTCCTCTCCTTTCTTTCCATTGACGCTGGTCAACCAAGCCTTCTACTCATAGTGTCGTGTTGGGACCAGGCCAGCCAAGGTCACTGGAATCGAAAAGTCGTGCGGTGACTGATCAGAGAATCTTTCAATAATGAAGCTCACATTCGAAGACTGGTGGGAGCGTCCATATTCGATCTGATTTGAGTCTGTCATTCGCCTCGGATGCATAGTCATTCGTGCAAGATTCAGCATGGCTATGTATCAAAATTCCATTCCGTCAGGCCCCGTAACGCCATCGTCGTCCCTCTCTCGCTTGACCCTAACCATTTCACTCTTCATTAACGCTTTGATATGACCGTCAAATAATTCAACGTATGACTTCAGCCTAGTCTTCTCCCAATCGTTCAACTTCCTCATCGTCACACCGTCCTCAACAAACCCATTGACGTTCGCACCGTCATCGGCACTTCCAAACTCATCAACTTCTTTGAGGAGTTCAGTGACCCTAGGAACTGACAGCGGATCGAAAGCCTCGGCACGTTTCATGTCTCCAGCTGCAGTGATTGGTACACAGACTCTTCCAGTTCCAGGATGCACGACAAAAGGGCTCTTCAACAAATGAATGCGTTTCTTGCCGACTTCCACATCGAGTCTGGGATAGGTGTATTCAAGAAGGATGTCCTGTTTGGCCTCCAACAACGCTTTCGTGTTCAACGTTTTGCTGACTCCGGTCTCCGCCAAGGCGTCTATATCAGCCCATTTACGGGCACTTGGTCGATTGGGGCTGCTCGCCCACTTCTTGGCCAGTGCTTCGTTCAGTGCTTTGTCGGGAAGCAATTGTAAAAGTCGATCTTGCCCATTCTGTGACATGAAGGGTTCTTGGTCAACAAGAACCTGTTGGAAGTATGGTCGGAGGATATCCAGACTTCGCGTGATATGAGGATGCAGTGGCCGCTTGAGGTTAACTCTTTTGCCACCCTGGACGCCTCCCTTCAAGACCTCAAAGTAGCCAGTTATCGCTTTCCGCTTGTCGTCGTCCAGCTCGCGGGCATCTTTGTCACTAATCCATGCGTGGACACCACGACGCCCTGAGTATATCCAAATAATGTGCTCGAAGCCAAAATCATCTCTTAGCGCGACGTCAACCACTTTGATCGCCATCGTTGCAAAGGACCAACATTTTGAACAGATATTGGCCTTTTCGCAGCACGTCCGAATATCATCGTAATCAGTCAAATCAATATCGAAAACTATCTCTTTGCTCAATGGTCGGAACATTGAACTCTTCTTCAAGGTTTTTCTGTCTCTCGGGTTCGTGGTGTACACGGGCCCTATCTCGAAACGTGAGGGATTCAGCCGTAGGATATCTTTACGAAGAGTATCTGCGGTGGGGTAGGATTGATATCGAAGATATGCATCGTTGGACAGGGTCAGTGCGAACTCTCTGTTGGCAAAGTCGGGTCCCGGTTTGGGGGAATGATTGAGCCATTGGAATAGCGACCGAAATGGGAACAGTCTTGAATAGAACTGTAACATCAAGTTGGGGTCTGAGTAGGATTCCTGTTGAGAAGCAGGTGCAGCATTTGCTGATGTTGCGGGTGCAGTCTGGGGAGGAGGAGAGGGCAGATTTGCTGCGTCGGAAGCTAGAATTTCGTCCTCAAGGTCGCCATCATCATCATCGAACAGGTCTTCGAGCGCAACTTTTGATTGATCTGGCTTGTTCGGGTCCAATGCAGTCCCGCTTTCACTCTCTAGAGGGGGTGCATCAGGCAGAGTTACGTCGTCATCGTTGACAGGAGAAGACTCGCGCGGTGAGGAGGACTCTGGCATCTTGATTCCCATGACGAAGATTTTCGTTGAGGATAGTAGTTGCTTAAGAGATCAGAGAAATGGTATCAGGCTGGAATGGAAATACCAAGTACGGAATCCATAGGACGGATGCACAAATGATAACTGATGAACGGGCGAGACGCGCCTGCGAGACGCGCCCATTGGAGAACGTGTGTATGACTCAGCACATAGCACTCCTTAATTGGCACATATTTCACGCTCACCCTTGTTAACATGGAGTCCATTTCAGAGCACTACGAACATTGGTACTTGATGGTCGGAAACACTTTTCATTCCGCGACAATGTGACTGATCATCGCTCTACGTGGTATCTAAAACATCTCAAATCGCTGAAAGACTCATAAGAATGGCCTCGTGGCACATAAATTTCAGAAGAAGCAAGTATATATACATCAAGACAAGTTTTCCTTGACCTCGTTAGAATCTGAAAATGGCCCAGAGTCATGTTGGACAAGTGGAGGACGTGAAGTCGGACTTGTCACCCCGATGGCTTGAGGGTCCCTTGCTCTATTGATTGCATCAGCAATCATGGCATTGATGGGATTGTTGTTGGCAGACTGCTTCAGTGCATCCGGAGGTAGGATCGCGCTGACCGAAGAGGATCGTGTCGATTGATTGCCAGCAAACGCAGGTCGTGGGATTGTGATGGGAGAAATGGGATCATCCATCATGGCAGTACTAGGAGAAGAAACAGTCGACTTTGAAATAACAACTTCCTTTTCGTCGCTGTAGATGGGTATGCTCTTTTCGGTGGTGGGTGAAGGGGTACCACTTTGACGAGCCGCTTTCTTTGCGAGATTTGCCAAAGTTGGAACGCTTGTACCGGAATTGGTCTTTTTGACTTCAATAGGTCTGGCCGTGACATTTCTTGCTACAATAGAACTCCCCGAGCTTCCCATAGCAGGAACCTGTGGGATCTTAGGGGTTCTGGTGCTTGGTGTAGAAGAAGTTCCTGGTGTATTGGCGCCCGATTTAACGCTGACAACATTTGCTTGTGCTCGGAATGCTTGTTGTGCCGGAATTGGCGGAACGATGGCATCGCTTCGATAAATCGTAGTTGCCACACTGTTTCGAGCCAAGCTAGGTGCAACACTAAAGCGAGCGTCTACCGAATCTGTATCGGACCACGTAGAATCTCTGAGATCCCCAGGCATGAAAAAGTGTTGCTCGAGAGCAGGCGTGGACGTCGTCGAATTGCCTAAGCTGCCAGGCAGAGCGGGAACAGGTGGAACGAGGAGTGCCGGTGATTCTGGTGGTGATCGAACCGTGACACCAGGAATGTATGCGATCTGAATGACATTCGAGGCTCGCGTGAGCACCGTCGACGCGATCGAGTGCGCAGATCGTGTAGATTGACGATGAGATCGGTGCAGGGTAGACTGATCTCGTTTCTCGGGCGGATCCCAAGTTTCAATGCGTCTCTTCTTGCGAGATCGAAACCGATAGATGCAATATATGGCGACAGCCAAAAAGATTAAACCTCCGATCACACCACCAACGATTCCACCGACGGGGGTAGACTTCTTGGGCGATGACTGGCCCGGGATTGTATTGAGCTTGACGCAGGTTGTTGATGCACATGAACTGCAAGATTGAGCCGACAAGGAACATCTTTCATCTGCCGAACATTGAGGGCAGCTGGGAGGCTCTGGTGGGCATTGTACACATCGCCGGAAGAGATGGTTAGGGTGTGATCTTGCTGCTAATGCAATTGTTAGCAAGTTTTGTTGCTGCAGAACTGGTGAGACTCACACTCAGAGTGCGCCATGGCGATAGTATTTAGCCTCTAGTGCGCAACCTTGGTCGCCCGTTGATTGAAGTAGGTTTGGATTCCAGCTTCTCTTGGTACAGTCGCTTTTTCGGGATAAAATGGGCGCAGCGCAAGGAAGTGTCTGGATTCTTGCCGATCCTCCCGAATCCGGTTTCCGTTCTTTTCAAAACAAAAGAGTGGCTATTCCCATATACTCGTCGTATAACGGACAATAATCTAAGCGGGGAAGAGCTGTTCAGAGAAGTGGTAGACCGGTGGTCGTAAAGCTTGTCAGCTGTAAGGTACCGAATGCAGGACAAAGAATAGAGAATGGAATGTGGTTGGTCTCTCCAGCGACCCAACGAGCGTTCCACCGGGGACGAAAATATAAAATCTGAAAGGGATGGCGAGAAAGACTGAATTGAAGTTGGATAAGGTCGAGGTAAGAGGTGAAAGAATGAGGTCGAGTTGGATGAAGGAGGAAGGAATTGAGGACGATCGAGGGTCGTTAAGGTGAGCAGATCCTTCGTTCTCGACCGAAGGACAAGCAACGCCTTCTGGGGATGGATTGAGAGGAGCGAAAGGGCACGAAGGGATGAAAAACAGAAGGTGAGTGGGCAGACGAGGGAGATGAAGGGGCAGTGGAGTTGGGACGCTGTTGGTTGACAGCCGACAACGCGCGGCAGGATCAAGCAGACCAAGAGCACACCACAGCACACCATCGCCCACCAAGGAATGGCGCTGGGCCGCGTTCAAACACGATCCCTTGCTTTTTACCAGGATCTTCCAGGGCGTAGGTGTCCGTGATCCTCCTCTCCCAATCACACGCTCTCCAGGCACAAAGGGCTCTTTGTTGGCTGATGAGCCTGGTTCAAGCGAGATTCTACCACCTGCTTCTGCAGGTGAGATAGACAAACACACCGAGAGATCTTTCTCACATGAGATGCTGGTGGCTGTACGGATATGGAAGACGAGTTAGAGTACGAGTACATACGAGTACGTGGACACTCTCCATGGCTCACTCGACAGTCATGACGCTCACACGTCTGCGAAGAAAAGATAAATTGCTTCCTTTCAATCGCATGTCATCCAGCCTGTCACTTTCTTGACTGACGTTGCTCACCGTGTGAGTCCACGATATGTTTTGTTTTCTACGTAGGATCTCGGTGTTTTCTGGTTCTCATTGGATCCACGAGATTTTACTCGCAATGCTGATTAGAACTAGACGGGAATGTGTTACTCTTAGGTATTGTATAGTAACAAGTGCGAGCGAAAAGAATGCTGAGTCAACAACCAATGTCAAAAAAAAACACATACACGACTCTCTACGAGTATACCTACTCATAAATTATTTCTATCTTCTGATATGGAATGCAAAGTCAGCCTGCTGCTGATTGATCAGGCAGCCCGACTGCATCTCATCGCAGCCACCGCCACCGGACAACAACACCCAATGTTCTATAATGGGCGAATGTGCTTATGCCACCATAATACGGATATTCCGTACCATGTCTTTTGATCAGCGAGAACAACTGATGAGTGAGTACTCGTAATCAATAATGCTGCGCACAGTTGAACTACTCCTGAGCAGTGAATTGATGATAGATCTGTGGCATCATTTAAATGTCGACTGCCAGTCTCGGCTACTTGGATCTCTAGGCACAAAATAGGTAGCTGATCGTCAAAGGGGCGTTGTGGCGCGGCTGTTTGCAGAACTTGCACCGCCAGCAATGGGCTTTACCTTATTACTATACGGAGTACAAGTACTAAAAATGGATCTGACTGTGAAAACTCCGATTGTGGCACCAAATGCCAGTACTGTACGTCGAACCTGTCACCTTGTGCTGTTTCGGCCTCCGCTCGTTCTTCATGACTGTATGTCGTGGAAAGAGTACCTCCGTCCAACAGTAATGAGCAAGGTGATATGATCGCGCATGCGGGGAGAGATGAAGCCCTAAACGGCTTAGGGAGCCTCGTCCCCTGAAACAAGCCCGGGTTCTTTGGTCCCTGGTTTGCGGCTTGCGCTTGTAGCCGTGACGCCACTGTTGGCGATAAGACCCATCATCGGAGGCCGCCAGGACTATTTCAGTCGTTCTAGCTGTTTCATCCCTGTGAGGACGATGAAACCCGGGGAAAGACATACTGGGTAGAGGTTTGTGACGATCGCGATAATTACGGAGTGCGAACCGGAGTATGTACAGACCCTTCAGTTCAATGCCTCTCGCCATGTACGGAGACTCCCAGGTCATATTGAGCCACAGGTAGCAAAGTCGTAGTAGATACCGTCATCCCTTGACTAGAATTCCACTTGCGGAGACGCCTCGTTGTTGCTGCGCAGGTTCCAGGGCAGCGAAGAAACCAATTGCTGCACAGCCTTCTTTTCGCCCTTTAGCGAGTCAAATACTATGGAGCCCAATGATTGGAGTGGCTAAGATTCTGTCGTAAGCCTGTTACTTGCCAGGTTGATGCACATCAGCTGGCGGTCTGCTTCAGGGGAGAGATATCTTGGGAATTGGCCTGAACCACGGGCAGGGACTTCGAGACCTTGAAACACCACCTCTGATCCCTCTTCTTTCTTTACCTGGTCACTCCCATACTTACTACGAGTTCGGAAAGCCGTGTGTATCACGGAGCTACCTTCTTTGGTATTCAGATAGAACATTCTTTGTGCTCGAGTCTTTCACTTCACGTACTCTCCGCATCCGTCTCACTTTGTTTCCAATACTTCACACGACCCTACAGTTCAACAGCAAACCCCCTTCAAAGCAGCCCTGGCGGCTGTCACTCTTAATATTTCATCATTATTCCCCAGACCTTCTGAACCCCGAAAGTTGCTGTCTACAGACACCAAGACCTTGCAAGTACAAGCTGCGTCGTTGCTGGTCCATCCAGCAGTCCCATTTGGCAAATATGGCGCACCAATATCCTGGTCACCAGCTCAATGATCTCTCACACGGCAATGTAAGTCAAATCTCAGAGGCGCGAAGTGGTTGGGCCTTGTGCTAAATCCTGCGACAGAACTACAGACCCTCTCCTGGACATTCAGACGACGAAGCAGAACACTCCCTGTTGCATCAGAACGCCGCATACCAGGTTCCCTACGATGATCCTCACTCCCACTCACGGCCGTTGACCCCGGGACAAGAGTCGGTCTACACACTGAACGAGTCATATGTCGGAGGAGATCCCTCAAAAGTTCCAGTCACAGGAACAAACTACAATCCGCAACCATATGGTCAGCAAGGAGCCTACCGCTCCAATTCACAGAACAACTTGCCCGCCCAGGGGGGTCCGAATCCCAGCAACCCAATGACCACACAAGATGCGTGGCAGGAAAGGCAGGCTCCTGGGTACGGCACAATCAAGCGCTATGCTACAAGAAAAGTCAAGCTAGTTCAAGGGAGCGTACTGAGTATCGATTACCCGGTGCCCAGCGCAATTCAAAATGCCATCCAGTCGAAATATCGAGGCGACCTCGAGGGTGGCAGTGAAGAGTTCACACACATGCGATACACAGCGGCGACGTGTGACCCGGACGATTTTACCCTTAAGAACGGCTATAATCTGCGACCGGCCATGTACAATCGGCATACCGAATTGTTGATCGCCATTACCTACTACAACGAGGATAAAGTCTTGACGGCGCGCACGCTCCATGGTGTGATGCAGAACATTCGTGACATTGTGAATCTGAAAAAGTCCGAGTTTTGGAACAAGGGTGGTCCCGCCTGGCAGAAGATTGTTGTGTGTCTGGTTTTCGATGGTATCGACCCTTGTGACAAGAATACACTGGATCTGCTGGCCACTGTTGGTATCTACCAAGATGGAGTCATGAAAAAGGACGTTGATGGGAAGGACACAGTGGTGCATATCTTCGAGTACACGACCCAGCTTTCAGTGACACCTAATCAGCAATTGATCCGACCCAACGACAACGATTCGACGTCCTTGCCTCCCGTCCAGATGATATTCTGTCTGAAGCAGAAGAATAGTAAGAAGATCAATTCCCATCGATGGCTCTTCAATGGCTTCGGACGTATCTTGAACCCAGAAGTTTGCATCTTGCTCGATGCAGGCACAAAGCCTGGTCCCAAGTCTTTGATGGCTCTTTGGGAGGCATTCTACAACGACAAAGACCTTGGTGGTGCTTGTGGAGAAATCCATGCCATGTTGGGACGCGGAGGTGTCTTTGGGAGAAAACTGTTGAATCCTCTGGTCGCGGCTCAGAACTTCGAGTACAAGATCAGTAACATTCTGGACAAACCATTGGAAAGTTCATTCGGCTACGTTAGTGTCTTGCCTGGTGCATTCTCTGCGTATCGCTTTAGAGCCATTATGGGTCGCCCTCTCGAGCAGTACTTCCACGGCGATCACACCCTCTCCGCACGTCTGGGCAAGAAAGGTATCGAGGGCATGAACATTTTCAAGAAGAACATGTTTTTGGCAGAAGATCGTATCTTGTGTTTCGAATTGGTGGCAAAGGCTGGATCCAAATGGCACCTTTCATACGTCAAGGCATCCAGAGCCGAAACCGATGTACCTGAAGGAGCTCCTGAATTCATCGGACAACGTCGACGTTGGTTGAACGGTTCATTTGCCGCCTCCATCTATTCCCTCATGCATTTCTCTCGCATGTACAAATCCGGCCACAACCTCATTCGAATGTTCTTCCTCCACGTTCAAATGCTCTACAACATTGTCTCGGTCCTGCTTTCCTGGTTTTCTCTGGCGTCTTTCTGGCTCACAACCAAAATTCTTATGGATCTTGTTGGTCAACCTAGCAGTCAAAACAACAACACGGCATTTCCTTTTGGTGATAAGGCGACTCCCATTATCAACACGGTTTTACAATATCTTTATCTGGCCTTCCTCCTGCTCCAATTCATCCTCGCGCTTGGTAATCGACCGAAAGGTTCGAAGATGGCCTACGTCATGTCATTCATCCTGTTTGCGCTTATTCAGTTGTATGTTATTGTTCTGTCCATGTACCTGGTGGTTCGAGCATTTACGACCAAAGACGGCACCGACATAGTCACAAATGAGGGTGCCAATGAGTTTGTCAAATCGTTCTTCGCATCAACAGGACCTGGAATTGTCATCATTGCATTGGCGGCCACTTTCGGCTTGTATTTCGTCGCCTCCTTCCTGTACTTGGATCCGTGGCACATGTTCACCTCTTTCGGTCAATATCTACTCCTGATGCCATCATTTATCAACATCCTCATGATTTATGCTTTTAGCAATTGGCACGATGTCTCCTGGGGTACGAAGGGCTCTGACAAGGCAGAAGCTTTACCCTCCGCCCAGTCGAAGAAGGACGAGAAGGGCAAAACGGCAGTCATCGAAGAAATCGACAAACCACAGGCGGATATCGACAGTCAATTCGAAGCCACCGTACGACGTGCCTTGGCACCATACAAGGCTCCAGAGGAGAAAGAGGAAAAGACGCTTGAAGATTCGTACAAGAACTTCCGAACTCGACTTGTCGCCACCTGGCTCTTTTCAAATGCTCTGCTGGCAGTGGCAATTACTAGTGACAATGTCGACAAATTTGGATTCACTGTAAGTTCTCTTTTCTTTGGAGGCAGAAGTTTCGCTAAATAGATGCACAGTCTCAAGCCACGAGCCGAAGTAGTCACTTTTTCCAAGCTCTGCTCTGGACCACGGCAGCTTTGTCCCTGGTTCGATTCACTGGGTGTTGTTGGTTCTTGGGCAGGACAGGGTTGCTGTGTTGTTTCAATCGAAGATAGTCAATCATAGAGGGTGCTGCATAAGCATGAGATCAGGGCGAAGGTCGGCAAAATCTGGAGATTTGGACATTTTCTGTCAGAAGAATCAAAATAAAAATGTACCACCTGCGTGTGCTGCTACAGACGTAAATCGTGCTTCAGTCGTAGACAGTAAATCTATTCAAAAGGATTTATCAATCGATGGGACTTTCGATTGCAAAAATCCGCACAGTACGAGTACAGAGTACTCCATACTCCGTACAACTATTGGTATCGGAGAATAGCCTCATATACGGCCGAACTGCGTCATGTGAGGGCTGCGGCCAACGGCGAACAGCCAACGCAACTACGACTGAATACTTTCACTGTCTAATAACAACCATTCCTTTATATTATTTTAGCTTCCACCACGTCTTCTTCACATATATTGTACTTTGCGGCCTTTGCGCTACCAAGTACGACCAGTCTTGCCTCGATCCGGTCTTCGCCACTCCATTTCCCTCAATCGTTACTCATCCTGCTGGTCGTCCATCTTGTGCCCTTTGCCTCTGCTATTTCACTGCGCTCTTCGATCACAGGCTTTGCCAGACACTCACAGCGATCGCCTAACACGATTTTTGAGACCCCGAGCCATTAACGAGACCTCTGCCTCTACCATACAAACCGCCAAGATGATGAAAATATGGTCAATGGTAGGTGGAACTGTGGACAGGACATTTCGAACCTGGCTGACAGTGGTATACAGAAGCAGCAGCAGCAGAAGGATGAGCAAGCGCAAGGAACAACACAGAAGAAGAAGAAAGTCACGGCAGCGCAATTGCGTGTACAAAAAGGTGGGATCTGCTACTCCGTTAGGTGACGATTTGGTCTAACCAGTACAAGATCTGAGTGAGGTTTCTCTCGGATCAACCATGAAGACTACATTTCCAAACCCTGACGATATCCTCAACTTTCAACTTACTATCGAACCGGATGAAGGCATGTACAAGGGTGGCAGCTTCGTATTTAATTTCGCCATCAACCAGAATTACCCTCACGACCCACCTAAGGTCAAATGCATTCAGAAGATCTACCATCCAAACATCGACCTAGAAGGAAACGTGTGCTTAAACATTCTGCGAGAAGACTGGAAGCCTGTGTTGAACTTGAACGCTGTCATCGTCGGCATGCAGGTAGGTGTTTCCAGATCAAAAGAGGCAGCGGTCACTAACACTCAATACAGTTTCTCTTCTTAGAACCCAATGCTTCCGATCCATTGAACAAAGAAGCGGCCGAGGACCTGAGAAATAACCGAGAAGGATTTAGAAGAAATGCACGAACAGCAATGGGTGGTGGTTCGGTTAGAGGCCAAACCTACGACCGCGTGTTGCGGTGATACCTCCAAAGATCTTAGACACGATAGATACGACGAATGACACAACTTCATACTGATCAGGACTTGCAAGAGTCTCCGTCAAGGTGTTTGGAGGTCGCCTTGCATACTTAGAGAAGAGGCATCCCGGGAGATGGCGAGGGTGATGTACAGAAAAGCTGTATACCGATACAAGAAATGAAAATTCCAGATATTGGCAGCAACCCAAGGGCAAGCCTGAACAGCCGTGACAATGCCTGCAAGACTGCTCTTAAATATCCGTACTGCGAATAGATACCAATAAGGCGGTGATATTCCTATGCCTTGGTCCAGACTGCGACTCGGGGAGACTAGAAATTGTCCGAAACCTCTATCCGTTCTCGGAGCCAAGCCCAAGGTTGGGGGGCCAATGAGGAGAGACACCGGCAATGAAGAGCTCGCTGCGCAGAGTGCGAGTGCGTCGAGTAATAAAGTATCAAAAATTTCCCCAGGATTTCTCAATTCTTACAATTCGCACAACTTCAGAATCTCCTCTCCTTGTTCAACTTGATTGACAAAATGGCTTCCAAGACATTTGCTAGAACCCTGCGCACTGCTTCCAAGCAGAAGCTCTCGACTCCCTCCGTCCCCAAGCGGTCGTTTGTCTCTGCCGGAGCAACCAGACCCGTTGTGGCAGCTTCTCAGAGAACCTCATTCGCAGCTCCCGCTCAGCAACAGACAAGAGGTGTCAAGACCATTGACTTTGCTGGCACGAAAGAAGAGGTCTACGGTACATGGTTTTTCTGGTCCAGTTCGACGAAGCTTTACTGACATCTTGTTTAGAGCGTGCTGACTGGCCTCGCGAGAAACTCCTCGTATGCTAAATTCTGTCTCCTGGGACGACAAGATCTGACAAAATTGCAGGACTACTTCAAGAACGACACCCTAGCACTGATCGGCTACGGTTCGCAAGGCCATGGTCAAGGTCTCAACCTCCGTGACAACGGCTTGAATGTCATCATCGGTGTTCGAAAGAACGGAGCTTCATGGAAGGAGGCAGAACAAGATGGCTGGATCCCAGGCAAGAACTTGTTCGAGGTTGACGAGGCCATCTCCCGGGGAAGCATCATCATGAACTTGCTCAGTGATGCCGCCCAGAGTGAGACCTGGCCAGCTATCAAGCCCCAATTGACCAAGGGAAAGGTATGATCTCGAAACCCTGCCTTTTCCGCGAGAAAACAGCTTCTAACTGTCCATTTTAGACCCTGTACTTCTCCCACGGTTTCTCTCCCGTCTTCAAGGACCTTACCAAGGTCGATGTGCCCAAGGATATCGATGTTATCCTCGTGGCCCCCAAGGGTTCCGGCCGAACTGTCCGATCCCTCTTCCGTGAAGGTCGAGGCATCAACTCCTCCATTGCCGTGTTCCAGGATGTTACCGGCAAGGCTAAAGAGAAGGCTATCGCCATGGGTGTCGCAGTCGGTTCCGGCTACCTCTACGAGACCACATTCGAGAAGGAAGTCTACTCTGACCTGTACGGTGAGCGAGGTTGCTTGATGGGTGGTATCCACGGCATGTTCCTCGCCCAGTACGAGGTTCTCCGCGAGCGTGGTCACTCACCCTCGGAGGCCTTCAACGAGACTGTGGAGGAGGCCACCCAATCCCTGTACCCTCTCATTGGTGCCAACGGTATGGACTGGATGTACTCTGCTTGCTCGACCACCGCCCGTCGGGGTGCCATCGACTGGCAAGGCAAGTTCAAGGATGCCCTCAAACCCGTCTTCAACGATCTGTACGACAGCGTGAAGAACGGCACCGAGACCAAGCGCAGCTTGGAGTACAACAGCCAAAAGGACTATAGACAGAAGTTTGAGAAGGAGATGGAGGACATCCGGGGCATGGAAATCTGGCGTGCCGGAAAGGCTGTCCGGTAAGTTTTATTTGTCTCTTGTGTTGTTTGTGCTTTGACTGACAATAATTTTCCAGCTCTCTGCGACCAGAGAACAACTAAGCTACCTTACATCTGGGTTGGGTACCTTAAGTAGTTGTGAGGGGCTTACGCTTTCCAGTGTAATTCAGAAGATAGCACGGCGTTAGTCAAAAGTGAACTATGTATCAAATGGTGGTCATTGTTTATCTTTTTTTCCAGAGATGAAAAGAATGAACCAAAAAGGATCGAGATTCTGGAGTAATGCCAATTGAATGTTCATTTGCTTTTGCCTTGAATTTCCGTTGCAATTGAAGTCACTCGACAACTATCCTTGCCTAGGTATAGATATGATGAGACTCGTAAGATCGTAAATTGTCCCTAGATGATACATAGAATGAGGGATGGTGGGCTGCGATGTACAGGGTGTAGGGTAAATATGTCCCCGCAGGACAAACTATTTTTTGTAAATGCGATCACGCCAGCCTAGGACAGACCACCCACTTCCTAGGTAGATATTCAGCACCATCTGCTGTTTATGCCTACTCACTCATATCCACAAGTCTCTCGCAGAAACTAGCACCACAAACTACCAAACGAAATTTTGTGTTGTCGTCTAGAGCGATGAAAGGACACGTCCTTTTATCGTCAATCCCAATTGAATATCATTCAACTTAGGAAGCAACAAGTGACGATACGGGAGTGAGGTCCATCCGTCAAGTATACCCCTCCAGGGTAACCCGAGTACAAATTTCCAGGTCAAGACTACCCTGATAAGAAAAGGGGGGTATTCCTTTTGAGTCCAAGCATTACTCATTCGACATGGCCGACCCGAACACCTGTCCACCACTTTTGCCGTCGTCCATCGTGGCGGCTCACGCCAAAATCCAGGGTCACATCCACCATACGCCCGTCTTGACGTCGAGGTCGTTGGACGCCATCGCGAGTGCTCCCGACCCCAGGGTGTTCCTCGGCGACACCCCCCCGACGTTCGAGGAAGCCGAAGCGTCACGAGCGAAGGGGTCGAACGCCGAGACGACGCCTCGGTTTCGCGTCTGGTTCAAGTGTGAGAACTTCCAAAAGATTGGTGCTTTCAAGGCCCGAGGTGCCTTCCACGCCGTGGCCAGACTCGTGGAGGAGATGGGCGTAGAAGAGGTCAGGAGACGTGGAGTGGTCACTCATAGCAGTGGTATGCATTCTGTTTTCCTTTTTTTCTCAGCTACATCTGTTTTTTCGTTGTGTGCTTTGGTCGAGCAACGAGATGGTCTAGTTGTATCCTAGCACAATCACTATACTGACACCCCTCTCTTTGTGTTCTGTGTCTAGGTAACCACGCACAAGCTTTGGCTCTGGCGGCCTCGACTTTCAAAATACCAAGTTACATCGTGATGCCGAGTATAAGTACACCTTCCAAGATCGCCGGGACGAGGTTGTACACACCCAACGTCATCTTTTCCGGTTCGACGAGTCAAGAACGTGAAGCAGTGGTGGCAGAAGTCATTGCCGACAAGGGTGCCATACTGGTCCCACCTTATGACCATCCCGACATCATTCTAGGTCAAGGAACCGTAGGGTTGGAACTCGAGTCACAAGTCCGTGAATTACAACTCCAACGACTTACGGAGAAGAAGGAGACATCCTCCTCAAAGGATGGTGATGACGATGATGGTTCTTCTACTCGGACAAAACTCGAAGGTCTGGACGCGGTGATAACACCCCTCGGCGGTGGAGGTTTGTTGTCGGGTGTGGCTACATACTTTTCCGACAAACCAGGTACTTTGGTGTTTGGAGCCGAACCGAGTTTCCAAGGTGGCGACGACGGAAGACGTGGCTTAGCACAAGGAAAAAGGATCGAACACGTCAAGACGTTGACCATCGCCGACGGTCTGAGGACACCGGTTGGGGTGACAAACTGGGGTGTTCTGAGCAACAGGAGAAAGTTGGAGGGGGTCTACTCCGTGACCGAAGACGAGATCAAAATGGCCATGAGGTTGGTGTTTGAGAGGTTAAAGGTCGTGGTCGAGCCGAGCGGTTGTGTCGGGTTGGCCGTGGTGTTGTTCAACCAGGAATTCAGGGCCATGTGCTCCCAGAGACAGATGGGATTGGAAAAGGACGGGTGGGACGTCGGGGTCGTGTTTTCGGGTGGGAATACTACCATGAAGGCCATTGCGAAGTTGTTTGGGGAGGATGAGACAGACGCAAAGGACACAAAAGAAAGGCAGGCAGGAAAGGTCGGAAGGGATGGATCAAGAATGGCAGAGGATGTTGCTGGATAGAGAGAGGTAGATGTGATGACGGAGTACTTCTTGACATTTGCGTATATACCTATTACTGCTGTTATATACGGAGTATACGGATATATATTGGATTATGATACTCTGGTGTGAAGATAGAAAGAAGTATATCAAAACTCAGATATCTACTAGACGGACCGATATGATGATGCCATGAATATAGCTCTGCGTCATCGTGATCACTGCGAAAGGTACTCGTCCATCTAGTCTTGACGCCGAAAGAGAGAAATCCAAACTCCCCTCCTCCATCCACTGTACTCTACCCATTATTCAACTATACAAATAATCGAGAATGCAAAAAATTAAAAAAGAGAATAATTGAGAGGAGTGGGGTTCGAACCCACGCTTCCTTACGGAAAGCAGAGAATTTTAAGAATGTAGACCATGGATCTGTACTTAAATCTGCCGCCTTAAACCACTGTTCGCAAAGCCCTTTGTTAGTATCGAGGAACAAAATAGAAGGAAAGGGTTGGGATTATTTACCTCGGCCATCCTCCCGGGAGAAATTAAGTCAATTTTCGACCACCATGGTATACAACGTTACGATTGTTTGCGGGTCGGGGATACCCACTCGAGGCCTATTGGAGGCGACATCAGTGCGCCTAAACAAGCCGAACTGGGGGTGTTCAATACTAGGGTCAGTATGTACCCATTTCCTCCGTAGCACCTAGTATCATTGAAAAGTCTAGAGGACTCGTAAGGCATGTCTTGTTGAATACCTAGGTACCTAGGTATGTACGTGCTCATCTACATATCACAACTGCTTCACCAATATCTCGACTCTTTAATCTGTCCATCAATTCCTTTTCGCTAATGTCCAATTCCGTACAGATCTCATCGAAACAGTGTGTACCATCCAGAAATTCAATGATTCTATGGTTGATATGACGATCAGACACCCCCCCTCGATCGGACGTCCTCCTAACGACGTTCTTCCCCTTCCGCCTGGATGTATCCTCAGTCAAATGTCGCTCACTCGACATGCTTCTGGTGAGGTCCTCCGAGTCGTAATCGGAATGCTGATTATGATTACGATCATGATGATGGTTATGGATCTGAGAATTTGGACCGAGTGCCTTTTGAGTTCTGATAGCGTACCGGTGTACACGATACAAAAAACCCTTGATGACACCAAAAGTGATGAACCGTCGCATGTCGATGTTTGCGAGCATGTCCGCATTTTGTGCGTACCATTCCCGAACGGTTAACCCTTGTCTGAGACAAGCAAAGAGCTGGACTATGCCGACGCCGTCGATGGGATCACCTTTGCCAGTGAGCGGCCAGATGTCATCGTCTTGTAATGTGAGCGACGTCAAGCCGCTGGTCCTCCGTTCCGTGGCGCTATCTATGATGGCTTCTTCTTGGGCCGCCGGGGCGAGTGCCGTGTTGACATAACGAGCGCATTCCAGTTGCATGGCGGGATCTTTGGCGATCAGGTTGGAAAACTCGGCCGTCGGGGCGTAGATCGCGTTGAAGCTGAATATGTCGAGTAGGATAGCGCAGCCATAGTACAGCAAATGCTTGACGCACTTCTTGGTGAGCTTGAGATCGGCATCGGCCAACATTGCTATCCTCTTGACGCTGTTGACACCGTTGATGTAAGGAATGATCCGTAACATGGTCAAATCCCAGTTTTCGTCGATCATGGTCTCGATTCTCACCGTGAACAGCGGTACATACCACGGCTTGACACTGGCGGGATTCGGCAGCGAAGGGAACAGCTTGATGTTCAAGGTATTGAGCTCGTCAATTGGGATCATGCATTCACAGTAATTGTTCAGATCCTCCATGAGCATTTCGCATAAACTGTATATCTTGCCAGAGTTTGGAGGAGACGCATCGTCACTCAAGAACCTTGATTGTTCCTCCAGACTGCGCATCAGATGTGCCAGCTTCTTGACCACGGACTTGTATGATGCGACATCCGTGGTACTGGGCTCGCCCAGCAAAAGCGCAAAGTTGAAAATGAATTCATTTCGCGGATAATGCGGAGACGTCAAGCAGATCGGGTACGAGAGGACAAGCGTAGGTGGTGTATTTGGTGTCAGAGGAGGCGGTGACAATGATATGAGGTTCCCACAGAGTGACTGACGAGGTATCACGAAGCGTGATATGGTGGGAAAGGATAGAAGCGGAGAAGATGAGGTGGCATTGCTTGCGGGGATTTCGGTGGTCGTCGTCAGGATCGAGTCTTCTGGCACTTGGTGAACAATCTTTGGTCCTGATGAAGAGGTTAGCCGATGCAATGGACCAGACTGAACAGACTCACCTTCATGGGGGTCAAATTTGCTGTAGAAGATGGCTTTGATGGACATGATTGTAGGGTCGATTTGAATGGATCATTAGTTACCACAAATGTTTCTGAGTACCATGGTTTCTGAGTGTAAGGACCAAACTGCCCTCATCACGTAGACACCCTCAGACCATTGTAGAGATGATCCTGTCGTGTCGTGGAAGATAGACTATCACCCACAAATACGTGATGAAGGGTTTGTTGTTATGAGGGGTCAGCCTTGCGACTCGACCCCAAGCGATCTGCATCTTTATTTATTATTTAAGGGCGCGGGAGGAGCATTGAGTGCCTAAAATCACGCCTAGATTAACGTCGAATGAAGTACGGTTCTAAGCACGCTAAGGCACTTGATTGAGCGAGTACTTACATGCGCCTGTGCTTGGAGGACTATGCAGCAGATCTGTTCTACCATCCTGCTGGAATCCTCCGGGCTTACATAGTCTTGATCTGCGTCTTGACACGAGGGTAGGCCGGAAGAAAGAGTGGGAGATGATTGATCGGTTTGTTGCGACGGTGAGATCGACTTCTCCCTCACACTCTTCCTCCTTGGATCCGGCGATGGAATCTGTAATCCTGGCTCTGAGACTGCAGATGCCAAGGTCAACATTCAAGCAAGGCGAAGAAGATCCTGGTTTATGCTATCAAAATCATGGACACACCATTCACATTGATCCAGTGTCCGGCAGAAGATTCATCAGGGTGGCCAGGGTTCTGGACATTTAGGCCCTTCTACAACCCCTGTCCTCTTATCAAGATATTAGGCAAGCGCCGAAAGATTCCCATGGCGGAAATCAACGATCGACCGTGCGCGAGACTCGATTCCGCACTTACACCAAGCTGTGACGTCGTCGCTATCAGGGGTTCTACGGATCAACAGCCTTGTACGGAGTACGATAGTGAGCAAATTTTGTACAGGGACCAGTAGCGAGCAGTTTGTTACCAGCTCGCTAGCTGACAAAGTCGTTATTTCATTCCGCCTCGCGCTTTCGGCTTTCAACCTGTTAAACCTCTCAACTATGCGTCTATCAAATCCCAGCAGATGCTCGCGAAGAGGATCTCGGCCTCGATGGTCTCATTGGAGAACAAGTGCTCCCTTTTTGAAGATGCGGCCACAATTCCTTCTCGCTCATATCGAAGTTTCCTATCCGACTTCGTCGCACTGTACGAAGCCTCAGGCCGTACACGCAAGCTTTTGAGATACATGTCTGTGATCCGAGTCTGCCGTCAAGAATTTGACATGCTGTACATTCAACATGTATATCAGTATGGCGCGAGGCTGCTCCTGGAGTCGACTGACGCCTGGTTCAAGTTTGGATAAAATCAAGTTTACTCAAAAGGAAACGACGCACAGCACAATATCGACAAGTGAGAAAATCAATCATGGATACCCTTGACAGAGACCTCATCCGTGCTGAGGTGGATGCAAATGCGAACCGACCCGACACGCTGTCACACATAGCTACATATGGACCCGATATCGAGAGAGACTGGGCCCATGATGAATCAAGACCACACCGGACCACGACCCATGGAGATCTAACAAACATCAGTACAGTATGTATAATAAACGCAGCCGTAGCTGCATCTGCTGACAATTATCGCAGTACACCACTCATAGGTCACAACGCTCACGTCTGGGACTCGACCCCATCGAGTTGGACAGAATTAGTCGGCAAAGAACCCAGCATCAGGAAACCGTGGGGCGACCTGCAGGTTCAAGACGAAGATCAACAGCTACCCTCAGAACGGTCACGACACTGGGAGCAGGGAAGCCATTGCCTCCGTCAGACAATAGGGAGGAATTCGTGGTAGAATTCGAGGGAGTGGACGATCCGGAACATCCACTGAATTGGCCCTTCAGCAGAAAGTACGTCGCTTTGCATACCATCATGCTATTGTATGTTCTTTTTACTGACGTTGATTCCAGGGTCGTTATGTCGCTGATTCTCTCATACATCACTTTCAGTGCATCTTTTGGCTCGGCCATCTTTTCCCCTGCCGTCGGTCAAGTGTCCCACCACTTTCACGTCAGCACCGAGGTCGGTGTGCTCGGTGTGTCCCTGTACGTCCTCGGGTTCGCATTCGGCCCCATTCTCTGGGGACCGCTGTCCGAGATCCTGGGCCGCAAACAACCTCTTGTCGTCGCCATGTTCGGGTTCAGCATCTTCGCCCTCGCAGCCGCCACATCGAAAGATTATCAAACGCTCATGCTGTCGCGCTTCTTTAGCGGTTTCTTCTCTGCCGGCCCGCTCGCCGTCGTCCCAGCCTGCTTCGCTGACATGTTCGACGACAGCCAGCGCGGGATCGCCATCACTGCATTCGCCATGGCAGTATTCTGCGGGCCCTTTGCAAGTCCCTTCACAGGCGGCTTCATTACCCAGAGCTACCTCGGCTGGCGCTGGACGATGTACATTGTCAGTATCATGGGTTGGTTGGGCACCGGACTCACACTGTTCCTTCACGAGAGTTATGCCCCGACTATCCTAGTCGGCAAGGCCGGTCGGATTCGTCGCGAAAGCAAAAACTTTGCCATCCACGCGAAACAAGAAGAGATCGAAGTCGACATGGCAGAGCTGATCAACCACAACTTCATGCGGCCGATCAGGATGCTCTGCACTGAGCCCATCGTCTTCCTCATCACGCTATACATGAGCTTCATTTACGGTCTGATGTACCTGTTTCTCGGCGCATACCCGCTCGTCTTTCAGAAAGTCAGAGGCATGAACCTGGGTGTTGGCGGTCTACCATTCATCGCCTTGATTCTCGGTCAAATTTGTGGTGGTGTGTACATCATGATTGACCAGACACAATACAAGAAGAAACTGGCCAGGAATCATGGCGTGCAAGTTCCAGAGTGGCGTCTACCTCCCGTCATTATAGGAGCAGTGTGTTTCAGTATTGGGTTGTTCTGGTAAGCCTTGTTTTTTTCCCACTCCCTCTCTTCGATGGCGGTGACCTAAATATTTGCTGTAACAGGTTCGGCTGGACCGGCTTCTCCAAGGACATTCACTGGCTTGCGCCGACTGCCAGTGGGGTTGTAACAGGTTTTGGCATTCTTTGTATCTTTTTACAATGCTTCAATTACCTCATTGACACTTATCTCATGTTGTGAGTTCATAAATGGCTCCCTTGGCTCACCCAAAAGTGCCTCACGTACTGACTCGATCCCTCCTTCAACAGTGCCGCCTCAGCTATTGCAGCAAACTCGCTTCTCCGGTCCTTCTTTGGAGCCGGTTTTCCTCTTTTTGCCGACCAGATGTTTGACAATTTGGGAATTCAGTGGGCTGGTACGCTGCTGGGGTGTCTTGCGGCCGTCATGATTCCCATCCCCGTGGTGTTTTACTTTTACGGCCCCAAGATTAGAGCCTTGAGCAATATGAATCGACAATCGCATTCTGAAGAACCCACGAATGACGAGACGGGCGAGGACAAGGTGTGAATGTACAGAGTATCATGGTTCGATTTGGAAGATGCCTTGAATCGGCGTTTATATATAGACAGCTCGGCGTTGTGGTAGTTAGCTCGTCACTAGCTAGGCTCGGGGGTTTGTTTCCTCCTAGGGAAGGGAGATTCTTCAAGGTCTGTTGTCTGCATAGCGAAGGAGTTCTGGAAGGATGTGAAACACAGCAATTGTCGGTGTTTGAATAGAATCACTCTAAATGACAACAGGTTGACATACGCGTACCTACCTTACCTACCTGATGTTTCGGATTAGGTGTTTTCATCACCCATCAACTTCAATGGTGTATCGTGACGTGTTGTTTTGTTGTTATAATATGTATAGATTCAAACGACTCTCCGTCACTCTGATCAATATATAAAGGAGTCTCGACGACCTTTGATTCTCATTTTATCTTACACATCTCGAACACTGATTCTTCTGACCCAGCCTTGGGAGAGTCCATTCAGCATACCACCTTGATCAAGTCCTAGCTTTCTTCGCGCAACCTCTCAAGTCCGGATTCGACTTATCTTAAGAACCGACATTTCTCTTTCCTGTTCCAAGACTTACAATTTACCGAGGTCTATTTAACCATGGCGGCAGAAGCGTAAGTACCCAAAACAGTCCTAAACCTCTCTCTCTCATCACGAAAGAACACGTCGGTCTTCAGGAAAATTCGGAATGACTAACGTTTCTCTCCCCGCCTCTCTTTAGCAACAATAACAATAATCAACCAGCCCAAGAAGAAGAAAAGAAGGAGCCAGAACCCCCAAAGAAGCCTCACGACCTGCCCAACTCGTGGGACCCGGATCACGAAGATTACTTGTGGAATCCGGACCGTTGGGAATCCCCCATCAACAAGTGGAGATGTTGGAAATATGACCAGGAGGCTCGAGACTACATTGATCGAACCAATAAAGCTGATGCTCACATCGCGGATTTGCAGAAGCGACTCAAGGACTTGACGGGGTATGATTATTGAGGCCACAGACTAGAGATTAGAGAAATCTTTGGTCCGGGGAACGGGGATCCGGGGGACACTCACTGATGATGACGGCGATGATTTGTCCGATCTGATGGCATGGTTGCATGAGTTGAGATGAGACCAGTCGTGTATTGAGAAAAGGCTCTGTAGGAGTTGAGATGAGACCCGTCATGAGCTGCAAAGTCACTTATACGTCTACCTGGAATGATAAGTCCTTTTTTACTCTTGGCATGAATTCTGTGAAATGGTGAACCTTCGGATGAAAGGAAATCAATGTACCTGCTGGCACTGCCTTCAGGTAGACACTTACCTCACGTTAATGTGCAAGGCAGCAAAAAGCTGGCACTGTACAACATGACACGGTGACGGTGGCCGAACAAGTGACGATTATTGTACACAATGCGACCCTCATTGTTGACTTCTTTCGTTAATCAAAGTGGGCATTGAATGACTGTTTTGAGGAAAACATGGAAAGTTATCAACAGGTCAACCGCGTGCTGCGTGCTGTCATCTCCCGTCCTTTGCAGAGTCAAAGGAGTCGTCAGTGGATGCTTCGCTGTCGACAGGTCAAAAGTTGCCTTGAACTTGGTGCTGTTGTGCTCGTGTAACAATTGATAGTAAGTAATGTTTCGACTCAAACCCCCCAGGCCGTAATCCCCGTCTTCAGATCAAGGCCCAGTAACATAAGATCCCATTTATTTGACGCATTTCTGACAAAATTGTAGACATTGTGGACATTTCGGCTGAACAACAATATTCTATTCCATCAACAAACACAGAGTTCAGAGGAGTAGAGACAACCCATCCACCATGCCTGCGGACGACGAGTGGCATTATGAGAGACGACGTATACCAATCACCAGTGGCTGGGGCCCTTGCAAGCGAACTGACTGGGTGCCTGTAGAAGAACACTATCGAGGCCGAAACTCTCGAACTGTCCGGACGTTTCTGAGGGTCGTCGGACTCGATCCAGAGTCTGCATACGTAACTCGATCAGTCAACCGGAACCGACCAATGTTGGATTTCGGTCACGGCGGCGACGACGACAATGGGCGCGACCTTGCCCGACAGTACGCAGGGTTTCGAGAGCGTGAACTACACCCTGGCCCGTGGCGGTATCATCATGTCGACGATGCACCGGCACCGGCGCAGTCTCACGACATCGACCGAGTGATCGCAAATGACCTGCAAGAGCTCGAACAGTTCAGAGCACAGAGATTCGAGAATCGTATGGGGGAGCTCAACGCCGAGATCAATGCGATCGACGTGCGGTATTGGGACAGAATCCAAGAGTACCAACAGGCATTGGCTGCTGACGCAGAAATAAATGGTCGAGGAGTTGGTGATCCGCAGCGACAGTTGCAAGAGATACGGGATGCTGTGGAGCGGATGCAACAGAACGAAGGACGACGAAATCAGGCCGAAGAGCGTAGGGACGTCGAGCGCAGAGTACAGGAGAGAATGAGGGTTGCCGAACAAATGGTGCGAGATTTACGTCGACAACATGAGCGAGAGCGCGATCGAGATCGCCGTGAGAGAGATCACCATCGTCGGAGGGTGCATCATAGGCGTCATGATTGGTAACGATGGTTGTTGAAGGGTTATTGGTGCGATTGTCCTGGAGTTGTCAGTGTAGACGGACACGATCGGTTGCTTGTGATGATGAGGATAGAAATGATGAGATACTCAGATGTTGTCTGAGTTATTTGAGGTTGGATTTCATAAGGCTGCGAGTAACGAGGCTCTGGGCTCTTATTCATTATTGTAGGGGTACTCCGTCATTCCCTATAGTTAGGTAAGGTAACTGCGTAGCAGGCCTTTGCTTAACAATGTTCACGCCTAGACCTCCCTTCTTTAGGGGCGTCTGAGCCCTATTAGACTATGAGCTGCTCCACTAGACCATCAACACCAAGAAATAGGACGACGACAATATCCGTTTTCTCGACATCGCTCTTCTCCGTCGACTCAAAAGGCGTAGTATATTAATAATGAAATGTGAGAGAAAAAGGATACATCTCTCTACTTTCTCGTTGGAATCCAGAGCTTGATCTTTCGTTAATTCTTCATCTCGATCTCACATTCCGTCAAGTAGCCCTATTAGACTGAAATTTCTCGAAACAATGGCTCCGAAACAACCAATTAACTCTGACAAGGGCATCAAGTCCCCATTGTTCTCCCAGGCGATCGTCCACAACGGTACTGTTTACTGCTCTGGCAATGTCGGAATGGACCCAAAGACCAGCAAGATGATTGAAGGGTCTGTGGCCGACCGAACCGTGGGTGAACACCTGTACGCATTGACTCTTGACCAGTGCTAAACTTCCGAGCAGAAGCAAATCTTCGAAAACATCAAGAATGTCTTGGAGGAGGCTGGAAGCAGCCTGCAGAACATTGTTAAGATGAACATCTATCTTGTCGACATGGGCGACTATGCTGCCATGAACAAAGTCTGTGCGTAGCATCCTCCGCGCTTTCGGAACATTCCAACACTCCATTCACTAATCCGGACAATTGATCAGTCCTCGACACCATTCCAGACCCAAAGCCAGCCAGAACGTGCGTTTGCGTCAAGGAACTCCCAGGCAAGACAGATGTAGGTTGACGTCGAGGAGCAAGTCTGGATACTTCTAGTCTACTGACATTTGCTCTAGGTCGAGATTGAATGCATCGCACATCTGTGAGGGCATGTTCCATACTCCACATCCAAACGGACTTCTGATGATTGACTGTCACCAGGAATGAGACAGCTGGGTCAAAGCTTTAGGTAGAGGAGGACATGAGACCTGTACGGAGAGTACAACTGTGTCCTTCACTCTACAGGAACCCTGTCATTTCGATGCTATCTATACAGGTTGACAAGAACAAAACAATTCTCTAGTCTCGTTTGCTGAACTGACACAAGCGGAAGACTGTCAATAACAATGAACAACAATGACTATGGTACTGTGCTGATTGAAAACAGCTAACTTCACTTTTCCATTGTCCATCCTGCCGCTTTCAGGTGCTTCATGAGATTTCCCAAGAATCGTGTCTGCAATCGCGCTATATGGCGAACAATTCCCCAACCTTCTTTTCATGTCTCACGGTTTTTCTTTCATGTTATTGCTTTTTTTTCTCTCAAGGAGCACTTTATTATTGACAACAAGTAAGGGAAAGACTATATCTTTTGAACTCACCTGAAGATGGATGACCCTATAGCCCAGAGATTGAGGCCTCGCAAAGGTCGAGCCACTCAGGCTGAGCACACTGATCCTCCTCAGCAGACCCCTTACAAGCCCGCAAGCAAGTCTACTACACCAACGTCCCGAAGCACAACAATATCTCGCAAGACTAGGCCAAAAGGTATCAAAAAGACACAAGCTAAAGAAAGATCGACCACCACCAGCACCACCCCGTCAAAGGCCCAACGAAAGTCTGCGGTAGAGAAGAAGAAAAAAAAGAGTCCACCGAAAGATGCGACCTTTAGGCCAGATCCGACTGAATCAAGTGACGACGAAGCTGAAACTCCCGTGCAGCAACAACCCAACGCCGAAACCCCACCGAAAAGGAGAGGAAAGCCTTTCAAGACTCCGGTCAAAGATGGTGCTTATAGACCTGGTGGCGACGAGTCAGATGATGAAGCATCCGTAAAAACCACTCGAAAACCACGGTCGACGAAGAGATCGATCAGAAAGCCGACACCGATACCTTTTGTACCCATCCCTGAAGATGGTGACTCCGCAAAGACACACCCACCACCAAAGGAAGGTCTTTCCGACCCAAGAAATCCAAAGCGTAGACCTATCAAGATCACTTTGAAGGTGAAGAAGGCTTCTTCACCTAGACCGGCCACTCCAGATCCTAGACGCCGGTCAGCATCCGGTGACGTCCGCAGCAACCCCAACATATTTCGCACAGCAACGTCTGGGGCTCGGATTGACGATCCACTTCCACGAGCAAGTCCGAGTCCGAGCACAAGACACACGAGGCCATCACCAAGTCCTCGACCTTCGCCAAAGTCACCTAAGCGCCCTGCTCCAGTCAGTGATGGTGATGGTCGTCTCTCTCGGTCTCCCAAGCGTCCAAGGTTCGAAAATACAACACTACATGCTGTAGGCTCATCATCTTCTAAGCCCCGCGCCTCCTCTACGCAACCTCCTCCTCCTCCTCAGCAGGATGATGATCATCTCACAATTGCAGATGCCGATCGACTTTTTGAAGAAATTGTACTCATGCCTAGAAAGTTAGAACTCGGTGAGATCGCAGCGCTTTTTGTTTGTCTTCAGGAGAAATGCATGCGGTTCTCCCAAAAGCATTTCAGTTTCGACTTGACCGAAGAACAGCAAGAAGAGTGGCCCTTGCATCGACTCGACGAACAAAAGTATCGATCGTTTTTCAACATGGCCAGGTTCCTCGTGGACGCCAATCACTGCGGATGGCGAGAGTTCTTCACAACCCCGCAACATCGCGTGCCTTTTGTCCATGGGGTTCTAGGAGAGCGATTCAAGAACAACATCTTCAAGATCCCCGGTTTCGGTCTCGGTCGGGACAAAGTCAACAGGTTGGCCGAGATTGATCGCAGTTACCTCAAATACGATGCCTTTGTTCGGAGTAAAGTGCGAGCCGAGTATCTCGAAGAACTCAAATTTGACAAGGTGGAAGATTGGTATTCCATTGACGAGAATGTTCACAATGTCGAAGAGAACACCGCAGCATCAGCACCAATCCCAACACTGGTCTTGCCAGGAGCAGCAGCAGCAGCAGCAGCAGCAGTTCCCTGGGCTCCGTCTGGAACATCACCAGCGTCATCAGCGGCCGCCTCCGACCCAAGCGAGAATTACTTCCCTTCGAAGTACGCGGTCAGTCTCGACAAGGACGCCACAGAACTAGCGTCTCACATCATGGAACAATTGGAACTGATCCTTCCTCCCCCGATCTTCGACCCACTCCACCCTCACGGTCCACGAAACTTTGGCGAGAACAGCAGAAAGGTGTCCGCGGGACGCGCCATAGAGGCCGATCTCACCGCCTTGATTAAGTACATGGGCGGGTTGTCGTTGTCTATCCGATTCACGGGTATCGACGGTACCATCATCCGCCTCGTTGAAGCCTATTCAAAGGGGACCGAGTACCACATCGCAGACTCGACGGACAATATCTGTGTCAATGCGGATCACTGCAACGCCACGTGCCCGGCGGACACTACTCCCGCGACGTTGCGCATCTACATGACCTGCTGGTGCAGACTTGAAGGGGTCGTCCCCCACGGTAAGAACAGGTTGGAATTGGAAAAGTTCCAAATGGAACATCAAGACCCAGACGCACCGGAGACTTTCACCTGGGAACAATACGAAGATGAAGTTTTTCCTCCGCTCCCTTACGAACTACAAACTACCCCTGAAGGTCGTGCCGCGGTTGAAGACCTGCCAGTTATTCCTGGCACAGAATGGGGAGCTTCAATGGCTCGTGTGTCGGCCAAAGATCACGTCTTTGAGGGGGACGATGAGGATGACAACAACCGTCACGGTCGTCGACGACGCAACGGTACCGACAAAAGAGCTCCAGGTCCAGAAAGAGGTTGTTTCGTAACGTATTACAATCGACTTGCACCGACAAACGTCTATTGTGCATGGACATCCAAAGCTAGACCTACACGATTTCCAGACCTTGGCGACGACTTGCCACAGCTGCAACGACGCAGTACGAACGAGTCGTTGGAAGATGCCATTGTCCGCGCCAAATTGCGGCGACGCGACTTGCGAGGACAAACAGAGGACGACTCGTACATTGGTTCCACGATGAATTTGATCCGAGAATATCACGTCGGCGAATGGCTGGTCGCGAGTTCCATGGCGGGTGGACTGTTGGCGTACATTTTGTCCGCCGACAGGGGCGTACTCGGCCGTCACTTTGACGAGATGGTGGCGGCACTGTCGGACTCTGCTCTGGTCAGACGATTACAGACCATTCCGTCGTCGGTCGTCACCCGTGTAGGGGACGCCTTGGGTCTCCCGGCGACCGCCGCGAGACACTACGTCGTCACTTTGCTCGCTTGGGCTCGACACCTGGAACAACGAACTGCCCACGGAGTGCGCGACGCGGTTACGGATCTGACTAGGTCCGTCGAGGCGGCGAGGGCGTCGTTGGTGGCGGCAACAACAAACACACCCACGTCGCTCGACGTCACCACCTTGTTCACGCCACCCGTAATGACTGTCGAAGACGTGGTGGTGGACCGGACCATCGCGTCGACAAGAGCCCTGTCGTCCGTCACCGCTTTGGCGAGGAAGAAGATAGCAGAGAGTCAGGGATGAGACAAGACAAGTCGCACGGACGAACTAATAGACGTAAGATCAAGAAAGTAAACAGGGTGGTATCGTGAAGCGGGATGAGAACGGGGGGGGGGGGGGCGGTATACTGATGGAATCGAGTATAGAGTGATGGATAAACAGCGAATTGTCCTTGACAGCAGAGTACTTTCAAGTAGTGATCGTTTCAAGATACGTAAGCTACGTTGCATTCGACGAGATCGAGCGTTCTCATTTTATTTTTCGTCCAAGCAGATTTCCATGCTCGTTTTGTCTCTTGAGAGCTAATCCACACACGTAAAGATTGATGAAGCCTGACAAAAAACAAAATAAAAGAATACCATGTCCCTGGCCTTCGATTCGGTTGGACACAAGACGTGCTTGTTTTGACCACTGATCCCAAAAAACCAAAGAAATTTCAAGGAAAACGCATCAATCACTCAGCAGTATCCAGTTTCTCGGTCAGCCCCATCGTAAACCAAAGTAGCAAACCAAAACCCAACGGTAACCAAGCACTCTTAATCTCACTGCCTGGGAATATCTTTTTCCAAGACCATAGAAGGAACAAGCCAACCTATTCGGAAGGTGTCGTTCTCTATTTTCCATTGCTGATGATCCAACACGTAACATGCAATTTTCGCCCAACCAGTAACCGGGCCTCGGTGGGAGTTCAAGACGTGTACAATCTTCAACTTCACCTAAAACGACGATCCACAAGGCTCGAGGCAGAGTTACTCGATACGCCTTCTCGACAAGCTATCAACTTTGACGACATGCTCCACCATCTCACCCATGGTCTTTTGTACCTTGAGCCAGGAGACCTCTGCTCGTGCAGCTTCCATCTTGGCCTTTTCCATTGCCTTTTCGGCATCTCGCGCAGCACCAACCACCTCGACCATGCATTTGCTCATCTGAATCAAATGGCTCTTTCGCTGCAGGTCGGTCTCTATGTGAGCGAGGTCCAAAAGAGAATGAGTCAAAGTCGTGGCGTTGGAGAGTGTCTCGGCTGGAGAAGGGAGTGGGGGCGGTATTGACGTTGCTTCTTCCGCACTCCCGTCCTCCTTAGCATTGTCACGCTGCTGCGTCGACGAACTACTGAGGAGCCTACTAGGGTACGGTGACGGCTTCACAGTCGCGGTGAACGGCGTGGTTGGGCTGATGAATGGATTTCGGATCAAGTTGCGTGCACCAGCACGGGTCCTAGCATGTTCCGGACCTCGAGAATCGTCAGAGTCCACCCCACCGCCAGCACCATCCGATGGATTTATTCGCAAAGGATTAGGTACGAGACTGTGTCGGAAAGAACCAGCCCCATTATCGTTGGTAGTCGTATCTGACTCGACGGAACGTTTGTGAAAGAGTCCTCGGATATTCGAAATGACTTTCTTGCTGCTCGAAGAAGGGGCGTATCCCAGTTTGTGGACGGCCTTCCGAGCCTTTGTCGAATCGGCGTGTGGACTGACACTCTGAGAGAAGGTTTTGACATTTCTCGGCTTCTTGAGAGAATCAGGGTCGACTTCACGAGTATTCAACGCACGAGGCTGGATGCTGATTGTTGGGCCGGTATTCTGTGGAGGCGACACAATGATCGGAGGTGGTTTTGGTTTTCTGGAGGAGATCCGTGGTGGATATGTCGCGGTAGAGTCGCCGCTGCCAGCACTACCAGGGACATCCAAATGGGCAGACACCTTTCGAACAGGTTCCTTGCCTTTCTTTTCCAGATTTCCGGCATTCTGAAACAGAAAAGGCGCAATCTCCTTGCTCGGTGGTGCACGTAGGGCAATAGTAGATGGCCTGGATGTGATCGACTTGATACTTGCCGAGCCCGTTTTTGGTGGTTCGGCATCCGTGTAGATTGAAGACTTGCTTTTACTAGAGTCGCCATTTTTGGAGAGCGAGGGCTCCTTGGCTTTCGGAGGGGATCGATCAGGACTTGGACAGAGATTGAACTCTGCAAAGTCTTTGCCAGGCCAGTCACACTGTACGTGGAGTGGGCTTTTTTGATTCTCCCAAGAATCCTGTGTCACATGTTTCGCAATGAGTGAACTAGGTCTTGAATCACAGACGAACACCACATCACTCCCAGGCAGCTCTGCCGGTTCAGATTTCGATGGAGAGCTACCCTCGCCTATCAATTTGCGCACTTCATCATCGTCAAGTACTTTGATTTCACTTGTACGATCAGCAATGTTTCTCGCGATGAATGACAGGGGACGGTCGAAAAGAGCACTGGTAGGCCGGCTGCTAATCTTTTGGTCCTTACGCTGACTGAGTTCTGGAGCACTTCTTTTGCGGCGGTTTGTGACGCTGGAGCGTGGAGGTAGAGCAACTGCGCTGGTGGCTGCTGTCTCGTCGGTACCTAGCAATATACGACTTGCAGAGTCGTTGATACGCAGTGTCGGACCATCAAGCAGTCCATTGCCAAGATGTTTGAGACGAAAACCACCATGGGCATCATAGCCACGTGTTGAGCTGTGAGAATTGTCGGTTCTGCGTACTGCTGAGTTTTGATCTTGTGGCACAGGCGACGACAACGCATCTCGAAGATCAATGCAGCTATCTTCAACAGTTGGAGATTGGTCAGATGACTGAGAATTTGCAGGATCAGTTGCTGTGGCGCGAATTTCCTCGATTTCTCGGCTCTCTGCTGACTTCAATGTTTCGTCCGGAGGGGATTGTTGTTGAGGAGAGACACTCGCTCTACCCGCGCTTGCTCGTTCATCTTTCAAACGGCTCGGAATCGGGAGTGAGCTTTGTCTGGAACCATCTCTTGCAGTAGATACCTTTCGTCCAGAATTGTCAAGACCATTCGAAGTAGGAGTCTGTAGACCGATGGACACCATCATGCTTTGATCCGCCAAGTTCATTTCTTGCTGATTAGCAGGCGATGCCGTGTTCGCTCTTGAAGGGGCACGAGAAGGGATGATGTAAGGTGAGCCACGGACTGTGACTGCATGTCGGCCTCGGGACGCAGATCGAATCGGACCTGGCACATAGCCATGAATCTGTTTGGATTTGCTCAATAGTTTTGGGTGTTCTTGAATTGACGAAAGGGCATCTTCGTTGGCCTCACTCTTCTCACCAGAGCTCCAGGTTCTCTTCCCCATCGCATTCTGAAGTCTCATAGCCGAGGTCTTTGTTTGGCGAATGACAGGGTTCTCGTTGTGTCGTCTAAGAGAATGCAACATTGAGTCGCGTGGCTTTGGCAATTGACTCGACGATAGTGGGCGGTTAGAGTCATTGTCACAGACTTTTAAAGGTGAGTGCGTATTTTTCTCTGAAGCTTGGGAGTTGAAGTCTTTTTTGATAAGAGGATTTTCAAAGTCGACGGCCGAGTACTTATTGTCTGTTATATCTTCATTGTCTTGCAGGTTCAGGCTTCGAAGACCATCGATAATACTCTCGCCCAAACTTGGCTTGGTCTGACCTTTGCAAGGTTCTGGAAAAGTGGTAGTCGTGCCATTTGAAGGCTGCATTGAAGGCCAAACTTCTTCGTTTAATAGTCCACCATCTAGAGGAGACACTGAACGTCGCAAAGGGCGTTCAGCGCAGTCGATAAGTGATCTGCGGACAGGGGATTTGTAGTCGACAATTGCAACAGGAAGACTAGGCAATGGTTTGTCGATTGGGCTGGAGGACTTTTTGGGGGGCTCGGAGCGGTCCAATTTGCTCTGCTGTGGACGTTGAGTTTGAGTCGGAGTTGTGGCACTGCTCTTCGTTGATCCAATCTAGAATCTAGTCAATATTGTCGGTGGCACCATGGTTGAAGAAGGCATACAATGAGCTTCCGCGTGGTGTCTTTAGAATTTATTAATGCTTCCTGAACCTGTGTCGAGCTAGCCTTTTCGCGTAGCTTTGGGAGTCGAAGACGCTTTGAGGCGCTTCCTACCCAGTCCTTCTTCTTTCCTTTTTGCTCAGACGACACAAAAGACACAGATTGAGGTTGAACGGTGACAGGGGAAGGTGACCTCGTCCCGGTGTCGCGGATTGCCATCTTAGAGGTTGATGCAGTACGATCATTGCTGGAGTTCGATACAGGCGTATTGAATGTGGTGCTCCGAATATGAAGTCCCGCAGGGTTCATGGTTGATTGAACGTCTGCAGAGATACCATGGGTCTTTCGACGAAGAGACATGACTGAATTGAACTATTGATATTCAACCATTGAAACGTTGAGTAGAATCTATGGGGTGTTGTAGTGTTTTCAGGCGCGTCAGGTGAAGACGTTGATTTGTTTTGGCGATGTGATCGTTACTTTGACCTTCACTGCGATCGCGTTGTCATGTTGCGGCAGCGAGGAGGACATACTGGAGCTCTCCATTCCAAAATCATTGGCCCTTGGAAAAATGTTCTCGACGCCCTCCCGTTCAAATGCACTTCGCATCTGATATATCCGCGAACGCCTCTTCCATCAACAGAAAATACCAGCAGCTTGCCAATGACTGCAGTAGGGCTGACCAGCAGTTTGCTCAAGTGATACAATGTCCATGCCAAGATGCAGTCGTATTTCATTCAATCATTATTATCATTGTTATTTGGACCTTCTTTCATTTGCTTGCTGGCCTCGTATTGTTCCATGTTCAGTTGCCTCCAATTAGGACCTCCATAGTCTTCATCCTTGAGACGTCCAGCGTCATCAATTTGAATACCTTGCGAGTCAGCAATCGCCTCGAGTTTTCGCTGCTCCTCCATCATTTCCCTCAAGTAGTCGGCGGTCTTGCTCAACATGGCTTGCTCGCTCTTTTCCTGACCCAATGCACCAGGCACCATACGAGAGAGCTCGGTGAATCGTTCTCTGATAGCCGTCCGGCGCTTGTTCTCTGCATCTTTGTGGTTGAAATTTCTCTGATCCTCGGTTAACCTGGATTTGGCGACTTTGGAGTTCTTCTTCGAAGAGCTTCCAGGCTCTCTAGCATTGCTGTTGTCCTCAGGCTCTGTCGAAGACGCTCGTGATTTGATGCCATACTCTGTTTCGTCTTCTTTCGACATCTTTTTCAGGCTGAATTAAAAGACTGATTGAGGTTTTGAGGGTTGATCCTCGTTGCCAACTGAACTGATAATCGAGGTATGATCAACTTTGACGACGACAGTGGCAGGGATGGCTGTGACTAGTAGAGAAGTTCTTGTATCTCTATAATCAGAGTGTAAATTTGTTCGAGGAGGAGATGGGCCAAAGGACAGATTGATGGCAACGAGAGACGTCGTTGTCGTTCACGTAGTAGAAGGAGGTAGTCGGGAGTCTCCTCCAATCATTTTCGTCATTGGCTCGGCCCTTAACACCGACATGCATGAGGTTAAATCCGGGGATTCTTTTGTAAGTCGATCCCGCCATCATCAACCATCACACGATGACAATCATTTAGTTGAGCGTTTTTGCCTTTCTCCTATCGTTCTTCTACTGCATGTCAATCTCGAATCAACAATCTGTCACAAGTTGCTCAAGCTCACCGTGATATCAGAACACTCCTTACTTGACCAACATGAGCAATGTACGACCCCTCCGTGGCTCATGCAACTGCGGTCGCAATCACTACGCCGTTATTGTGCCTGTAGACTCTACCGAACGGGCAGAAGTCTTTTTTGATGACAGTAGTGAGAGTAGTAAGTGAGTTGTGTTGTGTTACAGATGCATGCTAAAGCCACGACTAGGACGAAGTCAAGGCACACCGTTGACAGCATGGCTGAGAGTGCCATTGACCTGGTACTCTTCCTCAACCCAAGCATTCTTCCCCGACGAAACCCACACGTCTATCCGACGAATCTTTTCTCCTTTACATAGCCCACACACTCAACGTGTATTCTGCGGATATTGTGGCACCCACTTGTCCTTCTGGACCGAGAACCCCTCATCCGAAGCCGAATTTATGAACATCACCCTAGGTAGCTTATTGGGCGAGGACATACAAGCATTACAAGAGCTGGATCTGCTTCCTGGGGACCTGGAGCCGCAAGATGTCCAGGGACAGTCGTCGACAGCTGTTCAAGCACCTTCGAGTCAAGAGCAAAGTCAAGGTTTGACCCGGACGGAACGCAGCGGACGATCGGGAGGCTTGTCCTGGTTTGAGGAAATGCTGGATGGCAGCAGACTAGGTCGTACTCACAACTTCCGAAAAGGAGTCGGTGTGAGTCCGGATGGCAATACTAGAGTCGAATGGGAGATTTCAGAATTCTTTGACGACGGCAGTGCAACACCACAGACACCAACCGGCTCCAAGCGAAAACTCGGAGATGTTTCAAGTGATGATGTGATGCAGGGTTGATGAGCCTGAAAGCTTGCCAGAGAAATAGACATATAAAAGCGTCTCGACATGGTTCCGAAGCTTGGCAGGCATGGTGTTGTGCAGACAAAAGGCAGCAACGGAAGCGTATATTGCTGTACAGTGCGATGCTAAAACTTCCAACACTAATGAAACATTTATATACACCTCAAGTCTATCATGATGAATCTCTTTGGCTTTGATCTTTCTTGTCATATCATATATATCCAATCATCCCGTAACACTCTTCACAGCTGTCCTCATGGCTTCAGGCAAAGAAGCGACCTTGGTGCTAAATAGATCCTCGGCTTGTTGCCAGACACGGCTGCTCTTACGATCCTTCAGCGTCAACAAGCTTGGCAGCAAGGCTTCACTAAATGCCTCACTGGCCTCCCGAGGCAACAGAGAAGGCAGGTGGTCTATGCTAATGACACACAGCGGTGGATTGTCGTACCCTTCAACCTTTATCGTCGGGCTCGAAAATGTGCTGTTCTTGGTGTATATTGGCACCGGGTTGTGCGGGTTTGTCGTGTCGCAGGACACGTCGCATACGACGGTCAGCTTTCTCTTTTCCGACGACAGAGATTCTTGGTTGAGGAAAGGTGGGATGGGGTCGGAGAGGTAAATGCAGTTGACGAAGATATCGCTCTCCACAATCTCAGAGAACGGGCCTCCCTTGGCTGTCTCTGCCATATCCCACTTCAAAATGTTCTCGTCGGGAATGCCGACCTGCTTGCAGAGGTCGACAGCGCCGCGACCACAACGGCCGAGGGCACCGATGACCAAAACTCGAGGCTTGCGCCCAGTGACCTTTTCACCCTCTGCTAGTCGCGCGCCGACATCCTTCAGGAGGAGATCCTGGTTGGGATAACTCGATACAGAAGGCATGCTCTCGGCGTCGGGGTGTTGTAGTTGATAAGCCCATGCTTCGACAGCGAGGGCTGCACCAGCATAGCCGGCATGATATCCGAACGCAGCGACACGTCGACCGGTGTCATCTTGGAGGAATTCGAGATCGAGGAGGGTGCCACCACCTTGGGGAAAGCGGGAGAGAACGTCTTGCCAGCCACCTTGGCCTTTGTAGCAATGTGCGAACTGGACGTGCGTGTGCTTCAATGCGACTGGGAAGTGTTAGCATAGTCTGTGGCTGCAAATATAGAAATGAAAGCAGTACATTTATCTACAGGCAGCTCCTTAAGACCAATTATGATGTGGTCCTTTGGAGCATCGACCCATGATCCTTCAGGAACAAGAGTTGCTCCTACAGCTTCGAACTCGGAGTCGTCGAAGATGCGTTCTGGACTTCTTTCGACGTTGACCTTGTATCCAGCGTCGAGGAGAGCTTTGGTAGTGGTGGGCGTGACTGCAGTACGTTAGTACAAGGTCTTGACAAGACAAGCGCAAAGAGATCGGACGTACGAGCTGAGCGGTGCTCAAGAGGCTTGCACTCTGAGCGTAGATGTAGTATGGTCGCCATGATTGGGTTCTTGTGCTTGGAATGACAATAAAGGTTGCGATGTTGTAGCGAGAGTGGCCGATTGTATTTATTTGGATCTCATCAAAACACAATATGACTCAATACGAGCAGGACGCAGGGCGCAACTCGCATGATACAGTATGATGAGATGCTCCGAAAATTCCCCCCCCACACCAACTTTTTTCTGCCGCCGCCCATTGGGCCAGTACCTGAATCTTCGGCTGACGTATGCTGTACTACTCACGAGAATGTCCATCCCGCCAGGCCAGGCATTACGAGGCTCGTTAGGCTGTAGGAAGGTAACCTGTTCCTGAATACCTACCTAACCTCCATTGGCCCCTCCTGATCACCATCATCGACATCTTCATCAGCCTTTTTGAAAACTACAGAGACCGAGGTACAGTACACACGTAAACCATGACGGACAAAAAGGAGCCTGTGTCCACCGACGCCCCTCCATCCTACGAAGCCCTCTCCATCCCTCCTGAAGCACAGTCACAACCGCAATCGCAATCGCAATCATCCCCACAGCCTGGTGGCCCTCGAAGACTTCGCCCACCACCTCCTCTAGACATTCCGGCCCTGAACATCCTCCGCGGGCGTCGCGTCATCCTCGCCTCACAGTCCCCTCGGCGGAGAGCCCTGCTCGCCCAGATCGGCCTGACCCAAGTAGAGACGATACCGTCCAACTTTGCGGAGAACCTCCCTCACACGCTGTCCCCGTGGGAATACGTGTCGGCGACGGCGACCCAAAAGGCCCTCTCCGTCTACCGCACCTCCATCCAAGATGAGTCCAAACCCGAGCCGGCCCTGATCATAGCGGCCGACACCATCGTCGTGTCGGCGATGGGCGAGATCCTCGAAAAGCCCCGATCCGAAGCGCACCACATCAAGATGCTCCAGGGCCTGCGCGATACCGGCACGCACAGAGTCTACACGGCGGTCGCCCTGATCGCGCCGTTGGCCAGTGCGAGGGATCCGGGGTACGCTCTCGAGACGGGGACGGAGGAGACGATAGTCAAATTCGACCCGGAGATCTCGGACGAATTGTTGCTCGCGTACGTCCGCACGAGAGAGGGTGCGGACAAGGCGGGAGGGTACGGGATCCAAGGCACAGGCGCGATACTCGTGGAGAAGATAGAAGGGAGTTTCGACAATGTTGTGGGCTTGCCGCTACGGTTGACGTTGAAACTCATGGAAAAGGTCATGATGAAGGCCGATGATGATGATCATTTGGGCGATGAGGATTTGTTGGCTGAGGAGGAAGAGGAATGATGACAACCAACACGCATTTATAGGGCGTTATCGGGACGTGGAGCGTGACATGAAATGGAATAAGACGATATGGATATACACACACTCCCCAAAACATAGACCTGACTTGAGCGAGCATATGAGTTTAGTTTGAATCTTTGAACCAAAAAAGGCACATGATCAACTTGGCGCAAGAACGTCCGGATCTTCATCGCCATGTGTTGGAACACCCATTTGTAGTGTGCACCTGCATTGGGATGTGCGTTTGTGTTTCACATATACATGAGTCGTCTTCAGAGACTCGCCAGCAGGAGCATCACCACCACCACCACCTCGTCCTTCTGCCCTATTTTAAATTTACTTCAAGTGCTTCAACTTTCCATCGTGTCCGAGGCCCGACAAGTCGGCTTTTCCGATGGTCGCATCGTTCTCGCCAGCATGCCATAACCTCTTCACGGCCTCGGTGACTCCGACATCGTTCGTCTCGAACTCATAGAAACCAATTCCAACAATCAAAGTCGCGAGGTTCAACGCCCACATGAAGGCCTTTCGCATAGTTGGGTGTTTGTTGATTGGGATGTAATCAATCACCATAGACCTATAATTTACACTCGTGTCAGTTATCACCTCAAAAGTAATTGCGGTTGGCCTTATCGTCTTTTCCTGGCTGCCAGGACAGAGACAGTCCCAGGGCCAGCCCAGGGTAGTCCCCAAATAAAAAGCAGGCAGGCCCGAAAAAAAGAAACACGTACTGGAACCCGATATGACTGTGCACAATAATTCCAAAGATCAAGACAGCGTCGAGTGTCGGGCTGACGCTCCCCGAGGCAAAGGGAACCATGGTGAGAGGCACGAGGCCAGCGGACAGGAGTCGTTCAAAGGTCCAGTGGTAGCTACCGTGGAGAGGATCCGGCTTCGGCACGGGCGCGGGATCGTTGACGCCGCCCTGGATGACCTGTGGTCCGGGAGGGAGGATGTCGCGCTTCGAGGTCGTCGAGAAAGCTGCATATCTGCTGCTGCTCGCGTTCGCCCACGAAGGTACGAGGAGCTGTCTGGGTTGGAGGAAGGAAGACGGAGCAGGTCGGAGCAGTCGAAGCGATTGTGTCGGCGAAGTGGTCGCGAACGATCGTGACGACGACAACAATTGCGCTGAGCGGAGCACGGCGGATCTCGACGACGCTGCCATCGTTATGCTGTGAGAGGTGTGGCCTCGGGATCTTGCGTCTTCTCGAGGTTGTTTGTGGTGGTTTGGCGATGCGATGGAAAGACACAACGATTGCGTTCAAGCAACAGCAGCAGACGAACTGCGGCGTTGGGCCAAGGCGTTTACTTCCGAAGCTCGCATCCGAGAGACCAATCACAAGCTTTGCATTTCAAGTACTATATTCCATACGGCGAAGGATATATGCATATGCGCTATTTGACCAAATTCCTCGGCAATATTGATATCTCTGCATGGAACTCATTCGTACTCTACGACATCCCTCATGGAGTAATCCAATCTCGATAATCTCAATGCGTGTTCTTATCTCAAACTGTACTCCATCCAATCATCTCATAGTCTTCATCATCTCTTCGCAGGAGTCGGCCTGATCAAAAACTTCGCATCCCAAGGTGCCGCGACACCACGATCTTTCTGCCTCATCATAGCATCGGTCATACTCGGATCATTCTCGATGTCGTACAATTGGTACAGTCTCGTCAGCGTCAAGTGCATACCAATCTCCGCCAGGTGCTTCCCGATACAGTTCCTTGGCCCGTGACTGAAGGGTTTCAACATGCCACGCATCTCAGCCGACGAGTTTAGCCACCGGTCAGGGATGAATTCCTCCGGATTGGGAAACACTTTTGGATCACGGTGAGTGGCGTATGGAATCGTCGACACGGTCACGCCCTCGGGAATGTATTCGTTTCCGATGACTTTCCCAGACGAGACCCGTGGGAAACCTGCATTGAGAGGGCCCCACAGTCTCAATGCCTCATCGATACACGCGTTGAGATATGGCTGAGAAACGAAGGTCATTAGCATCTGAACGCTCTTCGAGGAACACACAACTCAAGTAATTTCAAAAGCACAGAAACTTACCAACTTGGACGCTTCTTGATATGTTGGTGCGTGCTTGGGGTCCGGAAACGCGGTCCTAATCTCGTCCACCAACTTCTTCTTGACCTGTGGGTTCTTGCCACACTCCCATATGATGTACATGGTGGTCACGGCCGTGGTGTCGCTCCCGGCAATCAAGAAAATGATGGTGTTCTCGACGAGTTCTTCAAATGTCAACTTGCTTCCGCCGGTCTCTTCGTCCCGAGCGTCGATCAGGTTCCTGAGGAATGTGCCTTGAGCGAAGCCATCGCCTTCCTTTTTGACCTTTTCTTGAAACTCTATGACACTTCTCTGTGCAAAGTTGATCAACTTTCTCAAACCGCGGTACCCTTCTTGGATCTTCGGGATGGGTACGTAGCGCAGGAATGGAAAGAAAGATTGTACTGGCACGACGACCATGCTGTGATGATTTGTTTGTTAGTAAGCGCACGGAGCAAGAAGAAACCCAAACCGAAGGCAAACAAACTAGTCAGCCAGCCAGCCATAAGGACCAGAACAGAACGGGTGAAAAAAACTCACAAGCAATCCATATCGTGGTGGGAGATTTCTCCATGTCCCGACACCGAATCGAACGACTTGCCAAAGCTAAGATAACTGACAATGTCCAGGTAATGACACATCATCATACCGAAGATGTCCACGGATTTTTGGTTCTTTGCGGCGGGTGCAAAGACACCGTCGACCAGCTCTTCGACTTTCTGGTGGACCAGAGGTTCATCCTGGAGCAATGCCTTCAACGAAAAAGCGTGCGACAACAAACGGCGGACCCGAGCGTGCGCCGTCTTGTCCCTCTCGTTCAACACGCTCGTGGCGCCCGTCGCGGTGAACATGTCGTAAAAGACGGGTTCTTTCGGGCAAGGGTTCGAGCTCTGGCCGTAAATGTCCACCCACGATTTCGCGTCCGCAAAGTACAGTTCGTTCGTGGCGACCCGGACGGGGCTGCCGTAGGTCTCGATCATTTCGAGCTGCCAGTAGATCCGCGTCATCTTGACCATTTGGAGGATCGGGTAGATGTCGGTGAACTTCGCCAAAAAGGGCCCTGGGTATTTCGCCAGAGGGTGGAAAAAGATTCGGTAAACGACCACCGCGAAGACGTACACGACCGGCAACGTCCACACCGCCGTCCACTTGATGTTGACATTTTCTTGTAGGTGTGCCAGTGTCGACGCCGCCAAAGCCGTCGGGGTAGACATGGTTGTTGTTTTTTGTGCTGTTGTCGAGAGAAGTGTGTGTCTCAGACTATGTCACTTGTGTACGTAGGTATTGCTAGATATACAATGTCCTTGTCCCTTGTTCTCGGGAGCGACACATCGTAGGTGGTTATCCATGGTCGACTTCCCCCCTTGGTTTCTTAAGTATACGCTCTCTAAAGGGCCATTCGAATCAGGGTATCAACCGCCGGAGCAAGATAACCTCCGGGCGTGATTCCGAAAAAGTCGATCATACACCGAACAAACTGGGGAAAAATACTCCGTAGTCTGGAGAACAACACACGGTCTACAGCGTCCGGGGAAGTGCCACAGGTCCGGAATCAACCATGTCTTGTTCCGAACAACGTATTCGAACCGAACGACTTTAGTCTTGGATATCGAGCAATAAACAATCTGGGATCTACATTTGCAGAGATGTTGATCGCTGGCTCATCTGCGATTGAATTTCCCACTGCTACTCGTACGTAATCAATGTTCAAGGTATAGACTGACGACTTTCTTCATAGATTGGTGGATCTTGAAGATGACTCTCTGGACCTCCTGGGTAGAAAATACTCCACATTTCAAAATCTTCGTTGAGGCTTGCATCCAACCACTAGGGTTTATCGTATTAGCAACCGCTGGGTTTTCAAAGTCTGAAGGTATTCACTTACATCTTGATGTAGGTGTTCTTCGGAGAATGACCCAGGCACTCCCTCCGGAGCCGTTACGAATGGAGGAGCAACAGACAGAAAGGAGGAACCGTCATTGTCCAGCTGGCCTAGAGTTGAAGTCTGACTTGGTTGTATTGTTTTGTATACTTCCAGGGCGTTGTTGGCGAGGAGAGCCAGATTCTTCACCAGTGGCACATTGAAGTCGGATTCCGTTGCGAATGAAAGACGTGCAAAATGGCCAGCGCCCACGTCCATGAGTGCTAGATCTGATGGTGTGGCGCATGCCAAGTTCTGAAGTATGGAAACAAAGAGATTGATCACCGCATACAGCGGAGTGTAGTAACCCTTCCTACAACCTGTCAGCCAGCTTTCTGTGACCAGTATGACAGAGCGAGCTTCAGTCACCCAGTGCTAAGGGACTTACACTAGTGAACAATTTGCGTCACAATGAACAAACCTGCACTCGAGTATCGCTGCTTTGGAAGTCTCAGCCAGGATTTTCGACGAACGTTCGATCTGGCTTCTGTACTCGTGGCTTTTGTCTAGGTTGAAGATATCTCGACACCAAGGATGCGCCAACGCTGAATGTATATCCCATGTGAGTGTGTTAAAAAGAAATTGAAGGGAGACAGCTTCGTGATTGTTTAGGAAGGCTGGAACGTTTGCCAGATCGAGTGGAAAATGGAGTTGGAGGGAGTCTTTCAACGACTGTCGAAGTTCCTCCAGCATCGTGTCCATCTGTACAACATTGTTCACCCACTCTGCGGGTGTGCTTTGAAGTGCAGAAGCGCTCGCCAATTTTCTGTACGCAATCGATGAAAGTCGACTTATTCTGACAAGTCCCTGGAAGTACATCGATGGCGGTACTTCGCAGGTGATATCGTCATCGTCCATTGTCTGTTATGAATTAGCTCAACATCAATGAAGACTGGAAAGACACCCACTGAAGGCCTTCCAGCCCTCCAAGCAAGATCCTTGTCGAGACAATATAGAGCCCAGAACGTGCAATTCCGCATCGCAACTTCATGTTCTGGCAGATTCCATGACTGTATGGGGTGGCGATGTAGTCCTTGAGTCACGGCCAGTCTCAAGGCGTTTGCGCACAACATGTATTGTAAAATAGGACAACTGATACCTTCTATGACATATGCCTGACGAAGATTAGTGAAGAGTTCCTCGCAAGTTGGAGGTCACGCACCATGAGTGCCAGTGCTTGCACGCCTGTCAGCGATGTGTGACAGAAGAGTAATTCCGAATGTACTGATAGTGCATTCTCGAACCATGCCCAAGATTCCCGTTGAGCTTCTCGAAAAGTAGCACTTTTCGATAATTCGATGCGGCATCCCGAGGCGTAGACGGTATTGCGTAAGGCGTACCACGCTGGATCATCATCGATTTGACTGCCACTCAAGAAAGTCCGGAGCCTCGTCTCGAACGAACAGCGCTGAATTATGCCTAGTGATGCCTGTGTGCCTTCTTCAAAGTATGCTGCAGCCAGTCCAGTAAGAAAAATAGCACAGAGTTGCCAAGTAAGTCTGTCTTACCTCGCGAGAATTGTAGCGCAACGTCAAGAGACGGCTCCGGTTTTCGCTCTGCTGAGGGTCTCTTGTCCATCTTCAGTCGTTTTGCAAGATCAAGGGCAAATTGTGAGGCAATCGCCTCGAAGTCTGGCTGTCTAACTCTCGCTTTTACCCAGGCTATACCAGGTTTCGAGCAAAGAGCCATGTTCGTCCTTGGCCCTGCTCTCTGTCAGTTCGACGATACACAACGGAACATCTTTTGAAGCTTACCCCAGTACTCGATTCCTGTCTGTCGGAGAGATTAGTATGGAGAGTGTAGGATCAATGGCGCCACTGATGACATACCTTTACTGTTTCGTACCCGCTAGTGTCTTTTGTGCTGGGCTGGGTAGGAGTGTATGGAAATGTTGAGGATTTGGAGGCTTTTGGTGATGCTTGTGAGGCAATTTCTATTCGTTCCCATTCTCGTGGGCTTGGTCGAGATTGTTGTTGCTGGGCTTCCTGAACTGGCAGCCCTACAGGGGAGGGCCCTCGATCGAGCGGAACGGTATTCGAGATATCATTGAACCTAGTCTCGGAATTGGAGGTAGGCGGTCTGTCTTGTCGTCCGCGATTTATGGCGTTGGACACCTGAGTCTGCTCAGATCCAAAGGGTTGATGCGCATCGTTCCGGACAAAGATTCTGGCCAGATTTTGATCTTCCCGTGCAGCATCAAGAAAACTCTCGAATTCAGCAAGTCGACGTGCCAGATCATGGTGAGTTCGCCTCTTTTTGCGCCGCTGCCTTTCTGAAAAAATGCAGCTCTCGCCGTGTTCTATACAATTGTCACAGGGATGTGTACCAATGCCTTCCCATCATCAGTCAGGTAGAGAGTTTTAGGGAGGTGATCATACAGCGGATCTTCTTCAGCCTGCAAAAATCACAAGCACGGGCTCTTTTCGGGACTGTTAAGCCCTGGTGAGCAGCACTATCTGCAGCTGACATTGTTGAAAGCGGTTGCAATGATAGAGACAAACACTACATGTGTATATTTTTCAGTCCAGTTGTAAGACAAGATACGATCAACCTTGCGTTCCTGTCGGATCAGAGCATCAGCCAGCCCTTGACTGTACCTGGGTAAATTTTCCTGGGTTTGATTTCATAATTTCTCCACAAAATGAACCATAGACTTGGACCAGGCGAAAGCTCCGGGGTACATGACCTCGAAAATCGGGGTCCCGCTCAAAAAAGACTCCACATGAGAGAAGGAGAGGAACACCAACGCAGATCTGCTTACGTAGAGGTCAATGGGGTTCCGGCATCAACGCGCTGAACGGCTGGTCGTGTGCAAAGAGTCCTTCTCGACGAATCAGTTCTCTTTAAACGAGTCATGGTCATGGTTGATCAATGCGCTGCCCTGCAGTAAATGGCATAAGCAGTGTAGTAAGAGCTCCAGTAATGCCATGAATGTTCGGAAAACCGGAGGATTTTGCGGGCCGGTCATCGCTCCGAAAACTGTGAGTTCAATAGTTTCCCCTTACACTGGGAGTCATCGATGGCAAGCTGGAGGTCAAACATCAACAGCACTCACTCAATGGCTGTTCGGCGGGAAGTACGTAATGGCATTGAGAACGCTGGTGACTCCGAAGAAGATATCTCAGGACGTGCCTGCAACCTTACGAGTAGTTCGGAGTGAAGCAGCAGGCCCTCAACAAGCTAGACTGCTCTAGGATCAGAGTGTCCTTGTTCTCCATCCTTCAACCTCATGAACAATTGTTCTGAGGTTTCCAACTGTGCTGGTAGGGAAGAACGCCGTGTCAAAAGCAAAGAGCACAGGAGTCACGACTGGATGGCTCAGAGACAAAGCTACCTCAAGAAGGTACAATCACGTCAGTGGAACTAATGTGAAAATGTCTGAGTCGATGTCTCCGCAGCCTTTGGCCTGAAAGCTTTCTAAGCTGACCGGCATATGGTCACTCACTCATACATTTTCTCAACATCCATATTATGTCTCGACTCAGCACCCAAGAGCATCTCCTTTAGCAACCTCGGGTCAGTATCAGAAACGGCCCATTGGTGCGGCTAATGCTGCGGGGTTCAACTTCACCGAGGAATCTGAACGGCTTACGAAGTAGACTGTGAGATGATAACGATTCCTTTTAGACCTTCCAAGAAGGCATGTCTGGCCTCACCAAATCCGAACAGACTTGTGCTCGTGAAGGGCACCTCTAATACACTATGTCGACCAACCGAGTAGTACTAATCTCTGCCGCGCCCACGGAGGATGTCATTGTGCCATCAGACGCTCCGCACGAGAACGAATGGTACAATGGTCGAGACTTTGACGGCTACCGCATCACTGAGCAATTATTATACGAAAGACGTAAGATCAGAGTGATCTGTGTCGGTGCGGGTGCCACAGGTTTGCAATTTGCTTACAAAGCCGAGCGTGCTCTCAAGGACGTCGAGCTCCAGATATACGAGAAGAACAGCGAGCCTGGTGGAACTTGGCTCGAAAATAGATATCCCGGATGCAGTTGTGATATTCCAAGCCCTTCATACCAATTTACCTGGGCTAAGAATCCAAACTGGTCACGGTACTATTCAGGGGCCGAAGAGATCTGGAAGTATATGAAAGATGTTGCAGTCAGGTATGACCTCGAGAAGTACGTTCGATTCAAGACGACAGTAGAGTCGGCCACTTGGGACGAAGATGCAGGTCTATGGAGACTCAGTATAGTGGGTGCGGATGGATCACACTTCGAAGACAGTTGCAATATTCTGGTCAATGGATCCGGAGTCCTTAACTCGTGGAAATGGCCGAATATACCTGGCCTGGACTCATTCAAAGGCAAGTTGATGCACTCTGCCCAATGGGATGGCAGTTATGACCTGAAGGACAAGAAGGTCGCCGTCATAGGAGGTGGTTCATCTGCTGTACAGATCGTACCTTCAATTCAACCAAGTAAGTGATCTGGAGACTGCGGCTCATGCGACTGCTTATATTTGCTTCAGCTGTCAAAAAGTTATATCCCTTTTTAAGATCTCCGGTCTGGATCACGACGGGTTTTGGAGCAAAGTATGCTGGCCCGGGGGGCACCAATTTCACATGTAAGTAAGCCAGTCTTGTACTCAGCTTCAGGGCTGAATTCCTAGATTCCGAAGAGCAGAAACAAGAATGGAAGGCAAATCCCGACAAGTATGCCCAATACTGCCGTGACATTGAGGGCGAGCTCAACAAACGCTTCACACTGGTAAGTCCTCGAGGCCCTTCTCGGCGTCTCGACAGACTTGCTGACGACGAATAGATGCATCTCAAAGCAAATGATCAGAAAGCCTCTCGAGAGCTGGTGGCAGACATCATGGCCGAGCAGCTTGGGCACGATGAAAAGTTGACCAAGCATATGATTCCTCCGTTTGCTCTAGGCTGCCGGCGAATGACTCCCGGGTCAGGATATCTACAATCCTTAAGAGCAGACAATGTCCAGGTGATTCCGTCCTCTGCAGTCCGTCTCACCGAGACTGGCATAGTGGATGAGTCCGGAGAGGAGCGCGAGGTGGATGTCGTTATCTGTGCAACTGGCTTCGACACTTCTTTCACGCCGCATTTCAAAGTCTATGGTCGGAACAATGCTGAGATTCACGAACAATTTGGAGACTTCCCAGTTGGGTATCTCGGCATCACAGCAGAGAATTTCCCAAATCTGTTCCTCTTGATAGGGCCTAATGGACCGGCTTCGCACTCGAGTATATTACCGATATTAGAGTGGTACACCAGGTATATCTTCCAAGTTATTGAGAAGATTCAGACCGAGCGTATAAAGGCTATCGAACCCAAAGGAGAAGCCATCAAGGAATTGTACAATCACACGCATGAATTGATGAAGCGATTGGTGTGGTCATCAGCTTGTCGAAGCTGGTTCAAGAACGGAAAAACTCATGGTCCAGTAACGGCAATCTATCCCGGGAGTCGCTTGCATTTCTTCGAGATCCTAAAGAATGTTCGGTGGGAGGACTACAACATTACCTATATGTCTGGCAATCGATATGCATTCATGGGCAATGGATATACGCAGACTGAAGTTGATCCAGACGGGGATCCGGTGTGGTATTTCGATGATGACTTTGTACAGATATAATACTCATATAGCAGAGATTAGTAGAGCAGAAATCAGTACATAAAGCATATGCCAATCACACGCTGTACCTTTACCTTACGAGTATTTACCTTGGAATTGGATGAATGATTCTGGTCATCGAGATGCAGTGCGACATCATGAGAGATTTATCTGGCGTGTAATTGGTTTCGGAGAGTTGAGCGACCCTCCAGGGACTGTGTCCGGTCTTGAATCTCGTACCATGGACCCTGCTCACAGTCGTAATAAGGCGTGGAAAAAGAACCTCGACAACCCCAGTCGACTGAATCTAAGCCCCTAACGGGGACACATCGGGGCCCTCTAGAGGCACCGCTCAAGTCGATTGGAGGCACTACTTATTAAGCCAAAACCGCCTAATAAAGCAGCCCAATACTCGTACAGTACGTGCATCCACCATCCTCTCCGCTATCAATCTCTTCTCCGCTTCGTCTGATCTAAGGCTTTCTCGACTCACTGAATTCCTACAGACTGCATCGAGCACTGAAGAGTCGACTTGGGAATAATAGTAGTTTTCCTGTTGTGATACGTGATCACAATCTTCTCCACAGGCCTCTACGACTCGAATATCGCGTACGAAACCAATCCGAAAGCATGTCGAAGCGGAGTTGGCAAGAGGCCAATCTTCCTTCCCCGCGAGGCCCAATTACCAACTTGCAACGGACAGGCTCCTCGGTGTCGCCTCAGTCCTACAACTCACCAGGCCAGGCGCTCTCGCCAAAGAAGAGCCGTAGCTCTTTTGACGAGCCTCCTCTCATAGCCAAAGCCCCTCCCAAAGCACCACAACGAACCAACTCCGCCAATGGCGCCCAGGCCGATTCCAAGTTACCAGGAATATCGAGAAAGGTCAAAGCATGCGCAGCTTGTCGCAAACAAAAGGTGGAAGTTGGATATAGCTCGTGTTGAATCTGGAGCTGACACGTTACCTTACAGATCAAATGTATCATGATTGGCGATCCCCCGTGTCAGAGATGCAAGGAGCGAGGATTGTCATGTCGATTGAACAAGAGCTTGCAGACCCTCATGTCGGAAGACTCCAAATGGAAGTCTGCAGTCACCAAAGATGTAACTGCGCTGTACTCTGCCGTGGAAGAGATAGTACGAACGCTGCAGCTGTCCCCTTTGCCGCAGATGCTCGTTTCGACCCAAGACCCTGCCATCTTCTTCGACCAGGAAGATCAAGGCAACGATCAAGATGATGAGGATCAGTCGCTCGACAACTCGCCAAAAGTCACGCCAGTCGCAGACAATCTATCCCATGTACCAATTGAATCGCTCTATCAGATTACAGGCATGCGGTCTCTACGCGCGACCGAGAACATCACAGAAGACCAGTCGCGGATATGCAAGCAACTGCGTGACACTGACTTCATTGCACGAGGTCTGATCAAGCAAGAAGATGCTGAGCATCTGGCCAACTACTACCTCAGCAAGCTCGACCCATATATCTGGCATATTTGTCCTGACTACAAAGACCTCGATTCCTTCCGGCGACGCTCTCCCACTTTGACGGCCTGCGTTCTGTCAGTTGCCGCTCTTCATGACACCAAACTTGGGCATTTATACGCCATCTGTAATAAAGAGTACCGAAGGCTGGTTGCCAATGCTATGTTCGAGAGGAAAATCGATATGGAATATTTGAGAGCACTTGTACTGGGGTCATACTGGTTAAGCGATATCTCCTGGACTTTATCTGGATATGCTATTCGTCGCGCCAGTGAATTTCACCTTCGACAATATTACCACGAAATTTCCGAATCTGTCAAATCACCTGAAAAGGTGGATCAGGAGAAGCTTCAAGAGGCGATTGACGGCATCAGAGTGCTTTACTTGCTCTACATCTGTGATCACCATCTCTCCATCCTCTACGGACGATCATCGATCATGCGGGATAACGAAAGTTACATTACTGGATGGGAGGCGTATCTGGCGTGCTCACTATCAACCGACGCTGATCGTAGAATTGCCGGTCAAATTTGCCTGATGTATCTAATGAATCAAATACGCGAAACTTTAGGTCCGGAAGATACAGGGTCGGTGCTGCCAGCCTCTGCACTGACTAAGATTGCTGGGTTCGAGAGGGACTTGGATGATTGGATAGCCAGGTTTTCTCGACATAGTAAGTTGACACAACTCCATGGCAACCATTTCTGTTACTGATCATCAAACAGACCCAAGTCAATGGATAGGCAATTGGCCCAATAAAGGCGCCATCATGCACTACCATTGGGCCAAGTTGTACCTTCAATCGTATGTGCTTCGAGGTCTGCCAGACAGCGGTGCTGTTATCCCAGAACACTTCTTGGAAAACGCGTCGGCGGCAGTTGCTGCTGCAACAGCAATCATCAATTTGCTACTGGACGACAAAGACGCACAAATAGCTATTGCTTACGTCCCTCATCATGTCCACGGCATGATCGCGTTCGCTTGCATGTTCCTGCTAAAGATCGCCACAAAGTTCAGTGCGCAGCTCTTCTTGGACACTGTTCGTTTCCAACGGCTCATAAATGCACTGGCGCAGCATTTCAAATCGACAGATGTCGGAAAGGATCACCTGATACACAGAATGGCAGAAGGCCTAGAGAAGATGGCCGAAACACTTGGAGGTCCAGCTCGACCTAAGAATCGAAAGGTCAATGGGGCGCAGTCGAAACCACCAGTGATATCTCCAAGTCAGCCAGTGATGGACGAAAACGCAGAGGCTATGACGAACGGGCAGGCTGATGTGCCCGACTATAATGCCCTGGACCCTGCTGCATTTGATTTCGGCGACCCTGCGTTAGGACTGGGAATGCCATTTTTTGATTTTGAGGGAACGACTGTTGGTATGGGTGACAACATGTGGAACTTTAACAACTGAATAGCAAAAGGATACGGATATGCAGCCGATGTGATGTGTATTCTTTCGTAGCGAATCTGGTCCGAAGGCATTAGTGCTGTACGAATACGAGTCTTTTATGAGAACTGAGATGAGCCAATCAAATGATTTGTAAAGTGTTTGTCCTAATTGAGTTTAGCGCGTTGCGGAATCTCAATGAGCTTTCGAAGTGCCTACAACGAAGCTCAATCTTCAACCACACCAGCTTCTGCCTTTCTTGTGCCTTCCCTTGTCCTTCGCAATGGCGTCTCAACGGCTGGCGCTGAACTTCCAGCGCTCTCTACGAAGCCGACAAGCTATCAATGCCATTAAATCTCCTCTCAGACGCTACGCCAACCCTGTTACGCCGACGAGAACAGAATCCACCACGCTTTCCAATGGCTTGACTGTATGAACACCGACTATTGCTGCAGATTTCTAGGGTGTACTGACTGGTGGTAGATTGCGACAGAGCATTCGCCTTGGGCTCAGACGTCAACCGTCGGTGTTTGGATTGATGCAGGAAGCCGGGCAGAGACGGATAAGACAAATGGAACAGCTCACTTCTTGGAACATCTTGCTTTCAAGGTAGACTCAGATTCCGAGGCGTCGTTGATACAAAAAGGCTAAAGAGAATTCAGGGCACAAACAGACGCAGTCAACATCAACTCGAGCTCGAGATTGAAAACATGGGTGGCCACCTGAACGCATACACCTCGGTATGAGAGAAAATTGTATCTGACTTTACAAACACAAGACTAATGTCTTTACAGCGCGAAAACACCGTATACTACGCCAAGTCTTTCAATTCCGATGTTCCCAAGACCGTTGATATCCTCTCCGACATTCTCCAGAACTCCAAGCTCGACTCCGCCGCAGTTGAACGGGAACGAGATGTTATCCTTCGGGAGCAAGAGGAGGTTGACAAGCAACTGGAAGAGGTTGTTTTCGATCACTTGCACGCCACCGCCTATATGAACCAACCCCTCGGACGAACAATTCTCGGACCTAAGGAAAACATCGAGACCATTTCCCGACAAGACCTGGTTGACTATATTGGCACCAACTACACCGCGGACCGTATGGTTCTAGTGGGAGCTGGTGGCATTCCTCACGAGGAGTTGGTCAAGCTCGCCGAGAAGCACTTTTCCGGCCTCAAGTCTGCACCACCTACCTCGTACGCGGCCGAGATTGCTGCCGAGCAAAAGCGCACTCCCGAGTTCATCGGTTCCGAGGTCAGAATCAGAGACGACACCATCCCAACTGCTCACATTGCCATTGCTGTTGAGGGTGTGAGCTGGAAAGATGACGACTACTTTACTGCGCTTGTTACTCAAGCCATTGTTGGTAACTGGGACCGTGCCATGGGCAACTCCCCATACCTGGGAAGCAAGCTCAGCACTTTCGTCAACGCCAACAACCTTGCCAACAGCTTTATGAGCTTCTCTACGAGCTACAGTGATACTGGGTATGTGTTGAGAAAAGACCGAGATAGGAATGATTTTGCTAACAGTGATGGTTAATAGGCTCTGGGGTATCTACCTCGTCAGCGAAAACAAGACGGCCCTTGATGATCTTGTCCATTTCACTCTCCGTGAATGGTCCAGACTGTCATTCAACGTCAGCGAAGCCGAGACGGAACGTGCCAAGGCTCAACTGAAGGCCTCAATTCTCCTTTCGCTCGACGGTACGACTGCTGTTGCGGAAGACATTGGGCGACAAATCATCACCACCGGCCGAAGAATGGACCCTGCCGAGATTGAGCGTGTAATTGGATCCATCACCGAGAAGGATGTGATGCGCTTTGCCCAGAAGAAGTTGTGGGATCAAGATGTTGCTGTATCGGCCGTTGGATCGATCGAAGGTCTTCTCGATTACCAGAGAATAAGAAACGATATGAGCCGAAATGCGGCATAGACGGAGGCTAGTTGTTTCTGCCGGACAAAGGAAAGTACCAAAAGAAATAAAAAAGGAAAAAAGACATTTTTTGTTACACAGAGGGCAGAAGCTCGGGGAGCAAAAGAGGGCTTTTGTATTGTACAGTGTGCATGATAATTCGAAAAGAATTTGCCGTGATATTTTCAATGTTCCCTGCATGTCTGCAGTAGGTGTTCGAAATTCGATGTTGGGCAACGCAGTTGACACTACGAGCTATGGACAGTGCTGAGGACTGAATCGCTGCTACTGAGATTACTTTATCTGTCCATCGGTATTGCGAGGTGGATGCAATGTCCATGATCGATGCGTCCAGGTACTTGCTTTACATCTTCCCACCTTTTTCCATCTCAAACAGTACGGAGTTGTGGGAATATCTCCTAGTCTCCGAGGGTGTAAATCCTGATCAGTCAACTTGATGATACGGCGATCGCGTTACTGTGCTTGATACTCCACAAACCCTTCATCCTTACCGATGAAATCCGCAAAACCTGCGGACTCATTAGATAAGCGAGGTAGAGGGGTATCTTCTGGCTCTCTCGTACAACATGACATGGAACAACAGCATGACATGGAACAACAGCATGACATGGAACAACAGCATGACATGGAACAACAGCATGACATGGAACAACAGCATGACATGGAACGTGAACCCAAAAACTTGTCATTGCCCCATCATTACCGTTGCCATTGCGGATTCTTCGAGAGAAAAAAAAGATCTAGCAGATCATGGAAGGGGAAAGAAAACAAAGAATGAATCCGTACCAAAAAGTCTGTTAATTGGAGGTTCGGATATGTTCCATTTTGAGAAGTTCCTCCTTTTAAAACTGAGTAACTCGTCCGTGCCCTTCGTACGTACGAGTAGATTATGGTACTCCTCTGTATATCACAGCTAGAACCATTGGCGATACCTAGGTACTAACTCGGCATATTCGATTGATCCCCCTGAAGTTCTGTCATAGCTTACAAATTGTTCTTTTATTCGTCTATTACAGTATTCTCTACTATCTCCACACTGTATATTTTGATAAAGGTACTCGATTCTAAGGTGGCAAGCATTGGAACGACACATCATACATATATTCGTCTACCTTGCCCCTACCGACCTTAACCTCGGTTCTCCCCCTTTACTTCAAACCATCCCTGCCGTTCCTTCCTTCCACACTGCTACGATACACCCTCACGAATACCAAACTTCACATCTCGACAGTCATGCCCACCAAGAACCTAGCATTCATCTTCACGAAACCACCCACGGGGGTCCCCGTACCCGGTGAACACGTCACGGTCAAGGATGTAGGGTTCGACCTGGACGCCCCGGCTCCGGAAAACGGGATGGTCCTTGAGACTCTCTATGTCTCCTTGGACCCTTACCTCCGTGGACTCTTGCGCGACCCCAGCATCAAATCCTACATGCCACCGGTACCATTGGGTTCACCCATCTCTTCACAGTCGTTGAGTCGGGTCGTCAAGTCCAACCTGTCCGACTTCAAGGCGGGAGACGTGGTGCGTCACTTTCTCCCGATCCAAGAATACAACACCTACGTCGCCCCGGCGGATCTCAAAGGCGCGAGACTCCCCATGAGGATCGACCCGGCCCTGGGGGTCAAGGACATTCGTCACTACCTGGGAGCCTTGGGCATGCCCGGCCTCACCGCCTACAGTTCCTTGTATGAGATCGGCAGGCCCCAAAAGGGTGAGACCATCGTGGTCAGTTCGGCAGCCGGGGCCGTCGGTCAGTTGGTCGGTCAACTGGCCAAACACGAAGGTCTCACCGTCTTTGGTTCCGTGGGTACCGACGACAAACTGGCCTACATCATCGACGACCTCAAGTTCGACGGCGGTTGGAATTACAAGAAGGAACCCTCCACCTTGAAAGTCATCCACCGGCTCACCGGCGGCGACGACAATGGAATCGACATCTTTTATGACAACGTCGGTGGCGAACAACTCGAAGGTGCATTCGACGCTCTCAACTGGCACGGTCGGATCGTCGAGTGCGGTCAGATCAGTCAGTACAACCTACCACCCGCGGATCGATACCCGATCAGAAACACCTTCAACATCGTAGTCAAGCGTTTGCAAGTTGAAGGTTTCTTGGTCGGAGACGAAAGGTTCGGTCCCAAATGGGCCAAAGAACACCTCACAAAAGTCAGTCAGTGGTTGAACGACGGTACTTTTGTGGCAAAGATTCACGAGACGATCGGCATGGAAAATGCCGGAGAGGCGTTTGTTGGAATGTTGAAAGGTGACAATTTCGGAAAGGCCGTGCTCAAAGTGAAATAAGAACCAACAAGGAAACAAAGGGGCATTTGCTATGCTATGATGTGATGTGATGTGATTCTTATTTTGAGAGCTTGGCCAATTTTCTGGTACATATATATATACATATATATACACACACACATACTGGTGATTATGAGAAATGATGATTACTTGGAATTGAATTGGGAGATATTGATCGCTCATTGAATATTCATGTTCATCATAATGTTGTCGGTATCCCCTTTATCCTATCCCTCTACTCGTAGTCTTTTTTCTCGTTTCATTCCATAAGGGAGTTGTATTTTGCCATGACCATTCAATTTCATTGGGTCAATCCTCCTCTCGGCCCTGTTCGCATCGATGATGCTGTCTTTGGCCTAGTGCTGTGGTGACGAGAATGTTTCTTCTCGTTGCCGTCTGATCAAAGGACTCTTTGTGGCGGTCTTGAATGTCACTGATCTTTGTACCTCGGCGGGCTATTGACATGGTGATTCCGAAGTATCATTGTCCGAATGAGCGAGGCAAACAACCCAAACTCAAGGGCAATGTGTACGATAAACCCGGTCTTGGATAATACACAACAAGGTAGGTGACCTCCTCAACTCGGACGAATCCGGTGATTCTCTCTTTGATGCCCCAACACGAACCTACGGGAAAACCATTCGGGCACAGCAGAAGTGGTAGTGGTAGTGACAGCAGAAGTACCCGCGGTCCCGGCGGTACTAGAAGTGGCAGGATGATGATGATGATGATGATGATGACCACCTCGCCGTTGATGATGATGCTCTCGTCGCTGCCGTTCTCGAGGAGCAAAAAGCGACGTCGGTGGAGGTGGAGGTGGAGAAGTAGGACGACGATGACGACGATTCGGTGCGGTCTCGTTGATTTCCTGATCCGATTCGACCTCGACCGGGACCGGATATTGGACGGCCCGATCCCAATCACTGAGGTGTTCGTAGGGACTTCTCAACCAAGACTCGAGCTCGTGAAGGAACAATCGGGCATTCTCTCTCCCGAAGAAATCTTTCAGTAACTCCTCGGCTTGTCCGGAGCTCCCTTTCAAATCGATCGATCTCAAAATGGCAACGACGTACTCGAGCAAAAAGTCGGCATTGTTTGCTCGTCGGTCTGCCGTCACTGGATTCCTGCTACCACCACCACCATTGACGACGGAGGAAGAGGGAGTAGAAGTGACATTGTCGTTTGCATTCAAAAAGTCAAACACCCCCAATTCACGACGGATCCACTTGCGTGCTCGGGACTGTAGTTGTTGATCGTTTGAGAACGATTCCGGGGTGAGGTTTCGGTAACGAGATATGCGGTTGGTCCCGACGTGCAACGAGTACAGTCCTTGCCGGTAGACTTGTCTTCGGAAATCGACTATGGTGGTGGCCGTATCGTTCGTCGATCCACGGTGATTGTTTCGCGATGGCCTTGCCGGCTGTCTCCCAGGTCTGTGCCTCGTTGTGCTCGGACGGGGCGCCGTTCCCAATCTCGGATCGAATGTCGTCGAGGTCCCATGTCGTCGCCCGCGAGAGGCCAGCGACGCGGGCTCGGTAGCAGCGGGAGGCTCGGGAAGATGAAAGATCCGAGTTCCCAGTTTGTTTCCCTCGCTCACACCACCGAACCTGATGGAGGTCACGTGCCGTTTGCACAGTGGACAGACTTGCTGACGTTGGAGCCATGCCCCCAAACAGTGAAAGTCGAACTGATCGTGTCGACACGGACAGGCTATGGCTTTCTCAGTTATGGTGTCGAGGCAAATGACGCACGTGTCGGGCGTCGCGACGGCCAATGGTTCCAGAACAGCGGAGGGCGCAGATGGGCCTGGGGCCTGCTGCGCAACAGTCGTTGGTAGATCATCCTTTTCGTCGGGCTTTTCTGCCATCAAGTGGTGTAGAGGAACGCCATTTGGACGGACACGCAACATGGTGGCGGGTTGATGACCAAGTGACAAAAACTTGCACTTCAAAGGGGAATGTGGTCCGCCGTAATTTGGGTTGAAATGACGTGTCAGACGAAGCCCGTTCCCTTTGAGGGTTTCTGACCGGGGAGCAAGACTATTACATATTAAATTCTTTTCCACAGTAAGATATAAACTCGAGACTACGGAGTATGTCAAGCATATACGCATAAGCTGTTTCAATCATCGTCGTCGTCATCAACACATCACATCGGTGGCATTTGACTGGCAACGACAGCACCTTCAGCTGCCAGAGTTGCATAATAAAGTTGTGTCTCAGCACAAATCACCATACGACCTTTACCTGCAAAGTTGAAGTTTGCGGAAGTTGTACCAAGGAAAATCTTGCCCAGCAATGTGCCAGAGGGATTCCAGACTTGCACACCATCATTCAGACCGGCGTACACATTACCATTGGTGTCGCAGTGGATGCCATCTGGAACACCAGGTGTAGCATAAGTGAATAACTTGCGATTGCTGAAAGTACCGTCTTCTTCGACGGTGAATCGGTAACTTTGAATCTTGTCAACAATTTGTTACCCAAAAGATTAGAGATATTCTTACATTGAGGCTGGAGCAGTCATATTATAACCATAGAATGAGTACTGTGCTCCAGTATCTGTCACGTAGGCATATGAGCCGTTGGGAGAAAACGTGATCCCTATTTGGCACTGGGTCAATTCCATGTAGAATGCCTCAAGAGATTTAGAACAGTACCATTAGGTAAATCGAAGCCATCAGCAACGACAGTAACTGCACCAGTCGTCGGAGTGAAACGGTACACCTGATTGGGCAGAGCAGGAGGAGGTCGGAAGTCTTGGAGATAACCATACAATGTGTCGGTGAAATATACGTCTCCATTACGAGGATTGATCGATACATCATTTAGAGAGTTGAACTGGCGACCGAAGTAGTTGTTTACCAGTACTACCATGCTTGAGTAAGGTGAGGAGGTACGGATATGTTGAGCTTACCAGTCGTGTTGTATGGTGGCTGAGGATTGACCACGTAGAGCGACGGCGCAGTGTTATTTCCCTGTCCTTCGCCGGTGAAGAGTAGCTGACCCCGATAGTTGGTCCCGCCTGGAACGAATTATTTAGAACCTCGCTTTCTCTCCGCCTTGACTGTACGTACCATTGGCATTGACCACGGTAGGGTTGGCATTGACCGTCGTGACATTCACATGGCCACTTGCATTGCGCTGAGTCGAATATTGAGCAGCCTGGGACAATGAGATCTTCTGGATGATGTTCGACTTGTTGAGGCCGGTTCCAGAAGCTGTCGCTCCAGCGTTTTGGACGAAGAACATTTCATCTGTTGGCGGGTACCTGGGTTCATATGAGTGAGAAGTCTTTACAAGGTCATCCACAAGCGACGACGCACCAAACAACGGCCTCGTGGTAGAGGGGATTGATGCCTTGGCTAGCGATGACTGTCAGGGTCGGGTTGTCACCAATGATGTCGTAAAATGCATCATCGTAAACATGAAATGGTTTGGAGGTAGCTTCATCTTCCGAGATGCCTGGAGGCAAAAAGATCTATGCTCGGTGAGTATGAAATTGGTCTCAACTCCGGGTCAGAGTCAGTTACTGTTGTCAGATTCGACTTGGAAGGCGGTGGCACCGTCTTCAAAGCACTGAAAGACTTTGGATCGATAACCAGAGCTTGATTAGGGACAGATGCATTTTGGGCAGAGACCACAAAAGCCAACAAGGTCAGCCAAAGCAATGCCAGCAACATCATCTTGAAGCTGTGCAGGTGAGAGTTTCAGTCACTTGACAATTCGAGTGGAGAACAGGAAAAGGCTCAGGTGCGAGTATAAGAGCTTTTCTCTTGTCCAGCATCTCCCCCAGATTCTCTCCGCATCTTGGAGGACGAAGGAAGAGGAGGAGGAGGAGGAGGAGACAGAATGAGGTCATTCATTTTCATGCAATGATCCAGGTCAGGAACACAAACTCTGTACATAGGTTGTCCTCGTCTGATTCGTGGCTTTTGTCCGCCACTTTCGTCGAGATGAGAGATGTAAGAGGTCGAAGTGACCAGGGTTCATGTTACTGAGAGACGACAATCACATTCATTGAGGTCAGAGAAAGACGGTCTGGGGTGCCAAGTAAGGCTTAGTCAGCACTGTATGGGGTTGTGGTTTCCTTTGCCTCTTCCCTCCTTCCTTCCTTCATCCTCGTATCCTTGCACAACACGTTGACGATCATGTTATTCTAGATGCGAGTGTCATAACCTCATCACATATCATGAAGCTGGTGGGGGTGGGCGCCTGCTACATGGACACCATCTTGAGGTTGGTTCTTCTCTAAATCCCTAAATCGTCGACATTGCGCGAACCTGAAGCCCAACCCAAACAGTGTGCCATATTACCCAGCCGAGGATGAGAAACTCCGAGCCACAAACATCCATCGACGCCGTGGGGGTAATGTACCAAATACGCTGGAAGTCTTGCAACAGCTCGTCAGGATCAGCGATGAGCACGAACCTCAGCTATACCTCTGCTCCGTCATGCCAGCATCCTCCGCGGTCGCATCTCGCGAGATAAAGGCCTCTTTCGGTCCTAACGTAGATCTGTCCCGTTGTTTATACCGTGATGACCATTCAGAGCCGGCTTCCAGCTATATCATCAAGAGTTCTTCAGCTGACGGCCGGACAATTGTGAATTACAACGACTTGCCAGAAATGACAAGTGATGAATTTGTGGCTATATCAGACTCTTTCGACAATGAAACACCAACCTGGTATCATTTTGAAGTGCGTTTGAAATCTACTACCCCCTCCCTTCGCTTTGATTTCGGGCTAACACAGTCTTTCAAGGGTCGTATCCCAGACGTCACACTTGAGTGTATTCGACATTTACGCCGAAAGCATCCCAACGTGAAAGTCAGTGTCGAGGTCGAAAAGCCAGGCCGTTCTGGTCTCGAGTCTCTAGCTGCTGAGGCTGACGTCGTCTTCTACTCCAAGAGTTGGTCTCGCGAACGGGGTTGTTCTGACGCCACCGCGTGTGTGCTGGAGCAGGCCATGATAGCTAGAAAGGCGTATGCCCTCACAAAATTCCTTGATAGTTATCCCGAAACTAGCTGACAACAAATTCTCAAGCTCTCATTTGTTTTGCACATGGGGAGAAGAAGGCGCCACTGTACTCGACGTCCGGAATCAAAAGATATACAATCGATCAGCCGCCCCGATAATGCCTATTACAGAGTATGTTCAATCGCTAGTCGTTTATGAATTTATGAGCTGAGACGAAGGAAAAAGCACTATCGGAGCCGGCGATACATTCGTTGCTGGAGTCTTGTACGGGATGATTTGGCGAGACAATGATTGGGATGTGTTACAAATTCTCGACTTTGCAAACAACCTTGCAGGACGTAAAATTCGCCAGGAAGGCTTTCAAGGGTTGGCCGAGGAGATGCGTCTCTGTGGTTATATGCCAGCTTAAATTCAGAACGTGGGCAGATGCTAAGGCAACAAGAGATTTCGATTACGAGTATGAACCCACCCTCAGAAAGGTGTGAAGCGTCTCTGTTCGAGATACCAAAATGATTTTAGCTCTTCAGTCGTTCAGCCTCTATCCTCACCATTTCTGCAACTGTGTCCTGCAATGATGGCGCCGAAGGTTTCCAGCCAAGTAATACCTTTGCCTTCTCCGACTTGTACACGGCATTGGTACCCCAGAAGATGGCACCTCCTGGCATGGCGGCGTCCGCCTCATCGACGTCGATCGTACTGTTTATTGTCGGGGATGTGATGAGACCCTGTGAGTGAGCTTCAGTGGCCACAGATTCGCACAAGTCTCCAAAGGCCTAGACAATACCTATCCTCAGCGACTCAGCGCATAGCAGCGGCACACGCCTTTCTTTGAAAGGGTTAAGGACTCACCATGTCTCCATTACTAGGAAGATGGACACCATTCTCGCCCCAGACGTCCAATTCTGTGTCACTCGTACGGTCACCGTGCATAGTCGTCCTGGCCAGCGTTGCAAACAATTCACCCAGATCTTTAATGTGGATGTTACTCCATACATTCAAGCCTCTTCTCAATTTGAACCCGCCACCATCAAGGATAGTCTTTCTTGCAATTTCGGGCGCTTGGATGCTTCGCTTGTTGCCTGGTCCCGAACCAGTACCGTAGATCAATGGCCCGACAACTAGAGCTGTTCGGACATTTGTAGATACAGATTGGGAGATGATGTAGTTATCCATTTCCCGCAAAGGGTTGGCGTGGATAACTTCGATTATGTCACGTTGACCACGGCCCAAGTCACCCCAGATCGTGGTGGGAGGTTCGCCGTACCTGTCGGAGTCTACCTCGGATTTCACAAAGAGTGAAGCTCCCGACATTTGTATATACGTCGCTGTGATCGCACCATCGGGAAGGTCAGTCATCAATTTTCAGTTTTTTTGTTTCTTGAATAAGACATACGTTTTGAACCGGTGGTACGTGATCTCCAAGTCAATCCTTTAACGATGGCGTGGGCGGCACCCATGTGTTTTGTATCGGCTAGTTCTGTGGATAATCAGAAAAGAGTCACATTGGTACAGATCCCCATTGAGTCAGGTCACTCGGTACTCGAAGTGTACGACATTCCGCAGTTCATCGATGAGTACTACTGCTCAAAAAGCGAAATATGTAGTACTGTACTCGGCAAGGGAAAAGAAAAGAGAAAATCTCACGAAGAACGAGGTCTGATTTCCGACATTCCTCCTCAATCGTCTCGACGTCGTCAAGGTCACCGATGACAACCTCGACGACATGGTCCGGGTAGGCATCTTGTACAATCTTGCCCTTTTCAGCGCGTCGGACGAGACATGTGATTGAAACGTGTGAGGACGGAGTGGACGACGCTATGGCGTGGAGAGCCTGACCACCGACATAACCTGTCGCTCCGGTTCTAAACAGTATGCTGGTCAGTTGATGGTACGCGAGAGCATAGGAAATGACGGCGAGCTGGGTTGAAATGCTACTAGTAGTGAAGCATGGACGTCGAATACGTACAAAAAGATGTGGACTTTATTGTCCAAACTCGGACCGGAGAACCAGGTACTCAAAAATGGTACCTGAAGAGTACGACACAATAAAGAGAGTATGTACATGTCGAGGATCTCACTCACGGCGTGCTCTTTAAAGTGAATAGTGAGCAGGTAATTGATTGTAAATCAAATAGATCATGACACTTTACCGGGTAGAAGGCGACACGAAGAGTATCTGCGCTGTTCTCCGGAGCCACGATAAGACAGCAAAAATCCCCCCTGTTCTCGTCAACGGAACCGAACATTTCATAGACTTTTAAAGTCATGTCGTTCTTTCTATTTCGTCGTCGCAATCTGTAACAACTTTTCGAAATTCGGGGTTCCCAATCCAGTCACCGCATCCCACCCGGATGTGGCATTCCATCCCGCACCAGGTACTTCCGGGGCGTCCAAACCAGACCCCAACGCGACGTCGAAACAGCCCTGAGACCCTCCCTTGGTGATGTCGGTCAGAGCCTTGCGGCCGTCGCCGTAAAGCCACGGGTTGAGGAACCCAAGAGGTTTCATGCCCTTTGATAGCCTCGCCGAATTGATGTTGGCAATAATGGCAGCCCACACTGGTGTAGCGAAACTGTTTGAGCCAGGCACACAAGAAGAGTCAGTCAAAAACCAGGACACATTGGGGTCTAAGATAGATATCAAGCCCGGGGTGGGTGGGTAGCAAAAATGGGTCACCGAGTACTAACCTTGTCCCACCATCTGCCAATTCCTTTCCCATATGAAACATTGGATAGGTGGTTTGAGCTTGCGCCGAAATGTCCGGAATGCCTCGTCCAGTGCGATTGTAGAGACCCTTGAACCTATCTTTGACGGTCTTGTCGAGATAATTCTCGACTTGTTCGGCTTGATAGTCTGGTCGAGCAAAAATGTCCGAAAAGCCACCTCCAGACAACCACGTCGCGATCTCTGGCTCTACCTGCTCCGTACCACCCACCGCGGTGATCCAAGGGCACGAAGAAGGGAATTGAGGTTGGAATCGGGTCGTGTTTTTGCCGTCGTTGGTCATGCATCCGTCACCTGGACCACCGTCGCCACTAGAGAAAAATATCGTCAATACTGGCGCAAAGCAACGCAGGTGCTAGAGAGCGACAAGGATCCCAGAACCTCTTACCTAGCTACAAGAACAGAAGTACCTCGAGCACCAAGCTTTGCAAACAACTGACACACACTCTTCATGTAGGAAACAGGGTGACTCTGTTCGTCTGCCGCGTAGGAAATACTGAGAACCGTGGGGAGATGCTCGTCGGTCAAGTTGAGCAGGAATTGTAGATGTTCCAAGAATGGTTCCTGCACGTCGATCGACTCCGAGTTGTGAGGCTGTTGCAGGTCGGGTATGAGAGGACCGAGACCGCCCGTCTTGTAAAATGTCGCTGGGATCCCGGGTGAGAGACTTGTACCGTACTGGACGTCCAGGTTGGCCTCTTTGGCCCAATCCACGACTCCGGATTCATTGTTTACTCCACCGTTGGACGTCACCACTTTGAAGGTCGTGTCGTTCTCCTTGGGGGCCCACTTGTTCAGGAATAGCTGGAGGTCACTGTGGACGGCTTGCTGGTAGTTGAATCCGGAGATGCCCAACTTGACTCCCGAGCTGGAGTTGGCTCTGAAGTTTCCAATCTTGTAGAGAGCCCGGATGCAGTCCGGAGGTGTGGTCGTGTTGCAGTACGTCACATTGAGTTTGGTGGGGGAACCATACACCTCGAATGGAGGACCCGGCGCTCGGGTCGATTGTTGAGGCTGAAGACGGCTGAAGTGAGTCGTAGGTTGAATCATTTGGATGTGTCGGTGGAGATGGGCCGGTACCGAGTACTGGAGCGTCCGTATGACCGGTACTACTTCGTCCGTGACATGGTGGTGGTAGTAATGAAACTGGGTGTCGAGTAGGACTTCTGCCCGTTCAACCGTCGTCACCACATTGATCCATTCCCCGTTGTCTTGAATATTTGCCTGTGGAATGCCAGAGTCGTACAGCCAGGTCATGATGGCATCCGACACGTCAGCGTCGGGTCGGAGAAGCGCAGCCAACTGTTCCGAGTTGTAATGCTGGCCATACTTGTCGTGTCCGGGAGTCGAAATCTGGAGGAGGTGTTGTTCCAGTAGTGCTTGTTTTTCTTCCTGACGAACGGCAATGTGAAACTTGACCAACTGAGGGGCCGGTGCTAGATCTCCTTGATACCAACCTCTGGGAACACCATTGAGCTCCTCAAAGACTTCCAGGTTAGTAGTAGAAGGGGCCGCATATGCGGTACCTCTTGAGAGCACGGTCCATACTGTAAATAATGGGGAGAACAACAACATGATGGATAAATTCCCTTGTAGTAGTGAGTGGGTGACCAGATCACGATTTGATCATGCGCAGTCAGTCAGTCTCTCTTCCCAGTCTGCGCTGAGATAGATTGTGAAGCATACTTAAGTATTATATGGATCCTTGTTGTCCCTCCACACGGTGCCTGCTGGAGGGCGGAAAGGTGGACTCCATATTGGGGGCCATTATCTGATGCCTGGTCGAGCTGTGGAGACGGATGAATACATGCGCCGTTAAGAACGAGCGAGAGGGCCTTGCACAGTCCGCTCCACAAAAGATCAGGGAGTCGGTAATGCGTGATCCAGAACATGTAGATTGGGAGCCCTTCGATATCTGTTTCACTCTCTCATAGAGAACTCTCAACAAGGGAGAATCGAACAACGAACTCGCCCTGAAGTGTATAGGAGGTTAAAGAGAAAGATGTATATTCCAGCGACCAGCAAATCGGTCATCGGCCAAGGGAAAAACGCTGTAGGCTGTAGCTCTCAATGACGTCTCAATCAGATTACCAACCGGATGACAGAGCCTTGCAATAATGGGAAATCTGCCTCGCACAAGACATATGAGATGCATAGAAGTGCATCTTCCGATCCTGGGAGAAGGAATTGATTGTTGCCTAGTTGTAGATGTCGATGGGATTGTGGAGTGCGAGACCAACAAAGAACAATTTATGGTCACCACCCCTGGCAAGGCTTGAATGTGCCGATGTGGATACCTTCAAGTCTGTAGTCCAGAGTTGACCTGTTGCTATTTCTGTCTACCATTGTACTTGTACGAGTACGCATTGATGGATTGACCAGTTGAATTGATTGAAAAGACCAAAAGGCCTTCACTTACTCGATTTTCATGCCCCTTCCAGTCCGTGCCCAGACCCGAAGCAGCGAAGATCCTCTGGTATGGTTTCAACCTCTTTCCACGTCCACGGGCGTATTCGGTCGAATTGAAAAACATGAAGGCGTTAAACCCGAGATTTCTCAGGTCACGCGCATAATCATGTCAGTTATTAATGTCGAAATTGCTTACCATCAATAGTTAGTACGGAGCATTCATACTGTGAATCCCTCAAGGACCACAGCCTTGGTTGCATAATAAATGATCGCACTGCTCTTAAGCTCAACACACTCACACAGACGGTGCTACTTTTAAGACGACCCGCTCACGGCTCACTCTCTTCTCACTCTTCTTCTCACTCTTTTGCCCATGCTCTTACACAATTTTATAGTAATTCAATTTTTACTACCGAGGGCTTCTTACGGCGATGTTGCAAGAGCCATGACTTGACACTTGGCACGCCCGCGCTGTAACCATTTCAAACCAGTGGTAAGAGTGCGGACGTCGTGGCGTTCACCCAATCCTCGTCTCCGAAACACGGCATGTCATGAGCGATTGACAGCTGAATCAAATCTTCTAGTCATCTGAAAAAGAAATGGCGAAAGAACATGAGACTTCATGCGTATCGTACTGATTGTGTGTTGGATAATGTGACTTTACCGCCCAACATGATTCGTAGCCAGTTTTCTGTGGCTCTGCAGACTTATTCTACCCGATCAAGGTCTAGTAGAAACTTCCGACCACCAGCGGATCGATGAAAATAAGAAAACCCGAGAGTCTGAATGATAACAGGATCTCCGAATCTATGCAATTCTCGCCGTTTTCCAAGCGCAGAGCCTTGGTGACAGCTCTCTTTTGAGAGAAGTGTAATAAGTCCAGCCCTCACAGTCGACGTTGATGTGCCCCACCGTCAGCATTTGATGACAGCAACCGTGTTAAGACGATGCGGCCTCGGCTCTGGGCCACCTCCAAAGCCCATGTAACTCGTAAGTGCTCAAACAAAATGCTTCATTAAGTCACACCGGGCCAAGAGCTGGTGGTATACAAGACAGGCGAAAACCTTGATTCTTTGTGATCTCTTTCGAAGTGATTGCTCTGATTAACTCTTGGCCCACGGTCAAACATCCGCAATGGGTTCTACAGCACAAGGTCCGAGACCATCAGAGATGTCGAATAACACGACGGCCGCAAAACAACATCTTCGCGAGGAGGGGTGGTGTATCATACCGGAGGTCTTGACGAAGGAGCAAACACAAGAGGTTTTGGCTTGCCTGTGGAAAGCCAAAGAAGCAAGCGAGAGACAAGGAGATCCGACCCGGCTCGACTTCTTGGATCCCAACGCCAGCAACGTGCGTGTCTTCTACCTCATGCAACTAGACAAAGTCTTTAGAGAACTCATCCAAAACCCCACGGCCATAGAGATGGTTAAGTCGGTTCTTGGACCCGACTTCCTCATTTCCAACTTCACAGCCAATATTGCAAGGCCGGGGTCGAAGTCCATGGGTCTTCATTCCGATATGTCGTTGGTTGTACCCGACCCATGGAAAGAAGTCTGGGCTCTTAACGTTATTTGGTGCTTGACTGATGTATACTTCGAAAACGGGGCAACTTTATACATTCCAGGAAGTAACAAGTGGGAATCCCAGTCGGAGGTACCCCGGAATGCTAAACAGCTACTCAAGCCATTCGAAGCAAAAGCAGGCTCAATCGTAGTGATGGATGGCAGGGTGTGGCACACGAGTGGTGAGAACATTTCCCAGGAAGATCGCGCCTTGCTCTTTGGATACTATACTGCGCCATTCCTGCGTCAGCAGGTGAACTGGAGCGAAAAACTGGACGCCGAAACGAAACAGAGTCTCTCTCCCGAGATGAAGGAGTGGCTCGGGTTGAGTATCAATGCCAACCTTGGAAGGGCATTGAATCTCAAATACTTGGACGACCAGTTTGCAGAGGATAATAACTAGCAAAATGACGATATTTCCATTGAACTACGTCCAGCGTTGAGGAACATCTAGATTTCCTAGCACTTTGCACCGACAGCCACTGCTACTGCCAACTAGTTCGCCTAGTTCACTATGATCCCTGATATCCTGTACGATGGAGACGATGATATGATGGTCTCATCTACCTAAACAAATGCCTTGCGAATGTGAGCCGCGGATGCAATGTTCTTGACAGCCTCAGCCTGATTCTCCCACAACTAATCGGGCTCTGTAAGATGCCGAGATACCTTAGTAAACCAGTTTGAAGAACAGAGACGTTGATAGGGCTTACCTTAAGACCCCATATACTTGAGAAAGTTGGGGCCGCCCGTGTGGGCGTTCCATCCACCGTCTGCAACAATGGCTATTTTCAACATTCTTAGCTAGTGTCACTCAAGGGGCAAGCCCGATGGCTCGGGCTGTTGAAGACACGTCAAGGAATTCCGGATCTGCTTACTCTGTCCAGTGATATAAGACGCATCATCTGAAGCCAGAAAGAGGACAGCCTGGCCGACTTCTTTAGGGTCGGCGCCTCTGTGAATGGGTATACTGTCCAGAAGGACTTGGTGAACAGTTTCATCATCTCTGAACGGAGCCGTCATTGGCGTGATCATGTATCCTGGGCACACACAATTGGCGCGTATGCCCTCCCGTGCGTGATCCAGAGCCATGACTCGAGTCAGATTGATCAGACCAGCCTTAGCCGCACTGTACGAGCACAGCCCAAAGTCGCCAGCAAGACCGGCGGTGCTGGCGGTACTGACAATGGCACCGTGGCCCTGTTTCTGCATTTGAGGTATCACCACTCTAGCCAAGAAGAACAGTCCACATAGGTTGGTGCGGATAACATCTTGGAATAGAGCCACGTCATGGTCCACTACCGTCGACACTTTAGCCAGTCGAGCTCCGTTGTGGAAAAGGACATCAAGCCTGCCGAATTGCTGGATACATTTGGCGACAGCCTCCTCACAATCCTTGGGATTCGAAACATCACAGCGGTGGAAGAAGGCTTTGTCGGAACCCAATCGCTGTAGGATGTCGCGCTCAGCTATATCCGTCACAAAGACTGTCGCCCCCTCTTGAATAAAGAGCTTGCAAGTATCCTCCCCTAGCCCAGAGCTGCCTCCTGTAACGAAAACCACCTTTCCCTCGAATCGGTGCCGACTCATGGTTCGTGTAAGTGGTGTAGAGGGAAAGCAAGGGAGTGTTGCGTTCACAATCCGAAATGCTCCTTGAAGATCCCGAACAGACAATTTTGAATACGAATGATACCCAATGGGCAGGATATGTCTACAAATCTTTGATCGTACTTCAAGTGACGTACACTTTTGATTATCCCTTCTGCGGATCCCACATTAATAGTCACGAATTTCTTACGACAATATTGATCTTTTTAAGAGCGCGTGTAATATGGCTACCAAGCCTTGCAGAAGAAGAGGACGATCAGCAATCTCCTATAGAGAACGTCTTGACGGATACCCCTCTAAGATAAGAATCATGCTATATACCCTCAGCACGAAAAGATCCCGAAGCAGATCGGCACATTGTAGGAAGGCTGTGACTGTCACGAGTCTTCCCCTGCCCAAGGCAGTTGCTCAAGAAATGTGCATGAAATCTGGATTCACCTATGGAATGCTCCGTCCGCATTGCAAATTAACTGAGTAGGCACTACTTCGTCATCCGGGTCAAGTTTGTGCATACAAAATCTATATCTCCCTGTGAGCCCTCGAACCCTGGATGGACCTTTACAATTTGGAAGTAGCCTGCCTCTTCTTCGCACGGTCCTGATCTCTCAGGATACGACGCAGTATTTTCCCGCTGGGGGACTTGGGGATCACATCGATGAACTCTACACCGCCTCGAAGCTGTTTGTAATGAGCCTTCTCCTTTGCCACATACTGTTGAATGTTGGACACCAGGACATGGTCATGGTCTTTGGCAGAGGGCGACTTCACCACGAAGGCTTTGGGGACTTCACCCGCTCGATCGTCTTGTACTGGAATCACAGCACAGTCGGCGACAGCAGGGTGGTTAAGGAGACATGCTTCAAGCTCGGCGGGTGCAACCTGGTGGCCCTGTTGAACAGGTGTCAGCATTCTGCAGCTTACCGGGGGGATAAGATATCTTTCGGTCTGCGAACACTTACCTTGACCTTGATCAGTTCTTTGATGCGGTCGACAATCCATACGTGCTCGTTCCCGCTCGGTGCACGGCGGAAGACAACCTCATCTCCTGTACGCATATAACGGCCGTCGTTGAGCTCCACGAACGTCTCTTTTGTAGCGGCCTCATTCTTGAAGTATCCTAGCGTAATGGTTGGACTGCGGACGAGGAGCTCGCCCGGGCGGTCATATTCTGTGATTTCCTGGCCCTTAGGAGTCATCACGCGAGCTGTGTAACCGGGAAGGAGGCTCCCAGAGCTTCCAAAGTCAATATCGTCAGAGATTGAGCTGCAGACAACTGTACATGTCTCAGTGGTTCCATAGCCTTGACGGATCGCCCAAGAAGGATACACTTGCTTGAGAGCCTCAGCGGTCTCTTTCCCCAACGGCGCTGCTCCTGTAAAAATTGCCTTGACGCTTGACAAGTCATACTTCTCACAGCGATCCCTGCTCTTGACGAGAGAGATGATTATAGGAGGCACCAGATACAAGGTATTTATTTTATATCTCTGGATGCTCTCCAGGCAGTCTCCCAAATCAAACTTTGGGAGGATAATGACCGAGTCGCCACGATATGTACCGAGATGGCTGATGACTACCAGACCGTATATATGAGACTGTGGGAGGAGCCCCAGGACGATGTCTCGGTAATTCCGTCCACCGGTCGCCTCGCGCATCTTCGATTCATATGTAGTGATCTGGATGGTATTTGCGATCACGTTCCGATGAGAGATCATTACTCCCTTGGGCAAGCCACTGGTGCCACTGCTGTAGCAAAGGAATGCGGTCTGACGTGCACCCTGGCCCGGGATCCATCTGAGTTCTTCGAGCTCCGGGAGAGATTTGCCCTTCTCGATCAGTTGAGAGAGAGTCATGATATCTCGAGGATAGCTATCATTGTTGTCGCCTGGCATCTCGCACAAGAACACTCTGGCACGTTGGATGCCGGCTAGCTCTGCTGCCCTCAGGGCGACTTCGAGAAGAGGCAGGACGGTGAAGAGAGCCTGGGCGCCGGATGAACGGAGCTGATTGGCCAGCTCTTCAGCGTTGTAGACTGCATTTGCTGGGGTTGAAACACCATTGAGCCTCAAAATGGCCCAGTTGACTGCGGGAATGTCAATGGTGTTGAGAGCAAACACTCCCACCACTTTGTCGAACTCGGTTCCTTCATTCACGCCCCAGTCTAGCTCGTGTGCCAGAGCCCGAGCAAGGCGCGCGGTCCTTTCTTTCAGCCCCCTTGAGCTGATGCGGGTTCCAGTCAATCCATCCACGTATGGATCGAGAGAGCTCGCAAACGGAGCTCGACCATGTTGCTCATCGAAGATGAAGTCGAACAGGTTCACAGTATCCGGAACTTCAGGTAGTGTAGGCACCCAGGAAGGAGAGACGAAAACCATTTTGTGTTGGAGCTGCTCGAACCGAACGAGATCCCAGTCCGCGCATGGCGATTGAGAGTCCAACAGTGTGAGGCATCAATACCATCTATCGCATTGTTTTGTAGAGCTTGGCGAAGTCTATCAACACAGTTGTTGTGCCTCCGGAAATGAGCTTCATTGCCCAGAGGCCGAGGCAGTGGCACAAGCCGTGGGTTATGTCACGAAATGCTGACACTCTCACAATGCTCGTCATTCCCCATTCGCCTAGCTTAGGTTGGTCTCGATCTGGAGACCAAATTTGTACCAAGATCACAGCCTAACCTGGATAGAGAAGGGGCCAGGAACACCAAACTTCACCCACGATTCGGTTCCGAAGACTCAAGGCCTGGCAATTAGGCAGGATTGGGGATGGCGTTTGAAGGGTTGCCCAAAATCCCCACCCACCCGTCCGGGGAGAAAGCATGGAGACTGAGTCTGGAGTCTTGGACTTGGAGCGGGGGAAACAGGAGACTCACAAGACCTTCCACCTCAGTTCAGTTTAATTCTGCATCGGTGACTACATCGACAGCATCAAAGCATTCTATCTGTAATCATTGAATTGTATGCTTAAGCCTTCCACTCGCCATCATGCCTAGTGCAGCCACCTCCCGAACAAACTCTGCGTCAGCAACTTCAAAACGTGACCAGAGCTTGGAGACCCGGCGAATGCGCAACAGGATCTCTCAGAAAGCCTTCCGGGCTCGACGGGCTATGCGTCTGAAGGATCTCGAGGAGCGTCTGCAAACTGGACCATGTTCTGACGCTGAGCGAGTAAGGCAACTCCAGGACCAGAACATAGAGCTGCGTGAGCAGCTCCTCGAATGTCATCAGAAGTTCAACAGCCTACAAGTCTCGTTGAATGCCCTAGCCCGGTCGAGCGCACTCGTGCTGGGCATTGCTAATGTGGACCCTGTAGACGAGGTATGCGGAACCCAGCAGCAATGGTGCAATGCATTGACATTCTACTCTAGACTGGAGCATATTCTGAAACCGTTTGCGTGAGGTGCAATCGGGCACCAACTGAGCAAGATGATGAAGTTGTCGGCGACGTGGCCATAACAAGTCCCAACCAGCCTACGCACCAAACTTCGCCACCCAGCGAATCCCAGAGGCCGGTGCAGGAGTTGCCAGTTATAAGCAGCATCATTGACGTTGCTAATCCTATGGCCGGGCCGATCACTACCACCGAAGGAGAGCATACAAGCACCTATGCAGTAACACAGCCCGATCATTTAACGATTTCAGATCATGAGCAGCACGACAACATGGCTCCCGTGAATCTATCGCCGGAGATCGATGCGTTTGAGATTGACCCTGTTCTCGCGACAGAAGATGGATACCAACCCCCTGGACCTGCAATGGATCTGATTTTCCCACATGATCTGGGCCCAGGAAACTATGTCAATATTCTAGAACTCTGTCCAGCCCTGAAGTATGAGTCACTCAGTGTGAAAAGAACCAACTCACCCTTCTCCGACCACATTGACGCGCTGGAGCAAAGTATTGGGTTGGCAGCTTTCCCTTGGAATGCATCAAATGCCCGAGATAACGGGTAAGTGTCACCCGGTGTTTCTTGTCTGTAATCTACCAGTTGATTACAGCTGACTGACAACTGTACAGAGTTCTCGGGTCCATCGGATCCATTCTGTTGACTTTTGTGAGTTTATCGTGGCAATCGATGATGGCATGGCATACGCACACCAAAGCCCACGTGCCTCTGAGGGAGCTCACGGCATGGCGGATCTGTCGGACGCCTGACAGATACAGGAAGATCGCACGCTGCTACCAGCCCACAATGCTTCAGATGAGCATGCCGCATCCCAGCATCATCGACTGGATCCCGTGGCCAGAACTGCGAGACAAGCTTATTATTCATCACTCGGCCAATCCTTCACTTGACTCGCTCATCTGCGACATTGGAAACTCGTACGTTGTGCAGGGTGATCTCTCGCTATTGATCAAATGTCCGCAACATGTTTTCGGCTATGTTGGCGTCTGGGATTTGGTGCGATCGATTGCTCCAGAGGCGACATTTTCCCTCGGATGTGCAGAAGATCGCCAGGAGCGGACATGGGGACCTGTTCGACCTGGGTCATTCTCTCCTGACACGCCAATACACCACCTGAACACTGATGACTCGCACTCCACCGACTTTCAAAACTTGAGTCTTCCAGTAGCAGATGCAAATGTCCTGTTCTCATCCAGAGAATTGGCTGCACAGGCATTCAAAATTCTTAGGATGGATAGCGGAGCATTCAATTTTCGCCTAGATCCCGCCTTCTTTGGACGACACCCGGAACTATACAGTGACATCCCCAATTTGATGGCTCTTGGAGTCGCACTACGTCCCACGTCCCAGGTTCCCATCTCATCGCCACGAGAATTAGATGTCTCGATCATTGGACAGTATCAAGAGGTATCGAAATACCTTATGGGGGTGGCCTTTGAGCCAAGCCAGCCTTCACATCCTGGTTCAGAAAGCGTCACAGCATAAAAGATAAGAACCTGCTGCAATATTCTCTAGTACGAGGTTGTGCATGAAGAAAATCTCTTGGAACTTGATATTGTGTCAATTAGCAAACACACAAGACATAAGACAATATGTTTTTGACCGTAAATCATAGAGGTTCTCTGGCGGGGCTAGTCTACCAACAAACAACCTGCGGATAGGTTCTTCCTCAAGAAACAGCCAAACAGGGCACTGCTTTTATATTAGAGGACTCGCGCTGCCTCCAAGTTATGGCCTTGGTGTGATCAAGAATAATCCACTGGTGCCAATGGAACAGCATCATTGATCGGAGCTACAAGAGTGGTAAACCTTTCCTCACCCGGCATGGGGAATGCTGACAAACAGAAGGATGACACCTGCAGTACCCTTTCCCGTAACACAAGATATAAGTCCATTACTTAAGTCAACTTCAAGTAGTATTACTTACTTGATGCTCACAGCGTGCAACTAGCCGCGAATCCGCACTTAATCGAACATGGCACAAGCAAATGGTCTCTACAAAGTTGATGGAACGACAGCAACTCTTCCAGGCGTTGGATGTCAGCAAGTGCGAACCTTGAAAAATGTCGTCAAGAGAGATGACCGACCTCTGGCTTTGTCTCTCATCGAGGAAAGGTTGCCAAAAATGGCATCTCTGCGGGCAGTGTTGTCTCTAGACCTGGGCTTCGACGACGGTCCGATCTATATCGACGCTAGGGAGGAGCCCAGGATTGTTCACGAGATTGACTGTGAACCGAATTGCATTCTGAAGACTAAGCCGGACTACATCAGACAGTTCGTGGAGGGCAAGCTTGAGCCTCGTTATGGTTTATTCAAAGACGGATTCTTTGATGAAACGACTTTGCCCAAGGGCGAGATCAAAGTAGCAGTCAAGTTTGCAGACATGTTGTGCCCAGAGTCTCCCGTCCACCCGGAGATCCCAGTCGGTCGAGAGCTTCCAACGCCTACCGAGGACCTTGATCGAGTCCTGACCGACATTAGGGAATTCGGCTACGGGTTGGTCAAGGATGCCTTGGACCCAGAACAGGTGAAAGTGCTCAAGTCGGCTGTTGAACAACAGGCACGAGGAGAGACAGATGCAGGAGTCGCCAAAAAAGACGGAGGGCCAAAAGCTCCGAACCAGCGTATCTGGACCCTTGTCAACAAGGGGCAGGAGTTCCACGATCTTCTTGAGCATCCGCTCATCGACGAGGTCGTGCCAGAACTGCTGGGTGAGCACGCTCTCCTACACAGCTACAGTGCCAACATCGCACGGCCAGGGAATGTGCCGATGATGCTCCATACTGATCAAGTGGCGATCCAACCTCCGCTGAGGAGCATCTTCTATGGCCTCAACATCATGTGGTTTTTGACAGACATCACCCGTGAGAATGGTGGAACCAGGATTTTCCCGGGCAGTCATGTCGGCAACGTAGCCCCGGATGATCCGTTCGACATTACTGGGACCCTTGCTGCCGAAGGCCCTGCAGGAACGGCTCTTGTCTTTGAAAGTCGGCTTTGGCATGCCACAGGCCCTTGCGAGACCACCTCCGGTGAGCGTCCCGTAATTCTCATGTTTTTCATGAGGTCTTTCATCCGCCAACAGGAAAACAACTTCTTATCTATTCGCCCTGAGGTTGAGGCAACTATGTCGGATAAAGTCAGGAAGCTATTAGGATATTGTACCACGGGGGCGTTGGGTGGTGTCGAAGGTGAAGTACGAGAGGGTATCTATGTGGAAAGGGTCGAGAATCCCATTGGTCCCTTCCGTGATTCTCACAAGCACACTCCATATAGGCAGGGCTTGCCCAGTCAGTAGTTATCATGCTTCAGCCTGGTCCACTAGAAGCCAGACGTTCTTCGGTCCTAATATGTTACTTTAATGTGCATGGAGTGCCTGTTAAAGAGCCACAGCACCGGCCTTTTGGACCTATATCTTCATAAAGAGATAATTCTGCGTTCGTGGCATGATTTTCGTGATTGACCTTTCCTGCTTTGTTGCAATTATCTCTACAATGAGTGTCGGCTATGCCTTCAATCTCCAATGAATATCCCAGATTGCTTATTGGACAGAGTGAGAGAGTAAATGGTCTGGCACAATGCTACTCCTGCTGCTTGATTCCAAGTAATCTTTCCCTGACTCAGATGAAGCTGACCATCAGTCTGTGCCGACATGTGGAGTATTCCGGTGTACAAAACGACAAGCTGAAGTCCCTATTTAGCGAATTTGTGTTGATCGTGACCTTCGCGTTCAATTGCTCTTGTTAGTCTCGGAAGAAATAGTCTATTCACTGTCGAATCGATACTATCAAGGCTCCAATGTGATTTTTGGACAAACATTTCTTTGAAAAGGAAAGAAGCTAATTCCGTATCATCAAGGTCAAAATTTGTTAAAGCCTCAGCAATCAGTGTTCGGTACAAACGAATTACATGGTAATCAACATGAAACCTCTGTCTGATCGCCCAGTCGATGAAAATCGAAAGATGAAGGTTGTCTGCATAGGGGCAGGGTTTTCTGGCATCTTGACAGCAATCCGCCTTCCTCAGCGCATCAAAAACCTGGACCTGGTCATCTACGAAAAGAACGATGATATTGGGGGGACATGGTACGAGAATCGGTGAGCTTGTTCTTCCTAAGGCCTATCCTGTGTTCCAATTTTTGACATTCCTTCACAGATACCCGGGAGTGGCTTGTGGTACGGCGGTCGAAATATAGTTTTCCTGCATAGCTCGAACTCGATCAGGCCAGCTGATCTTTGCAGATATTCCGTCTCACGTCTATCAATTCACATTCGCGAACAATCCCAGCTGGTCAAGATTTTACGCTTCTGGAGAAGAGATTCAAGAATACTTGAAAGATGTGGCTTGGAAATACGACGTAGAAAAGTACGTTCGTCTCCGGCATCATTTCCAGAGGGCCGAATGGGACGACAAGGTCCAGCAGTGGCGCTTGACCCTCGCCAATCTCGAGACAGGCAAGGTAGGATACCAGGAATCTACTCAGCCAAAGATAATGTTTTTTGCTAATTGTACGTCCATTAGGTTGTCACCGACACGGCTGATGTGGTTTTGAAGGGCATGGGCCTCCTAAACACCTGGAAATGGCCCGATATTCCAGGGATTCATGACTTCAAGGGCCCTTATATGCATTCTGCCAATTGGGACGTCAATTTTGACTGGACCAACAAGAGAGTGGCACTAATAGGTGCGGGTTCTAGTGGCATTCAGATACTGCCACAGATTCAACCCAAAGCCAGAAAAGTTGTACACTTCATGAAGGGCAAGACTTGGGTCTCACCCGTAGGCTACGGCGCACAAGAAGGAGACTACTCAAATGAAGGCAAGTCGGCACCTTATTCTCTCAAAGTTCATCAACCTTGGTCATTGAGCTCATTTTCCCTGAAGCCGAGATCTCCCTCGAACAGCGCCAAATGTACCAGAACGATCCTCGTGCATATCAAGAGTATCGACACAAGATTGAAGGTGTGATGAATAAGAGTCAACTTGTGACATTTCGGGGTACAGATATTCAGGAATTGTTCTGGAAGATGAGTGACGAATCGATGAGAGAAAAGCTTCAGAAGAAGCCGTGGATCTACAAGTCCATGCGACCAGAGTACCCACCAGGATGCCGTAGACTAACACCGGGCCCGGGATATCTCGAGGCTCTGGTTCGAGATAACGTGGAATTTGTCGGCACTGGCATCGACCGCGTTACACAGACCGGTCTCTGGGACCACAACGGCATGTTCCACGAGGTGGACGCCATTATCTATGCGACCGGCTTTGACTAGTGGGAAACCCTCTGCGCGACCGTCCCATTGCAGATGCTGACTGGGTGTAAACACAGTTCCTTCAATTCAGCAGCTACACCCTTCATCGGTCGTGATGGGGTCACATTGGAGGAGGTATGGACGCCACAACCCGAAGCATATCTCTCTCTGTGCGCCCCTAGGATGCCCAACCTCTTCTTCCTACTTGGCCCCAACGGCGGACCAGGCGCAGGATCCTTCATCGCCATGCTCGAACACGTTGTCGAATACATCATAAAATGTATAAGCAAGCTGCAGAGGGAGTATATTTCGTCGATGGAAGTCTCGTAAGGAAATCGGCTCGCTCATTGCGCCATTATTGTAGATGCAGGAGTCTAACCACACCATTCTTCCAAATGTAGTGAGACGGCACATCGTGCATTTTCCGAGCATGTCGACAATTACTTTGCCAGAACCATATTCACATACAAGGTGAGCCACTCGCCGTGCTGCCTCGTTGCACGGGCGTATATCCCGTAACAAAGTCGCGTATCACTAATCAAAGCAGTGCAAATCGTGGTTCAAGCGAAACAATGAAGAAGGTCGGATCGTCGGTTTGTGGCCTGGATCCTCTGTCCATGCCCAGGAGGTTCTCAAAACTCCCCGGTTCGAGGACTTTGAGTTTGTTCACATGCCCGAGACTCGCAGCAACATCATGAACTGGTTAGGGAACGGATTGACCACGGCGCAAGAAAGCGACGAGAAAACCACAGCTTACCTGGACAACGTCGATATCCCACCCGTCCTCAACAAAGGTTGCCGACCTAGGAACCTGGCAATTGCGACCAGACGAGTCTATACGCCTGATCAGTACACCCCTTCACGAAACACCGCCGACACGAAAGCTGCACAGATTGAAAACTTGGCTGCTGCAGTCGCAACGCTTCCGAACTAGCAGTGGGATTCTATTCTGAGATTTAGTTGGTTACCACGTCTGCTGTCGTCAATCTCACCAAAGATCTGCCAATGTGTATGTTTGTGAAATTCTTTGGAACTTCAAGTCTTAGTTACTAGACTCGAGATCAATGGTCAACTAACATTCATTCCTCAGAAATGCATGCCTTTTCCAAATGAGACTACTTTCTCGGTATCTTTCGATGAACCAGAATCCAGCGTCTGTCTGTAGACCATGGTCAGCGCAAAGACCATGGGACGCCGATTCATCATGAGCACTTGAAGGTTGTGTTTGGTCCGGAAGGACAAGACCCGACGGAGAAATTATCAATTCTTTATTTGAGGCTATCAATCTGAATATTTGTAACAATCAAGAAACTAAGCCCTGAAGCTGACCCTTTCATTTGGATCTCAACAACGAGCCTCATATATGTCAAGTTTAGTGCCCCTATTCGATCCCATTCATATTCACCTTGTCTTCTTTGTAGTATGATCTCGATATTTGTCGTAGTATAGAACGACGATCCAATCTTTGTTACTTGTTTTCTCGACCATGACTCTCGTCGCCCCAGTGATCAAGTCTTTGAAATTGATACTATTTAGCAATTCTAGTTCTTTAGTCGACATAAGTCTCTTTATCACGACTCGAGCGTCGCTAACACAATTCTATACAATAATATCTTTAGTCAAACCCTCAAGCAACAGCTACTTGCACAGCCGCTGTTTCGTGCCTTGTATCGATTATTTTGATGCTGACGAGAGACCAGGCGGTGCGAACGGCTTCAAGATGGCCTCGCATGTAGACCCAAGCAGACTTCAGAGCCGAGTTGTTTCAATGATTGAGCACGTAGCTCGCCCCCGAGTAGTTCCCGCTGCTACTGGACATAACGATGCTTCGACGTTCTCTTTCAGAAGGATAATCAGGCATATTCCTGCTTCACCAGGAGTCTTAGATCAAGTTGCCATGATGTTCGGTTGAACGGAGGCGTCAAGCAGACTCGTGTTAAATGAGTTGGACATTTACCTCGGATACCAGCAACGTCGGTAGTAATCAAAGCATGACTGACTTGTCGATGAACAGGGTGATAAGATTATGCGCCATTGTGGAGTAGAAATTTGTGGAGCTGTCAATGAAACGTTCCCAAACGATGACAACCAGGGAGGAATATTCCTTGCGCTGCCACTGGTGGCCACCTACATTGGAAGCTGGAGTGGTTCTGCAAGCAGAAACGCATGAGGGACTGCGGTAGTGACTTGACGGTAACATGTTCCTGACATGGGTCGAAAGTACGTGAAGTATTGCCCCCTTTGCTGCGTTGTTAGCTAGAAACAAAGCCCTCTTCAAGAATCTAGAATACTTCTACCCTATAATTCAACAAAATCCACTTATCAAAATCTCACAAGCTGAGTGCGGTGCCTAAAATAGCTTCGCCTGAGACAGAGCGGTTGTCTGAAGTTCTAGACGTTCATGATGGGGATCGATGAAAATTGCGTCTCCTCTGCGCGGAGATTCAATCATGTCAGCATTCGAGTTTCAGATATGGAAAAGTCTCTGCACTTTTACGAAGTTGTCTTGGGTATGAAAAGGCTCCTGGAGTTGTCATTTGACGACCTGGCAATTGTGCTTTTGGGATACCCTGAGGGCGGTGGACCCGAGAAGGTCCTATCTAGGGAGGGAGTTCTGGAGCTGATTTGTTCCAAAGTAGGTACAAGACGTCCATCTGGCGTCTCATGTTGATAAAAACTTCAGATGTTCTAAAGAAGACCATTTACTGAGCTCTGTGGACAGCATCCGAGAGGATATGTGACGAACCCTGTCAGCCACTCCCGTCTCGGACTGGTAAAATTGTGTTTTCTGGTTCCTGACTTGAGTGGTTGTTTGGATCGTATCAAAGAGTATAATGTATCCGTGATCAAAGAGCCCGGTGCCACGCTCGGCGAGGAATTGATAGCCAGGGCTTTGGGTGCGGCGTTCGATGGGCGTATCTGCGACCGTGCTCTACGCGAATCGGTTTCGGCTGTCAGCTTCATCGAGGACCCTGATGGATATTTACTCGAGTTGGTCCAGTCTTTGACTTGAACAATGAATCTAGATGAGAAAGGCAAACAGCGTTGCAGAGGCTTCAGCTGACACATGAATTACGTTGGCCACAATTAAAATGCTCCCAACACCCGGTCTATACTGCTGACAGGTAGATCATCGTGCCTGAAAGGAAGGACAGTTTCGATCACCGATATATGAACGCTGTCAGGAGTCGATACAGTAATGCTAGCCATCATTGTGATCAATGTCGATTCGCGACATGTTGCTCAAGCTAAGAGAACTTGGATATCTGGTAACGCCGCCCGCGTCTTTTGTGTTTTAGTGCCACCATATTTGGGCTGAGAACTTCTTGGCTACCCTCTGACTATATTGGTATAAGCTTGGAATACCTGAAGTACAGTGGGAGACATCGAGATAACTTGTTATGTTGGTAGAACATAGAAGATGCTTTAATTCGGTGGATTTCCTTAGGTTGTCGCCGCCATCCGTCCCACTTTATGCAACGCACAGTACAATCTCAAATAACTCCTGTCGATCCGTAATCAGAATCTTTGTCACCATCGACTGACCAGTCTAGCACACATCTCTCCCAAAGTTAAATGGAACCAAATATTGCGGGGCCCCACGATATGTGTCTATGGTCGTGGTACGTACCCACCTTATAAGGCATTGGTGCTCCTATTCCAGTATTAAAGCGCTGGAAAGGACGCTGCGCTTGCAATCTGTATCTGACTTTCATCTCAAATACCATTCTTCGTCCGACTAATAAACGACAATGTCCGAGATTCAGCGCATTCAGCCGATCACGAATTTACAGCGTATCGAGCTTGAGCATGCTCAACATGACTCTGGCACTGTTGAAGACTTTCAAAACTCTCGTGCTCTCACCACAGATCAGTCCAAGCTCAATGCAAAATACATCCTGAGGCTGGCGTCCGCCGTAGCAGGAATCTCGCTCGGAACAGTGTCTGCATATTGGGGATTCAGCCCCCCTGCGGCTATACTTGCAGATATCAGTGCTGATCTTGGTCAGGACCTTCACAGAAACTAGAAAGAGGTTCCCACTTACCGTTTAATAGGTGGTTCCGAGAATGCAAGCCTATTCAGCATCGTCTGGACTGCTGCTTGTGCTGTAGCCATCATTTTGTTCGGTCGCCTGTCCGACAAATTCGGCCGGCGTTACTTCGTTATTGGAGCTTCTGTTATGGGCATTGTGGGAGGTATCATTGCCTCCACTGCCCGGTCCATGAACGTTCTGATTGGCGCCAATGTGTTGCTTGGGCTCTCTGGAGGAGTGCACACATGCTATGGTCTGACGGTGGGAGAAATCTGCCCCAACAGGTACAAACTCCTAGGGATCACCCTCTGTGTCATCCCTAGTCTCCTCCCTACAGGCTTTGGAGCGTACATTTGTGAGTACAAGACACCCCAGTTCTCATGTTCGAGTGGCCATCTGATAAAAAGCTCCTAGCGCTTCGACTTATAAACACCGGTGCTGGTTGGCGATGGTGCTACTATAGCTACATCATTATGATGGGCACTGCAGCTGCATTGCAATTCCTATTCTACTTTCCTCCGAGCTTCCGACAGCTGCACGGCGGTAACAGGACAGTGTTCGAGGAACTCAAACGGATCGACTGGGTGGGAATATTCTTGATGACCTCCGGCTTGTCTATGTTCTTACTCGGCGTCTCATGGGGTCAGATCCTTTGCACTTATCTTGTTGATTCTCATTCTTACCTTTGACTTTTAGGCGGATCTCCTCTCCCCTGGACATCGGCTCGGATATTAAGCCTCCTCATCGTCGGAGGTGTCACATTGATTGCCTTTGTCATCTATGGTGAGAGCAAGCCTCCTCCTGGGCTGCGTCTTCCGCTCACATTGTCGCCAGAAATCTACTCGGGAGTTCCTAACCCTCTAGTCCCAATGTATTTCTTTAGGGACATTCGAGGTTTCACCTGTCTTGTGATCGTTTGCGGCATCTCTGGTGTAGCTTACGTGGGGCCCAGCATCATTTGGCCCACGCAGGTTGCCAACATATACGGCCTGACGGCGTCCTCGTGGGAAGAGACCGCGTGGTTGTCGACGACCATTGCTTTCGGCATTATGGCTGGGATCTTGCTGTGGGGTCCTATGGTCGCGGTGGTCAAACACGTCAAATGGCAGGTGGTTACCCTTGCCGTCATGGTCACGGCCTTCTCTGGAGCAATGGCCACGAGCAACCAAAACAACCGTGGACAAAGTGCGGCATTGTCTTTCCTGACGACACTCCCGGGTGGAATCCTTGAGCTTATCCCAGTGTCACTGGTGCAAATGGAAGCCAATGACGCCGACCTGGGTACTGTTTTCGCCATTCTCTTCCTGATTCGGACAGCTTTGGGCTCCATCTTCGCGACCATATACATAGCTATTCTCTCCAACAGACTTCCCACTGAGATTGCGGCAAAAGTTCCGGCCGCTGCAATTGCTGCAGGTCTACCAAAGTCATCTCTCGTCGACTTACTTCAAGCTACGGCCACAGCTACTGCTAAAGCATTTCAGGCGGTTCCAGGAATGACCCCTGAGATCCAGAATGCGGTAATCGACGCACTGGTCTCCGCGCGCTCTACAGCATATTCTTACATCTATTATGCTTCGATTCCTGTCAACATGTGTGGAGTTATCGCTGCTCTGTTTCTCCGAGACTATGATCATCTGCTTAATAGTCACGTTCCGCGTCAAATTTATAAACATGGTCGTGGTGCAGATGTCGATCAAGAGGATCCATCAGCCATCACCAAGCAAGCCGATGACAATATTGACACAAAAGAGGAACGCAAGGAAGTTGAAAACACGGCCTCCAGCTAACGTAGGCATGCGCAGCTCAGTGGGAAGAATGCATGCCTTTTCAATATCATTAGGTGTCTACTGCAAGCGCATTACGAATCCGGTCTATAGATCTGTTAGAGAATTCTGAGACAGGATGCCGCCTCCGGTGCTGCTTGTGCGCAGGGGTATCTAAGGGAGACTCTACGTGAAATGGGAAAAGGATCCAATCAGCCACAGGCTACGAAATCTCATAGGCCGAACGAACATTCTTCAGATGAGCGCACATACTCAAGTGAATTGAGTACGTCCGAAATCTCGAGAATCATCACCATCCCGTCAGGTCCCATTGAGGACTGACACAAGCCCTGGCCAATACAAGGCAGAAAGACTCCCCCTGACCTATCCGAAGCCATATTCCTAATGTTAGATACAACAATCATACAAACGTCGTGTAAGAGTAGATCTCCTTCAGTTGGACTTCAAAGATCCATCCTCCAGCACCAGTCCAGCTCGTTGTAGTACATCGGCCAAGACTGCACTATCGACCATTTCCTCTTGATGGACGACTTTTGTCCCGTCCTCGTTCGCGGTACTCGTAATGATATACTCCTGCTTATATGGTCCAAAATAACCAACGTTGTCGGCCTTTCCAAATAGGACAAATATTCTCTTGTCCACGTCGACAATCGTCTTGGACTCGTCGAAGCTCAGATCCCAGCGATGTCCTTCGCCCTCGAAAAACATGGGTTTGACGTTTTTGACCCATTGCGCGAAAGCTTCGTTGTCCATTGCCGGCTGCTTGATTGATTCGGGTTTCATCTCGTGAATGCAGTGATCGGCACGACACCCAAGCAATGTCTCTACGTCCAACGTTTCAATCCCCCTCATCACCACAGAGGCAAGCTCGAGAAGCTGGGAGCGTGTGGCTGTCATGTTACAGTTGGTGTGCTAACTCAGAGTGAAGAACACGCGCATGATGATGTCCGATCATCGCTACTGCAGTTGGAGTATCCAGGACACATAGATATACCGACACATGTATTCAGGCCCTCCATCAGTCCAGATATTTCTCGCAACCCTTCACATGTCAGCTTCGTCAGAGTAGCCAATTTCTGCAAGTGTCAAGGACGACCAAATGCCAATATCACCAGTGCAAGACGTCCAAGCAGAAGCCAAGGAGGACTGTAAATCTCGAATGAAAGAAGGACTCATCGACACACTGTATGCACAGTCGGCCACTCAACGTCTGTCGCGCTTACTTCCTGGCCGAGTCTGACTGTGTCCATCGAGGGCTTCGGGCTCTGCAAAAGCTGCTGATGCGGTGCGTTTTTGAGACTGTATAGGCACCGCGGGAGATGCGGACATTTTCTGACCTCGATTTTTGACAGCAGTCGCCCATCTTTCCTCCAATCTCTGACGAAGAGCCTCTGGCCAGCTTGCATCCATTGACAGGTGCTCAGGTGCAGATGGTGGACATGGCAGGGATGATTCCTGAGGTACCCACACAAGACGTTCGGCAAATGCCTCCCAAAATGCATCGTCCTTGTCCAAAGCTGCATCTCCGCTGATGAGGTTGTTCAATTCGTCCGAAGTGCACGCAAGAGACAAGTGTTGCAAATCTCCAGTCTGCTGTGCGAGCTCAGCCTCCCTCTCCAAACATTCTCGTCGACGGTCGCTGATTTCTCGCAAGAGATCTCTCACCTTCGGTCTGTCTTGAATTCTCATCCTCAAGCACCTTTGAACCAGCTCGAGAAGTCCAGCGCTATAATTTCGGGTAATACCACTCTTGAACCTTTTCACGATGTTCACTCCGTCGAAAGATCGTTGCTTTCCCATGAGGATGGAATTTATCTGGTTGCTGAGAGTCTCAATTTCATCGAGAGTCAACAAACTCCACATCACTACACCGACGGCCCAAATATTTGCTTGTGACATGATTTTATGCTGGTCTCGACGTAATGAATTGATCCCGGGCTGCATGAAATAATATTTCTTGTAGTCCGTCATCATAGGAACTCTTACTTCCTGAAAAGCTGTCAGATAACTCCCCGGAACAGGATAGGACTTACTGGAGGATGCCACAATTTTGTACCATTCTGCAGGAATCGGGCAGTATTTCTCAGAGCCTCATACGGGTTTGTGATGATAGAGAGACCAAAGTCTGCAAATTTTGCCACTGGGTACCACTCCTTGCTTCCATCTCTCTTGACATTCGAGCCGAGAAGAGCTGCAGCCCGTCAGCAAATAGCTTCCCATGAGGAAGTAGTCTACGACTCACTATTGTCAGGTTTGATGTCGTTGTGAAGGAGATATGCTTCGGGAAAGTCTTGTCCAAAGCGACTTGCCGCGAGATTCTTGAAAGGCCCAGTCTCGAATTTGACACAACCTTCTACCAAATAGTAGAACACTTGCCACAGGAAGGCTTCCGGAAAATGCATACTAGACATCATGATTAGAAGGCTGATTTACTTTGAAGATTGGCATGCTCTCACTCCCAAGCCTTGTAGTTTAGGCGCAGTGACTCCAAACAACTGTGAGGGCAATGTTCAAAGTAATATCTGCCATAGTTGTCGCTGACATTGAAGTGCCTCAGTCGGACAATGCTGTCTGAGTTTAGTGTATTTGTTTGGGCCATAATCGCGGCCTCACGGGTGAGACCAATCTTCTTATCGTGAAGACGATCAAAAGGCCTCAAGTCAGCCACTTTCAACACGAAGTCCTGCTAGATCAGTGAGAGTCTAACGAAGGAACGAAAATCGACCTACATCGATAGTCTTCCCCGTCCCATCAACCTTCACAAAGAGCGCCGCGGCACCAAAAGAGCCTTTGCCAAGTGGTCTGTCGAATTTCCATTCTTCCTCGTCTGATAATTCAACTCTGCTAGAAAAGAGGTGCAAAAATCTTTGTCCCGTTGGTTTGATGTTGCCCTTCGAATCGAACTCTTGCCACCCGAAGAAGTACTTGATGGGAGAGTATGGTGTAGCTTGTCGTTGGACTGGTTTTACTGTGAAGTCTTCTCGTTCAGACGGACTCCAATTGACCTGGAAAGTGTCGAAATGGTTCGAGGTCATCGTTAGCTAGCCACCTTAAATCAACTGCTCAATTATCTTTTGTTGTAGATCTATCAAGCGGTGATACAACTTGTACTTATCCATGATGTCGCTTGCATCGGTAATCATCCTCGACAACAGCCACAATGGGCTTTGTCCCGAATCCGTCGGACCTCGCATTGTTTACATGCCGAGGGGTTAGCAAATGATTGTTGAGTGTCATCTTGAGAGTCAATCACAATCAGAGTCATCTTGATGACCTTATTCTATGCGCTCACGATATTAGTCCGTAACAAGTCGTTCATCTCACATGTAATTCCGAAAGACTTCAAGACTGCTTATATAAGCAAAATATTTCAGGGGATACTCGAACCAGTCAGTAGGTGAAAATGAAATTCGTATTGGGTATCGAAAAAGCAATTTACGTCGCAAGATGGAATGTATCCTCTGCGTCGTTAAGCGACCAGCAAGGATCGCAAAAAGAGCTCGACGCTCTGTCATGATGTATACAATGCAGTGTTCGTATTTTCGAGACATTCGTGCAGAATGTGCTCGATCTCGATCTCGATTCTCGTTCATTGTGTCGAGTCTGCCACGGACTTTGCAGACAATGTGAACACTGGAGCATCACGCAATCTGCTGAAAGAAGTACATCGACCCTATTCTTCGGCTTCTTCAATGGCTTCCATCTCCACCTTCTCGTACATCTCCATTAACTTTGGGTCGAAGATTGTCGAGTCCTTGTCCGGAATGCCATGCTTCATGTCCTTGAAAACAGGTCCAATGCAACTTTCCCAGCGCTTGCGCCGATCCATTAGCATCCGAGCACTGTCTCCGATGTCCCGAGCTCTATTGATGCTCAAGGCGGTGCCGGGGCCGGCCGCGCCAGGGCGAGCTTTACCACCAGGTCCACCTTTCTTAGTCTTACCCATGGTCCTAGTCCTCTTCAGATAGGCTTGCTGGACTTGACTGTCAAGATCTTCATGAATGGTGCTGTACTCCTGGTAGGCGAGGCGTTCTTTGGCAAGGTCAAGCAAGCGAGCCTTGCGAGCACCGTTGATGATCATTACCCGACGGAGTTCGCCTTGTAACAATCGCAGCCGTTCACTGATGTCGTCATCATGGTGAGCATCATAATCCGGATCGTCCTGGCTGAGCAAACCAAGATGTCGAAGTTCGCCTTTGATTCGTTCCTCGGCTTGGACATAGTCAAGACGTTGCGATGCCTTCGAACCTGCCGAGTCTGCGACAGCTGACGCAGGGGCCAGAGGTTTCTCAGTGTTGTCATGGCCGTTCATAAGACCATCGAGATCCATTGTGTCGTTGCCATCAGCATTGAACGCATTCTCGGTGACGCCATTAGTATCAGTGGGTGGAGATCGATGCTCGAATTTGAGTAGTGAGAGCAAACGGCTGGCCAATGGCCCAGTCGAGACTTGATCGGTAGTCAAGTTATCATCGTTGATCTGATCGACGTTTCCCCTCGGATGATTGAGTGGTAATTTGTCGCTGCCACCATCCACAAGCACGGTACCATCTTCTTCTGCCCAGATCTCTTGATAGGAACGTTTACCGCGAGGAACAGCTAGGAACGGGTTGACACGATCGCCCTGAGAAAATGTCAGTCAAAATGAGCCTCAAATGCTTTCATTATCACTCACTCGTTCTCTCAGGAACGCCATGTCCTCTTCGGTCAGTGGTCGAACATAGGGCTCAACATAAGTGAGGAAAGTGTTTGCAGAGACTTGGTTGGTCGGCTTCGCATTGCTGAAGTCTTTGTCTGGTGGAATCCCTGCGATCTCATCCTTCAAATCTTTAGTTGGGAATGAAGTGACGCCGTAGATCTCCTTCTTTTCAGTATCCGACATATCTGGTGTAATATCACGGATGTGATAGATGATCGGGTCAGGAGCTAGAGGGTCAGGAAAGAAGCCTTGCTGGGGAACGGGTGGCTGGCTGTGAATGACGCGATTCTCTTCAGCATCAGACATGGACACGTCAGTCTTTGAAGGTGAGGCGTGATCAGCAGGGGCAGCAGCGGCATCCGGTGAGTCTGCTACTTCCGAAAGTGATGAAGTGCCAGGGCTGAGCTTCGTCTTCTTTGATGGAGACGGACTGTCAGTCGGTCCTGGAGTGCTTGTGACGCGCATCTTGACCTTGTTCGTAGGCTCATCTGTCAAAGTCTGGGTTAGCCGGAGCTTCATCGTATTTGTGATTGAGCTCGTCTCTGGAGTGCTCGTTCGCCAAGGCGTTGTCGTGAAAAAGCACAACAAGGGAACTAAGCCGAGACCACGATGGTGATGTTCAGGTGATTGTGCATACCTTCATGTTTGATTTCTACATTATCATCCGTTTCTGGTCTGTCTTTACGCTTCTTTGCCTTGGGATTCTTTGATGATTGTGATTCTTCCTTGCGAGCCTTAGCACGGCGAGCTTGTTCGGCTTGACGCTCACGCTCTTGATGGTCTGACTCCACTTCTTTCTTCTGTTCATGAATCAAACGAATGGCCTTCTCGCAGGATTCGGCACGTTTCTCGGCTGCATCGCTCAGATGCTTCAGTTGATCGATCAAATCATGAAGGGACTTCGGCTCGAATTTTGTTCCATGCGTTTCCAAATAATCGACAATCTCTCCATAATTAGGTTTTGGAGGAACGAGAAGTTTGGTTGTTTCTAGTTCTAGGAGGGGCGTGTTGGCAGGCCCCGCTGGCGCAGTACCACTGCTGAGAACTGAGCTGGGAGTTGTGTTGCGGCTTCGTGAGCGACGCGCATCTGCCTTCTTTCCCTTGCTCTTACTGGCGCTTCCTAATGCAGGCATGATGACGGGCGGTGGCTGGCCTGTTTCGAAGTTGGACGAAGGTGAGTGACGATGGCCTTCAGCGCGACTCGAATGTCATGTCGCGAGACGTAGGTCGGCACCCCAATTGCAACGGATGAATAGGGTACGATAAGGTCTCTGGTGGAGGGACGCCTGTACACTGTACACTGACCGAAGAAGACCGATTGCGGTGTTCGCCTCGTACGCAACACGATGTCGTTGCCCCGTAAGGGAGTTCAATGGAAGTTACCCGCGTATCTAAGCGGACAGCCTCGCCAAGTTCTCGGAAAAGATGCCGCCTTTGAAATGAGTCGGACAATGCGGCCTTTGTTTGAGTCACGTGTATGCGTCATGGATAAGGTAAGCAAGCGAGCCTTGTCTCGTACGAGGAAAGCGCCGAGGAGTCATTGCACTAGAGGATAAGAGCAGGGCTAATGATACTTGTGAGGGGGGGCTGGCCATGGCTGGGCTGGGCTTCATCGACCGGATAGCCGCCTTTATTGACAATCACGCAGATCTTGATCTCATCCTTCAAGAGTCAACAAAATTCGTGGCTACAACTCCGCGTTTTGTATATTGACCTACTAGCACCACAGTCCTCTGTTTTCTCGAGCACAGTCAAGGCTCGACCTCTTGTCTCCGACCCTGGTGCGATGGGAAGTTACAGGTGCTGACGAACCACCCGTCTCTCCCGGTCTGTGTCGCATATCATGTCCTCGCTTGACGGCATCGTGGAATTCTTACAAGTCTCGTCCATTGTCGAATAAAGTGTCGGCTTCAAAGAGTCATGTGTATGTCAAATGTCCACTGCTCCGAGCGTTGGGTGGTTGCTAAATTCTCTCAGCGGCACAGAACTTTGGCGTCATCGCAGCCGTCGTGCCCGATACACAGTACGATCCCAACCCGAACGTCCGACTTGTTAACGTATGGAAGAAGATGAACACTATGCAAGAGGAACTAGCTGACAGTTTGGAAGCGGACATATGGTCTCCAATTGAGAGCGTCAGGCCTTGTGAGGACATTGTCGCAGAACAACCCCAATAACTATGGAACCATCGAAGGTCTTCTCTACGTCCCCGATCTTCCAGCCTCGGATCCATGCGACAATGCCACTAGAGCCCTGATACCTTCCAACGTCACGACTCGCGCTCAGATACCTGGTCAAAAATACCCGCTCATTGCTTTGGCACCATGGACGCAAATAGCCTGCGTGGAATCCTACCTATCTGCGATGGCTTCAGACAACGTCCGTGGAGGTATTTTCTTTCATCCGGGCAATGAAAGCGAACAACCACCACCAGTCAGTGATCCATCATGGAGCCTTGACGATGGTGGTAAATGGAAGGGCGATAATCCGTATCCAGTCTACGCTATTCCAGGCATGCTTGGTGCATTCCTGCTCGATGAATTGGCGCAGTATTCTGGAAATTTATCGTCGTCCCCCTACGGCAAGGAATTGGCAGATTTATATGATTCTCACGACGTCGTCAGGCTCGTCGCTAGGTTCGACGTGAACGTGGCAGGTGGAATACCATCATTGTGGGTATTCCTAATTATTGTTCTAGCTGTCCTTCTCACTGTAGTGCTGGTAACCTCAGTTATCATGCACTGGGTTCAGCGGAAGCAGAGACGACAACTTCAGCAGAGAGTGGCCAGAGGAGAAGTCGATCTCGAAGCATTAGGCATAAAGAGACTCAATGTCCCGCAAGACATACTTGACAAGATGCCACAATGGATTTATATTCGATCTAACAACGACAGCAGTGGTCCTACAGAATCGAAAGAGTCAGTCCCTTCCGCAGAAAAGATCTCCACCGATACCGCTGTCTCTAGGAAGGCAGTCCGAGAAGTGCCTTTCAGCCAGACAACGTGTCCAATCTGTTTGGATGACTTTGTGCATGATGAGACAACCGTGCGAGAGCTACCTTGCAACCATATTTATCATCCGGAATGTATCGATCCGTTCCTGCGCGAAAATAGTTCTTTATGCCCCTTGTGCAAGAAGACAGTCCTTCCTGCAGGTTACTGTCCTGTTCAGGTGACCAATATAATGGTCAGACGAGAACGTCTGCTACGCAGGACAAGGCATCGCGATGCCGAGGACAATATTGACGCCAACGGATCGAGACTGCCTGGAGTTGCTGTGATCAACCGCACAATGCGGCAGCTATCAAATCCACTGACCGCTTCGCGACATCAGCATGGTAGCGCTGCAGGCGAGCACACAACAGGAGCCGAGATGCAATCTATTCCACAGAGACGACAGACGCAGGTAGATGACGAAATGCCAGCAGAAGTCAGGGCCCAGGGGACATCAGCCAGACGGGCGTGGCGTCGAGAGCGGCTCGCAAGGCAACAGGCTCGGGAATATGGCCAACAAGCAGATCAGGCGCGAGTGGTCGATGAATCAAGACCGTTGTGTGAGTTTGGACATTGTATGCTGCTCTTTGAAAGACGCTAACTGTAATCCAGGGCGCCGAATCGTTGGACGGGTCATCCCTAGCCTGGAATGATACGACATGTATATTTGGTTCGATGCCTCTTTGGCATCGGTTTTTAGTTGCATAGCGTTGGAGTTTCTTTGGACTCTGGTAATGGTTTGATTAATGACGGCACATTTTTGATGTATGATATGTGGATGGGAAAAGCGACAGTCGACCACGTTTAGGTATCCGGTGTGCAATATTCTGCTTTACTGTCCAGCAATACATGTTAAAAGTCTGGAAACATTGCTCGGTTCGCATTCGCATTACAGTATTGGTTCGTTCGCCTTTAGTCGACCAGAGTCAAGTCCAATTCAGAGAGTCGATGTGATTACACCTCAGCTAGCAAACTTGTCATGTTTGCCTTTGACTCTCACATCGAGGACCTCTTCGTAGTAGGTGCCTTCTTTCTTCGCACGCTTCAGCCTCTTGACCTCGTCATCCTCCAGGGTCCGGCCCACGGCCTGTTCGAGTTCGCGGCGGCTGATCTTCTCCTTGGCCTTGGTCTCCTTTTTCTGTTGGATCTGAGGCTTGAAGCGGGCCTGCATTTTGATGACGAGGTGCGTATTCTCGGACGCCGCGTCGCCGTCACCTCGCAGTGATATCGAGACCCTTTTTTTCTTTCCGCCGTCATCGTCGTCGGCAGTTTTTGAGGAGGTAGTGGTCTGTGTCTCTGTCACCGCAGAGATGTAGCGCCGGCCTTGTTCTCCATCTGCCGGCTTCGACGCCGCCGTGCGCAGTCGCCATCTCGTCTTGTTCGTATCTGCTGTGGTGAATTGTTCAACCACGAACCCTTCCTCGTGACCCCTCGCCTCTCGCCGCGCGCCCAGAACCCCGATGCCGTCGCAAGAGAGGTAACCCCCGTGGCTGGCCTTTAGGCTGATCTGGCCGGTCCCGGCCACCGACGAAGCCACCCAGACCTGTCGCACGTCGTGCGGCTCCGCGGTCTCGGGCACGCTCTCGACGATGTTCTCCAGCGGGCTGGCGAAGACGTTGCCGTGCGCGTCGGACGACAAGACCGTCGGCGGGGAGGTGGACAGGACCAAGATCGTCGGCCCCGAGAGGTCGGTCGCCGCGTCCGGGGTGGTCCAGGTGGTGTCTTCTTGGGGGTCGGTGGTGGTCACGTCGCCGGACGTCGAGACGAGCGCGGACGAGGTCTCGTGCTGGTGTTTGCGTTTCTTGGAGGGCTTCTTGTCGCCCTTGAAGGATAAAGGTTTGACCGGCATCGCGGGAGTCGTTTCGATTTTTACCCTTTTGGTCAGATCCGATCGTAAACAAGGGCGCGTTCAAGCAATCCTGGCTATGTCGATCAGATCTGACAATGTGAAGGGTACACGAACCAAAAATGAATATTTGTGACGAGGCTGCAGAATCGCAGCCTTGTATCTTCTCCGCACATGGAGTGCTTCGATTACAACAATACCGGTAGGAATAGACTACGGGATACGTCACTAAGCAGTCTATCATCATTAATCTTGTTCTGCGGAATAGGGGCATTTTTCATAAGTTGAAGCTTCGCGATATGCTCATTTCATCAGGAAACCCCCAGGCATCTAAATCATAGAATCTCGGAGCCAACAAAATCTTCTTCATTCAAAGGATAAGGATTTTGTATCATGTGTTTATGGATACCAAGACAAAGAATGAGCCTTCTCTTCACCAAAGTGCAATAGTGCCGTCACCTGTATCAAGTGCAGCGTTCCAGATGTGTCGAAGCCGACCATTAATAACTCAATGGGAACCGTTGACGGCCGATGCTTGATGCTAGCAGTCAACAGGCTCCTCTACACCGTTCAGGAAACCCCTCGCCATCTCCCAAGCATGTCGTCTCAAGACATCGAGCTCTTTTTCCACATGCATAATGTCTCTCTGGAGCTGCCTCAAAGCAGGATTGCCGTCCATGATTCCCTCCAATTCTGCTATCTCCCGTCGTGCTTCGCCTTGGACCTCTCGAGACTTCAAAGCCACTATCTTGATGACTGCGGTGCACCACTTGCACGGGGCGGTTTGATCATGGGTTTTTGCTGCGTCATATGTGCTATCTCCACCAACAGGAACGATTGTATCAGCAGAAGATTGCCGGGTTTTGACAGGGATTTTTGTGGGCTCGACGACGTGCTTTTCAAGTGGATTTCCAGAGCGAGTTCCAAGAACGTTTCCGGATAATCCGATCGAGGGAGTGTGGGAGGCCGTGAGCGATGAGTCGAGACCGACGGGATGTTCAATAACAAGCTTGCCGCAACTTAGACGACCCCATGGCTTGCTGAGGTCGCAAGGTACCCATTCACTTTCTTTCTCGTGGTGGAAGGTGAGCGCGGCAAGAGGATCTTGATGAGGATAAGGACAGGTTTGTAGCTTGTAGAAGCACATGATGTTGACTTGATCTTGTGTTGGCTGTCAAGTTTGAAGGAATGGAGGTGGGAATGTTGGCATGGAAAGATTGTGGCAAGTATTTATACCCTACAGCGTGAAGGCAGGCATTGATTGATGTAGCGCAAGGCAATGTTTGCTCATTCATGCTTTGATCGTGGTGAATTTGTTGTAAGTGAAAGGCCACACAATGACAACCATCCTCGCTGCCACTTTGAAGATGAGGAAAGCACCAGGCACAATCTTCGTTCACTGAAGCAGCGGCGACTATAATTGGCCGACAATAGCCTTCTTGTTGTTTGACTGCCATTCATGGTGAAAGTGAGAAAGAGAAATTTTCTCAATAGAAGGATTTTGTTCCTCGCCCATAACTTATCACCTTCAATGAGTATTGAGGAGTCTGCCCTCTTAGCCACCAACACCTCTTTCCAAAGGACCACCTCTTAGAAGCAAACCCTCACTGACAACAAACCATCTTACGCAAAGTCAAGTATTCAACCAGGTACCATCCTCATGGTCATAGTTATGGTACTTCCAAAACTAATCGATCTCGTTTGATAGACAATTGCACTAAAGTACGGTATCGATTCAACAACCCCCGGGAGCACTTGTTGTCATCTCCGTCCAACACCCGTGTTGAGGACGAAAGTCTTCTTAGAAGTCCACCATCATTACCGAGACCTGTACCTTGACCACAAATACCCCACCAATACATCAGCAGCAATGTGCAGACTGATCAAAGTGGTGCACTTTGGTTGTGAGGAACCACACACGGAGGAGCTTCTTGTTCGCTGCAAGCCTGCAATGGAATACATTTTGGAAATGCCAAGCAAGGTTTACTGCCGGCAGATGGTCGAGGTTGAAGACTGGGTCATGTCTCCTTGTCGTTTCTGCACTGCATGGGAAGCCAGAAGGGCCACCGCACTAGCAAACTGCCGTGGTCGAGCTATGTCGCTGCAAGAGAATGACTTCCCTCATGAATTCAAGGATACTGTCAGGCAAACAATTGGTACTCGCGACGATATCGCAATGCTGGGGGCAAAGAGGAACTTCGAGGTGGCTTTTGAGACCAGCAAACAGGAGCTCTGCTGATTCATGTGTTGGGAATCGGAGAGCTCCATTCAGGTTCAGAAGGGGCGTTAGGTGAACGGTCAATTGGCGCAGCTTTAGCTCCCTCTCTTCTCCGGCCGGTGGAAAGACTTGATCGAACCGGCTTGAACGTCTCTTTGGAAATGCTTGCACGGGGATGGCGAGTTCCTGCTCTTTCATATTCTTTCACTGATCCAAATGGCACCCTTACAACCATACCGAATGACATCAGTCAATGGTTGGTAAGGTTGGGCTTCCTTTGCGTCATTTTCGACTGCATAATCCAGATGTTCCAACTCTTCATCACGGATCCTCTTGATATCATCAATCAAAACTTTCAACTCGGGATCAAGCTCTTCTCCTTTTTCTTGCAAGTCCTGCATCCATTTGAACATCTCTCTCACTTGTCCATTGTAATGATCGCCAATTTCCGTCTCGACAGCTTCAGTACAAGCCATTGCAGCTTCCCGCCCCATCACCCCAGTCGACCAGCCGAGGATGGTCGCCGCAGCTTGCCACACGGGATACATCGCAGTCGGCCTAATTCGATGCTTTGCCAGCAATTCATTAAAGGTTTTGAAATGGCCGGCTTCTTGATCATACATATGCTTCATTAGAGGTCGGAGATTGGGGTGGGCTTTTACAACCGGAGGTGTTTGGGCGGTATAGATAAGTGTGGCAGCAAGCTCTCCTGCTTGATTTACACGAAGTGCGCGATCCAGGAATTTTCTTTGTTCCTCAGTGAGAATCGTCCTGTCCTGGGCTTCATTGTGAGATGACTTGGAATTAGCATCACTTTGAGAAGATATTCGTCGCGTTGCACAGTGGGTGGTCCGTAGTAGGGAAGGCCGTACCAGCCTACGAAGTGCTGCTGAGCTCACACAAGACTGCATTCTGTGAAGAAGATGCTCGACTTCGATGTCTTCACAAGAAAGGAGCATATAGAAAAGTCGTAGTCGTATGATACGTTCAGTTGTCTCCGCAGGCCTGTGCGAGTCATGTCTTTAATGTTGCCAAGAACATCCTGAATCGTGTCGAGAATGGGAACGTGTTGCAACATTCAGTTCGTCTTGAAGTGAACAACAATTCAACTCCAATAAGTCTCTCTTCAATAGGTTGATTTCCTTGGCTCGACAGTTCGACTCCCATCAATTCGAAGTCTTAACTGATCTTCCATACGTATTGAAGCTTGTCGTCCTTGCTGCCTCCGATTGTCCTTACTGATCCTGATCCAACCAATCTCCTCTTGGCCTTTCCTCTCTCTCAGGACGAGTTTTCAATCAAAGAGGGGTTATCAGCAAGGGAGGCGCCTTTCACATCTCCCACGCCGTCTTTACTACTGGTCTCCACTGCCTTCCCAAGGCAGTACTTCTGCACTACCGCCTGGCCTCGGGGGACGCGAACAATTCACTTTTGCTTCACCATGGCCGACATCGATGCGGAACTTCTTGCGCTCGCCGGAGGTGACTCCTCCGGTGAAGAAAGTGCGCCTTCTTCTCCAAAACCAAAGTCCCCTTCTCCATCTCGAAGCAAACAACAGACTCGAAGAGCAACAAGCCCAGCAGATATGGCTCGTAAAGGTGTCGCAAAGAGTGCCCGGCGAGCTCGGCGCCGCAAGGTATATTCTGACGATGATGGTGAAGTGTATGTATTCCCGGCCATTGGGAAAGTCAGACAGCTGACACAGTGCCCTTGCTCAGATCATCTGTCTCACAGCATTCCGAATCCGCCTCGATGTCGCAATCTGACTCCGAGGCTGATTTCGATTCTGGCGCTGACAAACCAATCTTTCCATACGAGAAGCTCTATTACGATGCCGAAGACAAGGCCCGGATCGAGTCCAAACCTGAAATCGAAAGAGAAGAGATCCTGGCGCAGAGAAGTGAGCAAGTCGAACGACACGAGCAAGATCTGACTCTTCGCCGTCTTGTGGCTGCGAGAGCCCGAGAAGAGGCAAAGACCACCGCAAAGAACAAGCGTAAGGCCAGTGCTGCCGAATTGGAAGACACACAGCGCAAAAGCACTCGCCAGCGTACCAAGGTTGGTGGTGGCAGGGTTGGCGAGGCTAGCACTGCCATCGAAGCATACAAACAACAACGTGCCGAGAAAAACTTACGGGAGGAGCAGAGGAAGAGAGATGGCTATGTTCGAAAGGCTCCATCTCCAGAACAAGACTATAGCGATGCTGAGGCAGATGCTGAAAGTGAGAACGACTACGATGATCGCAGATACAGGCGACGGTCCCCCAGCCCTCCTAAGGATGAGCCAATTGCTGAACTCGCCGATATTCAGAGAGCAAAAGTTGGTCGAGACAATTTTGCCCAGGTCTGCTACACCCCAGGATTTGAAGAAGCGATTACAGATTGCTACGCCCGTGTATGTCTTGGTCCTGGTCAGGATCCAAAGGTCAATGATTATCGACTTTGTCGTATTAAAGGATTTGTCACAGGCAAACCGTACGCCATGGTCGGGTCAAACGGGAGGCCATTTCCTGTGGAGAGATACATCATGGCAGCTCATGGCAGACATGAGAAAGCCTGGTCCTTCCTCGAGTGCTCAATGTCTAAGTTCACGGAGGAAGAATGGAGACGGTACCGGGTGGTCATGGCCAATGATGACCTCAAACTTCCCACAAAGAAGTTCATCAATTCGAAGCTCGATAAAATCAACCAACTACTGAAGCATCGATTCACGGAAGATGAAATTGATGCGAGAATGCGAATTCAGAATGAGCTCACGGAGAAAATCACCAGAGCTCGTGAGAAGGAGATCCTCAAAGAGGAAATCAAAGGAGCTATTGCTGAAGGAAACGACGAACTCGCTGAGGAACTAGAAAATAAGCTGGCAAATATCGTCCCGATGAAGCTGGCCTTCGGAACGAGTCTATTCCGTTCAGATTCCAATGAAGTCAGTCAAGAGCAGGAGCGAATTGCAGAGCTCAATCGGAGGAACCAGCGATTGAACGCCGAAAACATTCGCAAAGCACAGCTTGCTGAAATGAGGGCACGAAGAACGAAAAAACACCTAGCTCCTGGCGTTGATGAACTGTTCGAAGGTGGTAGTGACATCAGTCGGACTGGAACACCCATCAACGGCGCTGGTACGCCCAAGCTGGCAGCCGGCCTCTCGCGCGCTGCAACTCCCAATCCTACTACTCTTGCAAATGGCACCCCGAGAAGCTCGACCCCGACGACGAACGGCCTCAAACCGACTACCGAGAAGAAGAAAGGACTTCCAGTCATTCGCAAGGCCGCATTGGACGATGAGATTTTGGCCAATATGGACCTCGGGATTGACATTGATCTCGATATTTGAGTGATGAAAGCAGATGAGTGTATCGACAATCTTGGGAAGGCGTAGCCTTGGAGTGTTTGTGCAATACTATTACCTTGAGAACCATTGATCGTGGTTCGTACCTAGCCTAGGAGAATTGTCGTCTTTGAGCGGCTAGACAGCATTCCGTGTTACTACGGTTGGTATTGCTTGAACAATACCTCGCATCTTGCAATTCTAGACGGTATCTGCACTGCCCGAGGAATGAGACTATACACAGGTAGTGTTTCGCCTGAATATTTCAACATGCATGTTCAAACAACATTTCACTATCTAGTTACGATTACCACATGCTTCTCTAATTACCCTCTTTAGCATGAGGGATCCCACGACAACGCTGATTCACATTCACTTTGATCAACTATTACCAGCATTATGCGCACGATATGTTTTCAAGGCTCTCTCACTTTCACTGGTTGCTCAGGTTTCTTATATTGGGCCTGCATTGGATTTCACTTAAGCCTGTTTACAATCGTTCACCTCTCACATTGACCAAGCCATCCTCCCCTACATAAATGGCTCTACAGTTGGGTTTCTTTCATCCTTCCCTTCAATCGTCTCCAAAGATCACATACCATATCCAGCGCCGCGCAAATACCAACCATCTCTCCATTCGACATGTGCCTATACAACACCTTCCCATGCGTCTCTCACGACGCTGAGGCGCTCCATCGAACACTATTCGAGGAGAACAATGCCGGTGCTGCCTTTCAAGTTTTTCGATGCAAGTGGTACTACTGTGCCAACCTGAACCTCAAGGCAGGTTCGAAGCTCTTATGTGATCATCCAGCACGGGATCAAGAAGTTGCAGATCCAAGAGCACTCACAGATATACAAAGCTGTGTTGGAGAACGAGGTCATCGACCACGGCTGCAAGAATTGTTGGGTCATGGTACGTGAGAAAGACTGGGTTCAGGTAGTTCACACGCAGATGGCCAAGGACCTGAACATGATGCCAGCGGTTTGGGCGGAGACACTCGGCGACGAAGAGGAAGAGGCACCGTCTATGAATCCATCGTCAGCGACAAACGAGGACGAACAAGACTTGATGATCCAAGAGAAAGGAAAGAGAAAGAGAGGCTGCTCCGAGATCTCCATTCCGCCGCCCCACTGGGCAAACAAGTCGAGGAAGGTCTGCAAGAGTGACGTGGCGTCGTCTTCAGGTTTGGTGGAGACGGATTCAGAACCGGAGGAGGACCGAGAGGATGTCGAGAGTGAATTAGACCAGGAAGAGATGGACTTGAGACGAGCGTGTCAAGAAAGCATGGAGCTGTTTGAGCGTGAGCACAAGGGAAAGGGAAAAGAGAAGGAGGGGCCAGCACAATCGTCGTCCGCGGTGGATGTTGACGAGGTCGAAGACGCAGAACTCGAATGGGCCCTTCGAGCGAGTATCGAGGAGCAAGAGGCCACCAAGAAGTCGCGCCGGTCAGCCGTGGACAAGTACATGACATTCGGATCCGGAGGGGAAAGTTCGAAGAGCGTCATGGTCCGCGAACAGAATGTCACCCCGCCGAATTCACAAAAGAGCGTCGATGCCACCGTGGCTGAACGCGCCGGATCGGCACCCAAGGGGTACGAATACGACATTGTGACATTGCTCAAGGAAAAGGCGGAGTGGCAGTTGGAAAAGTCGGCGTTGGTGACCGAGAATGCAAAGGTGCTTCGGACCAACGTTGCTCACGTGGAGCGAGAAAGGGAATTGATGCGACGCGTCAGGGACTTGGAAGAATTGTGTTTTCCTACTCAAGACGAAGATGCAAATGTGGCGGAAAATGAGGAGAATGCCGAATAGACGAGGAGGATGAGAACGAGGTATCTTCATGACGCTTTTTGGCCACAACGAGGTTGGCGCAGGAGAACGAATGGGTAGCATGCACGGTCTACAGAAACACTTGCAAGGGTTCGGAAAAGAGCGGGCGATTCCAATTCTGCAGAGAGACATTTTTCCAGCAAGCAAGCAAGTCACGAATTCGAGCTGATCTTGGAGAGCTACCGAGATCGAGGACACTTTCTATGGTTCTAGTCTCACGGTCCAGAACCTATTGCAATGCCACAATGGGGTTCCCGTCGAGATACTCTTCGAAAGTGGTGACTCTTCCCCGAGCGTGGTCCGCCGCCCACTGTACCAACTCCGCCGTCTTGGGGCCGTAGTAGCCAAACTCTTCTTGATAGGACATCATCTCGATCAGTGCTTCGGCGTAGTTGCCCACGGCACCGGTCAAGAGGGCCTTGTGTTGCTCCACGGGGACCTGGACGTACCTGACGGTCTTGCCGAACTTTTTGCTCATGATCTCGCACATTTCTGTCATGGCGTAGAGTTTCGTGGCCGCGCAAAGGGTCTCGCCCTCGTACCTTTCCGGCTCGGCCAGGATGGCACCCACAAATTTACCCGTGTCACCGACAATGTCGATCAATGGTAGCTTGGCCTCGGGCCCGACGTGTCTCGACACGACGAATTCCCCCGGTTGGGTTTGGGACGGATGGACCCCCATGCGAGATTGCCAGTTTTGCATGAAACTTCCGGGGGCGAAAAAGGCCGACTTGATCGGGAGTGTCTTGATGTAATCCTCGACGTCGGCTTTGGCGTCGAACCCGGTGACTTTGGTGTATTTACCTCCCGAGACGACGCTCACGTTGGGTAAAGTCGACAGGATGATGTAGGTCGCTCCGGCGGCGACGGCGGCGTCGGCGATCGTTTTGCCTGTTTCGTACTCCCGTGTTCGTGAATCTGGACCGAATGACGGCACGGTCAGGGCAAATACCGTGTGCGCGCCGTGTAGTGCGTCCGTGAGACTGGATGGATCAGTGACGTCTCCCTTGACAACCTCGACGCCTTTGAGTCTGAGTGCTTCTGCAGATGAGGATGATGTGTCACGAGTGATACCACGGACTTTGTATTGCTTCGACAACTCCGAATCATTCAGGACAAAGTCGACGATTGAACCTCCTTGATTGCCAGTGGCTCCGAAGACGGCGAGGACTTTGGGCATGACGGTTGATGGCGAGCGAGGTAAAAAAAAAAAAAGAAGGATGTATGAATGGTGAATCTAATCCGAGAGTATCTGCTTGTCAAGGGACAAAACAAAAAAAAAGAGTCGAGAAACGCCACAAGGCTATATAGTCTTTCAACCGGAGATCTCATTGACCGAGTATGTACTTACTTCTCTTGCAAGGCACGCCAGATTGCACGTAGAAGACATTGAAACAAGAGGCTAACTTTCCTTCGCATTTATTCGGTGCATGATTGGCTGGTATGAGACTGCAAGTTGCGAGATACATGATGCGTACATGATGTACGTCGCAGTAGAAAGTTCTCAACTCGACCGGACTTACAAGGTTGACCATATATCCGGAACACAAGATGAAGACAAAAGGAGCCAAAATGATACCGAGCAATCGATGGATGAAAATGAAGTCAATAAGCGAGTTGAGGTTAGCGTGATGTGAAGGACTAGTCCATTACAGGGTTAGTTCCTTTCCAAATCTCCGCAATATCCGTTTCGAAGTATCCGACGTCTATTGTATTGATTCTCTGGTTCAGTAAGTCTGGTTGTTGGACAATGATGGGTACATTTCTATTGATCAATCTGTCTCAAAGCCGAATGTGGCCAAAACATGCAAGCAGTAATACCTACTCAACCTTCTGTACTCTCTTCTCCGGCTGGCAGGAATCCGGGTTATACGGACCCGGGACGACCACACATCACCCGACCCAAGCGTAAGATTCAGACTCACCGAAAGTCCCGTCAAGGTTGTCGCAATTGTAAATTGAGAAAGGTCAAGTGTGACGAGACCAGGCCCAAATGTGACAAATGCGACCGGTACGGTATCCTATGCAACTACGATTTACGAAATGACGACCTTCAACTATCCAAGTCGGGTGCTTCGGCGGCGATTGACCTCACCCTCCTCGACCTGTCCCCAGCATCGACTTCCAGCGCCGAGGCTCATCATCTGGCCATCGGTGGCGATAAGAGCGATGCGTCGTCGCAGTCTTCAAAAAAGTCGAAGACCGAATGCTACCGCCCCACCTTTGATGACCTGGAAACTCTCGGTCGCTTCTTCTCGAGGACAATCCATACTCTGGGAGCGCGTGAATTTGCACCGCTATACTATGATGTTTATACCAGATTGACAGAATCGGTAATGCTCTCCTTTGCAACATTTGTCCATGATCAACTTCATCACTGACAAACTTGCTAGACTCCGTTCTTGTTTCACATCGTCCTCGCCGTGACCATGGTCCACGATTCGATCCTCAAACAACCATCGTCACCTTCCGACTTCCAAGCCATCGCTCGACACTGGTCACTGGGTGCTTCATTGTTGAACCGAGCCATATCCCAACCGATCTCACAATTGACCTCCTCGACACGAGATGCCATGTGGGCGTGCGCGGGATTGCTGGGATGCCTGGCTTTCAGCGTGGTCGACGCGGAGTCGGTGGAAGAGTCGTGGCCCTTGAAACCACCCGATCCAAGTGACCTGGGTTGGCTCGGGTTTTGCGAGGGAAAGACTGTCATCTTCAAGGTCTCTGACCCGTTACGAGAAGACAGCCTGTTTGCTCCGATGAGAGGGGAAATGGCTCAGTTCATGAGTTTCGAGACAGACTTGTCGTTTCCGGAGTTACAGAAGGCCTTACCAGTCCAGCTCCTTGATGTTTGCGATCTGAACCGAAACCGGGACTCAACCTCGACGGCATCTTCGAATCCTTGCCTCGCTTCTGCGTCGTTGATGGCGCGATTAATGCCCCTCGAGTGCACGCAGGAGAACTATATCCTCTTCCTGGCATTCTTTAGGACGATGGAGGCGGGTTTCAAGCAATTGCTCGTCGAGAGACACCCCGGGGCTCTGGTGCTGTTGCTGTTTTGGTATTCAAAGGTCCTTCCCTTTGACGCATGGTGGCTGCGGAAGAGGGCGAGGCTGGAGTTCGGTTCCATATGCACGTACCTGACTCGAGTTCATGGAGACGACGAAAGGGTGACGACCCTGGTGCGTCAAGTCAAAGAGAAGAATCGCGGCATAGAGGGTGGGTGATTGAGCGATCAAGCACTGTCATGCCGGATGTTGGCGATTTCAAACCAAACACCAAACCTTGCGTACTATCCAGGAAGGGAACGCACGCTTTTATGGGCCGCAGATCGAGAGTGATGAGTCTACCATGGGTTCGGAATCTTAGTGATTTGGAGACTCATGTTGGAATTGTTTTCCAAAACGCCGGAGCACTCTCACCGGCAGAACCTCCTCATTCTTCCTCGTCGATCAGGCAGTACGCCACAAGAGGATTCCCTATAGCAGCTCGGTACACGACAAGACATATTGACCGACTACAAAATCAAAACCAAACCACTCGCTTCTCACCTGTGAAGCTGATGGAAGGGGGCAAGCACTGAGCCGGCGAACTCCTTCGATATCTCTTTTTTGGTTGTGACAATGTCAAGCTACCCGGCCTCGCTGGTACAAATGGGTGTTTGTTATTATTGGCGCGATCGGCCCTCCCTTTTTTTGTAGAGGCATGAACAAACACCGCATCACGGTGGTAACGAGAATAAACTAAACATTGGAAGCTGGTAATCGTCCCTCAATAGTTTGGCTTTACTCGTTCGTTGCAGATCTTTCACGTACAGGTAGGTAGGTACTCGTAATGGGATATATGTAGGTAAGTCATCGAGTTTGGGCAAACAATATCACTTTTCAAGATCATCGTCCATTGCTGTCCCGACGACCCTAACGACATGTCGATCACTTGGAGTCGCTGATTACCTACGCTACCTGAACTCGTACTCTGTCACTCCGTGGCATTCACAGCCTCGCGCAGCCTTGTGCGTCATGACTTCTGCGGGGCGTTGCCCGCAAACACAACAAGGAAAGGGTTTCGCTAAAATTCGATTGACACCCTTACAAAACTCCAAGTACACACGGACGCGCTCTCTCTCGACTGACCAACGTCAACAGGGGGTGTTGTGGTCCGTGTATGTGTCGGTAAGTCGGCGGTCTTCTTGCCCGTTGTAGGGGATCATCAATGTGACCGGTTCTCGTCGGTGGTGGTCTGTGGTGCTCGCAGAGAGGAGTCGACGTCCGAGTATTGAACTCTAAAGACATGTGGCGCCGTTGGCGATCGTCATTTCGGCAAGGCTGAACGAACCGAGTCTCTGTCAACTTTGGCGCACTTGGTTCGACGCTCGTGCTGTCGCCGACACCTCCGTTCTTGGTCAGTGCCGGTGCGTACGATGCGGGGGAGGGGAGGCTTTTGGTGTGATGGCATCCATCGGCCACCCCGTAAGCCACAAGTGTGATACTTTTGCTTATACTTTGCAGTTTTGGCGACTCGGATCAAGGAAAGCTTTGGGAGATCTGAAAACGCCGAAACGCCACAGGAGTGTAAACGAACACACGGTCCTTTTTTTCGCCTTGTTCCTTTTTCTGCGGCTCGAGGCTTACTTTGAACAAATGAGAAGCGCCGAACCGAGAGAGAGAGAGAGAGAGGCTTGCCGAGGTGCTTCGTTAGGATTGGCTGAAGCGCACGGGACGATGTCTTCTGTTGGTGTACTGTACTGTAGACACTTGTAGAGACGTCAAACTTGTCAACAAACAAGTGACAGGTTCAGCTTCACGAAGCGTGGAGATTGGAAGAAGGTCGGAGAATCGGGATGTCGGCGAACATAATGACCGTTCATTTCCAACGACAAATCTCAAGACGTCTGTATTGTAAACAAACTGTTGACAGGGTGGGAGTCCCTAGTTGGGTTCATTAGAAATGCACGGAGACAAGTGCTAGAAATAACAACCATGGTTAGGTACTATTGTACTTGTAGGTACGAGTAGTCAAGGCCGAACGCACGAGCCAGACTTTGTCCTTTTGGAGATTGAAAGACATTGAAAGAGAAAGGTTTGTCTTGTCAAGGGACGACTTGGAAATACTTTGAACAGAGAGGTAAGCTCCAAGCGATGGAAAGAACAGAGCTTGCCTTCGAGAACTATGAGGTACGGTTGGTAAGAAATACCTAGGTAGGTTCAGAGCAATTGTACTGGAGAGACTTGTACTGTAGAGGGAGGGAATGATGCTAAACAGACCAAAAGGTTCCTCTTACAGGTCATGATGTTCGAGGTACTTTTTGAAGATAGATGCTCCGTAGTATTGTACCCGTATGATTAATGAAGTTGTCTTCTTTCAGCATATCACAGTGGTAGAGTTGATGGGATACTAATTTTTCTGTGATCATAGGAACCATGCATGGTACACGGTGACTATATGGACCAGCAATGAATTAAAAGCAAACTACCTACCCAGTAACAAGCACATGTTATCTTGATGTGTGTACGGGTTTATGGGGTTTATAGATGCGTGGTAGTCCTATGTACAGTACTTTGTCATAAAAGGAGGCTGAGGCTGAAGCTGAAGACCTCCTGACCAGATCTTACCCTCTCTCTCCTCCGAGACCTTGCGAGTGACAAAGTATCAGAGAAGCCAAGGCGACAACAAATCCCATGTGGGTTGTATGCGTAACCGTGTTCATGAATTGTCTTCGGGTCCGTAGTCCTAGGAGACGATGATTTTGAACAAAGTCCAAACGTTCAATGGTCTCTTGAGGAGGCACATGTTTCCGTCATCACATTGCCATTGATGATTACTGTGCCTTGGCCCCCGAATCGTAAGCATCGTACTCCATGCCTAATCCAACTGACAATAGGTACCTAAAGAACCTCATACCTAAGGTATATGCTAATGATGATGGCATCTTTCAATACTCAAATAGAATCTGTCTTCGAACCTATCTTCTACGAGTACGCAAGCCACGGGACATCTTGTCATCCACGAACCACACTATCATCTCACACTCCTTTGTCTCATGCCCTCTTTCGGCTTTCAGTATTTGTGTGGCTCGTCTACTCCAACCCCCTTTAGGAAACCGTTCCTTTCTCTTGGTTTAAAAGACAAAAATACTCGCCAAGTTGCGAACGTAAGCACATGTGGATGGATTGCTCCGGTCTTGCATCGCCGGGGTTTTTGATTTGCCCGGGTAAGCAAGGCACAAAGAGGTTATTGAGTGGAGGGTATTCGTAAAGTAAAGGGGGATGTTTGGGGGGCTGAGTCTAGCTTCTTGGTACTGTAAGTTGTCGTCGTCGTCGTCGTCGTCGTCGTCGTCCTTTTCGAATTATTCATACAGTACCTCAGGCAAGCCAAACTAATGGTCTGGAAACTTCCCCGGATCAGAGACAAGATCCACCGCCCAGCCGGTGTTTCGCCTGTCTTCCCCAATCCACGCAGTAAGCGAAAGCGATATCGATATGGGCGATAACGGATAACAAAGGGCGGCTTTATCGATAAGCACAAGCGATAGCCAGAACTTGAATCAATACTCGTAGCACTCATTCATACCCCTACGTTTGTAAGTCGTACCTGTATTGTATGAATTGGAACCCTGACTGTACAGTTCTCCCTTTTTTTTCTAGTATCCCGTAATTGGATGAATAAAAATATAAGAATAGCAATAGTAACAGCATCAGTATTGTGATTCGAGACGAACCAAGCAGATTTCGCGAGTGACAGTAGTCTCACCAAAAGATCTTTCTCCTGCAGCATGCATTGTGGTTTCGGAACAGCAGCGATCAAAAAGAAGTGTCATTATTTCATTGGTCTCCCATGTGCCGCCTATGCATGGTTGACAGGCCGGGCGCCAAAACCAGGAGGTGTGAGCTGAGTGAGTGAGGAGTTGTCAAGGAAGCGCCCTCCCCCCCCCTATCAGTCATTACTCGTACCCAAAAGCCCCTCGGACTGACCGCGCGGGAAAAGTATCATTCAGGTTGGTGGATGACTTTCACTCCATAAACATGGGGGTGTTCTCTAGACCAGATGAAGGAGTTTTCCATCCAATGATTTGTATTTCCAATTCCATCATTCATTGAACCATTCACCCGGGCTGGGTGGTTTTTGTTAGTACTCGTAATCGTGATCGAAGAAGGTCTTGTGTACTGGCGGTTAAAAGCCACAATTTTTCCTTATTTCCAAATTTTTTCCAAGCGAACCCGCAAAATGCGAGTCAAACGTTTTTTGGTCGCCGGATATGGTGATTTGTAAAGGCCACTCTGGGGCCCGGCAAGTCACTTGCGAGGGTGAAGTAGTAGGGAAAAAAGTCCATAGTGTACATTGTGTACGTGATGGTTGTGGCTGAAACAGGTTAAACACTTCAAGCACAAGGGACTCGGATACCACGTGGAGCCGAAACACACGGACAATAAAGAAGACGGAAGATTCCAGGTGCTTGTATTGTACGAGTACAAAGTGCCAGTAATCACTCACCAACTAGGTGCTTACTTCGTATTGTATGTATGGGCGGTTAGACTAATGGACGGGAAGGATGACAAGTATTTTTTTTCTGTTGTTGGGTCTCTCTCTTTTCGGCAAAACTGGATGATGATCTCGATGGTTTATACAGTACGGACTTAGTCGTGATGGAGACAATTTTGGAGGCGCCGTAAGATTCTTAATCGTGACGGGTTGCTTGGTACACCAGTGCCGAAAACCCAACATGATTCGTCAACCGTTTATACGAGCAAAAGGATCCTCCATCCCTCGTTCGAAGCGAGCCGCGTGTTTTTTTTCGCGAAAGGATGCCGTGCCGGGAGGTAAAGTGACTCGTGGTGTGCGAGTGAAATAATAATGCCGTGATTCCTCTTTTGGAGGGGGTTTTTGTGTGGGTGATGCGTGGCTTGTTGAATGGGAACCCGGGGGGGGGGGGGGGGGGGGAGAGAGAGGGAGTCGTCAGCCCACCAAGTCAGCACAAAGCACAAAATCTGGTTGAATAGTGAGGCTCTTACATAGAAATCATGAGGTCAAATGAATCGATCTGGTGACCCCCTCAAAAGTTCTTACTCTCTCGCGTCAAGTCTTTTTGATCATCATTACGTGTGGTTTGATCTTTTCGACGAGGATAAATGAGGGGATTTTGATTCTTCTACTCTTCGGGGGTGGTCACACGAGCGGTCTCTGCTCGCAAAGTACGGAGTCAAAAACAAAAGAGACGGAAGATTCCATTTCCATCCATTCCATCCCGTTTCCCAATGGAATGGGAATGGTGGGATGGTGGTGCTGGTGCTGGTGGTTGCATCGGGCGGCCTGACACCGGCCACTTCCTTGTGGGCAAACAATGGCTAAGGAAAAATTTCCAACGAATCGAATCATGAAACATAACGAACCCGGAGAATATCTTCGCCAATACTGAGGCCTTGGGCCAAGCTCGTATATACTGTACGTGTAGAGACTCCATATCGTTTAGAAAGCCGGAAAGAGGGGTTGTTGAGTCTGAAAGGACTTTTACAGGATTCTTCTTTCGTCTTTGCCCTACTAATGACGGGCCGTTGTATTGTACGAGTACTCCCTAAGCGAGCATCGTGTATTTCTCCTCCTCTTTCTTCTCAGTGGTTGGTTGGTTTTCAAGAGGAGTGAATTGGAAGGATTTCACACCGGCGCGAAAATGCATCAAAACCACTTGAACACGCCCCCACGATTCGCCTGGGAAGCGAAAAGGATGAGTTAGACTCTTGTACTCCGTAGGTCAAAAGGAGTTCTCGCGATCCTTATGTTTATTCTATACCGCACGGAGCATTTTTTGTATCAAACTATCATCACTAGAGGACTATTTTTCTCATCTTTGACCACTCGGCGATTCAAATTTCACTATTGAAGGATTGGGGGCCTTACCACAGCGTCTGTACAGAATTGACGCCTTCCTTTCCTGGTTACGTGCCTCGCCCTTTTGGTGGGTCTTGGGATCTCGAACAGTCCCCTTGTTCAAGTATCAACATAAGATCTTTTACACACACGCACAGACAACACGGAGAGAATAACTGAGACACGCATGATCACCATGCACTTTTCTCAACATTTCTGGCCCTCTAAAAACTGGTCAGATAATTCATCTCTGTCAAGCCTGACCTACCAGATCTTTAGGTAGGGTAAATAGGGTGGCACGAGACACACCCCACCATCAAAGGAAGAACCGGCGCTGTAGCAAATAGTACTACACAGGCAGTAAACACACAGACTAGTGGAGAATTCTCCCTCTCTATATCTGCAATCTTTTGGATGCCTTGGGGAATTGCCTCTTTCCGATATCAGATCAGATCATAGCCACGAGCACCTTTCAAGGTACTCGCAACTAAGCACGAGGCGCGTGCTTTTTTTGGGTCTTTTTGTTTTCATCTCACCACCATTTGCTCTCTTCTTGGACCTTGGAGTAGTTTCAAATGGGCTGAGATGAGCGTCAAAGAGAGAAAAAGAAAGGTCCGGTGCACACACACACGCGCGCCACACAAAACCCTGTAAGCACTTGAGGATACTGGCCGTGAGATGTTATCAAAAGAAAAGCCACAAAACACGGATTTGGAAACAATGACAACCAAAGACAAAGCATATCGAATGCACGCGCGAGTATCTACTCCGTTTTCAGACATTGACATATCACGTTGGAAAGGAAACGGGGCTTTCTTGCTTGTCCTTGTACAATTCCATTTTTCTGACCTCGAGCTACCTAAAGCTAGTGGTTTCGTTTCTGGTCTCAAGGACCCTGCGTCTACCAGAGAACACAGGTGTTCCATTGCTCTTGGGGTCCCTTTTTTTCTGGTTTCTCAAAATAATATCCATAACATACAGTAGGGTATCGTCATACACATGATAGGTGGTAGTAGTAGTAGTACCCGAATGGTAGTACTCTCAACACTTTGGAACTCGTAAAAGTCCACTTCAATAGAGAAAATGCATTCCCATAGAAAAAAAAAGACACAAAACTAAAGATCCATCTCAGCACTTGAGGGATCGACATCGAAAGATAAGATTTTCTTTCAAGCTGGACCAATGTGTTCCCTCGTAAACGCCCCGTCAAGTTCATTTCATTTGATCCCGGATGATTACAATCCCAAATAGTCATCATAATCGAACCGGTCGTGCCCAAGGCCGATAAACGTAAAAAGACCCAAAATGTGTAGTACATGATGGTTTTTAGACAAAAGAAAAGCGGGGGCCTTTCTCGAATGACCGTACGTCTTCCCAGACACCATTGAGGGTCTCCACCAATGGTTCGGGAAGGGGGCCCTGTTCGAGAATGTCCATGTTCTCCTTGAGTTGGGAGAGCTTGGAGGCACCCACGATGACTGCGTCGCCGTATTCGGCACCAAGTTGCGAGTGCCACGTGGTCCACCGCAGGGCGGCGGCGTGGCCTGAGATGCCGTACTTCTGGGCTTGTTGTCGGACAATCTCGGCTGCAGCAAACAGAGGGTCGTGGAAGTAGTCGCCGGCGTATTTGGCACCCAGAGGTGAGGCAATGTTCCATCGGCTGCTCTTGTCCTTGGTGGAAGCCCGAGAGACCTTGTTGGAGAAGAAGCCACACGCCGACGGGCTGTAGGCGTAGAAGGCGATGTTGTGCTCGCGAAGGACGGCAAACAGGCGTTCCTCACCCCCTCGGCAGATGGGGTTGTACTGGCCTTGGTAGACAGAGGGCTTCACCCAACCGTTCTCTTCACACACGCGAACGATCTCTTCGACCTCCTCCACGGAGTAGTTGGAGAGGCCGAAACGTTCGAACTTGCCCTCGAGGTAAGCCTTGTTCATGGCCTCACAGGTCTCCCTGAAGGGAGTGGCTCGGTCAGGAGCATGGAGGTACATGACGTCCACCTGGTCGGTGTTGAGGGCGTCTAATGATCGGTCGATGCTGAGGCCGATGTTCTTGGTTCGGTGAGAGCCAGGCATGAAACTGGACACCTTGGTTGAGACATTGGCCCATTTGGCCAGTCGTAGTTCTTCTTCTCCCAACAGTTTCTCGCATGTGCCTCCACGACCGACGGGGTACGCTCTGGCAGTGTCGATGTCGTTGTAACCCCTCGATCGGAATAGGTTGATGAACTTGGAGGCGTCTTCGACGGTGGTGATCTTGGCCAGAGGGGACAGGTGTGAACCCACCGAGGCCGTTCCGAGCACTATCCGCAAGGGTGGTTTGCATGGCTCGGTCTGTACTAAAGGAGATGTGATTCTTTCTGCATTGTCAAACGTGCTGGCCCGCGACCGGGTGGGTGTGACTGTGAGGTCTGTGGCATCGGTGTCGTCCGACTGCTGTGATGAGAAGGAGTGTGCAGAGCGGGAGGATGTGGCAGAGCTGAGTTCGTGGGAAAGTCGTATTTGCTGTGCTCGGTGCATGTCGAGGTTGTGTATATTTAACGAGGGCAGATGTTCCAACTTCATTCTGAGAGCGGCGGCCATGGAGCCCATATGTCGATCTTGAGACATTGTTGGAGACTGAGGATAGTCAAAGTCGGCCATTATGATGTGGAGAGGAGGTGAAGGCCCGAGGTCCTCTCTGGGTGATATAGCTTGCGATTCTTCGGAAAGAGGTAGGGTTAATTGCTCAGTCGAATACAGTCAGCGTCGTATAGTTGGAGGGTGGGCTGGAATTGGCGGTGGTGGAGGTTATCTTTGTACTAGCAGTCTCACACAAAGAACTTTGACCGTGTCTTTGTCTTTGTGAAGTAAGAGACCTGAAAACAGAGGCTCTGGCTAGTTGTTGTTGTTGTGTTGTGTGTTGTATACTTTTTGTTAACGAGAGAAATACTGGTAGGGGAGGGTGGAGGGCGGTGGATGGAGTATATCTATGCTGCACCTGAAACGGGGAGGGTTTGCCGATCCAGACGACAACCCATTTGGGGATGATGGACAGGATCGAGCGTCGGCACAAAGTGTTTGCGCGGCCAGAGGCCATGGCATTGACAATGTGGCGAGCACTGGGCCCTGGTCTTCCAGTCGAGAAAGCCGCCGTACTCCATCAAGCGCATTCCTTTCACCTGACGCCCCCCGGCTCACCCAGGGCTCGCCTTTTGGTGACACGGCATCCACAGTCGCCGTGGTTCCACCCTGTCTACATACGCTCCTGATCCTGGTCAGCTGTTAGGACCAACCCTGGCCCCCTGCTCACCACCCACCACAAACTTTGCATACCTGCAGGCCCCCGGTCCCCCCTTGTCGATGCAGTCGATGCGCGCCGACGCCCACGCCGTGAGGTGCAGCATCCAGCTAGAACCTTCGCAGTCTAGTCAGCCTCTTGACTCAAAGCGCCAGATATGCATTCCTTCTGCCATCGCGTATGCCGAGTCACGGCTCGTCCAGCGACCACGCTTTGTGTTATGCATCTCAGCCTGCCTCAGCCGCCGTGTCCTGTTCGTTCATGCCGCTCCGGTCAGCGACGCCTCAAGCGAGTTGTTGGATTGCAACGGTCCGAACCCGTCGATATGGCTGAGCTGGTTACGAATTGTGTCTACGGAGTACAGGCATCACCTATGGCTAGCTTACTAGTTCTCAAAATCAACCGAGTCTGGCAGGCCAACCACACGATGCTGTCAAGTCCTTCTAGCACAGTAGGCAACGCCGAGGTGGAGGCTACGCCCTTGGCCCAGGGCTTGTCCTCGTGGCCCTTCGCCGGCCCTTGACGCACCTCAGGGACTGCCCGGCCGCCGTGCAAGTAGGAGAAACGATCGGCACTCACTACCGCAATGACCCGATGGATGCGTTCCTGAGGGCGTACAGCACAATAATACTCGTAGCATCATGTTCGCCGTGGACGCCTTTTAGCCAACATTCACCCGGTGCTAGGTACCTCTGGCTTCGCGAGCATACATACGTTAGTTGGTAGTACTGACAACGTATTCGATGAGGGCACCGCCACACGCCCTTAGGAATCACGGGGGCTCGCTTGCACTCTGGAAGGCGTTCGCTGGTCACGTCAACAAGATTAGCGGGACAGCCACGATTCCCACGACCACTGTGATCCGAGGACAAAGTCGGCGCCGACCATTGCGATAGTCAGCAACATTTAACGAGACGGCACATTTTTCGCTGCCTGCCACAGAGTTTTCCTCCCTACAGTAGAGTTGATTCAGATGTACTCCGTACACCAATTGGTGCGACCAGAACGCCCAAACATCAATAGTCTTGCAGTAGGTACGGATGGACACATCCCCATTGACCATGGGTGATGCTCCAGTTCAGCTCCGCACCCAAGTCAAGGAAGGATATGTCTGTTGAGAGGTCGATCAATTGAAGGTAAAAAGAAACCAGCTGTGCGCTGTCTCCTCCCTGGGTGATGATCACTTGTCGAAGACAGAAGCCTGTTCACTCCCAGTCCCCATCCCTCAAGTACCTCGTACGGACAACTGCTTCCCCTACGCAATAACATGGAAACGAACAATCAAGGCACTGGCACGAGCTTTGCCAATAGAGCGGCGCTTGAAGGCGGCCTGCGTGTCTCATCTTGTATGCCTCCTTCCTCAAACTTGGCTTTTTTTCACACTGCGAGTGTGTTTATTGGTTGCTTGGAAGTCGGCCGGTGCCAAGCTTGTTATCTAGTGGACGATTGATCGGTGGACGGAGAGTCGGCGCGCCGATGCCGATCTGTTACCTGTTCCTGGCCAATGAAAAAAATGGCGTCATGTGGGAAAGTCACGCACGAACCTGCCACTACGCATTCATTTGGTAGTTGTACTCAGTACTCACAGTATCCGTACTCGTCGTTGGGACACAGAATACTGACAACACCTGTTTGATTGTGGCTGCTTCACTCATGATTGCTTGGTCTACCCAGCCATGATGGTCGCGTCTTTGTGTACGCAATCCCCACGGCTGAACAGGCAATTTGGCCAACTCTTCTTGACACGTACTATACAGGACTCGTCAAGTGTGGCGCATTGTGGTCACTGGACTTGGCTCTTTCTATTATCGATTGCGACGAGAGCAACTACATACAGTCAACTCTTGGATTCGCTTAACTTCCAAAGGACGTCATAGGTGAAAAGGTTTTGTCCCCGAGGTACAATACCAATGTAGTGGCTCTTGCAAAAAACATGAGGCGCATCGGCACTTGGAAGCTTGTACTGGACGGAGTACCTGCGGAGTACCTACAAGACCCAGCTGACTACCCCTCCAAAGTACAGTCTATCGGAGGACTACAACGCTCAAATGCAAGGCGATGACGTCTAAAGAACTGGTCAACTGAGACCAGCTTGGTTTTTACCTCTCGTCTCCAGCGTCCTTCCCTTCTGGCAAAAGAATCTCCAGGGACGACACTAGTCGACAAACAATCCAGATTGGCGTCGTCGGTCAACGGCGAGTGTCGCACCGACTGAGGCTCTTAGCGTCACCGGTGGTTGGTTGTGGCGCCAGAAATTCTGGGGAAGCCTGGTCCGTTCATCCCTTTGGTTCAAAGGGAAATTTCGGCTGCATGGAGAAAAATCGTCCCAGGGCAGGGTTTATCAGACAAACAAATGGAAAGTTTCAGATGTTTTGCTCTTGTTGATGGTGGGAATTGCGATTTGCGTGCGCGTCTCAGACAACATATCAACACTACTCGTTTGGTCGCAAAGTGATCATTACTCCAATTACTCGTGCACAAAGTTCCGTACTCCGTGGTATAGACCAGACAGCATGATTGTTTGTTTCGCCGGCTGGACCCCATTGACAACGGCACCGACATTTCAACTTCACCGACACTCACTACCTGCCACTCCAATTTGAGTCTCGTTACACCATTTTCCGGGCCACGGCGTGCTCAGGCAGAATCTGTGACAAGGCTCGATGCAGAATTTGGACTCACCACTCGGCCTCGGAACTTCTGAGTCGAGAAGAGGCTGACGGTGGGACGCATGTGCTGTAGGTATGTCGTCTTGCCTCGGTGAAATCCATGTGCAAATTTGATACTCCGTATCATGATCATCATCCCTCGGTAGGGTCGACTTCGGATGTCTTTTACTCTTCAAGCAGCTAAACAACTCCGGTAACATTATTGGGGCCAATTCCCCTGCCAAAAAGCAGAAATGGTACGAGGCAATATGGAAGTAACATCCCCAACGGCGTCGAGCGGAGTTTATTTCCTAACCGTGGTCCTGTATAACGAGTACTACATAATGCCGTCGCTCAACTACCTATTCTCAACTAGTTGGGCACTTTCTAAAATGTCCCAGAGTCACAGTTTACCCTTGGCATAGAGGGGGGTTAACCAAAAAACAAGGATTATCACAAAACATGACGAATGTGCATTTGCATGTACCGAGTAATAATGCAAGCAAGCGAGAAGGTAGGCATGGGTTGATTAGGTACGAACTCATGGAGTACATTCCAACGTTTGGCGAGTTGGGTTTGATCCTTGAGGTATTAGTATACGGAGTACGAAAGGACTACGAGTACGGAGTATGTACATGGGAGACTCGATCCTGTGGAAATTTCAGTGCCATCCTCTTTTCGAAGAGTACGGACTACTCATCCTCGCAAAAAGGCCGGTCGCAACATACCAAGTACTCCGTACATGCTGGCACGTTTGACGAGGTTTTAAAATTGCAGTACTCTGTACAAAGAACCCCCCCTCCCCCTCCTTGTCATGGCTCGTTTTATACGGAGTACAGGACTACGGAGTACATACCTTTGAATTTCTTGTACAACCCAATTGCATAACCAGGGTATTTCCCGATCATCATTTCTGATCTTCAAATTTTAATGACCTGTCATGGAAAGTGTACGTATATACGAAGTACGAGTAAATGGTAAGGTTGGTTTCTGCGAGACGAAGGATTCATACATGCATGATACATGCATCCTCCGTACGGAGCCAAAATACCTAGTTTCGTGACTTTCGTTACATTTGGGCATCCGAAGCCGGCTCGTGGTCGTAGTGGTGGTGGTGGTGGTGCTACTACTACGGAGTATTAGATAGAACGACCCATCGGCGGCGCTTCCTCCACCAACACCCTCTCTACCCGTCAAAAGTATCGTGATTGGATACAAAGGTAACGGCGATCGTGATGATCTGGAAGAAGGGAGAAGAAAGGAAATACTCCCGTGGAAGACCGGGATGAATATGAATGGGCAACAAAGAACCACAACGAGGGGGGGTGGGCAAAAGATCTGCGAATTCTGAAACGATGAACTTCCGGGTAATTTGGTCAAAAAAAGAGGAGAAAAGGAAAAAGAAGAGAGGGAAAAAAAACCCTCCCCACCGATGCACAATTTACCTTACATACTCCGTACTATGTACATAATACTTTTCAGCGTAGCAAGGATTGCAAGTCTTTGTTTGCAACCATTTCTCCTTGGTTGAGTTGTATGTACCCGGAGTGTACGGATACAAGTAGAGTAATTCCTCCGTATAGTGCCCTCCCTCCCTCCCCCCTCCCCCCCTCCTCCTTACTCGTACTTGTACCCTCGGTTTGGCTTCTCTTGATCCTCTGGATACTCTACTGGCATTCAAACTCCTCCTCTCCATTAGCCCCCGCGACCACTTGACTACTCCGGATCGTGCTCCCTAGACAAATAACATGTTGAATGGTTGGTTGACTACAAGAAAACAAACCGAGGTAAGTGTGTTTAAGGGGGGGCAAGCGAGGCGCTTATCGATAATCGATACGGAGTATTAATCGATATCGATTTGGTTTCATATTCGAGTACAGTACAGGCAGTATCAATGGGGGCTACGAAACTTGGAAAAGCATATCATTACCTCATCCTTTTTTTTTCTTTTTGTTATTATATAAATGAAAAAACAAAAGAAAAAACTCTTTGTATGTCCTCCGTATGACTCGGTTCTCGGTACCAATGTTGTTGTAACGGTCGCCGCTCAAGCGTCATTTTATTAGGAGCGACTACGGGGTTCTTTTGCTTTCAAAGACCAATGCAGAAGTCTGCAAAAACTACTGTACAATCCATCCTTCCCTTCTGCACGTCGCATGTTGCATACAACCAATCCGTACGGGAATCGATTTTGCTGCGATATGACGTGGTTTTTCGTTTACCTTGCGGAGGAGGTCCAGGTAAGGTAGGTAGGTCAATGGGCTGGAGTAACTTTTTAATAAAAAAGAAATCCTTCTCAACACAAGACGTGTCGAGACGAAATGAATGGGAGGTGAGGGTTTAACCACTTATCTGTACAGAGCATCCATACTCCCCATACTAATCATGTCTACGACTTACCTACTTACTTGCGATGCCGGAGTACGGTGTGTAGGTATTCTTGATCTTTATTCCACTCACTCAAAATCATACCTCTCTGATGCGAAGTACAAGGTTGATCTCGTGATAGGATACAATGACACATGGTCTTGCTTGTACGTGTCTTGTCCTTACTTCCAACTTCGGATCCGTTCAATCACACTACCTATCACGACTATATCTCAGGTTATCTTAAAGTAAGAGTACTAGTACTAATACTCTGAACGTCTTTTGTCCTTCACCGCCATCACCACATCGCTCCCGTTACGCTTCAGTCGCGCCGGGCGGTACGAATTAATGATAATCTTAAGGTGTGTACAAGAGGCAGTTACAATACGCCGTGGATATCAAGTCCGAACTGGTGCGCATAGTTTCTGCACGTTGTTCAACGACTTCATTGACAGAACTCCATACTCCTCCATACGAGTATGTGTGATCCGTGCACGAACCGAACAACCATAGCAAATATATACCTGTGTCTGTATGAACAAGCCGATACCATCTACCGTAAAAGGTCCAATGAATCTTGAATCTTCTTCGTCACGATTTGCCCCTTTTTACGGTCCGACTCTCACCACCTGCGGACTCGAAGTCGGATGTTCTTGCGAGTGATCAGACCTCGGTGTCCCCTGTTGCACCGTCAACGGTATACTCTTCGTAGACATCCTTGGGCTCTTATCGGATACCCTCGGTTACTTACACGCAGTGTGATTCGAGAAATGTCAATATCGGTAGCCACCATGATTAGAATAGTCCGCAAGACTGGTCCCCTGAATGCGCAGCCTGATACTGGTCATTATATCGGAACATCAACAATGTAAAGATCTTCAATCGATGTTGGCGAATCATTCCATGGCAGACGGATTGAATGAAGACTAGAACGCTGATGGCCAACGTCGCTTTTAAAACGCAGCCAAGTCTTTTTTGCCGCCGCACACGCCTTCCACTTTCACATCGGCGACGTTCCTTTTGAAACGAACTCCAAACCCGCAAACGAGCTTGACACACAAGCCAGCCCGGTTGTCCAAGCAGTCGTCGTCCCGCGTTCCAAGTCCTGGCAGGTCAGCAAGCACATCTAGACGGACGACGTTACAGGGATCGATGCACCGGTATGGGCCATGAAGCCCGCCTCTTTTTATTCTGCGTCGGTGTGGCTGGAAAACAAGCCTCCGAGTCAGTACTGCATGTTGCCGTTTGTAACGAAGTATGCGCCGACAGGTTGGCAACTGGGCCATGACCTCTCGTTTTGCGTTCTCTTCGATGCAAGGACTTCGTCCCCAAGCCAGGAAGGATATCAGTCTCGCCGAACACAGACACACAACCGAGCACACGAATCGAGGTATGACCAGTGAGGTTGGTCGCAGTGCCACTGACCGTCAAATTTGAAGGCGTGTCACGTTGGGCGGCATTGCGCAGGGATTCTGCCGTGTAATGACTGCTCACTGCATACCTCCAACTGGGCCCTTTGATTCTGCATCATGCACGACGAACGTTGGAGATTGGACATAGGGTGTTGATTGATCTTGGCTTACAAGGCCGCAACAAGTGTTCCAGGAAAGACCCCGTTCCCATTCAGGCTGGACGAGTCTCGCCTGCCTAAGGCCGCCTAGGGTGTGACAAAGTCGGGCTCAAACGCCATTGTCGCCACATCAGTCCTTTCCAAGGGTCTTTTTCGTGGTATCGTTTGCATCCACCCAGCAAGGATACACAATGCTGGGGTCAAGGGAATGTTAAGCAGACATCTCTGGACAAGGATACAAGTGAATGGCCAGGGGAATGATAGTACAGGTCCCGTTGTTCAATGAGCCGCCCATGTAATTGCCCCACTTACTCTGGAGGAATAACTGACCTTGGTCTCTCGGTTGAAACTATTCAGATGCATCCGCGCTGATCCAACTTCGACCTGAATATCACTTGCCAAGTTAGACAACAGGCCGAGAGCAATGGCTGATAGATTGAATGCGAAGCAAGAAGCTAAGGTGATTCTGCGAACAAAGTCGAATGAAAGCGTTCGCCATGTGAGACATGCATACTCGCTTATCTGCTGGTTATCGAACGGATGCCGGTGATTGTCAGGAGAACTTGCCTAATGTCAACGATCGCTTGATGCGATAGGCGAGAGTCGAGACCAATCGGTGAACGCTATAAATACGTGAACACTGCAGAACGCGATAACGCCGGTTGGGCTGGCTGATGCCAAAGACGGGAAGTGAAACTTTGAAAATTGTAGACGGCCGGAGTTGTGGAACCAGCTGAAACATGCTTCCTGGCCTGCGTCCGGAACGAACAAGCATTCTCTATAGAGTGTCCTGGTCAAAAAGATCTGCAGCTTTGCGATGGAGACCGTGCTAGATCTTTTTTGTGGCTGACTGTCATCCCGTATCGGTTTCTATAGTGGTCGCAAAGCTGATACTTACGGAAATGTTGTTGTAGATACTATGACGCCTGCGAATGTCGATTCCCGAGCGAAGAATCAGTGTCATCCAGCTGTGAAGAGCATCCTTGTAGCAGGTCACTTCGTTTGCTGCCGTAGGTCAGGAGTGCAGAAAAAGTGATCAATTGAATGCCGTACAGATTGGTAATTGACTGTCAAGAGAATCGACCTAATGTGCATCTCGGGAATAGTACACAAAACGACACCCAACAAGGTAATGGCCAGCCTCTACCAAGTAAGTCTATGTCAAAAACAATTGAGTGAAACCCAATGTGTCAACAAAAGAAAAGGTGCAACATAACCAAAGAAATTTCAAACAATGAATCTGGAACCACAAGTGCTCAATGAGTCCCCTGGTCCACGCCTGAGATTCCCTCACATGGTCTCTTCTTCGATAGTGATATCAGGGGAAGGGACCATGTAGACATGCTCTGAATCGCTATCGGGGATGGTCATATCGGCTCCATCGTTGATTTCGGCGTAAGTCGGACGTGACGGAAGTTCCTCCACCGGTGTGACATATTGGTGTTGCCAGTCGGTACTATGAAGTTCATCGACGACGTAGACCTCCCTCAACAATTGTAAAGGCAGGCATTCCCAGCTTGTTTCAGCTCCGTATGGAATTGGTGGGGTCTCCTCGCCTGTTGAACATTGAGTCAGTACCACATCTGGAATTAGTCTGAAGTGCCAAACTGACCGGTTGCATGTGATGATTGCAAGAGACCGTGACATTGATTCCAGACAGCTTCCCTGATGTTCATAGTTTCCGACTCCGTCGTGGCTTCACTCCGTAGATCTTCTTCCCAATCTCCATTCAATCTCACAGCAATCTTGGGCAGGCAGAGGTATGGCCAGAACATACGGTTGCCAAGCAAGTTTCTCTGAATTGATCCTGGGTTGATCCAATGAAAGGCACCGAGGAGTGCAGCAACTTGATCAAGGCGCCAGACGGGTATAGCTTTGTATCTGTAAAAAGAGAACGTCAGGACAGTCATATCTGAAGGGTAGTCACCTAAAAGTCGGACGGTAGTTGAGGATCATAATCAACGTACACTGGCAGACCATCAACAGTCCTCTCTCCTTGTCTGGCTCGTAGCTAGCAATTGCCAAACTTGAGCTTGACAGCAAGACGTCCAGCGTCGACAAAGGCTCCAAGGATGTATTCCAGAGCTTCTCCAATGTTCACACCACGCCTCACTAAGGGGATCATGTACATATGACGATTTTCCCAGTCCATCATGTGAGGCCTGTTAGGGTTATGCGAGTCAAAGGACGGGTCAATCTGGACAATAACTCTGTCACGTTGAAGCCAGTCGAAATGGTTCAGGTGATGAACAGTCAGTTCAGGATCATTGATGCGTATAACGAAAACGTGGCCTTCCTCGGTGATTTCAGCTGAGGGATTTGCTGGTGGAGGGGCCGGTCGAGGCTCTGTAACAGGAATTGGTGAAATGCCATATGATTCAACCGGATCAGAGGTAGAAGGAAGGGCAGGAATCGCTGACGAGGAGCCAGATGCAGATGCAGACGCAGATGTCTCGCCGGTAGTCAAGGTTGGAGTGGTAGAGTTTGCCATGGTATCGGTGCTAAGTAAGTAGATCGTAGGAAACAGATGCAAGAGCAAAATGCTATCACCAGATACAATGCAGGGCGAAGATGTTGGTAGGAAAGGATGAAAGACAGGGGAGAGAATATGAATCAAATGGTATCCTACCTCTTAATGAATGCGATGTGCCTGCCATCATGGAGATTTGTGGGAAAAAGTGATTGCAGAGGAAGGTACGAATCTTTAGAGAGTCTTGAATGAATTACTTGTGTCAGGTACCGTACAGTAGTGCAACTATATACGGAGGAGTAAATAGCCACAAGATGACAAAAGCTATCGGAAAACATTCCTAACTCGCCGCAAGGCTTCCCCGCCATGCATTAACATCCTAGAGACGTGTTCCCCCCTCAGGCACCCTCGATGAGTGATTGGCCGGAATGCCGGCGAACACCGCAAGTTTTGAGTGGGCTTCAAAGGAACATTCAAGAAGAAGTTTTGTGTGCAAGGCTCAAACTACAGTGAAAGAGCTGCGGTGTCTACTTCTCTGACTCTCAATTCCTACTACTGCCCACTACATATAATATATACTCAATTCGCTTCACAGCATACGCTGTCCACTACCGATCTATCAGGCTGCTTACTCGATCTCACCATGGCAGACTCAAAGAGTGGTACGCCTCGTCCCAAAAATCAGTGTCGCATGAGTGCAGCCTAATCCTGATATTAGGGAGACCTCGTGTCTATTTCGACATCACAATTGGAGGCAGACCAGAAGGTCGTGTTGTCTTTGAGCTGGTAAGTTGTAAATCTGGTTTCTTGCGGAGAATCCACCAGTCTGACATGCGACACAGTTCAACGATGGTAACCACTCATACCTCCGATACTGCCTTCGCGTCCATTAACCATGACTCTAGTGGTGCCCAAGACAGCCGAGAACTTTCGCGCACTGTGTACTGGTGAAAAGGGAACAGGAAAATCTGGCAAACTTCTGAGTTACAAAGGTGGGCGATTTAGCGTGTGCTGGGTGGTGAAATACTGAGACGAGGACAGGCTCAATCTTCCATCGCGTCATCAAGTCTTTCATGATCCAAGGCGGTGATTTCACCGCCTCTAATGGTACTGGTGGAGAGTCAATCTATGGCGAAAAGTTCCCGGATGAGAACTTTGAGCTGAAGCATGACCGCCCATTCCTCTTGTCTATGGCAAACTCGGGACCAGGTAAAGACGGCAAACACGAATTTTATGGTATGGAATACTGACCAGCATACACAGGCACAAATGGCTCCCAGTTCTTCGTTACTACCGTCCCCACCCCACATCTAGACGGCAAGCATGTGGTCTACGGAGAAGTTATCAACGGCAAAAACATCGTCCGCAAGATTGAAAACCTTCCAACCCAATCCGACAAACCTGTGAGCGACGTGGTGGTGGCCGATTGTGGACAACTTGAGGGAAGCGAGTACAGTGCAGCCACCCAGAAAGCGCCTGATGCGACAGGAGATCCTTATGAAGACTTTCCTGACGACCAGGGCGAGCTGAAGGGTGAAGAATACTACAATATTGCCCTTGACCTCAAGGAGTATGGCAACAAAGCATTCAAGGGCGGGGACATTGAGACGGGCATCGACAAGTACCAGAAGGGCCTGAGATATCTCAACGAGTATCCTGCGGCAAACGAGAACGATCCCAAAGATCTCCAGGCCAATATGGACTCCCTTCGATTCACCCTTCACAGTAATTCAGCACTCCTGGCCAACAAAGCTAAGCACTACGACGAGGCACAGAAGTGGGCTGGGTTTGCAATTGATGCCATTCCCAAGGATGCCAAAGATACAGACAAGGCGAAGGCCTATTTCAGGAGAGCCCAGGCGCGAGTTGCGCTGAAAGATGCGGACGAGGCTCTAAAGGACTTTGAGCAAGCCGCTAAGCTCGCACCAGAAGATGCTGCCATCAAGAATGAGCTGACCAAGACCAAGAAGAGCTTGCAAGAAAGTATCAAAAAGGAGAAGGATGCATACAAGAAGTTCTTCAGCTGAGATGGGCTAGCTATCAAGGGCTTCTGACACGGGCCTTAGAAATGCACCTGCTTTCTGGCTCCTTAAAAAGATTCATTCGTGGAGGTCCCAACTTTGCATACAAAATTGGCTCAGGCTCGGCAAATACTGGACGATACCCATGCTGCATCAATGACTGTTATGTCTGGAAAAATGGGGATTAAATGACCATAGCGAAAGAAAATGAAAGAAAGTGATTAAAATTTTAATTAAATGGCCTTCTCTGTACATTGCTTGTAGGCGCTTTTAGGGTTTGGCAGCGCCCAACGCACAATCACGGGCGCCCATGAAGTGAGTGGACCAGGCGGTCCCACTTTGTCTATCGAGGTCACCGTCGTCATATTTACGGGCGGCTAACGCGCGACAGATCGTGGCGTTTATTTGATCGCCTTTACAAAACTATCAGACTTGCACCCACATGTGCCTTGTCGTATGTGCAGCGTCATAGTTGAGGGCCTGCAACTTTGACAAAATGCGCCTCGTCAAGCGTCACATTGATGACAATGGCAGTGGTAGTGTCACATTATGTCCGGAGGAACCAGAAGACATGGTACGGCAGCCCTTTTTCTTCCACAGGTCTTCGGAAAGTGTGTACTTACTGACTTTCCACCCAGTGGCATGCGTACAATCTCATCCGACCGACAGATCTACTCACGGCCTCGGCCATACGTCGAGTCACCTCAGAGTCCGCCTCAACTGGCTCAACATCGTCCCAACGCGTGCACACGAATCTTACCATCAGAGTCAAGTCACTGGACTTTGATCCGCAGGCCGGACAACTCCACGTGCTGGGGCAGATAGCCCGGGAAAATCGATTCACAAAGATCGGTCAATTCCACACCCTCGATCTCGAACTGAACCGGAATTTCACCCTCGAGAAAGAAGTTGAAGGACCACACGGCGGCGAAGGATGGGACAGCGTCGCACGAGCACAGCTGGAAGAGGCCATAGATCCGTCAAAAGGCACCGAGGCGGTGGCGGTCGTCATGCAGGAAGGGCTCGCGAACATATGTTTCATCACACAATACCAGACAGTGCTCCGACAGAGGGTGGAAGTCTCGGTGCCCAGGAAGCGAACAGGAGCCGGGAGGTCGGCAGATCATGACAAGGGTCTAGAAAAGTTCTTCGGCACAGTGTTGGATACGTTGATGAGACAACTCGAGGGGTTGATCCAGAACAACGACAGCACCACGCATTTTCCCGTTTTATTGGCCAGTCCCGGGTTCACGGCTTCTGGCTTCTTAGAATATATCAAGAGCACCACAATGACGGGAGGGGACAAGTTGCTGAATGAACTACTGAAGCGCAAGGCGTTTGTCGTCATTCACAGCAGCTCGGGTCATCTGCACAGTCTCAACGAGGTGCTCAAGAGTCCTGAGGTGCTGGCCAGACTCAAGGACACGAAATATGCAAGGGAGACTGCCTTGATGGATGACTTCTTCGCGATGTTGAGGAAAGATGACGGCCGAGCGTGGTATGGCCCGAAAGAAGTCGAGACTTCGGTTGACAAGGGCGCCGTTGGTCGAGGAGGCGGTGTTCTTCTCATCAGCAATGCCCTATTTAGAAGTGAAGACGTAGCGACTCGGAGGAGATGGGTGAGGCTTGTTGATAGAGTCCGCAAAGAAGAAGGCGGCGAGGTACGGGTTCTAAGTAGTGACCATGAAAGCGGGAAGAGGCTTGAAGGGTTGGGTGGCATCGCTGCAATCCTAACATTCCCTATCGATGACATGGAGTCTGAGGACGAGTCTGAGCCTGCGAATGACACACAGGATTCATGACGAGATGTATTTCTTTTCACGTGCCCTCTGACTCCAGAACAAGTTCTCTTTCGCATGAGAAAGTTTGCTTGCTGTCTCTCATCTTGCTGATCAAACGTGACATGTAGGCTGTAAAGGAGCATTTAGCCTTGCGGGGTGAATTCACGTACCGCGGCCAGCCTCGCGCCGGAAGATCTTCGGCTCACATGTCAGTGAAACGCGACATGCTTTTTTTGTGTTACTTGTGGCCATGAGCACATCAACAAACACCATCAGAAATGCCATCAATGGCTCGATACACCTCTCACGGCCGTGACATTTTTCTCGTTGCCGTTCAAGATGCCACGGCCTCCGAAACCCCCCATGACCCTCAAGGAGGCAAAGAAGGCCTACAAAAAAGAAGGCATAGGCATTCAATACACTGCGTCACAGATGGAGAGGGCAGACCGCTTCGACGAGCGTGAGGAGAAGAGGAGGAAGGAACTGGATAGAGAAAGACAAAGAGTGGACAACAAACGGAAGAGAGATCAGAAAGAAGCGAGAGAACGGGCCGCGAGACAAAAGATGCTTGAGGAAGGCCGGATTACCGTTGAGGATACTTGGGGAAAGGTCACAGCCAGTCAGCCTAGGTTGAACAAGTTCTTCGGACAAACGGCGATAGCACCAAGTAAGAGGAACTCACAAGAGGTGATTGTCGAGAACAAGGAAACGAGTAGGACTCTTCAAGGGGCTGGTGAACATGCGCAAGACAAGACCGAGACATGTGAGCATAGCGTTCAGGGTCCAACTGCGCCGGAAAAGGATTACCTCGACCCCAAGTCTATTGTCGCAACCTCAGGGCCCTGCGGGACAACACCCTTCAAAAGTGTTCGAGGTTCACAACAAAGCAGGCACCACGGACAACAGCGAGATGTCCACGATGTACACTGTGTGCCCTCGGCGCTCACCGAGTTGGAACCTGCGCAATTGAACATACCATCTGCAGGTTCACGAAAGCTTGTATACGACAAACATCCTTGGAAAGGCCGCCACAACCCCACGCCACTCGCAACACGAGCAATACCAGAACCCGAAAACAATGGGCCTGAACTTCGGAGCCCTGTTCCAAACACAATGCATATGAAAGACGGTAGTTCGACCTACAGCCGCGCTGCATCAAAACATAGTACAAATGACCACTCCATTGCAGCCGCCGCGGTCTTGGAGTACCAGGGGCTGATTGAACTCGACAGTCGGACGACGAGTGAGTTTGATCTGGAAGAGGATTTCACCGATGGGATTGATGATGAAACTTTGTTGGAGCTCTGTGTCGACCAAGCTCGGAAAGGTGTCACTCCGAAGGATCCGGCATCAACCAATTTGGACTCGCCGTCTTCAACCGTCAGATTGAGTTCTCCAGGTTCTGGCCCGGAAGAGGACCGTCCTGGTAAAGAGACAAAAGAAGTGCAACAGATACTGCCAAAGTCTAACGGTCCTTCCGACAGTTTCACGTCTTGCTTCAACGAGATCGACGAGGACGATCTGATTGCTCTTGCAGAGGAAGTCGAAGCTGAGATCTCGACGCCTTCAGCGAACGCCAAAAATCCCGAGAAGCAAACATATCGAGAAGCTCAACGTCGACCGGATCTTGCCGAACCTGCACCTGCGCCTGCACCTACACCTCTGTCACAAACTCGGCCCATCAACACCAACCCTTCTTTATCCACCTTGGGCCTGAGTACCAGGACCGAGGATACTTCACGACGTAAACCCAACCCTTGTTCTTCTAGACGAGAACCACAGAAATTCAATACTTCCATGGCCCCTCCTCCACCTTCCGTAGGTCGACATGCAAAGGAGACGAACGACAGCGCCATCTCTTCGGTTTCACATCATCGGCCACATTCCGTACCTCGAGCTCGCCTGTCTCAACAACAACGAAAGGAGAGGGTACTGCCTTGGAACCAACCTTCAAAACAGCATTACTACCACAACACGAATCCAGCTCATAATGACGATACAAACAACAATAACGACGACGACTTTGACGTACTGGGACCATCGACTCAGGCATTGATGGTAGCATTGGCCGAACAGGCAGAAGCACAAATCAGTTCTTCTCGCGGGGTGAAGAGTAGTGCAAGGGGTTAACTCATCAACCCGTCCACGAACATGGACGCACCTGACACACAAACGCACACGACACAGACATGATCACTCGCCCCCAACGGCCTTGATGAATATCACGAAACAAAAAAAAAAGAAAGAAAAAATCTAGCAAACGAAGATGATGACTTGAAGAAAATTCATTTCTGCACAGGCAAAACACGTGAAGCAAGGGGGGCACGGTTAAAGATTGAAAGTTCCATTGTGACCTTTTGTATGTTTGTATACAGCCAGCATATTTGAAACCTAGGGGGTTTTGTTGCATAGCGCGGTGGTATGGTGAGCCATTGGACACCGAACAGGAAAAAGACACAGTAGACAGCATGGCCACACAGTACAGCAATGAAAAATGGTAGCACTCAGCTTTCGCACTGGGGGGGCATTAACGACAATTGCATGTGATAAACTTGGTTGGGAAAGGGGAATACGATACGAATACATACCAATAAAAGGTCAATCGAGATCACTATCACAATCACGATTACGATGACGATCATGAGTCACAAATGAACACAAACACACACACACTCTCTCTCTCTCTCTCTCTCTCTCTCTCTCTCTCTCTCTCTCTCTCTCTGACACCCATAAACACATTGTATCATATCTTGAATGGACGATGATGGTTTCTTTTTCTATCCTTTTTTGACAATCTATACCTAGGTACGGAGTACCTGGTGATTATTTTTAATCTTCCGGCACAGGGGCGAACTTTGATTTCTTCCTCAGACGCAAACTAAACTTCATCAACAAAAAGGGGACCGGGAGCATCAGTGCCGCCACCGCCCCCAAGATCGACATTCCAGGTCCGACACCGATACCGTTGAACATGGGCCGGGCGACCAGTGGCAGGGCGAAGGCCATCAGACTGCGGAGGAAGGTGTTGGCTGCGGTCGCGCTGGCGGCGTAAAGACCATAAACGTCGACCAGATAGTTAATACCTGTTTTTTTATTGCAAAAGGACAGAAAAGTCAGTCACACAGTGCAGGGGGACAGTTTGCGGAGAGAGAGACCTATCAGGCCATCACTTACATTGTTGAAAAATCGTGTTGAAACCAGCCCCGATCAGCACGGTGGCGACGCAGGGTAAGACCCATGAATATCTCGGCGCAGCATTCCACCCGAACCAGAAAAGTCCGATCACCATCAACACGGCTCCAATGGCCAACGGGGGCAGCCGTGCCTCAGGGACCGGCTTACCGTTGGCCGCTCGACATTGACGAATATAGCGGGGCTGGTTCCCGAGGTTGATGCACAAGGCACAAAGGACGCCGACGAACAGGCCGAGGAAGGGTAAAGATGCCACGACGGGCGAGTACTTTCGTTGATCGGTGAAGACGATCGGGAAGACCTCCAAGGTGAGATAAAGGATGGCGTAGACGAAACTGGCGTAGAATGCGATGCAGGTCACCATGGGCTCGAAGCAGAGCATCTTCAGTGGTCGCGAAAGCTGCTTGGTCACGATCGATTTAAAGTCGAGTTTCAGGCGTTCGTGGGGATGGTAGAGCTTGTCGTTGCCGGTTTCCTTCCGAAGTCTTTGTGCTTTACGCTTCAGTACTACCGGGGGGTACATTTCCGGCATGCAGAAAGACGTCAGCGCGACGACGGCGAAGTTGAGGATGGCCGTGATGTATTCCGTCCACCGCCAGCCCAGGCGAGAATTGGTCAGGATCGCGGCTCCGATCGTTGGGCCCAAGGTCGGTCCCCCAACAACACAGACGGCGTACAATGAGACGGCGGTGCCTCGGGCCTCACGCGACCAGATATCCCCCAAGGCGGCATTGACATTGCTGACAGCTGACGAACCAAACACACCGCCAAAGAAGCGAGTGATGAAGATCGATGCTGCATTCTTACTTGTCGCCGTCCCAATGGAAAACAGTGCGAGACAAAACATCGGCGGCAAGATCGACAATCTTCGTCCCCATATCTCTGAGGACGGTGCCCACACCAACGGTCCCAAAGCAAAGCCAATGCTGTAGTCAAGAGTCAGCAAATCCGAGGATTCAGTATGCGGAAGCGTCAAGACTTGCACGTATAAAGACACATTCAAGACCACCACGTCCTCGCTCACTCCAATATATTCGGCGATGGTCTGGTTCGCAGGTGCTATGATGCTGGATGCGAGACTCGCAGTGAACGCCAACATGCTCAATTGAGCCGTTACCCAGGATTTAAAGGCCGTCGACCAGTTTTGGGGATTTTCTTTGTCATCGTCGCCTTCCCATGTCACAACAAGCCCGTCATCTACCGTCCTCTCTTGCCGAACCACCTTCTCCTCGGGGACCTGGGGTTCGGTGATTTTCTGCGCTTCCAGGTCTTCAGGCGCAGCAGATGACATGTCAACAACAAGTCTTTGGATTTTACAGAGGAAGACATCTTAAGGAATATAAAAATGATGTTTGAACATTCAAAAGAAATGTCTGTGGAGTTTCGTACACGAAGCAGCGGAGTGTTGAACAATTACGAATCTCTTCTTCGTACAAGGGCAGATTCCGCGAAGTTACCGTGTATGGTCGGATTGGAGAGATGATGTTGTGCCGAATTGCCGCGAGGATCGCTCTGCGAGGCCATTATAGGTTCCTTTGTAGCTACGGAGCGTCGATGATGCGCATTGAAGGGTGCGGGCCGGAAGTAAGGCTGCTAGTATGTAACATTGCACGCCAAAAGAAACAAGCACAGGCGCTTCCAAAGTCTCTCAAGTATTCGTGATGGGCATCTTTCTCCCCCCTGGAAGTTATTTGCCCATCAGCCTGGTTTCGAAAAAGGGGTCGCTTTCATACACCCATCGAAAGGATGCGAGTGAGTTCTCGGGGATTAGATCGAGGCTCGCGCTTCGTCTTCCGATGTCGCCTGTTGCTGGTTATGGCCGATATCATCGCTTGCACTCGGACACTGCACTCTTCTCCGCCGCCTTCCCCTTCTTTTTGGTATTGGCTTGAGCCGACTGGTTGATTGATGAGTGTTTGATTGTTCCCCTGAGGTGGACCAACTTCTCCTCGTATGTCGATGGCGTCTCGAGCTGGTATATGTATAAAAACTGTCGTCCTTGGCAACAAAGTATAACGAAACGACTGATTTATGACAAGTGCATAACCAGATTTCTCTTCTTCCATTTGTCAACTTCTGAAATGACCAAAGATACCTTTGGGTGTCTGCCGCAATGCCCCTGCACCACCATTCGGCAGATGATTCCAAATTTTGGCCTTGTCACTAGGACCAGAATCGATTGCAACACCTCGCTTGCATTTCAACTGGTCATCACCATCGAATCACCGAGAGCCCCGTACAATGCTAGTCTGTATCCGGGGAACTTCCCTTGCCAGATGGGCCTATCCTCCCCGGCCACCCAGCAGTCATCACACCTGCATTTTGCGGGGGCTCCGACCTGAGCCCCATGAATGAGATGAGGTTTTGCTCGTATCCCTGCGTCTTTTCAGCCTTGGTTCAGAACTCCCGCTCCACTGGCGAGCAGCTCCACATGAGCTATTCGCAACAAGGTTGTACACCTGAACTGATCCTAAATGCTCACCAGATCTTTTCTCGTGACATTTTCGTCTCACTGGCTCCTCCTCCGCGGTGCCTTTGCGGGGTTGTTCCATTGAAGGCCCTTGGCCCCGGACATTGTCCTCAAGTCGGGAAAACGTGCATAGCAATGACATTCACTGTCCACTGACTGTCGAACCTGTGCCTCCCCTTGTCTGAAGAGGCCTTCCACTCACCGCCCTCGGGGCGGCCAGGCTTGTCATCCAGAACATGCTAGCTTACAGCTAACCCTTGTCGCTCGAACCACGCGCTCTGACCTACAAGCTGAATCCTGAGAAATGGAACTATTTTTTTCGCCGAGAGCATCCCATTGCAGACATGGCTCGCCCCAATGGACAGGCCCAAGAGATTGCGCTTTGCATGGATCACAACACATGGTCATCGTCGAGCCCGGAGCCCCACGTTGCCAATTCGCCTATCCTGAACTGCGCCAGTGATGGCTGTGGGTGAAAGGGAATAAGAGGAGAAGGATGGCCTGACCTTTTGCGAAGTGGCTCTTCCCCAGCATCTGCGTGTTTGCCTACCTTCCCACGACTTCATCCAGCTTTCAACTTGTAAACTTACCGTAGAACGAGTCCAGCATGTCGTCCGCAGCAGAAGCATCGACACCCCCAGATCGGGATTTGATCGAAGAGAAGCCGGGTCTGGCACATACTGTCTCGACTGGAGCTATCTCCATCAGTCCCGAACTGTTTGAGAAAGTAAGTGCGATTGAACAAAGAATGAGAAGTTCATGAAAAGGACACTGAGACGTGCGACAGCTTTATCTTACTCCCAAAGTTCCTCATTCTGGAGACAACATCAAACGATTTGCCAATCCGACCCCTCTAGGTTTCGTTGGGTTAGTTTCCACCATCCTAACGACAGCAAAAACCGTATACTAATGAAAGTAGCTTCGTCATCTCGACCATGACCTTTGCAATGGTCATGATGGGCTGGGGTGGTGCCGAAGGCCTTTCGCCAGTCGTGTAAGTTCGCAGCTTCTGTGTTTTGGGAAAACTGATTAGGACAGTAAAAGTAGCTGATACTCTACAGCGGAATCTTTTTCTTCGTTGGTCCTGTCCTTCTCGTCTTGACCGTCATCTTCGAATGGATCATGGGCAATTTCTTCTCTATGATGGTGTGCGGCCTCTTCGCCGTCTTCTGGCTGAGCTTTGGGATGTTACAACTGCCCACTCTGGGCCTTGCAGCGCCATACTCGAGCTCCGGAACCAATGCTGTCACGGGAGCTGTGAGCAAAGAGTATAACGCTGTCATCGCGTTATATCTGATTGTCTGGGGTTTTGCGCTCTTTACATATTTCATCTTCACGCTCAAGACCAATGTTGTCTTTGCTGCCATCTTTTTGTTCGTCAGCATTGCCGCCTGGGTCCTCAGCGGAGCATACTGGAAAGTGAGCAAGGGCGACTATGATAACGCGCATACATTGCAAGTTGTAAGTACTGAGTCTGAGTCTTGAGAGCTGAGCGTTCCAACTAACGAGCCTACAGACAGGTGGCGCGCTCTTGTTCATTGTCGGCTGTTTAGGATGGTACATGTGTTTTGTGATGATGGCGGCGGAGATGAGGATGGCTATCACTCTTCCGGTGGGAGACCTGAGCCATTTCTGGCCAAGGACAGATGTCGAGATGGGCAAAGCCGAGAAGGAAGCTTGAGTCGAAGCTCGTATATCGAGGATGCTGAGAAGGCACAATGGACGGTCGGCGTGCTGAGATGGATTGTTTTGTTGGTGACCAGCAATGTCCCAGTCATACTCTTACCGCTGAGGTCTAGGTCAAGTTCGAGAGAAAGTGCGGTCTAGGATGGCACGAATTGACAGCCCTCAACTCGTCGGAGGGCAAGTTGGGCTATCTATGAAGAAGACAGTTGAGCAGTTAGTTCATTGTATAATGTCTGTATCGATGCTTCGCTGACGCAGCAACAACGCATAGGTGATTCGTACTTGGTCCATCTTTGCCTCTCGTCGGTAGCTCGTCTACTTCCCTTCTCACAATGTAAGTCTCTGAAGGGTAAGAATATTTTATGTTGGCTTTCTGGGCATTGTCTGTAGACCATCTTCTTGCCGATGGGTATTACGCACAGCAACCTCTGCATTACGCACAAGGCCATACATATCCCTGAAGTACACTCAATTGCCATTGATTACAGACGATTGATTTGCAAAATACATACAACTGAGTAACTAATAATTTGGTCATTATTGCTGCTCTTATTAGTTTCTCGGTACTCGTCATTCTAACTGTCCTTAAGAATGTCTCTTGACTTATTTATATTTTGTCGGTCACCATTTCAACTCATATTGATACTAAGAAATGGCATGACAGGTTCGGGGCTACTTCAGTGATATATCTGGTAGGTAGCCTTGTGCGTAATACAGAGGTAGGTGTGCGTAATACCTATCGCCACCTGCTTGAATAACATCTCCTTCATGCGCCGAACGCCTTTCGGCAGCATTAAGCCACCGCAGTGGTGACGACGGCGACGAGCACACCAGAGCTCTCGCATTCGGCTTTGGATATGTCGCAGCTGTAGGGTTGAATAGATGGGTAGGCAAGGACGAAATCGGAGAATTTGGTCAGAATGTTGTATGGGTATTGACCAATGCTGCATCACTGTTAGCTAGCTTAATCTAAGGCTTAATCTTATCCCACACATACCTGTCATCGATATACTGGTGACTGAGTTCGAGGGACACATTGTCGACCCCTTGCCATGACTGGACTTGGACATCGAAAGTGGAATTGTGGCAAGCGTTGCTGTAGGTTGTGGGGGGTTGCGAGCCGGCTGCCCATTCGACACAACAATGGGTTGTGCCAACTTCTGGGGTATCCTGGTCCAAGAAGTCGACTGGTTGCTATTAGCAGGGGATCATTTCAGATAATATGAAGGGAGAGAGGCTAGAGGAGGCCTACATTGAACGAAACTTCCTTCTGTGGAATTGGGATTTGCCTGAGATGGGCTTGAGACAACGACATTGGTCACCTCGAAGTTGCCAGAGAAAGCCGCTGTGAAAGGAGAGACAAGAAGAGCAGCGAAGATGAGTATTGACGCCATTGAGAGCATCACGATCACGGAAGGATCTTGAGGTGACGCTTAGTGGAGGAAGTATAGTCTGGAGGCAGTTTAGCACTGACTGGTTGTCTCACAAAAGATCAACACGTCGGGGGAATGAGGGAAAATAAGGCACATTGAGAATCGAATCCGGCACGTTAATTGAAGCAGGTCGTAGGTTGGACACATGAACAGAAGCCTCTGAGAGCATGTTGGCGTTTTATACCTGCTGTTGGGTCTACTGCTGATTTGATCTGCTTTGAGCAGTCATTCCACATGGATCGCAAATCTGCAAACATTCTTTGTCCATCGGTGACGTTGCGGGACAGAAACATTCAGTTCAGCGTACAATCTCAAGCCAGGATGAGACCCCCAGCCTTCTGTGTCGGACGTTGTGTCGATAGATCGTCCTTCTAGAATATGACTAGCCAAGATTCAGCTGAGACAATGCAGCCAGGACATCAATAGATCTCAGATGATTCGCAACAACATGGGAAACAAAATGCAAACTGAGCGGCGCGCCGTTTACTTACACACATTGAGTTTGAATGCTACCCCTGTCCTTGTACTTGTTTCTTGCAGCGAAAAAGATTCTGGAAGTCATCAGTAGTGCCAGGTGTTCGGAAGATAACAACGAATCCCACAAGGCTGCCAGAAATAGGTATTGTCACACGGCCGACGAGAAGCAGAAGGGAACGGGAAAAAGATGGACACTCAACACCAATAAAAGATGCGAATCTATTGCTGAGGATTGCTCTTGGCTGGATTTAGTAGTCGATTGTAGCACCCGATGTGCAAATTTCCATGCGAATGACCTCAACATTTAAAATATGGCTGCAGTGGAGTTCATCAGTGCAGCACGGTGGTCGGGCAAGGAAGGAATTCCAGAATGTTGATCCCCTGGTCATCATAACAAGAGGGAGACGACGGTCTAGATACCTTTGGAAGGAAAGCAGTCCCATGGTATAGCTAAGGGAATCTTCAGAGATCTGTAGATTTCAGTAGTCTACAGCGTCCATTGCGGAAGTGTTGAGGGACGATCGACCTTTGAACTACTCCGTATTGGAAGTGGCAAATGCAACTGTAAGCGACCTCTGTGTGACAAGATGGTTGTATCACGATGCCGAAGTAATCCAACTCAATGCTGATGAAAAGAGGCAGGGTTCGGAAACACAACAAAGCCCATCACTCGCAGGAACGAACGAACAAAATTTCCGAAAATCAAGTTGAGGTAATGCCATGAATTTGTTCAAAGGAACCCACTAACCTCGTAGGCTCCATGAGTATTTGTGATATTGTTTCACGAGCCAAGGAAACCCAGCCGTGTCTTTTGTTTTGCTTCACTGCGGAAGAAAGTCGCAATGCTCTGTCGAATGCCTTTATCGAGACCCAACCACAACCGCAAACACCACATGATAGCAATCGCTTAACCCTTCTTCTTGCTGACACCGACAGTGCGACCTCTTCTGCCAGTAGTCTTGGAGTGTTGACCACGGACACGGAGACCCCAGTAGTGTCGCAGACCACGGTGAGCTCGGATCTTCTTCAGGCGCTCCAAATCTTCACGCAGCTTGCTCTCCATACTGTTGGCCAAGACCTGGTAGTTTTTGCCATCGACAATATCACGCTGTCTGTTCAAGAACCATTCTGGGATCTTGTATTGAGTAGGGTTTTGGATGATGGTGACAATACGTTCGAGTTCTTCCGTGGTGATTTCACCGGCACTGTAAATTTCCCCAATCAGCCATTGCTTTAGATTCCTGCTTGATGAAAGGCTCGTTCATACCGCTTGTTCAAATCGACATCGGCCTTCTTGCAAACCAAGTTGGAATATCTGCGACCGACACCCTTGATGCGGGTCAAGGCGTACATGATCTTCTGCTTTCCATCGACGTTGGTGTTGAGAAGACGCAAAATGAACTGGACTGTCAAATTTATCAATTATGGTGGTTCGAAGCAATTCGGAGGCACTTGAGGCTTACAGTTCGACTTTTCGCCGCTGACGAGAGCTGGACACTGTTAGCAAAGAAACCTTGGAGTGGAAGATGAGGCAGCAGTAGCATACACATGGTGGGCAGATCTCTCGTTGAGGTTGTCGCAAAAAGTTGTCGCGAAGAGGATGTCGACAAAGCGCAGACAGATCGTAAAATGTGCAGGCAAATATCAAAATTCTCGGTCTCTGTGTGATTTCTTGGCGAATTACAACACTAGAGCATTCATAGACTAGCGGATGATAACAAATCACGTGTCGAGTTCTTATCTTGCCTGCAAAGTATTTCTCATGTCTGACAAAAACGTCCCTCGGGATTGACAGTGAAGTCTCAGCACAACGTCGACACACAAGGTATCCGTGAATCGTTTCTATGCTAATGTTTCTGAGAAATAGATGCTCAAAGTCATTCCCTAGGCATTCCCAATCTTTGTTTCAACAACGTTTTCCGTTTGTCTGCTAGTGTACAGTGTCTAGAATGCCCATATTGAATAATCAGCACCGTGCGTCAGACATATCCAATATTTGAAACTCGATGAGGTCAGTAGACGGGGCTGGGTTGTCTAGCAACCCAAGGTGTATCAGCAGGCTGCCTCGATTACATGTTCTTCCGGGTCACGCTGCATTCTCATCTCTAAACAATCCCGTATCTCTGCCACCTTCCCCTTCTCCCTCCATCCATCAATCTCAAGTCAATTTAAACCATCATGAAGACCCTCGCCGCTGCCCTGGTGGCAGGTGTTGCCTCGGCTGCTGTCACGCAGCAACCGATGCAACTTCCCAAATCATTCCCAGCTGCCGCGAAAGATGCCTTCAACAATCAGATGCATCACCTCAAAGATGCTCTCAGGGGCCTTACTGCTGAGGCAGCTTCCGTCTGGGACGAAGTGGCTGCCCTCTACCCCGAAGACATGAGCCAAGCCAGCTTCTTCTCCCTTCCCAAAAAGCACACTCGCCGCCCGGATCACGAATGGGACCATATCGTGCGTGGTGCCGATATTCAAAAGGTCTGGATTCAGAACGAGAATGGAGAACAAGAACGCCGGATTGATGGCCAGCTCGATACATATGACCTCCGTGTCAAGTCGGTCGATCCTAGCTCGCTCGGTGTCGACACGGTCAAGCAATACTCGGGATACCTGGATGATAACGAGAATGACAAGCACTTATTCTACTGGTTCTTTGAGTCACGAAATGACCCAAAGAATGACCCAGTCGTATTGTGGCTGAATGGCGGACCAGGTTGCTCCTCTCTGACCGGTCTTTTCCTCGAACTAGGTCCTGCCCGCATCAATGAGAAGATTAAGCTCGTCTCGAACCCGTACTCCTGGAACGACAATGCCAGCGTCATCTTCCTCGATCAACCAGTCAACGTCGGCTATTCATATTCGAGTGGCAGTGTCTCCAATACCGTTGCTGCTGGAAAGGATGTGTATGCTCTTCTTACGCTCTTCTTCGAGCAGTTCCCCGAGTATGCGCACCAAGATTTCCACATTGCAGGAGAATCGTATGCTGGGCATTATATTCCTGTTTTTGCAGCTGAGATCATGTCACACAAGAAGAAGAACATCAACCTCAAGTCTCTCATGATTGGCAACGGCCTTACTGATGGATTGACTCAATACGAATACTATCGACCAATGGCTTGTGGTGAAGGTGGCTGGCCTGCTGTTCTTGACTCACAGTCCTGCCAGGCCATGGATAACGCCCTCCCGCGGTGCTTGTCTTTGATCCAAAACTGCTACGATAGTGAGAGCGTATGGTCCTGCGTTCCGGCTAGTATCTATTGCAACAACGCCCTCCTCGCACCCTATCAGCGAACCGGTCAGAATGTCTATGATGTTCGTGGCAAATGTGAGGACAGCAGCAACTTGTGTTACTCTGAACTCGGCTACATCAGCAAGTGGCTCAACGAGGAGTCTGTCATGAAAGCCCTCGGTGTTGAAGTTAGCGGATACGACTCCTGCAACTTCGATATCAACCGCAATTTCCTCTTCCAGGGTGACTGGATGAAGCCATACCATCGCCTTGTCCCCGATCTCATTGCTGAAATGCCTGTTCTCATTTATGCTGGCGATGCCGATTTTATCTGTAACTGGTTGGGCAACAAGGCCTGGAGCGAGGCTCTCGAGTACCCAGATCACAAGAAGTTCGCTGCCGCGGAAATGAAAGATCTTCGCCTCGATGGTAAGGGCCGCAAGATCGGCGAGGTCAAATCACATGGCAATTTTACCTTCATGAGGATTCACGCTGGTGGTCATATGGTACCCCTGGACCAGCCAGAGGCCAGTCTGGAATTCTTCAACCGATGGTTGTCCGGGGAGTGGTTCTAGATGTGCTTGTTCTGGAGTGGTTTCTATTCAGAGATATAATCTTGAAGACACTTTGCGCTTTGAAATTAAATGATATGTGAGATCACTTGAGCATGGGAGACCATTTGTGTCACAACCCCTTGATAGAATACTATGCCATCTTGCTTTACAAGAGATCACCTGGGCTATTGCATGCAGTTGCTGGTGTCGAGAGCTACCTCTGAGTAGGCAACGTCGTAGTCTCGTTCGGAATACGGAGTGCACAAGACAAGTTAGTGAAGCATCACGATTACGGCGTATCCGTATGAGTATGGCAAATCTCGTATCTGCACGATGATTTCTTAACATGTACGGAGTAAGATGGTGATGTTATGTGTGACGGTCAGTGTCAGATTCTCTCCACGTACTCCGTCCGTATTCGAGTAACGCAGTGGACGGTAGTGCGAAGCTGCGCTCAGCAGTACTCTACGCAGCCACTAGCTAGAAAAGACTTTCCGGCTGCGATGGGGAATTTATTGCTACACGGGACAATGCATATGTAACTAGTGACATGGGTATCTATCTCTATCTCCATGTATCGTAGTCCTTGGAGGCTACGTAAATAAATCTAGTGGCAGCGGAGACCACAGCGTCATCCTTTGTTGCTCTGCTGCCCACTTGGAGACGCTGCCAGTTTCACTCCACCTCTTTTAACCAAGTCACTCACTCACTCAATCAAACCACTCGGCCACGCCTTGTTTGTTACACGCGCCTTATCCTCGATCTATTGCTGTCATCTCTACTGACGGTCGGCCCTCGACCTCGGACCAGTGGCGACCGACTCCGTATGCCAGCGCTCTTTCCCATGTGAAAGAGTGCCTTTTCGCCTCTCGACACCATCTACCTTCGGACCCTGTAAAGACGATATGCAGCTGGCCGTAGTATGGAACACGAGGTTGCTTATGACTTCGAGGACGAAGGCCACTTCTGGACCGGTAATACCGAGCACACACCCCTGCCGTTGAGCAATAGCGATGTCTAATTTTTGCTATAGTTCTTGACGAGACAATCTCGAGAGAATGCGACAACCATGGCACAATCGACGATACTTTGCGATCCTACCTGACCTTGATTGGTGCCTTTCGTGGTATGCTTCCCCTTCACCACTACGAGCCAGGTGCACAGATGGCTCACTTCCAGACTGCAGAACGTCTACAAGCAAGCGATTATGATCTCAGTCGTTGCGCCTTTAAACTACAAGAGTCCGAGCTCTTTACGAATCATGCCGACTATATCCGGAGACAATTTGTCCAATGTCTGATCGAGGTTTGTTGTTGTTGCATCGGTTGGTTTGCATACGGCTAATAGGGTGTGAAAAGGACGACGAGCCACATGTTCTCTTACTCTCTACCCTCTTCCTGATTGCCGATGCCCGAAGCCACGAGCGCACCTACGAACTACTTAATGAAGAGGGTGCATTTCCTCGGCTGGTGGACTTGATGTCAAGCCCAAAACGACATGGCCATGAAGAAATACATAGATCACTCATGGAGTTGCTGTACGAGATGTCGCGTATACAAAAGATCAAGGCGAGTGATCTGGCCCATATCGACGATGACTTCATCAAGATGCTGTTCGAGATTATAGAGCAAGTCTCTGATGATGTCAGCGATCCGTATCACTACCCTACCATTCGGGTGCTGTTGGTACTCAACGAGCAATTCATGGTTGCTGCCCATGATCCTGCAGGAAGCCAGTCAGGAGTACCTCTTACCAACAAAGTGATCAAGGTGCTTTCCGCACATGGCAGCGTGTACAAGACATTTGGCGAGAACATCATTTTGTTGTTGAACCGAGAGGATGAGACATCGTTGCAGCTGTTGACACTTAAGCTGCTCTACCTACTTTTTACAACTCCACCTACCTACGAATATTTCTACACAAATGACCTGCGAGTCTTGGTGGACATATTGATCCGTAATCTCCTCGACTTGCCCGAAGAAGCCTCATCTTTACGGCACACATACCTACGCGTATTATATCCGCTACTAGAACACACGCAACTTCAATCTCCTCCGTATTACAAACGAGAAGAGATCCGAAAATTGCTAGTAGTTCTTGGAGGAGGTCAGTTGCTCGAACAGGGAGATGGACAGGACTATCAGCATCACTGGGGTCATTTTGAGGCTGTCGACGAAACCACCAAGCGCCTGGTGAAGCGCTGCGAAGGTGTGAGTTGGCTTACAGATCCCGAAACGGAACCGCCAGCGCAAGCAGAATCCCCGACGAGCGATGTCGCATCCGACATATCGTCACCAGCCTCGCCCATCAAAGGCAAGCCGCCAGCTCTGCCGGCTCCTCGCAAGTTGAAGAAGAGGAATTCTTCAAAAGCATCCACTTTGACTATCGGTCAATACCTCACTCCTCATCTTGAAGGCGCTCGGAAGTCAAGCTTGAGTATGATGGAAGTAGCCGCACAGCGCGAGAAGCCTGGCGTGATCACCCCAAGCAGAAATCCCACGCTAAAGAACAATCTTCGAGCAGCCATAATGCATAAAAAGGACAAACCTCCGCCCCCACCTCAAGCTAGAAGGTCCGGCTCGTCTAGACCGAAAATATCAGAGCACTCGACGGAAATGGAAGTCGTGATGGCATCAAGCAATGAGGAAGCCCCTGCGAGTAAGCCTGAGGTTCCGACTCACCACCATCACCATATACCGCATCCACCTATGCCTCACCTAAGACATCGCCCGACGCCACCTGTACCCAACGTGGAAAAGGACCATGAGAAAGAGAGGGCTTCAAAATCTCCCGTGCCACCCCCTATCCCATCTCATCACAAAGGGCACTTTTCTCCCAAGAAGCCACCTCCCGCGCCAAGGTCGCGACGGTGGCGGAAAAATTCAGATAACTCGAACGCAGCAAGAGAGCCCGGTAAATTCAACCCCAACTTGCCATCCATTGTGACCACCTCGACTACCGGCCATGAGGTTACTGAGCATAGCCCCTTCTCCCCATCATCTCCACAGGAAAAGACATTGAGTCCACCTAACCTAGACTCGGCTGAAGCCAAGGAGAAAATGGGTGTCAAGGAAGCCTTAGAGGTAGCTCGAGCACAGGCCGTTGATGATGTTACTGAGACCCTGGAGCAAGTTGACCTGAAGGAATCTGCGGACCAAGCCGAAGGGAAACCCAGACCTGCTGAACAGCCCGAAGGCGAGGCTGGAACCGACAGAGTCGAAGAAGGACCGGATGACCAGGAGACAGGCGGCGATACGCCCGATGCCGAAACGAGTCGAACCCGCTCCGAGGATGAGCTAGACCTACCTTTCCACGATGCAAAACAATCACCCTCACACAGTCCCTCGCATGTTTCTCCGTCGCCGACCCCCCAACCGCAGAATCTCGATTCGACGTTCTTGTCCGCGACCAACACTCTGCCGCAACAGAGGGCGGTGCTCACGCCACCCGGCCAGAAGCCTTCCAGGGGAGTCCCTGGGCCTCAATATGCCCTGGAAAGGAGTCCATTCTTGACGGACGAGGAAGAGGAGGAGGAGGAAGAAGAAGTCGCTCAAGAAACCGACGACGGAGGTGTTGTTGTCGTTGATGAGGAGGACAAGCACCATGACGAAAAGAATGAATAGTAATCAGACATGGAGAATAAATGATATCCTTTGTTTCTGCATCCTTCTTGCAAAGTGCGTATTGTGATGTGTATACCAAATCGTGACTCGACCCAGACCGAACCGTGGACAGTGTACGTGATCCACACACGGGTGACTTTTTGAGGTGGTTGCGCAAGGGAAGAGAAAGAGAAGAAGAGAATTCAATGTTTGGGGGGGGGGGTCGACCACCTCGCCTTGGCCTCACCACCATCGAGGGGGGTTATGAGGGCACTTTCCAGTGACGACTTTGAGGCATCTTTTTGTGCCCAGAATGGATGGGAGAACGAGGCTGAGAAGCTCACATAACGACGAGACTCTGGGTCAGGGTGGTGAGCATGGCCTACACAGTACATACCTCTATCTACACAGCGGTACACGGGTGGCCAACTCAGATTCTCCCTTGTATAATAATCCTTACATGGCACAGAACCCGATTTTTGGAACATTGGGGAAACAGAGAACTACAATCTTTTGTTTGTTTGGAATATGATTTCATTGTTGAATGCTGTCTTTTTCTTCCCCCGGATTTTCTTTTTGTAAAGGAGAAAATGAAAAAGAAGCCATGTCAGCTATCTAAGCTAAGCAAATAACAAAGTCACTGTCCTGCTTAGGAATAGGAACAAGAACAACACGAGCTCGCTCGGTGTTGTTGTTGTTGTTGCTGGAACCAGACTTAAAACTGTCCGCTGCTGCTATCCTTGCCATCCCCTTGATTGTTGTTCGTTTGACCCTTGCCGATATCCATACTTCGAAGATATCTCTTTCCATAATCATGTTGTTGGGATGGATGTCTTGTCGAGAATAGTCCAGTCCAGTCGCCCGCCTATTCCAAGACAGGAGAGGAGAAAAATCTCTGGAATTTTTCAAGAAGAGAAGAAAGAAAAGCGAAAAAGAAAATGCCTGATAGCTATGCTGCTGTCCTTGGCAAGCTCTGTGTATTTTGAGGTAGTCTCTACATTCTTTCATGGGTGTAAAAAGTGTGTCGCTGATTCTGCTGGGTATCATGTTGGAAGTAACTCAAGGAAACGCTGAACCCGCCGGGTCACGATATGCCGAATTGACTGGAACGCCGTCGCCATGCTGAAGACCAGCCGCCAGAGATGACTTGTTTTGTCATAATGGAAAACAAAAGGGGAAATGAAGTTCTGTGTCCGGAGTTGACATGGATCAAGAACAAGAGTCTTGTGCCGTCACTGTGAAGCGACGTTCAATGACCGTAGATTCCAAAGAATTGTTCGACTCCGAGAGGACCAGGAGCCTTGTAGGTCGCATCGTACGCTTGGAACAAGAATAGACCACCTGGGTTCGAGGCAAACGCAGATCTGAGGCCACTGACCGCAGTCTGCTGGTTGGCAGGTGAAGGAATGGCATCTCCGTTGGCTTGTCCTTGCCATGGCCAGCCGGATTCAGTAATGACAACACTCTTGCCGTTGGCGATAGCTGCAAGTTGTTGACTAATGTTGGACACATATGTGCCTGCTTGGTCTGCATTGGTATTGACATCAAAGTATGCGTGGGCGTTGGCAGCGCAGTAGTCGGAGTTCTGGCACAACTGAGGGTATCTCAGCAACTGACTCCAAACATCGACTGTGACAACGTTCTTGGTGTATCCGGCAGCAGAGAGCGCGGCCCGAGCAACACCAAGGGCTGCAACCACTGCGTTTGGATCTCCACCATTATTGACAACCTCATTACCGATGACAATAGTGTCGACCGAAGCCCAATTTCCAGTGAGAAAGCCAATCAATGTTCCGATGTCGGTTGCAACATTGGTGATGGTGTTGAGGCCGGCAACAAGTTGCATGTTGGCCGCAGAAGCAGCTTGGGCAACCGGGCCAAGATCGCAACCAATGTCGTAGACTCGCACCTTGCTGAAGCCCTGGCCAGCTAGGAAGGCAAAGTCGCTACTGATTTGGTCCTTGGTCTTGCAGCCAGAATCAGTGATGAGTTCGTAGCAGATACCAAAGCCACCACCACCAGCCGAATTGTCGTCATCACCGGAAACGCCACTGCTGGTAGTAGAACTACCAGTCGCTGGGGCCTGGGAGGCTGATGTAGGGGCAGAAGTGACAGCTGGGGATGAAGACGTAGTGGTGTCGACAGAGCTGAAGCGAATCGATGCGGATGTCGTTGGCAGTGGTGCGGCATCAGTGGGAATGACTGAAGATGAGGCAACAGTATTGGTGTCGACTGGAATCGGAACACTGGTGCTGACGGTCTCGCTTGGTGCCGGTGACTGGACGTGACCACGGTATTCAGTGGAGATGACGTTGCCGAACTGATCGACCCAAACCACGGCATTAGGAGCTGTGATGGTCACGACATCAGTGATGGTTGAATAGTAGGTCTCGAGGTGACGAGCTGCATGTCGATGTTTCTGGTGGCCAGCTGCTTCTGTCGTTAGCCTTTTGTTCGCTTGTTCTTCCTTTGTGAACTCACCATGCGGAACAGCCAGTCCAACCTGAGCACACAACGCGGCAGCGCCGAGATGGATAGCCTTCATGGCTGAAACGACGAGGTAGATTGTGGCGTGGTAGAGCTGTTGAAAAGAGTGTATGAACCTATATGACCGAATAAGGAGTGAGCGATGGTATTACTACCGACCGGCGGTTTATGGGGGAATTTGTGGTATAGTGCACGTGGCCCGGGGCATTAGCCTGCAAGGTCGACGGGGAGATAGAGGGTGTTGTCTAGTGCAGCGGTGTGGATCTTGTATATGCAGGTGGTCGAGGGTTTAATGGGAGATTGCGGTTGGCCCATGCGCTGTCATTTCTGGCTCAGATGCGATCGAGGTGTCTTTGTTCACCTGGACGACAGGGGATAAAGCACAGACAAAGAGGACGTGGTCCAGGTCGTCATTGCCATCGCCGCTTCCGGTCATGAGGAATTTTGCAGGTGATGCGACCAGTTGTGGTGGTGGTCGTGAGCGATGGTCAGATCGGAGGAAGCCGCAAACGTGGACACAATCACACTTCGGAAGTGTCGATGTAAACAGAGAAAAACAGACGCGAAGACTTACCGAAAAGAAGATCAAGGAGCGACGGATAAGGAGCGATGAAGAATTGATGGCTGGTAGAGAATGGCGGACGTGGAGGAGTGAGGGAATTGGGTTGTTGAAAGCGACGTAAGGAATGTTGACAGGTATGTGGGAGGCGTTGGCGACGACTCACCACCTCGCCTATATAACAGCATGGTGAACATATCTTCACTGCTCATTGCACCTTGGCGCGAATGCGTACGTCATCCGATGGGTGACAAGGAGATGGGTTTCTGCGGTTATATATGGGCAGTGTGTGAAGTGAGGGTGAAGACCGTTAAGATGACTCCGTGAGTGACAAGGCTGTAACGTGGCCATGAAATCGATCTGAAAAGAAAGGAGCCCACTCGCCCATGTTCCCTGTCTCATGGTATCGCGTCAGTAAGATAAGGCAGCGCCCAACCTGTCACCCAGCTGTCAATGACAAGTCTCTGGACACGCTGCCGTTGACTGGGGGCAACGGTGCACAGATCAGAGTACCCAAGTATCCAAGACCTGGGCAACATTTTCACCCGCATACAGTGTACCTGATGAGATCAAGATGGAGTCAACTGCTTCGAGACTCTTACAGTTGTTCTGAGTCTGCGTGTTCAAAAATTCTTACTGCGCTGGTATGGGACGTTGCCGTGACAGAGACACACAGCACGCGCATTTCAGTCATCTTACCGTCACCTTACCTTCAGAGGTAGAGTTGGGCCATCACTGGTCCAATCCTCAGACTCTGCTCATTGTCTCGGGAACAACTGATCTTGGAATCATTCGTGTCTCTCCTCAAAGAGAGATTGCAGAAAAGAAAGGGGTAGAATCAGACTTTTTCCATGGCGGCACGTGTAATGAGGTCTTGGGGGTATTACGTAGTACGACGAATACGAGTACGAGCATGGGGGACGAAAGTATCTCACCCAGCTCATCAGTCTTATCAATCTCGACAACCTCCTGGTCTACTTCATTCATTCTCATCTGTCTCTGTACATGTCAATCATAGACCAGGTACCTCAAGTACGGGCCTCGTCACTCTCGCGAACAAAAGGAACTTTGTGTTTTCTTTGGGCTCTTGCTAGTGACATGCAAGGCGTATGACCACCCAGTATGAGAGCAGGTAGGGAGAGCCAACCACATACGTATTTTCTGCCCACTCGCGAACCGTGTGTCGACGACGAGCTCTCACGGTTCAATCATGACCGTCTTTCCGATTCCCGTCCACTCGGCCGCGGCGTCCAGCGCCTCCTTCCACTCCTCCATCTTGTACACTTTCGGGACGACGAGATCTTTTCCCTTCGGAAACAGGCCCCTCTCCATCATCTTTATGAACAGGACAATGTCGTCCCTCTCGTACATCAGTTTCCCCTTGATGGTGATGTTGAGCGCAATGGTATCCCAGACGATCACATCCTGGATGAATCCCATCATGCTACACCTTCCGTTGCGCCTCAACGACTGAATGGCGCTCTTCAGATGGGTCGACCTGTTCGCCCAAACGGGTGTCAGGTCGACGACGGCGTCGACAGTACCAAACTTTCTCAGCGCGGCAGTGTCCGTCTCAAACTCCCCGGACATCTTGACGGTTTCGATCTCCGCTCCCGGTTTTCCTTTTCGGATGTGCTCCTTCAACCTCGCCAGTTCCTTTTCGTTCCTACCCATGGCGATGACCCTCGCTCCCATAGCGATGGCCACCTGGACGCCGGCTCCCCCGAACCCTCCCGTGGCCGGTGAAACGACGACCGTCTCCCCCGGTTCCACCCTGATGTCCCTCAGCCCTCCAAACGGCACGAGCAGGTACATCATGTACATCAACTCGCGGGTCGTGTAGCCCAAGTCCCGACAGAGCCTGTCCTCGTCCAACCGGAAACAATTCTCCAGAGGGGCCTTCATGTATTCGGCAAAGGCTCCGTCGCGCCACACGTCGCTGCTGAGTTTCCGGCTCGCCTCGTCGACGCCGTCGTGGATGGCCATCAGGAACAACGAGTCCGGGTTGTCACGAGCGTGCACGACGCAGTCCACGTAGACGAGCTGGCCCGGCTTCAACACCACCGCGTCCTCGCCCACGGCCACGACCCGGCCGATGGCGCTCAACCCTCCCACGATGGGCTTGGGGAAATCATAGTGTCGTTTCCCGTTGTAGATGTCGCGGTGGTACGAGATGACTCCGGCCTCGATGACCCGCACCACCACGCTCCCCGGACCAGGTCGCGGCGTCGGGACCGGCTTGATAGAAAACCCTTCTTCGAGTGTTTCGAGAACGAGAGCTCGATGATGGCTTGGTAGGGTTGTTGATGATGACGAGGATGCCGCCATGGTTGTGCTTTTTTGGACAAAGTATACACACGGATGATGTTGAGTGAAAATATATTCTTGCTCCTAGAGTTGTACCGAACACGAGTTTTAGGTTGTAGAGAAATGAAGGCGGAGAGCTTCTCTCTGCCTTTTATACATACTGCTCTTTAAGCCGCTGCGTATACTCCGTCTCTTCGGTATACAACAACGTACCAAATCCCCGCCACGTGATGGAGATACTGTATGGGCACTCTGTACGGAGTAGTGGCCGCCTCCAAATCCCGCTCCGCGCGGCTCGGCCTCAGCCGCTGACGGGGCTGTTATCGGTGGAGTTCTCGACAGAGGTCGGTTGGAAACAAGAATGAATACTAGGAATAGAAGATCAAGGTGGTTTACGGTCACTTCTCGAGGCCGTGGCCATAAGCGTACCTACAGATATCCACTACGTCAGTCCTACTTGATATGATGGCACTGTAAACTAAGATGGTGCGAACGTGCCCCCATCCTTCATCTCAACCTAAAGAAGGAGGCAACACACCTTCCATGTCCAACTCTGGAGGTATGAAAAACAAATCATCCAGATTGAACAAACCGGATCCGATCGAAAAGGTATCTAGATCGAATCCATCCGGATCAAAATCCTCCGACAGGCCGCCGCGACCGTTAGATCCAGCCTCGACGACGACTCCTTCAGCAGCCGCCCTCTGCAGGATGAGAGCATAAGAACTCTCCAAGCTTTCCTTTGCGCTTTGGGCCAGTTGTGCCACTAACGTAGTCGACGACGACGACGAGCACCCACGCGCCACCTCGGCCTGACGCATGGCCATGCTCAATTTCATATGAAGCTTCACATTCGTTTCTCCAAGGCGGATCCTCTCCGCCGACTGTCGAATCGCCTCTCGCAACGCCTCGATCAGCATCCTTCGATAAGGTCCAAAAGGGGGTACCTGTCCCTGTGGAGCAAAAGACACCACTGGTAAGGGGCAGGCTTGCTCTTCAACGTCCAACAATAATTCCAAAGCTACGGCCAGAGACGCGTGGATCATGCGGTTCTTGAACATGCCCGCACCCGTCAGCACGAGACGCGAGAACTCGGCGTTCTTGGGTAGTGGGGATAGTATGGCCATGGCGGCGTCGAGGCTCATCTTTCGGGCAAAGTAATAGAAGGGTTCATTCCGGGCTCGACCGGCGAGGGGACGATGAAGATGAAGTATAAATCGCCGCAGAAGAAGGTCTGCAAAATTACTGTGGAAGGAAGCGACATCGGGACTGACGGTCCTGAGAAATTGTGCACCACAGTCTCGGCAAGCGTTATTGATCGACGTGGTAAGAGTGACAAGTTCGTCGTACGACATCTCTGGCATGCCCACTCGTACCAAACCGTTCATGCGACGGGCGATTTCCAACCTGGGCCCAAGCGATTGGAACAAGAAACGCTGGAGAGATGAGTCCGTCGTGGCTGTTGTAGGTTGTTCCCGGAGTGACTGGCTCTGGTCATCAATATCTTCGTCGTTGATGTTGGAAGGACCAGCTGTGTCGAAGTCATCTAATGATATGCTAGGTGACACTCCAGCGTCCAAGGCGGCTTGGACATTCAGTTCCAAGATGGTAGCCCAAAGCCTTCGACGGGTCTCTCCTTCACTGGGTTTCAACCACGTTAGATTCAGTCAAAGGGGTACGATTCTGTTGACCTTTGATGAAACTTACAGTATACCCATCTTCTTGAAATGCTTTGGATCTCTGTGTAGACCCATTTGCATTGCCATCCGGACGACTGTCCCCATTGATATCCAAACAATGTCTCCCCCAACGGCAAGAGCCTGCCGAGCCAGTATAAGCAGGCACTGCACCTGTAGACTATCGATGCTGATCCTGTTCTTTTTCACGGGTCCACACAACCAGTCTTGCGCGGCGTACAGCCATTGACGCGCCATTGAGTAAGTGTCAGGGTTGTCAGTGGGATCCCGGTGAATGACAATCCCAATGGCCGCAACGAGCTGAATCTTGAGTTTGACGACAGTCTCAGCTCCCAAAGGGTCACTCCAATATCGCTCATATTCGTTCCAGAATGACGGGACGTGGAGTATACGAAACACAGATTCGAATCGGGTGATGTACAAGTGTACCATTTGATCTGCCATGTCTTTCACGATTGTTGGGCTCGCTTGCGGATACGATGAGCACCTACTCGGTTGAACAGACTTGATCCTATTGGAACATAGCTTGCATCTTTGAAGAAGGGAGCCAATCTCCCACTTCAGTCGTGCAAGACCTTCATTATCTCCAGCATTTCCAGACTCGGCGTTCAGGATTGCTGCTGTCCTTTGGAGCTGTTGAATGTTAGCAAGGAGTGACCAAGGTATAGGCAAGTAAGCTAGTCGATACAACGTACGTCAAGAGTAGAATTCGTCCAGTGGCTCTGACCGAATAATCTGGATTTGTTCAAGATGAACCTCCCTTCCGGTGGGCCATGGGTGACATCGTCTTGGGTGGCATTCGAGGTTTCCTCTCCGGGATTTGAAGATCCCGCAATACCACGAGACCCCTGGACAGAAACATGTACCTCTGCCGCACGCCCAGTAGAACGAGACGCATCCGAGGAGGGACTTGGTCCTGTGGTAGAAACAGTCGGCCGAGGAAGCATATCACAAGGGACATCTGCACGGACATTAGGAGTGCGTCCATGGACGCTTCGACCGCCAGGGGGAGCACGATCGTTGACGTTTCGTCCGTCTTGAGCTGATCCGTGGCCGTAATGACATTGTTTCTTGGAAAGCACACAATGGCCGCACGGTTCCGACAGGTTGCATTTTACTTTCCTCCGTCTGCACTCCTGGCATGATCTTGCTGGCCGGCGTCGTTTCCGCGGATTCGGCTGGACGTTATCACAATTCTCCGGCGAACCATCGACTTGGAGAGATAAGGGTAGATTTCCCGTCATCGACGGCGCATGCTTTGTCCCCAGCGACAAGGTGTGAAATTGTCAAGAGAACTCCGAGGCCGAGTCCGTGGACGTAGTGTAGATCGAGTACAAGTAGTTGTCTCGTTTCCGAAATATAATTGGTATTCTCGATACCTCCGAACGGAGTATGGAATTGTTATCTCCGAAATATACCTTGTGGATACTCCGTATATGTAGTACAGTATGCTATGCTGGACAAACGAGTCCTTACAAGTGTAGTACAAGTGTCTGCTTTATCTGTCAAGTATCCTACATGGAACAATGTGCTTCGTCAAATCTATACGACGTTATCGTCACTCGTAATAACCCTGGCCTCACACCTGCTCGATTCGAGAGCATAATGGCCAATTTCTTGTTATGCCAATTTCGCCATAAACGCCCCGAAATGTCCCAGTGCTCCTTCATCCGACGTGTCATGGAATGAAATGGCCGAAATCCACATTGACTGATGCCTCTCTGCGTTGTCCTGTGATGAACGACGATCCCTCGAATTGCGCCTAGCCGCCCCTTTCACCAAAATCCCTGGCCCACTGTTCAAACTCTTCCAGACCTTTCTTGCTCACACTTGGTCTGATGCTAGCCAAACTGGCTTCAAAGTCCTGCATGTTTATCGGTCGTATCTGCTCCTTAGGCGTATATAGCAGTGCTTCCCCGAGATTTCGCAGAGGTCCCATGGCCGCATCTTTCGCAAGAGCTGTAATATCCGAGCCCGAATATCCTATGCAACAGGTCAGTCCAGTGTACTATCAAGAACGGATGGTCTGTTTCGTTCTTACCGTCGGTCAAGCGGACCAAGTGACTAATGTCTTCCGCGCTCAAATCGTGCTTCTGATGGCCCAGCAATGTCCGAACCTGCGTCTCTCTTGTCTCCGCCTCAGGTAGTGGAATGTATTGCCGTCGGACGAACCTTCGCCGAGCTGCTTCATCGATATCCCACGGGCAATTGGTTGCAGCGAGAACCAGCACCCTGCTAGCATCTCCAACTGTCGTGTCTCTGCCAGCTGCAGCTCGTTGCAGATCAGACCACTGTATTAAGAACTCCGTTTTGCTCCGCCTTGACGCTTCGTGTTCGCTTGAGCCACTCCTGGCGCTGAGAAGAGAATCAATCTCGTCTACGAAAATGATACTTGGAGCAAGGGCCTTTGCCAAAGCGAATAAAGCCCGTACTAGCTTTTCGGATTCACCATGCCATTTGCTAGTGAGGCTGCTGGCACTGATGGCAAAGAAGGTGCTCTTGCTCTCGGTTGCCACTGCTCGCGCCAACATGGTCTTGCCTGTTCCCGGTGGTCCGAACAGCAGCATCCCGCGAGCAGGTTCTCGCAAGCCCATAAAAAGGTCAGGTCGTAGGAAGGGATACACTACTGCCTCCTTCAGAGCCTTCTTAGCCGCATCGAGACCAGCCACATCTTCCCAGTGCACCTCGTCGCCCTTGACCACGATCTCATTGAGAATCTGTTTGGCCGCAGCTTCGTCGATCCCTTTTGGCAAGTTTTTCAGTAGCTTTACCCTACGCTTCTCTTGGTCCGATCCAGCGCCATCATCGTCCAATGACTCGGCGTCTGTTGAAGGCGGAGTGATGGTCTTTGCACTTTGCGTCCGGGTGCCCTTCGGTCGGACCGGCGGGGCTAGGCTACGTTTTGAAGCATCATCCTCGCTGTCCGACTGCTCTTCCCGCCGTTTTGGAGATCGACCCCGGACCTCGAGCGAAGTTCTTGAGCTAGCCACAGGTTTCCGGAATATGCCCGACGAGCTCTCCCCAGTGCTTGGTCTCTGATAGGCCTTCTCAAGAAGACTGTTGGCAAGCGGCTGTGGAACCTTTTGTGGCCGCAGAGGATACTCCTTCCGGTAGGCGAGATCTGGCGGTCTTGATGGAGCGATGGGTGATGCTGTCCTTGCTTTGGAGATAGACGGTCCTGGCACTGATCCGTGTGGTGGTGGTTGGGGTGGCTTCTCAGGCTCGATGTCTAGATCTATTAAGTCGGGCACCGAAGTTGATGTCAGTTTTAAGCTCTCCATCGACTTTTGCATAGTCGAACTTGGGTAGCCCGAGTTTGTGAGCTCCCGCCATGTGTGAGGTGGGATAATATCAGCAGGGTTGGGATGGGATCTGCGATGCTCTTCTGAGCGTGCCGCAGCCTCTTGATCAATGCTTCGACGAGCAGCCGTGGCGCTCAGTCTCGCCTCGATCGTCGGGTCTGACTCCGGCCGCGGACTCTGTTGCGAACTCCTGCGCGGCTGCGACTCCCACGCAAGGCCAGCCGCTCGCATTGTGTCCCCTTGTCTATCACGATTCGGTGCCGACCGATATTTTCTAAATCCCTTCTTTTCGGGCCGTAAAGTTGTTCTCATTGTTTTCCTGGCATGGTCAGGGCTAGGGCTTCTTGACACTTTCGTTGTCGGCACGGGCAATGAAGGGGGGTACCCGATGGGCGAGGCACGTGGGTACTGTGCTGGTGAGTTGCTCGCAGTTGTTTCGCTACTTCGCGCAGGCCTGAGTGGTGGTCGAGAAAGTATCGCAGGCGTAGCTGTTGGAAGTTCTGACATTTGCAACGGCGGTACAGTCATATCGCCTAACCACTGCGGTCCTGGTCGATCTTGTGGTGTCTCTGCATCGCCTCTGTGTTTCTCGAGACGTCTTCGGCCACTACGTTCTGATCTGTCCTCCCTAGGAGTTGTCCTGCCAACCTCTTGCCGGCTCCTCTTGAGCGTTTCAAGAAGATCAACTCGTTCTTTACATTGTATCTCAAGTTCTTTGAGGGAATCGAAAAGCGCTCGTTCGGTCTCGGACTTGGGTGCATAATTGAGTGGCAGTTTGTAGGCTTTGTAGTAAGTTATTTGATCCAGCGCAGACTTCCAAGATCGAAGCGCTTCTGCTTCATTACCCTGTACGGAACATGAGTAAACCTCCAAAGTTGTGCATGTGACCGCAAAGACTTCATACCTGGCCCTCAAAGAACACGGCGGTCGAACATTGTAGATAGGATTCATCGTAGGTTTTCTGCATGGACGAGGCTGGCTTGCTCCGCATCATCATTGCTTGTAGAGATGCAGAGTAACATGCTCACGACAGCATTTAAGAGAATCAAGTGCTAGCAGTGGCTGTCGCAAGGGTCTGAGCCTCCAAGATGGGTGGAATCGCTGTGAGGTTAGTTATTGTTCAAGGCGAATGAGGCACACTGCAACAACACAGCCCAGAGGCACATTGTGGTTCCACTACGTCACCCCCCAAAAACCCAGTGCCTATTATCCGTTGGCCTGGATTCCTAAGGCCAGCAATATCCAACGACTCGAGTCATCAGTTGCACAAGATTTTACATACTCACAGTGTCACTGACTCCGAGGTTAGGCGGCGAAATTATACGGGGTTGATGGAAGACTGGAACACAACTTCTGGAAAACAAAATGGCCAACAAGATGCATCGCAATGGTATTTCTCATTGCTGTTCAGCTCGTCTACATGGTGAACAAAGCTGAAGACGTTACCGACCGTCGAATGTTTTTTTCGATAAATATACAGTGATTATCCAAGCTCATACAGATGAGCTGTCTGACAAGACATGCATCATATCTGCGACTCTTTTCCCTCTTTCCCGTGGTAACGCCTCTCGCATGCAAAAATGGCCTACCGAGACTTTGTAACCTGTTATGCTCCGCCGAAGAAAAGCATCAACCAGGCCATGCTCGAAAACAGAATCAGTGCTGATTGCCATCCCCCCTCGCACCGAGTCGGGTATCTTCATAGTGGTGATGATAGAGCGCTCCGAAACCGGAGATTCCACGCCGTTTTAGGGCCACCAAGATTTCGCCTCTGAGAAACGAATCATCAAAAAGGAGTGCTTCACAGGTTGCTAATATGTGCCTCATGTTCCTGTCGTAGTGTTCTTTTGAAATATGCCTTTGCCATCTCGTATGATGACCTGCCAAGTGTCAGTTATAATCAAAGTGTTCATGGACAGAGAGCAACACATACCAGCATATTGCGGTGCTTGGCATGGTGCTGATAATTCGCGGCCGCCAACCCCTCATGAAACCGCTCCAGCCAAACTCCTTCTTAATGATGCCAGCAGCATTGAAAATGCCGCGTACATTCCGGATTTCGGCCTGTTGGCTGAGGCCTCGTGTTTGTAGCAGTGTCTTGATCACATCGAGGGGGGTAGTGATGCCGGCCGCAAAAGCGCCGGCTAACCCACCAGCAACGCAGTGGGTAATAGGGTCGTATTCTTTCCGTGGGTTCATAATTTTCGACAGCGACTCATATGCCATAAATTGCGTCGCCGTGAATGGCACCGTCATACATAGTGTCGTAGGGTACGATATGTAGAACGCTGAAAGACCTTCCGCACGAAAGACTGAGCGGGCGCACTGCATTATTGATCGATACGATGACCCATGCACCTGCATTCGCTGTTTGATCACTGCCGGACAGTTAGCTTTCCGTGGAAGCGAGCAGGAATTTGATCGCACCATCAAAAGGGTTCATCAGAGCGTCACTGGCGATCGTAGCACAAGCTCCGCTCAGAGCTATGAAGCCGTTAGTATCCCACGATCCTATTCAAAAACGCTGCGCCGTAGTTCGGCCGCAAAGTGCATACCTGCAGCAGCAGGATGATGTTTTCCATCTGCTCGATTTCCTCCGGCCATCTCTTTGACTACTTCGTAGGTGCCGAAATAGACTGCATGAGCAGGACCTGTACATCGAGTCAGTACCCATTCCCATCTCTTGAAATATTTTACACACCTGCTCCGACAATGACACTTGTTACGCCTCTCCATAGTGTCCGTAAGCCTTCGAGCCGATATATCGTAGAAACAGCGTGAGAGAGTCCTGTATATAAACCGCCGGCCGAGGGATTTATGATCTGCATCCGTGTCTATGAGGGAAAGTCAGTGGGTGACTGTAATGCGGCCACTTGTGATGCTGGCGTACCTTCATCAAATCGACCGGATACATCACCGTGTGCTCCTAAAAATTCCAATCAGTCATGCTCTGTGTCCTAATTTCCATGATTCTCCATACCGCAATTCCAGCGAAGGCACCGGCAAGCATGTTATGGCTGAGGCCATAGTTGGGTGGTAGAGCTTCGTAACTGCATCTATGTCAACATGCTTTCCCCAACGTTCCGGTTCAGCCAACATACTCAAATTCCTCACCAGGCACGGCATCCGGACTGCTCGACGCAGTCATATTCTCCGCGGTCAGAACCGCCGGGAATTTGGCTGACGTCGCCACGATTGCAGATGTTCTTTCGCTGTTTGATGAGACCGTCAACGAGCAGGTGGAACGGTCGTCTAGGAGGGAGTGTGAAGGATACGATGTCTGCCAGAGGCAAGTCGGGATTGAAGAACACCTCAGTGTAGATGGGAATGGCGCGGGCAATGGTAAAAAAAAGTAACCGGAGCAAATATCAATCTGAGCGAGCAAGGGCGAGACCTTTGCGCAGACAAATTGTTAGACTGGGGGGCGTTAGCTAAAGTGACGGGCTGGTTAATGACGCCGTGGACCCTCCAAAGGACCTAGGTTAGGTATCAATAGGCAGGTAAGTACCCTTAACTCGCAGGCCTCCGCAGTTCCGGGCAAAGAATCACTGGCCTCTTAAGCTGTCCAGCATAATTTTTGGACTCTTCAAGTACTTCTAGTCTCCCCAGCTCGCTCGCTTACACTTGTTTAGGCTAGAGGCTCGCTCATAGCTGACACCTCGGGCGGCTTTCGCCTTTCGAACTCGGTGTTTCTCTGACTTACGAATAACTTGGGAACCTAGGTAGATACTTAGGTACCGGTACCTCACAGGCCCATTATGTTTACTCCGTACGTGGACACAATTCGGCTTCACGGTATCAATGCCCTTCTATCAATTCATTTCATTCTCTTCGGTCTTTCTCGGGCAACGGTGATCATGTAGCCGCTACGGATAAGCAAGTTGAATGAGCCATCTTAGTCGTCGATAGATGTTGGATCTTGAGACCCACTGAGTGATCTGGTTGAGTGATGGCGATCATCATCTGGCTAAAAGCTTTGCTACTTGTTTTCAGAGACAATCCTTGCCACAACATGTGCATAAAATATACTGGCTCGGCCTTCAATGTTCATCACGCCCTTCTACCTAGCAAACAACAGCCCATCATTGTGTCGCAAATCGAAGCGCCAACCCTCTTCCATGGAAAATGCATCCAACTAGCCCATGTACGAACGCCGCGCTTGCTGCAATTGGTGGGAAGGACAAAGGAGGATATCCTCACAGTCGTGCTCACTGTCCTGTCCTTCCATCATAAAGTTACGTTGAAACTCCACTCTCCTGTTGTCACGTCAGTTCTAGAAGCTTGATAGTGAATGCAAGTCCTTACCCTTCTGGAGATTGTTAGCAGTGTCGGTCAACAAAATCTCGCGTCGTCTGTTGCAGTACGTGGTTTTGTCCAAGATTTCAACCTTCAGACCGGCCAGCTCATTCACAGGCTTCTCAAACATCTGGCTGAGGTTCTCAACCGCCATTTCCAAGTCTTTCTGGTTGTCCTCGAAAATCACAGTCATATTATTCCGCTCCAGGTAGTATGCAAAGGCATACGTCCATTTGAGGGTTTGGCGGCAAGCCTGCAATGCCTTCGCTGCAGTGTCAAGGAACTGCACCTCAATCCAGGACATGTTTGATTGAGACTGCAAACTTGTCATCTTCTTTTCGGTTTTAAGCCAGAGATCCTTGTCCAGTTTAGCACTCTGCTCGTGATTAGCATACCGGTTGTAGTAGTGCAAGTATCGTTCCAGGGAGTGACGGGAGCGAGCTTGAGCATCGCGTGCATCGGCGCCTGACTGCTCTTCGAAACGGTTACAATTATACCAGCTTGTGCCATGCTCACTCCAAGGTCCCATGCACATCCAGCAGAATTCATGTTTGCACTTGCGACAGGTCATGTGGTTACAACCGCCATTCTTTTCTATTGTGGACTGGCATTTGGGACATTCCTTTGTATTTGCTGAGATCCAGTTTGACGTTTCGGAGTCATCCTCGCACTTCTTCAACCATTTTTTGACCAGGGAGCAGGGAGCAGGTCGATGGTCTGCCAAGGTACAGCCAAAGCAAAAGCTATGATCGTGGGAGCAACGCACGGTAGGAACGATCCGGGAGAGATCTCGTTTCTTGACAGGACAATCAATAGCGTATTCGCACTCGGGCGCAGGACACCATTTCAGGTTTGCCTTATCATCCACATATGTCCTCGTGAGCAGTACCTGGTAACGATCCCAAACGGTCTGATCCACCAGTAGTCTGAGCGATTTCGAGTCCACGATCCGGTGGCAGTCATCAGAGGGGCACTCAATCCTTGCAGCCTCTCCCTCTTCCTTGACCTTCTGGCCCAGATAATGGGAGTAACAGTCAACACAGTATCGGTGGCCGCATCTCATGGCGTATGTCCGCAACTCAGGATCGTCCTCGTAGCAGATCTCGCATGTAAAACCCGGGACTGTCTTGGTATGTGGGGTTTCTGCGAAACTCGCCCCTAAGCCTGCCTCTTCCAGAACTCTTTCCGGGAAATCCATGTATGACTCGATCAGTTTCTCCTTGTTCCATCTCATGTACCGGAGAAGGATGGCCGTCTGTTCGGGTGGCAGTTCAATGATTGATGAAACTTCCTGAAATTGTCTGTCTTGCAGTGCTTGTATATCCTGGGGACTCAAAACCTTGTAGTCCACTTCATAGGGTTTCTGCGGATTTGTGAAGATGTCTTTGTCATATGCAAAGCCGCCGTCGTGATCCTGATCAAAATCTATAACATGTCAGCGAGGGCTTCACAACCCACAAGCGGCGTAACATACCACCTTCTATACTGCCAATGTCACTATCTTGAGTTCCTTCGTCGAAATCGATTTCATCACCACTAGGTGAGTCGGACATGAAATCGTCTTCTGAATCCATATCTTGTAAAGAGGGTGAGCCGTGCTCTGTCATGGGTGTCGTGGGACCTTGTGGAGGGACAGCGGATGCCTTTCGGGACTTGACAGATGCGTGGTTAAAGGCGTCTGAGACACCGTCCTCGGCCTTTCTCTTTCTCGAGGAGGGTGTCGTGGTGGCTTTATGGGAGCAGCTGTGCCTCAACCGAGACGACAGGCTGCTTTACGACAAATGACGATGGGAAGGGAATGAGTCTAGTACTCGTCGAGTGGGTTCAAGACAGGATCGTGGTCAGCAGACAATACTGAATGAATGACTGCACATAGAAAAAGCAAGGGCGATGGGAGATATCAATCAAAATAGTACATCGAGTTACAAATGATAGAGATCCTGGGCGGCGAGGAAATTGAAAGTTGCGATCCAGGCTGCGGTGCTGGTTTATTAAGGCAGACAATGTCGGGCGGGAATGGAAGCGCAGGTGCAGCCAGATGATGTGAAGTGGCGCTTGCGAGGACCGGAAAAGCGGTTTCTTGCCATCGCTGCCATAAGCGGGAGAGTCACGTGTTGTAATGGGTCCTTGTCACAGCCTTGTCTCACGTTTAGAAGGTAGTGGTACATCTGTGGTAGCTTATTGCGCTATCACATCCTTTTTATTTCATTGTAGTGATATTCCTCAGTCAAGGTTCGCAATCAGTCATCTTCATCCTCATCTTCCTCGCTCTCACTTTCACTCTCCGCATTCTCCAGCCAGTCGATAAACTGCGAACTTTGTTGTCTCAAGGCAGCCAATTCGGGCTCATTGCTTGACCTCTCATCCTCCCACCAGTCCGTGAACGCTTCCTCGCCGAAAACCTCCAGATCGTACAAGTCTTTGATGACAAACAACAAGACCTTTCCGCCATCCTTTCTCCGGGTCAAGTCTGTTTGTGCTTCTAACAAGAAGGAAACTTGCTCTTCGGTCGCCTGAGATGCCCCTTTTCGTCGAATGAGAGTATGGTATGCGCTCAGAACTCGTCGACTCGCATCAGCCGCGGACATACCAGCCTCGATTTCGCTGTGGATATGCTTCATCAGAGCAATAGCGACAGCTTTGCGGACCTGAACTTCATCGGCACCCCCACTAAATCGAAGCCCCATTAATTCACTCAACATGTCGTCTGCCTGCTTCCCTTCCTGCATGCGCTGAACTAGGATTGCAACTGTGTCATGCTGGAAGCGGTCTGTAATGTCTTCGTCTGAGATAGACGTGGCGAAACTCTGCCGCCGAGAGTCACTTCTCGAAGAGAGCTCGTCGTGAGATACATCAGAAGCTAACGTTGATAACGAATCGGCGAACTCTGCTTTTCCGTAGACTAGTTTGGAGATTCTTGAGCCATCTAAGTCGTCTTCATCTTCAACGTATGCATGGCCTTCTCCTTCGTCGCCGCCGACCAGGGCATGGTCGTTTGCTGCAGCCGACCCCTGCTGGGTTTTGCAAAGTCGAGAGCCTGGCATGACTGTCGTCCCTGGTGCAATTTTAACGCCAAAGGAAATCAAGGCACCTTCTCCTATTGTACTATTGTCGCCAATGAAAGCTTCGTGGCCGATAATTGCTCTGGAAATTTTGACATTGTTGCCAACTGTAACATCGTCCCAGATATAGCCACCATCGATTTGTGTGTTTTTTCCAATGTGGCATCGTTGGCCTATGATGCTGTTGACTATGTTGCATCCAGCTCCTATGCTGGATTCTGGGCCAACGATTGCACCGGCAGCAATCCTCGTAGGGCGGGCCCTGATCACTTTGCTATCCAGGATGTCACCAGACGGCGAGCGCTCGTAATGGGTGTCTGCGAAGACGTTGTTCTCAACTGCCAACGATGGGACTAGACCTTGTTTCAGGTCCTGCGAGATAGCATTGTATGACCAAAAGTCCGCTGCCCTTGAGGAGTAATAGTCGGTAACGATATATGTGTGGATTGTTTTGCCGTTCAGTTCATAGTCTTTCAACACTCCGTACAGAAAGTCCTTTCGCGGTGCCTGATTGTCAAAATTGTCAGACCAGAGACTTAGAACGTCTGGGGTGCAAATGTCAATTCTGCAATCGATGAGGTCCTGTCTGACATCGATTTCGGGTGTCTTTAGAATTTCTGGATCGACGTGGCCAGTGAATTGGGTACCAGCAAATGCTTCCTCGTAATGAAGACAACGGTCTTTAATAGGATCTAGGATGAATGTTGGCACGATTCCTCCTGCGTGGTCGTGCGTGCCGGGCTGGGTTTCGCGGAGAACCATGGTCATGATAGCATTCTTGTCCTTTTCTCTGCGAATTCGATGTTGCTTCAGAGCCTTTTCGATGGGAAAATTGGAAATCACATCGCCACTGATACAGATGAAATCACCTGACATCAAATGCTTTTGATCCAGATCTCGCATGACATCGCCGACTGAGCTTGCAACACATCTGAGGAATGTGATGTTGTCAAATGGTGATTTAGGCGACTTCCACCGAGAAGCCTCGATGTATGTTTCGACTTGGTCGACATGAGCTCCAGCATAGATATAGACCACCTGGACTCCCGCGCTGGCAAGATACTCTAAACTGTACTCGATAAGTGGAGTATTGGCCAAAGTCAGCAAACAACGCGGCCGTTCGAGGGTAAATGGTGCAAATCTAGTTTCGAAAGTGTCGGCGATGAGGATGGCTTGCAAAGGGTCTTCTTTATTGTCATCCCCTGATCTCCCTTTTCCACCGGCGGATCTCTGTGGCTTGGGTGCCATGTTGAAATGTGTCGAAATGAAGATGAGGGTATTGTGCGCGGAGCAATCGACCGCCGAAGAAGGTCTATGTCGGTGGCTGTCTTATTCGTTATCGTTGAGCCTGAAATGTTGGCCTGTGTTTCACAAGCATGGCGCTTTAGAAAGCAGTGACTTATGTGAATAGATCGATGTCTGTCGTTGTGCAAGCGTTGTTGAGCGATCCTTTAATTCAAGAATATTTATTACAGAAGCAGTGAGTCACCTGTGAATGGCTGGATCAGACACGCCACTCTCCAATAAGAATTTGCGACCGGGAATCTTGCCAAGCCTGGCAAACAGCCACCTGTGGCTTAGCGTGGAGCATGGTCACTGAGCAAGTACCTAACACTACCTACTTTAGGGGTTGCTGTCGTTGAACATGACGCCCAAAACCTGGCATTAATAGGCATGGTCATTCCCCCTGAAGGCCTTTGTTGCCCCTGCAATTCAGCCCTTCTATGCCAGAAATAAGGGCCTGGAGCTTGACGTCCTCTTCTCAGCCAGGAACACGAGCAAGTGCCAGGGTACCATGAAGTCTTATTGGTGTGTCGGTCGTCTGCGTCATAGCTGGTAGCGAGCGAGGGGGCCCATTGCACTGCCCTTCAACTTGTTCTTTGCCCAGATGATGAAGTCCGTGTCCGTGATTCTCGGAATTTAGTCGTCAGTTATTATTCTTGTTGTTATTGTTGGTGCGGTGACTTGACTACTGCCACCACCATCACTCATTCTCAAGACCTGACTCAAATTGATAATCCCCTCGTCCTATCCTCCCTCATCTCCTTGCTCGACCCGGACCTGAGAGATTCGAGCGGACTCAACAACACCTCAGACCCGTTTTCTTTGACTATCCCACAAGTCAGCATGTCGAAGACATCAAAGGAAGGTCCCAATGCGAACCCGCATATGGATCTGGACCCGAAATACGATGATTATGACTTTCCCACAACCGCTCCTGAGCCGCAGTCTGGCCACCCTGGCCATACCACCAAAGAACAGGACGCCCAGGTACACCAGCTGAGGGCTATGCTTGAACAAGAAGGATACACTGAAAGATTGGACACCTTGACCTTGTTGCGGTTCTTGAGAGCACGAAAGTTCAATGTCGAGCTTTCCAAACAAATGTGTGATCGCGTGAAGAGATATTTGATTGAAATATGCTAATTCGGGTCTAGGTTCATCAAGAACGAGCAATGGCGCAAGGAATTCGGCGTGGATGACCTGGTTCGCAATTTTGACTACAAGGAGAAACCTGAAGTTTTCAAGTACTACCCTCAGTACTATCACAAAACCGACAAGGTATATGTGCCCACTCCGTATGAATCGCGAGTCCTGCAAGGCTTACAAATATTACAGGATGGCCGACCTGTCTACATCGAGCAGTACGGGAAAATTGATCTCAATGCCATGTACAAGATCACCTCTGCCGAACGAATGGTCCAGAACCTCGTCGTTGAGTACGAGAAAGTGGCGGATCCTCGACTTCCAGCTTGCTCGCGGAAGTCGGGCAAATTGCTCGAGACATGCTGCACGATCATGGATATGAAAGGAGTCGGCGTGTCAAGGATCCCTTCAGTCTATGGCTATCTACGATCCGTCAGTGCTATCTCTCAAGACTACTACCCTGAACGTCTGGGTAAACTATATATCATCAATGCGCCATGGGGATTCAGCAGTGTCTTCAGCTTCGTGAAGTCCTTCCTCGATCCTATCACAGTCGCAAAGATCCACATTCTTGGTTCGGGATACCAGAGTGAGCTCTTGAAACAAGTCCCTGCTGAGAATCTCCCAGCCCAGTTTGGCGGGACTTGCGAATGCAAGGGCGGGTGCGAATACAGTGACGAAGGTCCATGGCAAGATCCCGAATGGGTGAGAACGCCAAAGTGGGCGAAGGAGGATGCAGCCACCGGAAAAAATTCTGCAAATGTCGTACAGCCAGCCCCTACTGCAGGATCGAAAGATCCGCTCGAGGGTGGTGCTCCAGCTCCTGCTACGGCCCCCACAAAAGCAGAGAACGTCCCTACCGAGGGAGCAAAGATGCCATTGGAAGCGCAACAGCCATAGTCTGGAGAGAAGCGTAGAAGGTGCAAACTCACAAGGCCAAGGACATCGAATACGACGCTATCCAAGCGATTTAGACATGCTTGAAGCATTTCAGAGCAGAAAACGGCCCCAGTACTGGACAAACTCAACGATGAGATTGAAGAGCCAAGTCATTTCGGACTGTTGTTATGTACCATTCTGCTTGGCCGGGTTTTATACGCTCGTCCTTTTTTCCTCCTTCACTACACAAGGTTCGTCTGTATATGTAGAGCTCCCAGGTGAACTCCATAGGCAGTGTATTTATTGTTTGGACGGCAGTCTGTCTACCTTTCTTCGTGACCGTACGTTTCAGTTCCCATGAAAAGCCCGCAATGACTATCAATGAGAGCTTTCTAGAGCGGGCGGAGGGTAGCATTCCTGCTTCGAACACACCTCGGAGAATGTGAATGTCTCGCGTGTACTCCTAACCTGCCACAGCACCATCAATGGCCCTGCGTTATCGAATAACTCTGAAGCATAGTGCTTAGAGCTGCTCCATCATTCCCCATGATGATATGCTGGCATCAAGCTTCATCGCTGCCTTGATAGTACTCAGGCAAGGCACAGCCGCCTTTGCTCGGATCTCCAGCCAATGACCTGTAATGGTAATTCCTGGCGGAACGCAGCTAGGCCGCACCGATGCGGCGATCGTCCTGATGAAGGTGGACTATATTCCAGACTTCGATGTCGAATATGCGATCCGACTCTGGTCTGGCCTGTTTCGGTGGTTTGGAAGTGCCGTGTGGCAATCAGCCGCGAGATCAGCGATGCGATGCCATGGTGAGAATTCGCACAGGCAACCAAATGGATTTGCAGATAGACTCCTTTGTGCCTCCTATTCAAATTCCATAGCCACGGTCCTTGCCCGCTGGACCTTGCCAACGGTCTCCGTCAAACTTGCACCTCCGTGTCCATTCTCGGCGGCCGTAGTTTTTAGGCCAGAAAGGACTGCCAATTCGCCGATGCCGCTCTCATACATGGCCTGTACATCGTCGTGCCATCCGTCGCGCAGAGTCTTGAGTTTCAGTGGTCCGTCCTCCTCGCTGTCCGCCGCATTCTCTTGTGCTCTGGCCATGCCCTCATTATATCGCTCATCGTCGCGCGCCAATTCTACCATCAAAGCATCACTAAAGTCCTTCGCGGCCTGTGACGGTGCCGTCCGTCGGAGCTTGCTCACCTGTGCGGTGAGGGCTTCAAGTTCGCCGTACAAGCCCGCTACTCGTGATTGTAATCTGCTGTCGTAACTCTCGTACACAAAATCCACGCCCTCTCTTTCCTCATGGGGCTCACCTGAGGTGGTGGTGGTGGTGGCGGCGGCGGCGGCGGCACGGGTCGCCTCGTTGGCGAGAATGGAAAACTCGGAAGCGTTCATCCCGTTGACTGTGATGTTCTGGCTGGCACCCTCCCACGTCCGGGTCATGAACGCGTCGACGAGTTGACGGACCCGCGCTCGCAGTGGATCTTCTTGTTGGTCATTCTGATGCTGCGCGGTGTCTCGGGCAGCGGCCAGCGTTGGTTCGGTAGGCTTCACGCCATCGAGTGAGATTATCGTGGCGGGCTGAGCATTGTCAACGCCGTTGTTCTGTAGAGCGGAAAGAGGGAAATGTAGGTCGAGTTTCTGTTGAGCCGACGCGATCAGGTTGCGCTGGAGGTACGTGAAGTCGTCTGGAGTCTGGAGTTCGATTTTGCGATGGTGAACATTCACCTGCGGCTGCGGATGAGCAGCGGCATCTGTGGCCATTGTCAGACCTTGAATGCAGTCTTCAATTGCCTTTGCAAATCCGAAGCTGTCTCGACCTTTACAGTAGTACGTAGTAGTAGTATGTGAGAGTGTTGGACGTAAACAAACTTGTATGCGGAGAAAGTGGCGTACTCCGATTGGTCTGCTGCACACAAAGCTGGGCAGGCTGGCCTCGTACAGAACTACGGGGCAGGTCGATATAGAATCATCTACAGCGCCACGTCATGCGAATTATAGTGGTCATTTAGGTTGGACTGAATCCGTGCAAGTGAAAGACACAGAGAGGGAATTATAAGAAGACGAATGAAAAAAGACGGGACTTATTGGAGAAGATGTGTGATGTGAAGAATTCGATTCAGATTTTGGTTTTTTTGCCTGGCTGACTTGCCCTCATGTCTGATACCTTGTCGATTTCCTGGCTAACTAAGAATACCCGACGCATTCTTCACATGCACTTGTCAAGCCTAATTTGAGTCCTTACTTGGTCTCGTCGAAGACATAGGTCAAGTGGCAACGACCGCAGTATTGTCGGTTGTGCATGGCAGCCATGAAGACACCGGCACCACATTCCTTGGTTGGGCACTCGCGTCGCAGGCGCTCAATCTTGCCATCGCCGTCGACCTTGTAGTACTTCAGGACAGCCAACTTGGTCTTCTTGCGCTTGTGCTTGATCTTCTTGGGGGTGGTGTAGACCTTCTTCTTGCGCTTCTTGGCACCACCACGCAGGCGCAGGACGAGATGGAGGGTCGACTCCTTCTGGATGTTGTAGTCGGAGAGGGTGCGGCCGTCCTCGAGCTGCTTTCCGGCGAAGATCAGACGTTGCTGGTCGGGCGGGATTCCTTCCTTGTCTGTGCCTCTGATTAGTCTCTTCATCAACTACGGTCATACTCAACACAACATACCCTGGATCTTGGACTTGACATTGTCGATGGTATCAGAAGACTCCACCTCGAGGGTGATAGTCTTACCCGTGAGGGTTTTGACGAAGATCTGCATGTTGAAGATCTGAAGATGTGGTCAGCTCGAAGTCTGAAACAGGATAATTGGAGGGTTTTGCTGGTAGTTTGTCGCGGGCAGTGACGGGAGACGGAGGCTGGGATAAAAGAAGGCAGATTGACTTACCTCGACAAGTATTGTCTTCCTCAATCTACTGAATGCAGGGGTTCTTGATAGAAACGAAAAGGAAGTGGTGGCAGGCGGCTGAATTGATTTTGGTCTTCGTGGGTTTGCCAAGCCAAGATTTCGCCATCTTATCTAATCTTAAATCACATGACCATTTAGGTAATCACTGGCAACATTGGCACTGGTGCCTTCCATCACCTTACAACGGGGAAGCTTACGAATTCCTCAACTTGTCAAATGCTCACTCATCAAAACCCATCATGGGTAGATGCCTCTAGAGAAGTGTGAGTACCAGTCAAATGAGCCTATCAGGCCACTTGTGCTAGTTGGGAACGGTAAGTGGTGACGCGAGCGAGCGCTTACTGTCGTTGGGGTTGCTGCGACAACCAAAAATCATGGTGCTGTAAACACTCAGAGGCAACGAGGGTCGTCATCAGCCCCATCGACATGACAACCGCCGGAAGTCACTAGTAGGCTTTGCATCTGGCTGTCAACACCTAAACTCTTCTCCCTTCCCATACACTCCTGATTCTCACATATCAAACCACCTGCTACACCGTCAAAGGACAAAAGAACAAGACAAAGACAAGCGAAGAAGCCTCTCAGGGCCAGTTTTGAACCCAAACATCGATACTGCCCGAGAGGGCCCCTTCTGATATCTGATAAGAGTCGCAAGCAATTGCCTGCGACTGGTGGAGATATAAGAAAAAAAGACCGCTGCCCGGTCCGCAGCCCATTGCGCTGCGTGAGGTGAGCATTGCAGGAGAGAACATACAAGCATGGGAGAGGAAGCTGATGGACGCAGTCTCGAACCATAAGAAGGAACCCTTTTCCGGAAAGACTACCACACCACCTTCGACAAGACGACATTTCGAACTCATCTCGCCTAAGATGATGTCCAATCCACCTTCATCTCTTCACCACCAACAGGCAATGCATCGGAGACAGAACTCGACGCCCGTTGTATCCTATGAAGCCATGAAGGTCAACACCAGTATGCCACCACAACGACAAACACTTCACAGAAGAGGACAATCGTTTGACCAGCAACGAAGTCCCATCCGAAGACAACACGGCAGTACGGTAAGTATGACTAACCTAGGACAATACCATGGACAACAAATTTTGCGGGAAGCGCAGCAGCAGAAAATAGCAAGACCGGGCCAGCAGCACTTGCAACTAAATCTTGATACACCAATCTCACCTGATTGTGGTATCTACTCTGGGGTCTCTGGCTCACTGCCAGAGACTCCTCTTGAAAACATGCCAATGAATGCTTTCATGCACCAGAATCCCCAGTGCATGGACTTTCCGCATTCACCACAGTTCTACTCCGACATGCACATGTCGATGCGCAATGGAATGCCGAGTATGGCCATCATGGACGAGAACAATCCTCAGTATCTCCACGAAGCGCACTCTCACAACTTTCATTCTCAGCGCACCCGCAACTTGTCCTTTGACGCGCGCAGACTCTCTCAACCAGACCTGCGTGTGCAGACACAGTTGCGTCCGCATACTCCTTCACATCAAATCCAGACTGGTAGGTCTCTCGGCGCCCACGTTTGGTATTTTCACACGCTGACAGAAATTTAGCACAATTTCCTCTCACTCCTCCGTTCAGTCAGCACAATTCAGGCGCTCAATATTCACGATCCCTTCAAGCATCACCGTCTCTTCAATCTCCGTATCCAATTCCGATGGCTAGAGGCCGGTCGTTGCAAGGCATCATCGAGAACGAAGAGTTCAAGGCTGACTTTATGAACACTCCGACCGCCGCCAATTTCGAGATCGCCGAGTTGCCAACCGCATCATCTCGAAGACAACTCGCGAGCCCTCAAATGCATCCTCAAGGTGAGCCAACCAAGGCAGTTGGTTCATCGTCTCCTGCGATGCCATCTGACGACAACGCAACTCACGTGCCAAAGCTTGGTGAACGTCCCGGCCCGATTCTTACCACAGGTCAAGTCCCCGCCGGCAGTGCATCACCAGGACGTCCAGCGCTGTCACCTCGCCGAATGTCCATCTCCGATCTCAATCTTGAGCCTGGAATATCGGCATCGATTGAAGAAACAAACATTACACTCGACGACATCGTACAGTTCATTGACGGTCCCGACCCCGTGGACAACAAATGGGTCTGCACCTATCCGGAATGCGACAAACGCTTCGGCCGAAAGGAAAACATCAAATCCCACGTTCAGACCCATCTCGGCGACCGTCAATTCCGCTGCGACCATTGCGGCAAATGCTTCGTACGAGGCCACGACTTGAAACGCCACGCTAAGATCCACACCGGCAACAAGCCATACCCGTGTGCTTGCGGCAACTCTTTCGCCCGTCACGACGCTCTGACCCGTCACCGTCAGCGTGGCATGTGCATCGGCGCGTTCGAAGGTACTGTCAAGAAGGTCGTCAAGCGAGGTCGCCCACGCAAGCACCGCCCCGAGATGGACGAGCGTCTCGACAAGTCCCAGCGTACCCGCCAGAAGAACACCACCCATGGCGACGCGCTGTTGTTGAACGACTACTATCCCTCGTCCTCGCCCAGCTACTCCGGAGCATCGAGCTACGGTTCACCACCGACCGAGGACATGGACAATCTCAGCATTCGAGGCACCACGCCATTCGTTGACAACAACAACGGCATGCAAATGTTCAGTCTCTCCTCCTCCAACGCCGCCAACCTTGTAGGAATGGAACCGATGATCACTTTCCCACCTGATGCCTTCTCCTTCACCCCTCCCGCAAGCCCAGGTTACTCGACCGGCAACAAACCCAGTCCGTTGACATACCGCGAACTCACCCCGGCAGAGCTTCACCACCACGCCACCAGCGAGGCTGCTCAGCAGATGCTTCCCGACTTGCCGAGCATGGACCCTAGTCTATCTGTCATGAACGGTGGTGGTGTCAACGGCTACTCTACCGCCCAGAGCCTACCCAGCCTGTCTCATTCCAGCTCTTCACCCGCCGCCGACGTCGTCGCGTTCGACTTCTCCGACCTCCCCACCGACACCTCGTCAACCATGATGAGTTCATCGTCGCAGATGCCAGGCATGAAGCTCGACAACGACCGCAACGACTTTGACGCCTTTCTCGACTACGGAGGCATGGAGATGAACATGGACCCAAGTGTGCAAGACTTTTTCTCCATCTAGGTGATGGATGAGTTGAACTCAATGTTCAAATACTTGCCCTTCTAAACATAGAGAACAAGAACACGAATTGATCAGCCATAGTTCTTGGTTCACTGTTCATGGGTTAATGGTTCACAGGTCAAGATGAGAAAAAAGGGCAATGCATTCTTTCAGTCAGCAGGGTGTGTGGGTGTTATCATTGGGTGTTTGGGGCGTGTCACTTGGTCGAAATTGCTTTCCCTGGTTGAAATCGAAACGAAAGCAACGCAAATGTGTAACTTGTACAATAGCCATGGAATGACACGAACGAACGAATGGGACTGGGCCAACAAAGACTACTGGAGTTTGGGGGTGTCATTTTGAGCGTGAGCGTATGGGATTCAGCAGGAAAGACAAAGCGAGAGAGCGTATGGACAGCCTATCTGGCTCGAGGAATGGGAGGACACACAGCATTGTGTTGTGTTATCTTGTCAAAGTGTGCTTTTCCCCCAATGCGTTGCTTCTTCTTGAGTTTCTTTTCTCTCTCCTTTCGTTCTTTCATAACCAGGCAGCTCATGTGCTGGACTGTACATTCCTTTTTTTTCATTGTATCTCTCTGGCAGGCATCTCTCACTCATTTCGTGTTTTCCCACCTCTTGTTGTCTGCCTGAGCAAGAACAGCCTCATCGTCAAAGAAGGGACGGGCACTCGGGTATCGGGATTCTTTGCCTTGCACGACAACGATGCGCTTGTTTTTGCTAAGCAACAATGAGGCGGAACCGAGCTTAGAACGGAAGCACCTGACGGAGCAACCCAGGCAGGCAGGCGTGGGAAGGACACATGCCTGCGTCGGGCCTGAGTTTGGTCAATAGTCACTAGCACTACTAATTCCATCTTGCCATAACTTTTCTTCCCTGTAGTAATCGCTTGCTGATGGATAACCGAAGTGATGTTCTCTGCCAGTCTCACTTCATTTAGAACAACAACAACAACAGTGCACTAGTGATTGGGCTTGAGTATCGTTGGTGTAGAGCGCGATAGAATGCCCGAGTTTGAAGCCGGACGGTCCTCGGTCCTCATCGAGAGCAAGAATGATGAGCGAGTACGGACGTAGTGCCTGGACTTTTCTCCCTCGAGATCCGTCAGCGAATTGTCCCCCCGACCAGGGAGGGAGTTGGACACGCGTCGCCTTTGGTCAGCCCAGCCAGGCGCACATGACACCGACGAGTAAAGGCCGGTCATCAGCAAAGAAGAAAAATGCCCCCGTGCTAGCACCCAACTCTTCGTTCTCCGTGGAAGGTAAAAAAAGGGTCAGTAGGGTCAGTAGGGTCAGTATTGCGCGAGTCCGGGAAAACTTGAGGAGAGAGTCAACCCCCCTCCCAGGCCTTTCCGGCAGTGTCTGGCGTTCCCAAAAAGTGAGGCTGCCTTTGAGCGTGCGAGTTCCGCTAGCGCGTCTCAATGTGACTTCTGGCCTGATCTTTCATTAGTACTCCATAACGTAGGTGTGTTTCTGGAAAGTCGATCACACCTTCTCACGAAAAGTATGTTTCCAGGAAAGAGATGGAGCATGTGGAAGGGGGTTGCCGGTCAGCTAGATGAATCCCCAAGACGAACATGCTTTCGTACGCGCCAGCGCAATCAGAGTAGCTCAGATCAAGTTTCCTGTTCCACTTTGAGAGCGTGTAGTAGGAAAGCCCTGGCAAGACGTCAGGTACAGTTGGACATCGTACATGTGGTTCGCAAACCAAAGGATGTGCTATGTTGCTGTGTCGTGCTCGTACTGTCCCGGAAGGGGGAGGGGCGCCATGGAGCACATAGATCCAACTTGCTCGACTGCCGAACCATGACATAAATCACGCTTAGTGGAGGTCACTCGGGGTCCTTCAGAGGCAGGAAGGACATCTCTTCTGGCAAGAGAGCCAATTGGGGCGCAGGTGGTAGCAGCTTCAAAAGAGTGCAGCCAACCAGGAAAGTTGGTGTTCAAATCTAGGGAAGTGAGCGCCCGGCATGAGCACCGTATCAGAAGACTGTAACCACCGGCCGAGCTACTATTTCGTCCGGAGCCACTTGCTGAGCAGGGGTTGATGAGCGCAACTGTCTGCGGTAGAGGAGTAGAGCTCGACGGACTCAAACATTGGAGGCTTGGTGTTTGGGTGCAATTCGAACACTTGGTCTTCGCGACAAGCTACTCGTACTGTATGCGGAGAGGAGTAGAACGGGCGCCACGGCGTCGGGTGATGGATTGTGTCGATGAGCCCGATGACGTAGACGACCAAGGAGGCTTTCTGGTAAAGGGGTGTCTTGGTCATGCCATCCTCGTCTAATGGTGAAGAAATTAGATGTGCCGGCCGAAGGGTCCTTCACAATGGTGAGAGCGCTGATCATTCAACAGTGAGGCGAAGAGAGACTTGGTCGTCTCTTTTAAGCAGTTCCTTTCTGTCAGACGCCCCGCTTGTATCCGAACTTTGATCTCAACCTGAGCAGAAGTTGGAGTGGCTGGACTACTCGTTATTGGCATCATGATGCATCCCTGTCGCGTGTGCAGCCCACACGGGGCACGAGTAACCAGGAATAATGCCAAAGCTTCGGTACGAGGGACGGGTAGATACGGCTAGTCTCGACGACGGCGACGACGATCATGGTTCGTCGTTCTGACCCAGATGAAAGTTCGAGAATTATGAAAATTACCCGTCCAGAGGGTATGGCACCAGGACCTTTTCGGAAATGGATCGATCCTGTGACGGACTAAGAACTCCATTGCTCCATTTCGGCATTTGCAAAGAATCATTCTCATTGAAGATCACGTCTCGAGTCGAGAATTGATTGCAAGGGTGTCTGCATAGTAGCTTCTGGGCCGATCCGTGGGAGCTGGCACGTTTGGTCAACAAGGGTGAGAAAGGATCCTCCGAGAGCCTTGCAAAAGTTGATTGGTGCGCAGATCAATTTGGCAGGGCTGTTCTAAGTCAGGTAGCGATGTGCATTCAAAAGCCAGCCATTTTAGCCCAGAGCAGGTTCGGGTTGAATCAGGGTGCTGAACCGATTCGACCTCGATATCCTGTATAGCATTGCTTGAGCAGCCTCACATTTCGGGGGTTGCAAAAGTCTCCTCTTGTAGACCACATGACCGGCAGTTGTTGTGGATGCCCAACCCATCGTGTTAAAGCTCCCTGTGAATGTTCGGTTTACCATCGCCGGGCTCTAATGTTCGACCCGCCAAACAAGCCTTCGGGAAAAGGGCTGGTATGGAAGAAAAAGACTGGATTCAATGGCGTGGACGCTAAGTCCCGCTCTGAAACAGGAGGACGACGTAATTGTGTCCTCGGCCAAGGTTGGATGGCACAGGTGCCGTAGCCCTGTTGACCTTGTCGTCGTTTTCTCGGAAGCCAGGAATTAGTTGGTGTTGGGCACACGAAGCAGAGCACTACGATATTGGACTGGTTCCCCAAGGTGTAATCCACAGGCAGGTCTGTTCTAGTTCGCAAACAAGGGAAGATTCAAAAATTGTCGCCATAGGAGTGGTCATACAAGACCTGAAGGAGAGCCATAAGGCAGTGGGCAGGTTTGGCATTGCAGGAAGGAGATGCTTTCGACCGCGCCCTGGCCCATATTCCACGTGTACAAATAAGAGATGACGGGTTATCCACGGTACAGAGGTGAACAGCTGACAAGGCGCCTAGGATTGCTTTCTCAGACGAGCGGTGTCAGAGGACAGGAAGGAGGAGTCGCAGGCTTTGCATAGCATGTTAGATGGCGCAGAAGCTGCTTGAATGCTGTCAAAGCTCAGCTGCAGGACATGCGATGCAGCAGCATTCGGCTGCGCGAGCAGTGATGTTGCGCTGTGCTGCCCTTCATGCCTCGGATCAAAAGGGTATTGCTCGCAGCGAAGATCATAGCAGGTGTCCCGGGTGGCAACAATACGAGTAACATGGGCCGTAGTCCTGGATTGAGGCACTCCACAAAGGATGATCGCAGGTCGAGGCTGATCTCTTGAAGTGAAATCGCCACCAAGCGTGGCACCATTGGTAGTTGAAGACCTTGGGTAACCCGTTAGTCCACGTGTGCCGCAGCAAAAAGACCGAAGCTTTCCGCGTCCTGGGTCGCAAGGGGCCTCGGGGTAGTTTAGCGCAGCGGAAGGGACATGCACCCAAGTGGACTTGGGCGAGGGAGAGCAAAGCAACAAGTGGGTGTCGGGTGTAAGATGAAGCTGGGATCTTTTCAAAGTGAGGCGGATGAGCAAATTCGCCTTGAGATCAGCTCGGCTTCTGATTGGCTCGTTGCCAGCCACATCCTGGCCTCGCGCTGCCCCCTTCGACTTGGTACCAGTCGAAACAAGGCAATGATTGGAGCACTGTGAGGTATGTTTTGCCAGAACGCCTGTATTGTGTGTTTTTGATGTTCCGGGACGGAGCCTCTCGTACAACCAGGGATGCAGCTTCCTCAACACCATGTCATTGGTGTGCGCGAACCAGCCACCGACGACGACTCCTCTCCTGAGAGATTTATATGACCCCCTGCAACTCCCTCTCAATGACAAGAAAAGGTCTACCAGAGCAAGGAAAAGAACATAACTGAATCCCCAAAGCAACAGTAGTAGCAACAACATCGACGCCATCACCGGCTTCACCTTCAAGTCTTCTTGATCCAATACGTTCAGGTGAACTGTCATACAGCAGTGACCTCCCCATTCACAATGCCTCAATCCAACGGCATAACTAATGGCATAACTAACGGCATTAACGGCACAAACGGCACACACGGCACAATCAGCGATTACTGGTTACCTGGATATGGGCTTTCTCGACATATCGTCCTTCGACAGATGCAATACCATCTTGGCCCTACTGCCACAGTACGGCCATACTCCTATCAGGTACAGAAGGCAACACTCATCCTCGAGAGGTGCAGACACTCACCAGTTCCAGGGGCGTGAAGGCTACCTCATCAACGGACGAGAACTGACGAAGGTGAGATGCCTCTACCTGCTCTGTCCATGTGGAATAGTGACTGACCACCTTCTCTAGGAACAAATCGACGACCTCAAACGACAGTCTAGAGAGTATGAGAGGCAGCAGACCATCCGCATGTCCGGAAGGCCTATGACAACCACCGAGTCCCCAGAGCGTGATATCAACGAACCTATTGTGGTGACTATCGGGAGTCGACGGTCAGCCTACCACAGATATCGATGACACTGTGGGCCGGAGAACACATTTGTCGTTTAATCTCTTTCCATATTTCTATCAAAGGGTCTCACGTTGTTCAACTTCCATATCGGAGTTCACCAAGGAGTCGCACACTGGGGAGAGGGTAGCAAATGAAGTGCACAATTTCCAAGTCAAGATTCGATGTATCTTGATGTATCTCCAATGGAGCACCGTCTAGCGGCCATGACTATATCTCCATGCCACCGCCGTCACTGGTGATGATCTATTTCGGAGGGAATTTCTCGGGGGAATGTCGTCGTCTTATAGCGGGTGATAGCACTTGTATCAATACTAGGAGCTTGACAATATGGGGAGGGCATATGTCAGCATCGACGCGTTTAGGCTCGAGAGTGAAGTGATATTTGAGGTGGATTGATCTGTCCGAGGTGATATTGACTAGGTGGAATTGTTCGGAGAAGATGGCCTTGTCGTATGTTTCGTCCATGATGACCACCCGTGAACTCTTTGATCTGGGATGGGATTGGTTGGTCGACTGCAATATCTTGTCTATCAGGTCGAATTATGATCCTCGATAGGTCGTGTAGGTCCACGGTCCAACCAAGACGGGTACATGATAATGTCTCTCTCCTTTTTTGACGTAGAATTTGACCTCGACCTCGGGCCAGAAGCTTTCCACACCCTGGGCCTCGTACCACGGACCGACTTCGAACTTGATGCTCCAGGGTATTCTCTCCCCGGGGCCGAACCAGTCCATGACCTCCGTCAATGTCCGGCCCGTGGACGGCGAAGCTTCCCACTCTTTTACACGCCCATCGTCGTTGGTGACCGCGCTGAAACTTTCGGCCGATGTGTACAACGAATTCTTTTGGAGTAGTGTCAGTGTGGCTTTGAGACCGGCCGCAGGAGTGCCAGAGAGGGTATTTAGGACATGGCAAGTGATGGGGGGAGACGACGGCGACATGGTTTGTTTACGACTGGTGAGCCGACTGAGAGACGTGGATTTTGAAAAAGAAAGAAGGAAAATGCCTGCTGTCACTCTATGTGCGTGTACCCCTTAGCAAGGACGGTATAGTAGAAACATGACAGGGGAAACACGAAGATAACATAAATACTCAAGAATTTTGCAGCAAAGGTGGGATGAGGATGTGGTCGCCGGCCGGTCGGAGGAGGCCGATGGTTGTACGTCACTCTCCGTATCAGTTCTCGTTTGATAAGATCTATTCTTGACCATGTCTGACAAAACTCTTGTGTTTAATTTTGTTAAGGAAGTCTTGTCAGACACAGGCGTCTGCACGAAGTAGAACATCTATTAATACCCGAGATATCCAGAGAAACTAATAAGATTGTTGTTTACTTCTACCTCGTACAACAAATGCTCGAGAGCTCTTCCTGCGCCGGCTTTGACCTGATGTCAGCCATTAAACGGTCTCAAGTCTCTGCGTAAACATCAACCAATGTCCCCATCGCCTTGCTCAAGAGGTAAATATTCTTCAGCGTGCACAAGCGGTCTCAACTCTACTCCCTTTCGTCTGAGAACATAGTGCATGAAGAACCAGGGTAAGTATTCAGTAGTTTGATATCTGATGAACTTTCGGGTGGGGATCGAGAAAACTTGGTCCAATTCTTCGAGCGTCATCATGCGAGTTTCTGGAAGTAGGAGGAATACTAGAACGAGGGCGAGAATATTGAGAAAAGCATACAAGGTGAATGCACCTTGCGATCCCAGTCCTGTTAGAATCCGGGGAAACGTGAGGGATAGAATAGCAGCCCAGAAATTTGCAGTGGCGACTGCGAAACCCATGCCGAGTTCGCGGTGAGAAAGTGGAAAGACCTCGGCTGAATAGGTGTTTGGAACAGGCCTGCTCCGGATTAACACAACACAAAATTGAAGGAAAGACCGCTTACCCCATCCCTGGAGAGTATAAAGCACAGAAGAGATAGATAAGCGTCGCAAGCAATGCGAAGTGTGCCGGATTCTCTGCTGGTATCTTGAAGCTTAAACCTGCCGCCAGCATTGTCGCAGCCATCACCGGCAGGGTCAACAGCAATAATGATCTGCGGCCAAGACTGTCCATTGTCCAGATGGCTGGAAATGCTCCTACGAAATTCACAAATCCGAAGACGCAGGACGCCAGCAGAGCGCCAAGAGGTGAAAAGCCAGCTTGGGAGAAAATCTGCAGGCGGGCGAAGTCAACGATACGCCCTCTCACAATGGTGTCAAATCATAGACATGGAAGCTTACTGTGGATGAGTAAAAAGCGATAATGTTGACTGGGATATGCGATCAGCAGTGTTCTCAACGTAGGAATGGATAACTCACTGCCGCAAAGCTGCTGTGATAGCATGGCCACGTAGGAGCCTGTTGTAGCACGGCGTATTCGTGGAATGGTGAAGAGTTCAGATATTCTTGCAAAGAAAGACACAACCTCGGCATTGCCTACCTTGGCTTTTACATGATGCTGAAGGTACGTCGCATATATCTCCTTCGCGGCCTGTAGTTCACTATTACGAAATTTGCAGAGGTTTCCGAATGCCAGGCGGTAACGTTGACCATGCTTGATGCACCACGCAGGAGACTCGGGACAAATGTACAACAAGATGACCAACGGAACTGTCGGTATGAAGGGCGCGGCCAGTTGTAGCCGCCAGGCATCCGCGCCGTACTGTCCAGAAGTTGTGTCAGCTGTGGACAGACACAATATTCTCGCTCCAAAACTCACTTTGTACACCGCCGCGTTTGCAACGAATCCCAGGAAAATACCAAAAGCCGTCCACATCTGCCAGCTTACCGCTAGTCCCCCACGGATCGCTGCCGGGGCACATTCTGCTGTATAAACCGAGACTGTGCTCGTATTGATGCCTAGACCAATGCCGAGGAGAAGTCGAAAGGCGAGAAGCTGGGGCCAAGTTCTGCTAATTGAGGACGCCAAATTGGCTATCATACAAAGGATACCTCCTGTGACAACAGCCCCTCGTCGACCGAGTCGGTTATTGACAGGATCGGACAGCCATGCACCCCTTCTTTGGGTCAGCTTTTGGGGGTTAACAGCACAAAGATGCTGTTAGAACGACTTACAAAGCTCCTGTGCTCAGATATATACCGCTGTTGATAAGTCCAACGATGAAGTTATCGTGTTTGCTGTTCGACCCGACGCCCAGTGCCTTGGGGAAATACAGGTTTGCCCCGTTCATCCCTGTCTGAGCCCATCCCTGTTCGATTGCACCGATTGAGCAAACGAGGATGGTAAAGTAGAGCATCTTTGGTTGGCGCCATTTTCGATCCGTCTCCCATTGTAATGCGAGCTTCTCGGCTGCAGAGAGTCCGGGGATGTTCGTCAGCGGACAGTCGCCTGTTGCAAGATAAGCTGCCTTCTGGAATGTGTCGAGGTGGTCAGTCAGGCTGTACTGTTCGGCAAACTGCAGGATCTCGCTTGCAACTGGCAACTCCTCATTGGTGGCCTCTTCAGACACGCGAGGAGAAGGCACAAGCGAAGATGTGCCTAATTCTGCAGTGGCGGTTGTCTCCTGGTGCTGAGATAAGCCGCTGGCCTTGGACATCATGAGAGTTGGATGGTCATTATGTCAAGTAGACAATCTTTCACGCATTCTCCTCACATCCATCACCTTATGATCAGAGGGCGGTGGTTGACGTCTGGGAAATTGGTCGAGTAACATGGGTAGTCATGTGACTTTGATGTTCAACTTGTGGTTCCTCAAACGGAAGGTCATGCGAGCGAGTCAGTGGCGCTTGGCCTTTAGACTAATGAACGAGACGCGTACCAGTACGGCATAGTTCCTCACGTATATCTGAAGGTCATACGGAATCTCTACGTAAGACTATTGCTGTTTGTCTCTTGCTTTATGCATTCTCTTTTCCCGTCAGTTGGACGCCTCAAGGTTCTCGTGCCTGGGTATTCGCCCGAGGCCACTAGTCTGGGTGCTGTTTGCCATATCTGACATCGGCCCACGGAATCTTAAGATTGAATACGCTGGGGCTTCATGGAGTGAGATCTTATGTTACATCAGCGAGTCCACATCGCTCTTTACTGTCGTCGTGATGGATTAGCAAAGATTCGAAAACGTCGCGACTTGCGAACACGTTCGCGACTATGTAGTTCTGGCTATATCTCGAGCCACCGTCCTTTCGTTTCTACCTTCTCATTTCCCAGTCTGAAAAGCTCGAACGTAGTAGGGATTTCCTCAAGACACGTCTGACCTGCTCTCTCTCTGGTACTGCAACCAAACCCATCATGACCAAAGAATCGGCGGCAACGCCATCAAACCCTACAAATCTTCCCGCGCGCTATGAGGTTCGAAGGCTGACAGAAAAGCACATCCCGTGGGCTTGTGCGATTGTCTTTCACTCCATGCTGTACCACTCCCCTATATGGCCGAATGTCTACCCGGACGACATTTTCGGTCGACTGGGACGATGCTGGGAAACTGGTGACTACCTGATCCGCCACCAGATTGAGTCGGGCCACAGCTTCGGCGTCTTTGATCTCGACTACGAGTTCAAGCGCAAGGATTCTGCACCGGAAGGCAAGCTTCATTGGGACTTTACGGGACCTGCGCTCGCCGATGAGCAATTGATCGACGGGATGGACTTCCCCCTTGTCAGCGTCGCACTGGCATACGACCGCGTGAATGCCCTCGACGAGGCACAGATGGGGCCCTTGATTGGCTGCCTTCCTCTCGTGGGCTTTATCTACCACGTTCTCGAAGAGAGGGATCCCCGCCATGGTAGCTGGATCCCGACACAACCTAAACAGGTCCTGTCTCGCAATGCCACCGCAACTCGCCATGATGCATCGCGGAGAGGTCTTATGAGAAACCTCGCCGAGTTCCTCATGAGATATGCAGCCGAGGAAGGGTTCAAGGCTGTTCAGATCGAATGCTTTGCGGACTCGGTTCACAAGGTGTGGATGAACCCCCCGGCTCCCTTTCAAGCCAATCTGATCTCGGAACTGAACACCGGTGACCACTTCGAGTATAAAGAAATCGACGGCAAGGTCGTTTCTGTATGCATGTTCAAAGAAGTGAAGCAATATTGCTCCACGGTCGTCGTTGACCTAAAGCCAACCGAGACGGCTAGATCGTAGACTGATGCGACTTCCGAAATCTGGGCTTTGCCGGGGACACGAATCTAACGATATTCTGGGGGTCACAATAAGGACATTCTTGGAGAATATAATAAAAGGAATTTTAACTATGACATACTACTTCTGCCGGTTTGTCTTTCTGCTACAATCATGCAACCGTCGACTCATTTCTTGACTTTCTCGAAGCCAACAAAATCTGGAAGCGTAGCTCGGATTTCGGCGTGATATGCAGGGATGCCACCAGCCCAGTTGGTCTGTTCAAAAGCTTTGTCTGGCTTACTTCCACCCATGTAGGTCGACTTGGTAGTCGGGAACAGGCTGATGTCCGACAACGCGTTGATTTTCTTCTTGTACTCGGCCTGCGCGTCGGCTTTGGGATTGATGTACTTGAGACCCTGGCGTTCGACCTGCTTGATTGCATCTACAATCCACCGACCTTGGACCTCGACCGTGGTTGGGCCGTTACTCAAAAGAGTCGGACCTCTGTAGTCTGTTAGTAACCTTTTTGTCGGATCAAGCCAATGTGCCCGCTGAGTCAACAAGGCATCGTAGGGTATCTTACTGAGGACCGTAAAGATGGAACATATTAGGATAACCGCTGATAGTTGTACCCAGATAGGTGTAAGCAGCTTTCTTCCACTCATCCTGGAGTAAGTCGCCGTTGATGTTGCGGAGACCCATGGCCGTCATTCCACCTAGTGAATGCAGTCAGCTAAAAACTGAACAACTCGTTGCGATGGTGTCCACTTACCAGTCACGATATCAAATCCGGTGGCGATGCAGATGACGTCGAACTCATGCTCGGTACCGTCTTTGAGTTTGATACCTTTCTCGGTGAATTGAGAGATGGGGTTGTTCTTGATGTCGACTAGTTCAACGTTTTCGCGATTGAACTGTTCATAATAATTGAGTTCGAGGCAAGGACGCTTGACACCAAAGGGGTGGGGTGGCTCCAACGGTGCGACGAGGTCTCGAATCCTAGGATCACCAACTCGATAGCGAACATTCTTGGCCCAGAAGTTGTACGCCTCACGATTGGCTTTTGGGTCGAACAGGTAGTCTTTGTAGTTTCCCAGCCAGAATCGGAAGCCACCATCGGTCCAGAGCTTGCGGTAGAAGGCCTCTCTCTCGGCTGGTGTATCTTCGAAAGTGCCTTTCTCCGAAAAAGTATACAAAAATCCGCCGAAACATTTCTCACGAAGGCTGAAAAGCTCCGGGTACATAGGCTTTTGTTCGTTTTGCTCCTGCGCAGTAAGGGCTCTCTTCCTCATCGGCACGGCTAGGTTGGGAGTTCGTTGGAAAACCTTCAGATGCCCGACGTTGGGACCCCATTTCTGAACGATCTGAACTCCCGATGCTCCAGTACCAATGACGCAGCATTTCTTGTTCGAGACGTCAATGTTAAGGTCAGGCCAGAACGAGGAATGATGGCAGATGCCTTGGAACTTGTCAATTCCAATGAACTCATCGGGGATGTAGCGTTTTGCTGCGAAGCCAGCAGCAACGACCATGTACTTTGCCTTGGCAGTGCGTCCATCAGCAGTCTTGACGTGCCAACGGCCTTCGCCGGTCTGGAATTGTGCATCTACGACAACACTGTCAAAGGCAGTATGGCTTTTGATGTCCAAGACCTTGTCACAGTGGTCAAAGTATGCTCTAAGATCTTCATAAGTTGGGTAGTTGGATGGCCAGGTCCAGTCTTTGTATGTCTCTGGGATTGACAATTGGTACTCAGGGATCTTGCCCCTTGACATCAGTCACCAGTACATGGGCATGCAGTGGGGTGGGACAAACCTCGGAATCCACCATTGCTCCAGGCTATATTGACGTTAGTCTTGATAGATCCAGATGCGATCAGTGGAGTCATACGTAGCAATTCCAGCGCCACGTCCCTCCTAGGTCGTTGCCGGCTTCGTAGATGACGGTATTGAAGCCAGCCTTCCTCAATTCGTAGAAGCAGAATACTCCGCCAAAACCTCCACCCACAACAAGTGCGTCAACCTCCAAATTATCAGCATACGGGCCTGTCTTGGCCCTTCTGCGTCCATATTCTCGCAGTTCTGTCTTGATGGGAGGCATATTGAAGGTCAACTTTTGCTCGTCAAAGGGAGGTGAAGTCAAACTCTGCAGAAATTGCCATCAACGGCGATGCAGAATTCCAGGTCATTTTGTACCATTCCCATTATCGCATCGACTTCTGAGCATGGAGTGCATTACCCCAGACTTTCTCCTCGGTATGCGGAACAGACCAGCTCTAGAACACGGATCCGACGGGCGCTGGGATTTGCAGCGAGAGGTCTTCCGCACCTAGGCAGGCCATCAACAGAACTTCAGTATCGGCGGTACAGATGGAAGAAGAATAGCCCATCCCTAGCAGCCCGCAGCTGGATAGTCATGCAAAAAACAAGGTTGTCGTCTTCCCCCTCTCTCTCCTCTCATTTCTCCGCTTCAGTTGCGGAACCGCCAGATATACGGCGACGACATCATCCCTGCCCGCAGCACGCGATGCAAGTATTGGGGAAAAAGGCATCCTTACCTCTTGATTGCATTGGTGGACTTGCGAGCACGCACACAGGTTTGTTTCATGATGATAGCGAGCAGCAAAATGCGATTGAGGCGCACCACGTTACCAGTTTGCGGGTATAGATCATTCATCCTCATGAGGTCATACTTGTCCGCACTCACACTCACTTTACTTCTGCAACCATGCAGGTCAGATGTAGGTGGTATAGGGCAGGGTTGACATGTCTCATGGTTACACAGGGTTGGTCTCTATCGATAACCTGACAGACGCAGTACGGGGAAAGGTCAAAGATATGCCAAGATTGCTTCATGGATCTTTTGCACCACCGTACATATTACTGCGGACCATAAATTCGCTAGACGTATATATCGAATGACATGCGGCATGCTTGACGTATGGAGCTTCATCGCGCTGGCTATTGATATGATTTTTTTGATCATTACGCCATGTCCTGTTTTATTACCATTTTGTCCTAAGATTGTTTGTCGTGCTTGCTATATTCGCTCTAGCCGCCACCAATGTTTTGTAACACCCAGATCGCGGCAAGGGCCAGTTCTCACGCGTTTCGCAAACAGTCTTTCAAAAATTTCGCCGCCAGGAACGCCATATCTGATTTGTTTGCCAGGTTGAGCAGTCCCTCAATACAATAGCTGCATCTCGTCCTCAGCTGATACCGTTCATCATCTTCGTTGGACCAAAGCTTATCGGTCCACTGATCCCAAGACATCAAATAACGGATGAAAATGTAGCCGGCTCTGCTGAAGGATTGAATCAATACCACTGTCCAAGGTTCTGACAACAAAGCAACCTGGTTGACAGGGTACGAGAATTCTCGTGCCTTTGGAAACGATAGAGAAGGCCCATGAAGAGAGCATCGACATAACTCGGATACAGTGATTGCGTTACTCCTCCTCATACTGTTCGAAAAGTCCGATGTCCTTCTTATGTTCCGCTGAAATGTTTGGCTCAGACCTGCCTGGTCCATTTCTTCCACCGCATCAGCGAGTAACATTGCACCCAGGTGCCAATGCCCTGCGAGAACAATATACCAGGACTGGATGCGAGGTGGAAGGTCGTGGTGGTTGGCGATGCAATACGAAATGAATTTCCCGTACGTGTCGTTCCAGAAAGCATACACGCCCAGTGCTTCGTCGACTGCGAGTTCTAGATCTTCACTAGTTGCTCGTCTTGACATTAGTTTTTGGATGCGACCGACTTTGCGGAACAGCAGAACTTTGACGGGTGCTGCATCACACAAAATGGTTGATGCCTCCCCAAGACTGAAATAAAATTGACCCTGATCACCACATTGGAAATATCGAGATCTTGACTTTTCAAGAAATAACGTTCCCCACAGATCGCTTGACATGCTTTCGCGCCGTGTTTCTGAGAGTGAATCGGGAGTCCAGCCATCCAAATCAAAGGTCTTTGCTGAGTTCTGCTTTGTACCTTGCGATTTCTGTGCGTTTCCGGAATCGCAGGCATCCCAGGGGTCGGAGGATTCAATTTTACTGTCTTCATCCGAGACCACGAGAGGGCGTTGCAACATCGCAGAGGAAATGGTGTCGAACATTATTGCGAGCCAAGACAAGAGCTTGAAGGTTTCACGATGTTCTTCCGTTGGAATAGGAGTCGAATCAGTGGTCTGTACAAGATTGAACGACCTCGAATTGCGCGAACTTCTGCCTTGTAAGGACTGTCGCCGCTGGCGCCGTTCCCATGTCCAGCGAGAAGCTATCAGTTGCCTCAGGGCAGCCTCGAGGTATATTGGCGGGCCATCGGCATTGATGATGTCTTGGAGTACTTGCCATCTAGACTCGATGTCTTCTTTGCCTGAAAGTGGCCCGTACTCGCTGAAAAGGTCGCGGTCGATATCGGCCTCGCTTCCATTGAGGCGCGACCTCCAATTCGAATTTTGTATCCAGTCTTCAAGCTTGAGTGGCTTTTGGGTCAAGGAGAAGATGATATTCGCGAAAGCGACACGGTACGACTGGACGCCCGCTGCGTTCTGCAGTGCTTGACGTGCCTGGTACCACAACGTTTCTTGAACAGACCTTCCAAATTCGTCAGCAGCTGGCAAATGCATGTCTTCGTGTACATTCGACATTGATCCTGTTGATGAGCTATAGTTTCTCATATCACCCCTCGGTCCAGCTTGCGCCCACTGCACTCCGAAAGCCATGACGGCTGCATGCAATGCCTTACCCGCCAGTGAACTGTCGGTCTTGCTCAACCCCTTCCCTGGAATGCTGTTTAAAAAGCGATCCAGGCTGCAAACTCGAGCATATATTCTGTTCGACCACTGCGGGCCCCATATGGCAGAGTAGTTGTTCCCTGTATGGAGTTGGCTATCAGGTTTTTGTGAAAGGGTATAAGGACAATTTCTCTCTGTTAGCCAGCAAGACAAAGCGTTTTCGAAACTGTCATGGTACACATGCAACCAGTTCTGCGCTAGCAACCACCGGTTTGTACCAGAAACCAAACTTTCTCCAGACAGTATAGATGGCGAAACATGGGTTTCAAAAGTACTACATGCTGGAGCTGTAAATGGCTCTGTTGAAGGGAAGAGTAATCCATCGCCCTGTGGCATTGGAAAGCTGATATCCCCAAAGCTTGAGGTGTCCTGTGTCCAACCGAGATCGGAAAATTCGAGGCCATCATCTGTCGAGGTCCCTCCGCTCATGAGATTCTCGATGCCTGTGTTGTCGATATGCCAATCAGATCCTGACCCACAAGAGCCCAATTCTTGATTACGCCAGGTTGGGTCTTGTTGTCCCGTACGGTCTCCATGCCAGCCAGAATCTCCCAAGGCCTCGTTCGCGATCGGGTTGAAGTCCCAACTCTGTGTCTGTTGGTCAAACTTCGACCCGGCTTGACTCCTCCGGGTGTCTGAAGGATTTGCTAATTGAGGAGTATCAGTCTGGAACATGACTTGATCTCTCGACAAATGGGCAGTGCTGCGATGCTGCTGCTGCTGCTGCTGCTGCTGCTTTTTCTTGACTCCATCGGCTGCTTTGTATGATGGTATATCCTGGAGCCATGAGAATGTGCAATCCCGACCACTTTTTTGGCAATTGCTACACTTGGCGGCGGAACCTTGTTGTCTCTCTTCGCGGTTCACAGACTTTGCGTACGAGGATTGCTGTTTCCGACCGTCCATGAGGACAGTCCCAACGGTATGGGCAGCATCGCAAGCTCGCTTTGCTTTTCGACATTGATCACAACTGCTGTGCTGCTTACGGCGAACCCTTCTGATAACGACATTTCGGTGTTCCATGTTGGGGTTTAGTAAACGGGTTCGGGGATCAATCATCACACTCGCAAAGTCCTCAGAAGAAGATGCCACTTGGTCCGGCAGAATTTCAGCCCAACATCGGCGATTCTCCATCGCCGCCCCGTAAGCACAACTCGCATCCTGCTCCGCTGGCAACCGACCCCGCAACAAGGAGAAAAAGGAACGCGGGGGAAGGGATCCTTTCTATATCAGGCCTTACCGAGTGAGGCATTCTCTTACCATCATCGAAGATCGTTGCTTGGGCTTGTCGCGATATACTCCGCAACTGCATACCTCTGTCGGGATCGGTAAGCCTGAAAATTGTGTCTTGCTTGCGGTCTACTCTTGAAGTATTCTAGCATCACCAACTAGGAAGGGACTTTCCCTCGATCCGGGTTTGATCGACATTTCTCAACAAGCCCATCAAACAGCTCAATGTGATCAAAATCTTGTTAGTTATTTGAACACAAGAGGGTGTGTTCCGGAGTTTGATGCACCATGCGAATAGTGACCTTGATGCATTGAATGTCTCTGTTATATCCAATGGTACCTGGAGAAGAGTTAGCTTTTGTCCGGCGCACGGGACTTCGCCGCCTCTATGACTTTCTTCTTCGAGGATACATCTGTCAGCCTATCGACCATCATTTTTTTCAATGGAAGCTTGGTATTGTGCTTCGGACACCAAGGACGGGGTGCGATCTTGGCTTCAGGTTTCACCGGGTCATCATCTACACTTTTGTTATCTGACAAGGCTGGCTTTATCTAGACAAACCCTTTGCAGAAACTAACCTAGGACTTGTGTCCATAAGCTGACCAGCTGTTCAGCTGTCCATCTATCGGTGCCCATACTAGTCATCGTTGCCTTAAACGGTAAGTTCCGAAGTAGCAAAGGGGAGCGAGCGGTGAGGCCCATGGTCAGCCCCTTGCAAGGCTGAGAATCGGCGCACACTATCACGGAGGTCATCTCTGCATGGTATCGCCCCATTTCAGTCAGGCTGCAGTTTAGTTGCAGTGAATGAGACCTGGCGTCAGCCACACTCAATGTTCTCACTTCTCAACAATCCTTCTACGAATGTCGGAACAGAGTTGAAACACAAACCTATGCCTAATCATACCTGCTCGAGAACCCAATTGTCCCTGCTGAGCACAGGTAGAGTCGGCCAAGTTTGCCCCAGAGTTCCCCCTGCAAGACGATAGAGACCACATCTTCAACAGTAGGCGAACTTTGCTCCCTCGAAGTACGACTAGGGACAGGAAAGGTCGGATCTATAGATTTGCTCGAAGACACCATTTTCTCCAGACTCCTACCGACTACACATTCTGACTTTTATTCGTTGGATGATTCATACGAGTGGTGCCACCAAAAGCAGGAATCGAACCACTCAAAAGCCCACGATCTGCAGGCGACGTGAATGGGTGGAATGGTGGGTGCATAACCACCCTGGTCAGAAATTCCTTTTGGCGGAATGAATCAAATTACCGCTATTGTGATTTTGGCGGTGCCCCCGAGTGACTTTTGGCAATTCCTACAAAAGGACCCAGAGTGTGCGTGCACGGCTCCTCGGGCAGAAACGACCAGGTTCAGTTTGAGGTGGACTAAAGACGTTGTGTCTATCAGGAAACTGTACGTACATTGCGACCCACACTGTCGCTTCGTCCCAGCACCATCCGTACTCCGTATGTCGATATCGGGCGTTCGGTGACCGGGGGGCCATCACCTCGAGAGGGCAGCGAAGCAGGTGCTAGGCAAAGTGGTCACTACCTTGCATTATCGGCATGAGGTGGTGTCGACCCGCCAGGATGCAAGGGAGTTATCCTTGGTGCGCGTCCAACACGGTGGAGGCATGTGCTCTCAGCCTAATTGAACCCTGGGTGAGCCCTCTCGCGCCATGTGTGTCAGGCTCTGTGCAGGTGGGAGGCGCACACTGTTGATGCGTCACCGAATTCTCAACACAAGTGGGCATCCATGCCCTCCTAGCACCAGCCCATTACCTTTTTAAAGATGTTGTCGATGATGATGAGTCCTCTATACGAGTGGCTTGCAACAAGGTTGTCTTCTTACTCCGTACGTGTCCCTGATCCAGACACCTTGGAAAAGCAAAAGAAAAAAAACAGGGAAGAAGGTCGGGGCCTGTATTTACTGTTCTTTTGTTTCTGTTTATACTTTGCTTTTTCAAAAAAAGAAAAAAAGAAGAAAAGAAGAACCACTCTAGAGCTCATGAATCGGAGCCTCTTCTGTTAAAGTATTGATTTTGTCACAAAGTCTTTCAGGTGACGGGTCCTGATTTGAAAGAACCCTGGAGTACCATCTCTTAGGATGAATAGTAAATCGCCTACCAGAGAGGTTGATCACTTCTGTTCTTTGTTCACACCACACCGGTTTCGTAGTTTACCAAGCTGAGATGGTTACTTTCCCGTATCCGTGCCGTACCAGGGAAGTCTACAAGCATCACCCATGCTGCAACTTGCATATCCGTGAAACGGGAATTTTTGATCGGTTCAAGAACATGTCACTGTTAGAGCCTTCACCGCCCCTTTGAGTACCTGCCCACAGACCCTGGTCTACAAAAAAAACCGGAAAGAAAAAGCAAAGCAAAATGTTGCATGAATCCGAATCGGCACATGGGGGCCAGGGAAACGCGCACCCAACGCTCCGTACCTTGCATTTTGGCGTTACGGATGGGAAAAAAAGGGGACAACGTGAATTAAAAAAAGGCGAGGCCAGCAAGCGAAGCAATATTAGGCGAAGAGGAAGGACACTCGTCAAGGAGGCTTCGGATGGAGGGGGGGGGGGTGATCAATCACCCTTTCCCACCACTCAAACTACTGTACAGAGGGATGGAGGGAGACCAGGATGTCCCTACTTGTAAGTTGTTACCGAGTATAACCAAATCACCAAATTGCCAAGTCGAGGAGATGATGCAGCAGCTCTACTCACTCACTCCCTTGGTAGATGCAGGTGTCGTCGATGGTCAATGGCAACCACCATCTCCATACCAGGCCAAACTTCACCCAAAACCCGGTGACCTCTGAGCGTGCTGTACACACCTATCAGAGCATCTTGCTCCCTTCTCACACCTCACATCGTCACGACCTTTACTCGGTACCATTTGCGCCGTGGATAACAACTCATCGGATTGGTTTGCCTTGATAGTGGCAGCGACGGCGCTGACACCCGCTCAAGCTCAAGTCCTCAGCAGGCGACGACAAAATTTCGCACCACTGCCAACATGACCCAACACGAGCGAGGATGGAGCAAGTCCCACGTCAAGTCCTATTTGCTGCATAACCGCTTTCACCATTCCTTGTCATCCATTTTTTTGGTCCCAGTCCCTCCCAAATAAAACCATTCTGAAAACCACTACTTTTTTGGGTGCATCAAGGAAACAAAAACCCAGTAGATTCGATCCTCCCAATCGAGGTTTTGATGAGGTCAACATCCAGGTCATTTCCTCAAATACAAGTTAGAAGTGTGTTGTTAGACGCCATTGTAGAAGAAGTCCGTAGTAAGAAGAAGATGTGTCCATGTGTGTGGGACTCGTCAAGAGCCGTTTCACATCATTTGGTCTTGTGTCATTCCTCCAGTAGCTTCTTGTCCCTCCATGTCGTTGCCATTCGCATTGGTGTACTTGACAAAGGTCAAGCCGAGGGGGCGGCCGCCGTACATGTAACCAGAGAATTTCGCTGTGTCAATGGTTAGCAGCTTCCTCATTGACAACAGGCGATAAGACTTACAGATGGCAGTTTCGGCATTTTCTGGGCTGTCGAACTGAACCACACCGGTTCCTTTCGAGCGTCCATTGGGTTCGTACTGGATCTCGGCGCGCTCGACCTTACCAATAGTCGTGAAGAGTTCGACCAAGTCGTCGTTGCTGGTGGACCACGGGAGCTGCAAACAGTCGTCAGCACAGAGGTAGCGTACGAAATCGACGTGACCATAGTACTTACGTTCCGGACAAAGATGATCTCACTTCGCTCCCCTCCATAGGTGGCATAGTCGGTGAAAGGATTGGGTGCGACGGGCTCTTGAGGAGCTGCAACTGGTCCGCCGCCACCATATCCACCGCCGCCGCCGCCGCCGCCATAACCACCACCTCCGCCATACCCTCCACGGCCATAGCCGCCACCTCCGTATCCTCCACGACCCCCAAAACCACCACGGCCACCGCCATAACCGCCTCGCATGCCGTAGCCGCCACCGTAACCACCGCGACCACCGAAGCCCATACCTGGTCCACTGGTTGCATAGCGATCCTCACGGACTTCGAGAGCGCGGCCATTCCAGTCGTAGCCATTGAATTGATTGATTGCGTTGCGAGCGTCGTTAGCGGACTCAAATGCAACAATACCGGTACCTTTGGGTCGGCCAGTGGCGTCCATGTGGACATCGGCTCGGATGACGCCGCCTTCCTGCGCTACACAATGTAAGACAGGTCGACCTTATGTCAGTAGAGATGGGGCTTACCAGCGCCACGGAACAAGTCTTTCAAGTCCTGCCAGCCGACATTGAAGGGGAGCTAGAGTGCGATGTTAACTATGACCTCCCACGACAAAGGGTATTTAGATTGAGAAACAAACATTGGAGATGTAGAGTTGACGGCCACCGCCGCCGCCGCCGTAGGGGTCACCTCCATATCCTCCACCACCGAAACCACCTCGTGGTGGGCCGCCCATGCCACCGCCGCCACGGCCTCCTGGTGGGCCGATGAATCGTGGCTCAGTTTCGCGGTCCTGATAGGAAAAACAGCAGTTAGAGAAGAATAAGCGTCAACAGAGCTGAGAATGTCATACTTCACGGACATAGACGAGGCGTCCCATCAGACTCTGATTGCTAAGTGTTTGAATAGCTTGTTGGGCTTGATCCCTAGTTGCGTATTCCACAATCCTGCGAAAGTCAGTAAGAGCAACATGGCCGGTTGAGAGGATCAGCATACCCGCATCCCTACAAAAAAACCCGAGGACCAGGTCCAACCCGTCAATCCAGCGTCCAACAAAATAAAACCAAGAAAGAAAGACCAGTAGAACCAGCCGCATCACACAATGGCGCCCACCTTCGACATTCCATTTGGAAGTAGTAAGACATCGGCAAAGAGAACTTCTCCAGCTATTTCCCCATTCAGCAACACTTCACAAACATCGACTCTGGTGATGAACTAACCCTGTCTCATGAAATCTTTCAGATGATGCCATTTGACGTCGTAAGCCAAATTGCCAACATAGACCCGACGGTCTTGCTGAGATGATTCGCGCACCGATTGCATCATTTGTTCTTTTGCAGCAGCACGGTCTTCGCTTGATCGATATGAGCCTCCGCCTCTGCCGCCGTAGCCAGACCCTGCGTATCCTCCGGATGGATTAGGTGCTCCGCTCATGGGACTTCGGGATCGGCGTTCACTGCGACGGTATTCGTCACCTCGACTGCGAGAGCGGCTACGAGGAGAGTAGGAGCGGCGGCTGCGTCGAGGGCTGCGCGATCGGCGACGGGGTGAACGAGATCGGTCTCTCTGTGTGTAATTGTCAGAATAATGTCGACTCAAGGTTATCATAATGCACGAAGAGTGAGGTTGGATTCAAGAGACGCGCAAGTGAATCCGAGACACCGTTGCACGTGGAAACGAAGGTTCGTGTGATTGTTGTGCAGGTGAGGAAGATGGTGAATTTCGCCAGTCTGTTTGCTGCGTTGCTGGTGAAGGACATAAGGCAGAAGTGGAGTCTCCAGGCCAAATGACAATGGGTTTGAGGTGAATTTGGACATCACCTCAATCCCGGTTCGAATCATCGGCGGTTTCGATCTGTGTTCGAAACAAGAGATTGTGTCACTTACTGTACGTCCAAAGAGTCAGCCAAATCACAATCTCAACCAAAAAATGATCAAACGAAATAAACAAATGAAGGAAGAGTGAGGTGGGCAAGGACGATTTTCGTGCAGTGGAAGTGATCAGAGCAGAATTTAGGGCAAGACAAGGTATTGAGGGACAGGCCAATACGGGGACGGAATGGCGAAACTGGGGCTGAATAGACTGATGAATGAAAACGCACCCATGATGAATGACTGCCGAGAAGTTGCGCTGCGGCCGGTTTCAACTGTTGAGCTCTACGAGATCAGGATCGCATGCACGAGAATGCAGGAGGGGAGGGGGTTAGAGGCCAGCTAACAAGGTTTCCCGAGTTGTACAAGGGCTGTCAGGACAGTTCTTTGAACGTGAGCAGCTCGATTTGTCTCGGGGGCAGGTGGAGCAAATTGCAAGGCCACCAAAAGGATAGAGTGGCAGGATTTCTTTCGAACCTGGCAGAGCCTCAGCTACGCATCCACAAGAGAGTGAGTCGCTCGACGTACGTCTTTCCCACTGCAACTCGACTGTAAGGTCCGGGTGAAATTTTCGATGGGCGTGCGAGCACAGCAGTACAAAGGCGGGGCGGCGTGAGAACAAGCTAGAGCGAGAAGCCCGGTGGAGATGCGTTTTCGCAGGCTTGAAACTCGCTGCTGTGCAAAGGCGTTGCTATTGGACACCGGCGTGTTGATATGGTGGGAGGAGGAGTGGCCTATTCCTGCAGTATGATGCTGCAATGGGAAACCCTGTATGCCCACACCTCAGTCAGCATTTTCAGCTTCTTCTATTCCGCACGAGTTATCATCCTTCCAGCACTCGATTCCAGCGAGTGCCTCCGTCGCCGGACTCTGGAAAAGGCAGCGCATGGTGGGCTCGTCCCATCTAGGCTTCGCGCAGGCTCTGTGACTGTGTCTTCTCTTGTGATGACCGGGGCATGTCTGACCAACCAGTGATAGTGACCGAACAAGACTAGTGGTCTTGCGTCAGAACCGTACGAACAGGGGGTATGCTTCGGCAGCAGTACCCAATGGAGATTGTTCGAGGTTAGGAAGGTGCTGGGAAGGGTGTTGGGAGGTTTCTGTCCGTGATGGAGTCAGCAACATGGACTCGTGCGTGTCAGAGCCTGGACGGCAAGCATTGGCCGTTCGCTCAACGTGGAAAAGGGAAGCAATCGGGCAAAGATACCGTAGTAGGCGACAAGGGTTTCAAAGGCCTGCAGCTATTTGCGGACACGGCGCGTGCAGGAGAGGGATTGAGCGAGAGGAGGTGCAGGAACAGTGTGACGGCGCGGTTGGGAAGTGGAAGAGACGTTCTTGATCTGTGAGTGGGTGGAGGCCTTGGCGCTAGTGACTGTGCCTCGCCAGCCAGAGAGAGAGTGATGAGCTTGATTGATTATTATTGAGTGATTCTCCCGCTGCTCCTGCATTTTCACTGCGGAGTTCTCAGGATTAGGAGGAGTATCTTCCTAAGGAACTACGGAGTACCGAGTCACTTGTTGGTATGCAATTCTACTCGTTATCCTCGCTCTCGATTCACACTTTATTCTGCCCCCCCCCTACTTACGAAGTACGACGCCCGCACTCCTTGTATCTTGCTACTCGTGCTCCATACTCGTACCCGTCATCCGAGCTGCCCACCCACACAATGTGCAAGCCACCGGAGCATCCATCGTGCCTCTTCCATGTCCGTCACATTACGCAAGATTGGTTCAACAGCGAAGTGAGGAGAGTACGGAGTACTATACAGATCATATACGGAAGCTCAAATTGCTCAGGCTTGTTGTCCATTTGAGTACGGCTCCGAGTCGGCAAACAATCTGCCATGCCCGAGTTGAGCTTGTACATGTACTGTACTTCATCACATGGAAGCGTGCTCAAGGTCCTCAATCAACAAACTTAGTCGTGCATGTCTCGCACTAGCGCAAGCTGCCAGTCAAGGTCGACCAAGGTCCATTACTTCAAAGGTCTTTGTTCCAGCCACGCCTAAATCGAGTACCTCTCTAGATGCGGTCCCTCTCCTCCAGTCATGAATCTAGTATGTCGGATTGCAAACACCATGACTCGTACGGAGTACTCTTTCACAGACTTCTATCATGCGGGGAGTCCCAAGCCGGTTCTACTCTAATGCAAGGCGATCTGCCGTCGCAATCGTGTGCAACGCAAGACAGTGTTCTGGAGGGGAATTGACGTCCAAAAGACCAGGGGGTCAGCACATTGGCTAGTAGGCTAAAAAGACGGCCGCCTATATTGGTGTTGGTCCCGAGGCACCGTCTGCAATGATCGGCATCCCCGGCCATGAGAAGTGGTACCTCCTTGAAACTAACTACAGATATTTGAGCCTACCATGCAGCCGCGCCGACACAGACACGAGAGGTACGATCTCGAGCTACAGTACACGAAATCGTGTGCAAGCATAACCCAGAGCGGGTACCCTAAGTGGCGGGCTAGTAAACGTCTTCCTGCACGTCGCAAAACTAAATGCATCGAGGCCTACCTGACTGACCTCCCAAGTTCGGTTGCTCAGGTCAAGTCCAAGCAAGCCACAAGTGGCCATAGATGAGGGGTGAAGCAATGACCGAGAGAAGCAAAGCACATGGAAGCGGAACAACTGACCTCCACTTGAGTTGATATCACTTCTTTCGTCACAGACTTGGTGCTTTCCGAGCTGTGGTTTCAGCACACACGACTACGAGTGTCGGCTATTTTGGATGAAAACTTTTTGTCACGCTCTCGACCATCATTGAGACCTTCTACTCCGTACAGTAGGTAAATAGAGCTCGAAGCTTATCAGGCGCAGTTTTACATAGTCTATGGAGTACGAAGTTCAGCCACCCTGCATGCACTGTATTTCCCTCCGGCACTTTGACTGCCGAACTGCTGCAACGATATGGAGCATTCGGGGCAGACCACCACTCCGTAAAGACTTTAGCACGCGTAGTAGTCAAGACAAGGTGCTGCATGTGTAGCATGATCCTTGTCCGCACGGGGAGTTCGGCACCGTCTTTTGAAAGCACGGTTGACCCAAACAAGCGCACATATGAATGATCATTCGAATCCCTGTTTTGTACTACAACTGGTGAGAGAGGCCATCGCCAGGCCTGTATATTCATCTACCGTGTTCGTGATAATTCGTAAAACAGCCGGAGGGTCGGACTCGAGGTGGCCGGCTCCCGAAGCCGATAAGGCTGAGAAGAGAGTAGGAGGGGGAAAAAACCAACTTCTCTCTGCTTCTCGCTCAGACAATAATGTCGCAAGCAAGCCACATGCTGTTTTAGTCTCGACCGACGGAGAACGAGACGTCGAAGGCCACCTTACGCGCAACCTGTACAGTAGCTTGCCCGGACCAGCGGACCGTTTGTAGATCACCTAGCCTGTCCATTAATGCACATCATTTTCGTCGCTTAGCCACTTTGGCAAGCTATCTGAACGTCAACTACAACATCATCGTCGACCCCCCTCCCCGTCCCCCAAGCCATGTCATCGAGACCTCGGCAGGCCACCGCAACCGTGGCCGCGTGCCTGTCGACCATGCCCTTTAAAGCATGCCGGCCTCGGTGGGCGGCGTCGTCACGGTTTCGACGATCCTACTTCTCCATACACCATCCCGACCCTCCTCCGTTCGAGGAAGCGCAGGATACAATTCTCGCCGCCGCCATTGCAAGGGTACCCAAGTCCGGATTCTCGGAGGATGCGTTGGTGTTGGGCGCCAGAGACGCCGGCTACCTCGATGTGACCGTACAGTTGTTTCCCCGGGGTGTTTTCGACCTGATCAATTACCACCTGGTCACGCAGAGACTCGCGTTGAAGAACAATGTACAATTTCCGGAAGGGACGCACTTGGGCCTCGGGGCCAAGGTGCGATCATTGGTCATGGCACGGTTGAGAGCGAACGAGGACATAATACATCAATGGCAAGGAGTAAGTAAGGAATGCACGTTTGTTGAACGAACAGGCACTGATGTACCCAACTTCTTCTCTTACAGGCACTCGCACATATGTCTCTCCTCGGAAACATCCCGGCCTCCCTGCAAGAACTCACAGCCCTCTCCGACGAGATTTGGTACCTTGCCGGTGACACGGCCGTGGACTTTTCCTGGTATACAAAGCGAGCCACCTTGGCCGCAGTCTACGCCAGCTCGGAGGTATTCATGGCCACGGACACGTCGAAGAATTTTGCCGCGACCGAAGAATTTTTGACGCGCAGGTTAGAAGATACACAATACATCGGGAGCACTGCAGGAGGCTTGACACAATACGTCGGGTTCTGGGCCGGCAACAGTGTCAATCTCGCTCGAGCTTGGGGGTTGAAGGTATAAAAGATTACAAATCTACACCTCTCATACTTCCGTTCGGCAGACGGGCGTGATTTTCGGAAGCTGCTACAAATTGCTCCGTACGGTAATCTTGTTCGACTTGAAAATTGTCAGCAAATGCATCCTTGTACGTGGTTGCAGACGAGTAACTTGTCGCGGGCACGTCTGTCGAGGCTCTGACAAATGGCTTGGCCAAACAGATCGCGGTCCATCTTCTGCCTCATCTGACAAGCCTCTGCATAAGGGTCGCGCTCACGAGCTTACTGAAATGTTTCAGAGCAAAAGCCCCCGAATCAAATACTCCTAGCTTGGGCTCTTTATTATCGTCTGCTTCTGTGTCTGAGCAGACAACATTCACACCGAACTCAGCGCAAGCGTACGATACCGACAACGCCAGTATTATACATTTGGCGTCTATTCATCCGGGCTATGGATCTCCAGCGTTCACCACTCGACTCAAAAAGGTGAAAAGTCATGGGCGTTGGCTCTTGGGTGAACAGATCAAGGCATAATCATCAAACCTCCCGAGATTGTCCTATGTAGTCGGACACGACTCATACCCACTGTATAATAAGTTGAATAAAACGTAAAATAACAACAAAATAATCAAGTGACAACAGCTACGGTTGTCGTAGACTTTCAGGCCCCTATTCGTACTCGGTAGCAGAGGTAGAGTTGGATTATACAACGAATTTGGAGAAATATTTATTCGATCGCTCAACGTGCACGCGTCTTCAATATCAAACCACAAAATCAACATAGAAAACAACATCAGAGAAGACGGGAGCCGGTTGAGGACTCCGGTGGTCAAGTCTGTTTCTCTAGATTCCACCTCACTTCCAACGTCAGTGTTTTGGGACCTACCCTTTCTTTTGGGAGCATTTCGACCAGAGTGTCGACTTATCAGTTTTCGATTGTTTGTCAAGCCCGACAAAAACAACGACCGGGGGGGTTTGTTCAAAATGCGTTTCAATCTGGCAGAAGAATCTTTTGCGATGCAGGCTTCTCCATCCAAGGCTCGGGCGGAAGCTTTGGAGTCACACTCTTGGTCTTTGGTTCTGGAATGGCTCTCAAAGTTGTACCATCCGTCACCCATCCCGGCGTTTGAGCGTAACTCATTCACCCTTCAAGCTCTGCAAAGCCTGATGGGAGAAAACATCGCGGCCGAAAGATTGAGAGATTTGGTGTACGAGGCACAAATCGAAGAGCTCTTCACGACGACGACGACGACGACGACGAACGAAAAAGACAAAGACAAGGATACGTTATCCGCTCAGAATGACTCCACCAATACGACAACGACGACTACAAAAGACCCCAGGAATCTCCTTTACCGGATTCGATCGTCTCTATCGAAACCATCACGTACCGCATTAGACAGTATATCAGAAGCTGCAGTCATCGCCGGTTGTTCGGCCTCATCCTCCTCGGCAGGAGGGTCCTCCCGGCAGAATAAGACGATCCTACAAGATTTACAGTCACACATCACCAGCCTTCCCATTCAGTTGTTCAAGTTGGAGACTCAACTCGAGTCTATAGATGACCTGATATCAAACCTTCAAGGAGAAATCGAACAATTCCAAAAATCGACCTCGTCGACAAAAAACAAATCCCGAACCCGGTCCCGCCGAAAAGACCGGTCAACAACCGTTCCCTCCGGCACTGGAGGAGGTCGTTCGATCTCTTCACCCCCTCAGACCCCGACTACGTTATCGACCATGACTTTTCCAAACGATGATGATGACGAGGACGAGGACGACGAGGACGACCGGCATTATACAACACTACACGCCGAGACGGTCCAACATCAACGAGAGACGAAACAACTCACGATCAAATGTGCAGAGTACACTGAACGCATCGCCTCACTTGAACGACAGGCTTCTGTTTCGTCTTCGACCACCACCAACGAACCCACCCTTGCAGATGTGGCGGAGAAACAAGTCCTCGTTACCCAAAAAAGAAAACGTGTCGAGCATCTAGGAAAAAAGATCCTCCAGTTTCACAGCCTCCCACCTGACCTGGACGCGAGTAGAACCGAAGTCCGCCGCGCCCAGGCGGAACTGGAGCTGTTGAAAAACAAAAGGGACGATTTATTCGCACAGTTGGGTTCGTCATAACAGAAAAAAAAAGAAAATGGCAAGCTTTCGGACCAGGCTACTGTGGTAAATCGATCTAAATTGACCAGGCCACCGTTTTGTATGAAGCATAGATCTCCTAGAGGAAGGAAAAAGGTGCCACTGTCACGAACTCCTATTATTCATGACCGAGTAATTTTGGTGGTTATCATGTATTCTCAGGTATCTAACTACTCAAGGTTTCAGGAGTAGGTGCTTTCGCAAAAAGTGACGAAGCCATCCCGTAGGAAAAACCCTCAATCGACACCAGCGCTCCTTCCGAGCTCAAAGAATGACTGGCACATAAACTTGACGCCAGAAAACCAAAGGTTGCCATACTCATACATAATGCCTCCCGAAGTGATGACAATTTCCGAAAGCCGAAGCTGAAATACCCTTGATGTGCAGAGAAAAACAATTAGACAGCTGTTTCTATCCGCGTCCTCTTGGTCGATCCTAGCATTTCCTCCTGTTCACGCTTCCTGGCAGTGATGACCTTGTCTCTCTCGGCCTTGGCAGCAAGGTACTTTTCCGTATGTGCAAGAGGCTGGCCGTCTCGTCCACGCACCATGGTGTCTGATAGAGTTGGAGGTTTGGTGAAAAACAACACTCGTCCTTCGTTGTCCTGGGGGAAATTGTCACGGATGTGTTTGGGAATGGACTCGTTCGCAATGTTGGATAGAACATAGACCTCGGAGCCACGTGGTTCCGCCATCTGTGGAGCGTATTGATTGTAAGGTGTTGCTTGTGTTGGTGGTCGCTGATAGGGCTGTGGCGCAGCGGGAACACTATAATTCGTAGGATGTGACGCCGTCAAGTTAGGCTGAGGATGCAGCTGTTGGCGCGCCGCATAGGGGAGTGGTTGGGTGGCTGGTGTCTTTGGTGTCGGAGCGGCTTGAAGGGGAGTTTGAGATTGCGGATACGAAGGTTGCCTGGAATAAGTCGGAGGCGCGGGTGATATGGATTGTGGCTGGTAGGGAGTCATCTGAGGAGGCAGAGATGGCCGGGATGCTTGAGGCTGCATGTTTGTCGAGCTTGCAATGATGCTGGGAGTTCGATCCATGCTTAGTCGAGAGACGGATTGCGCCGACATGTTATTTAGAGAAGGCTGTCGGATGGGCTGTGGAGGCGTGGGTGGTGGCGGAGGCGTTGGTTCTGGTGGTGGCGATTGCTGCAATAAAGAAAAGTGTCAGTGAGTGCAGGAAAAAGACAGATCAGAGGATTAAAAGGGAGGATAAAAGTAGCAGTGACATGAGAGTGAAAGCACATAGCCTTACATTTTCATCACGAGGATGCTTGTGAATGGCTCCCACAATCGGTGGTGCATTAGGGTGGCCCCATTGCGGTGAAGGAATTTCATCCGTCTCCTTCATGTCGTCCTTCAGTAGATGCTTTAAAGGGCTCGGCAGCTTTCTGATTCTCCGAGGCTGGTCAAATAAGTCCATCTCATAGTCCTTGTCTCTCACTTCATCGGGGAGGCAACTGGCCCATGTTTTGATCTTGTTGAAGCGGTGCCTCTCTTCGTTATATCGTGCTTCGCAGACATATACCTCCTTACTTGGGTCGACTCCTCGAGGTCGACCACGGCTATACCGTGTCACAAACATGACAAAGCACCGGTCGACGACTTCTTCGATTTTGTGATCTCGATACTGACCGGTCTTGACCACTTCGTTGGGAAAGAAGTGCTTTTCGTATTGATGGACTGTTTGCTCTGGCCGATAATACCAGCAGGCATTTATCCACTTTTGCCCATCGGAATCTTCCCATGTACGATAAATCTGTGCAATGATGGGTTTGGTGATATCGTTGGGATTTGAAATATGTATCCAATCCCCCACTTTCCAGAGCTCATTCTTGTATAATATGCCAGAGGGCAACGGTCGTCTTCCGTCCTCCAGGAGGTAGACGCTGTCTGGCTTGGCCTTCTCAATTTCCAGAAGTTTGTGTGCCTCGGCCTGTAACTCCACGGCATCATTGTAGATCTCGCTTCCTTCCTCATTGAATCTCTTCGCGTTGTTGTAGAGCAGGTCAATGTCTTTCATGAATTGTTCCAATGACTGATACTTCTTACGCTTGGATTTCTTCTTGATCGAGTCCAGGGCGATGGGATCCGTGATGGCCATGAAATAAGCTGGGTACTCTGCTTTATCGGGCAGTCGTTCGAAATTCCGTACCTTGGGGTTTCCAGCATCGTCTTTCAGCTTGCGAATACCTTTCAAAACGGCCTTGATCCTCGCTTCCATCGGAGTGTCGACTTTGGGAGGGCGACCTCTTCGCTTGCGAACATCACCGTCGTCCAATTTATCGTCATCTTCGCCACGACTCTTTCGACCAGATATACTGGGCCTGGTGCCTCGGCGACCTCTTCTTCTCCTTCGGTCATCGTCGGAATCATCATCGTCCTCGTCGTCTTCTTCACCGTCATCTTCGTTATCTTCGTCATCCTCTGAGACAGGATCTGGTTCCGGCGTCGCATACGGAATCTCTCCCAGGTCTGGAAATACTGTCTCTTCTTCCTTGGCTAGTCCTTCGCTAACCAGCTTGTTCAATTCTTCTTTGAAGACATCTTGTAGTACAAGGACGTCGCGCACGGGGCCCGAATTTGGAAGATTGTAGACTTGTGCATTGTGCACTATCAAAGCAAAATCTCGAACGAACTCTGGGATCCCTGTGTACTGCTTCCTCTGTATTTTGCCCTTAAGTGTACTGAGTGCGGCAGGCTCCTTGATGATCTCGTGGTAGTCTGGTAGATTGCGTCGGTTGGGAATGCGTCTAAAGAGGACAGATGGGTAATGTTCCCTGGATACATGTTAGCTGGGTCGTTGCATATGGAGCTAGCACACCTACTCGTCGCCCTTAACCTTGATCTTATAATTGGTCAAGATTTCGGCGATATTTCTGAGTGCTTTGTATTGTTCGCTCGAGACACCTTGACTATCTCCCCCCACCTCATCTTCTTCCGCTTCAGCATCTTCATCGGACTTTTCCTCTGCAGCATCTTCTTGCTTTAAGTCGGTTTCGATCGACTGAACGGGTTCTGTAGTCGCAGACTCTGCGACTAGGGTAGGTTCAGCCATCTCAAACCACAACACGACCAAATCGCGCCAATCTTAGGACATCAGTTGTAAAGGTATGCCATATGCGCGCGCGTTGTAATTGCTGGCTCGTACGTGTTGCAGGTTCAAATGCGATTGCGACAAGTCTGGTGTTCACAAACATGGGCGCGTTGAACAATGCACTAGAATGACTCGAGAATAATTCGAGCTTGGAGGATCTTGGCAGGTAAGCATGACTCGTGCACGGAATCGGCAGTATCCCGTACCGAGTACTTCTCGTATCAGCGATCTCAAGATCCATTGGTAGATGACTAAAGCTCGAACTGCTAGAAACCCTTTGTCCGATTGATAGCCAGGGACTGGTTTGCAGGAGTGCAATTTCCAACGCGAGGGCAAGAAAGATCTGTAATTGTCTAGTACCTTCTTCCAGACTCAAAGGAAGAAAGAGCAAAGAGTCACCACTCTTACGACTGTCCAACGGCCCTCGTTCGCCTTCTCCGTGGCAAAAAGCTGCTGACAGGGTGTCTGCTCGGTGTACCTGTATTCGAGAACTCGATTGCCAGTTTATTCTCCCTTAATTCCTTCATATACATTGTCTTCACCAAGATGCGAATCCGTGTGAGGGGTCCCTCAGGCAAATCGACTACAGTCACGCTGGACGATACTGCGACTGTGGAATCTCTCAGGAAAGCTGTTACAGAAGAGACATTTCTTTCTTCTTTCGAAATCAAGTATGGCTATCCACCAAAGACCTTGATGTTAGACCAGTACACTGCGAACAAGCTCTTATCGGACCTGGATGTCAAGCTCAACGGCGAACAACTCATTATTAACAGCACTGAGACTGTCATCCGGAAGAATATAGCTGAATCGTCACAGACTGTTCAGCATTCGGAAAAGGAAAGTCATCCTTCAGGAAGAGTAGCCGGATCGTCCACAGACCAGACCAGTTCGTCACACTTATCCCCACTAAAACAGCAGAGCCACGACGGGAATAAAGTCTCTTCTGCACCTTTATCCCTATCTCGGAAAGGAAACAAAGAGATGTCAGATCCTCCCGAGGTCTTCCTGCCGGATATTGGGGGTAGCCTTGTTCTACGCATTATGCCGGACGATAATTCTTGTCTATTTCGAGCAGTCGCCAGTGCTATCATGTCGAACCTTGACACGATGACTGAGTTGCGGTCGGTGGTGGCGCAAACAATTCAGGCAAACCCGGACAAATACAATAAGGCGATCTTGGACAACAAAGACCCAGATTCATACTGCCAATGGATACAAACTGAGAATGCTTGGGGTGGTCAGATCGAACTTGACATTCTCAGTCAGCAATTCGACGTCGAAATCTGTAGCATTGACGTTCAAACTTTGAGAGTGGATAGGTATAATGAAGGTGCCCCACGAAGATGCTTCCTTGTCTATTCAGGTATTCATTACGACATTATTGCCCTCAGCTTATTCGGAATGCCACCCGAAGACGATGTCAAGCAGTTTGAACAACCACTATCCGACGAGGTATTGCCCCAGGCTGTTGCCCTGTGCCAAAAACTTCAAGAGAAACATTATTTCACGGATACTGCTGGCTTTAGACTCAGGTGTGGTGATTGTGGTGCTACCTGCATTGGAGAAGCTGGCGCCACAGAGCATGCCCAAGCGACTGGACATTACAACTTTGGTGAAGCGTCTTAGCCTCATTGGATCCTGTATCGACCAGCCGGGTGCTTTCTAGCATATCTCACAAGTGTCCACTCTGGAAAGAATCATTCGTCCACCCAGGATGGACATTTATAAACACGAAGAAATCTTCGAAAGGACATCATGGACTACCCTGCGAATCATGATCCTACCTGCCACATAGATTGGTCAAGAAAATATATCAGTTATTGAGCCTCGTCTGCGAAAGCCCTGCCTATCTCATTGACTCCTTCGAAGGACTTGCCCCACTGACTCTATATCGGAACTATCTCGCCCGCTAAGTTTCAGAAAGATTTATCCGCCGTTCTCACAGGAAGGTTCGCAGACTCAAGGACTTATGTTTGAAGTTGCCAAACGACCGAAAGAGGTTCCGTTACTCCGACATTCTAGGATTTTGGCAAACCGACTTGTCGTGTAATTCCAGATGGTGATTTTTTAGTATGCCATGCATCAGGACTATCTATCAATCAAAAGAACATAAGAGGATGCCATATAGCCGGCCCTCGGCTAAGGTAGGGAAGTACCTGGCAAGCTTTATACGACTCGATGCGCCCACACCAGCGACTTTGCGGGAACTAGGCTTATTGGGGTAATTTGTTCTCCATTTCGGTTGGTGGCGCTGCTCCTCTTGATGCGGTCTTTCACCAGCAATGATGCTCTGTGCCCGGCTTGAAATGTGGCAGATTCTATATAAACCTGCCGCAGGACGGCATGGGAGCTCTCAATGCCGCTGTGAGCTTGAAGCCTTCCGTACCCACGCTTCGTCATCCCGCACGTTTACTACGCACCAACTGACCACAAAATATCCGGGATGACCTATCTGCAGTCATGGCTGGATGTAGGTCTTCAACACTATGAGGATTTCTTCGGACTGACTCTAAATACAGCTGGAAAAGGAGCTGGGCGGGAGACCGCTATTGCAAGGCAGTGTGGAAGAAATGAGAGCCCAAGTTGCTGAGCTAGGCCAGAAGCTGATGTCACGAGCTCCGACTTCTTCAGACGCTGTTGAGAGTAGAGATGGGTATGTTGAGAGCGTCCGATATCGTGTCTATACTCCAAATGATGCCTCAAAGCAAGGGCCACTTCCTGTAGGCATCTGGACTCATGGTGGAGGGTGGTCCATGGGGGATATCAATGATGACAACCTCTTGTGCCGATTTGTTGCCGAACACATTCCGTCTATTTTGGTGAATGTCGAGTATCGGCTTGCTCCTGAACACAAAGTGCCGACACAACTCCAGGATACTCTAGCGGTATACGAATGGGTGAGATTTGACCACTCCCTATACCTGGGATCAAGGTGCTGATTTCAACAGGCTCGGCAGAATGCTCACTCGTTTGGAGGTGATCCAAACAAATTTTACACTATCGGAGGCTCTGCTGGAGGTGCACTCGCATTACAGGTGGCTAACCACATCGTCAATGATCCGTCGAAACGAAAAAATATCAGAGGCGTTGCTGCAATTGTACCCGCCACCTTACATTTTGACTACGTGCCGGAGGAGTACAAATCGATTTATAAGGCGTATAAGGAAAATGAAAAGGATACTCCTCTGATAGACAAGGAGGCGGTGAGAACATTCTTTGAAGCCACCGCTGTCGACCCCAGAGACAGCACCTTTTTTACGGCTTTGGCTACCGACAACCACCAGAACTTCCCGCCTGTTTACCTTGTCAGCTGCGAGAAAGATCCTCTCAGGGATGATGCATATGTCATGGAAGCAGCTCTGAAGAGGGCGGGTGTGCCCACCAAACACGATACCTACAAAGGCTTGGGTCATTACTTCTGGATTTTTCCGTCTCTACCTGAAGGACAGCAATTTGTTGAGAACTTGATTGGTGGTATACAATGGTTGATCTCTCAGATGTAGACTATGCATATATTTGACAACAGTGGGGAGAAGTCCATGCAGCAAGTATAGTTATATACGTCGCATTAAAGAAAACCTCGCATGCTGGTGTACCGCGCAAGGGCATCAGATGTCGGGTCCACGTTTCTCCGGCCCCGACTTCTCCTCGCAGCCTCGTCTCTCGTCCATCCCACTCCAGGTTTCTTCTAGTTCTTCACTCTACAAATGACCACACCATATCTCAGCAGCCTCGATGGCTTCGCATCCAACAATCTCGAGAGTCCGGTTGACTCCCGTGGCGAGACCATCTCCGCTCGACGCACCAACGCCTTGAGCACAAAACTTACCAGTGTCCTCTCTTCGTCGTATGTAGACCACGAAATCCGGGATGCACTCCGCCTACTCGACGTCCGCGGTGTGCACAATGATGAAGAAACGAGACGGAATCTCAAGCTCAGCGCCCAAAGGGAGGTCATAGACTGCAACGCCAAGGTCGTGGACGACTTCGGCCATGTCGCTGAGCAACTCCGCCGCGTGGGCTCGTTGCTCTCCACGCTCAACGCGACATGTTCCTCGATGCGTCAGCATATCATCGCCGCGAAACAAGAGTCTGCGCCCGTCCTGGAGGAAGCGAGTACGCTCATCTCTCGTAGACAAGAGACGGAGACGAAGCAGATGCTTCTCGACGCCTTCAACTCGCACTTCCTCATCTCCACGGCCGACGCGAATATCCTGACGAGTTCCGCCGAACCCCTCGACGATCGCTTCTTCACTGCCCTCACGCGTGCAAAGACCGTTTACCGAGACTGCGAAGTGCTGTTGGGGTACGATGGGGAGAACCAACGCCTGGGGCTCGAGTTGATGGAACAGACGACTCGCACGCTCGACGCGGGATTCAAGAAACTATACAATTGGATCCAACGCGAGTTCAAGACGCTCGATTTGGAGGATCCGCACATCAGTACGGCCATCCGGCGGGCGTTGACGGTACTTAGCGAGCGCCCGACGCTGTTTCAAAACTGTCTCGACTTCTTCGCGGAGGCGAGACAAAGTACATTGGACGAGGCGTTCCACGCGGCACTCACGGGGACGGGGCCGGCGAACACCAAGGCAATCGAATTCTCCACGCACGAGCCCCTACGGTATGTGGGAGACATGCTCGCTTGGGTTCACGCCGCGGCCGTGTCGGAGAACGAAGCGCTAGAAGGTCTCTTTGTCGGCGACGCGGATGAAATCTCGAGAGGTCTGGCGTCGAAAGCTGACAGCGAACCTTGGGCACGAATCAGGGGCCACGCGATGAGTACGTCCAATGATGACAAGGAGGAGGACGAGGACGATGACGATGAGCGGCGAGACACCGTGTTCGACGGGCGCAAGGCGCTGGCTGACCTGGTGTCGAGAAACCTCGCCGTGGTGTGCGAAACGCTCCAGTCGAGGATCGACGTGTCAGTCCGCAGCAGCGGCGATCCCGTGCTGATGTTCAAGACGTTCAACCTGCTGGACTTTTACCGGGGCATCTTTGACAAGCTGCTCGGCCCCGAGTCTGCCCTCTGCAAGGTCATCCGCAACCTACAGTCGTCGACGCTGTCGCAGTTCGAGGCGACCATGGCTGAAGAGACGACGGCGGCGACGACCGTGGAGACGGCGCCGTCCGGCGATCTCAGCCCGCCCGCCTTCCTGGCCACGGCGTTGACGCAGTTCTCCGAGGTCGCGCGCGCCCGAGGGCCTCAGATGACGGAGCCGGAGCTGGAGAGGCTCTTCGATTCCATGCTGACGGGCATCCTGACCGCCTGCGCGGAATCCGCCGCCCGGGTCCCCGACACCAAGAAGAGTGACATCTACAGGCTCAACTACGCGACCGCCCTCAAGACGACCATGGCGGCCGTGTCGGCCCAGGTGCCCGTGGCCCAGGCCTCGCTGGAGAGGGCAGGGCTGGAGATGCGGACCCTCCGGGACCGGCTGGTCGAGTTGCTGACCACGTCGCTCCTGGAGGACTCCGGGGTCCGGGACCTGGTGCAGGAGCTCGACGTCCGCCGGAGCCACGGCGCCCGGGCCCGGAGGGCGTGGCTCGCGACGAACCTCGACGAAGCCGCCCAGCGTCTGGACGACTTCTTGTCGTCCGCCCTGATGGACGCCCAGGAGGGCATGAAGAATCTGCTGGACCGGACGCTGGCCAAGGACGTGGTGTCGGAGGCCGTGGAGAAGTTCTGCGCCGAATTCGACGAGCTCGAGGGCATGCTGGAGATGGTCGACGCCGATGATGGTGCCGGTGTGGATGGAGTAGGTGAATCTGGCGAACATGCCGCTCCGGAACAGTTCACTTCGTTGAGGCAGCTGTATCCTAGGACGGGAGCTGAAGTTCGGGCACTACTTAGTTGATACCGTCCTCCATACCATATGCTAAGACAGGACAAAATTCAAACACGTAAATGACGAGGCACTTTTTCAGAGACGAGTAATGATCACAAAGTATTGCATCAATTTGGGAACTTTTGAGTTGTTCGCTATCTAATCATGTAGACCATATTGTGATTTGATGATCAAAGTCTCTCCTCCGTTAACCCCTTCGGATTGAGGATCATGTCACAGCAACGCTCTCCATAATGATGAGACTTGGGGAAGTGAAGTAAAGAGTATCTACAAGACGCTCTCGGCACTAGATACTGTTCGTTTGTTAGACAAGTTCGTAGATGAATGAGCAGGTCAGTCAAAAAGACTCACCAGTGACCTTGGTGGGGTCTGCCTCGAGGCCAACCTTGGTGACCTTGCCGTTCTCAGTGACGACAGCGTACCGCTTGCTTCGATGATTGCCCAAGAGCGGGGTTGCGTCAAAGTCGACGTCCCAAGCTTTGGTGAACTCGCCAGCTGGGTCAGCAAGGAAGCGAATGCCGCTGGCTTTGGACGAGTCGAGGTCCTTGGACCAGGCCTTCATGCTATGTGGCCAATGTAGTCAGCACGGTCTGTCCGTCATACCCGGTTTATTGTTGTATGTCTTACACGAAAGCGTCGTTGACCGAGATAACAAACACCTTTCCAGCATTCTTGAGCTTGTCGCTTGTAATGTAGCCGGGAACGTGTTGCTCGGAGCACGAGGGAGAGAAGGCCGCAGGGACACCGATGATGACGCCTTTGCCCGAGGCCAGCTCTTGAGAGAGGTTGACCTTGTTGCCGGGTGAGTCCTCGAAGAGGTCGATGTTGGGGATGGAGTCGCCTTCTTTGACCTGGAAGTGGGAACTTCGAGTTAGAGAAAAGGGAGGTACTGAAAAGCCAGGGTAAAGTCACAAACGGGGTCCATACCATGATTGCGGGTGTCGATGAGAATGTTCTGCGAGTAGCTAGAGGAGTGATGATTCTTGTTTGACGGGTTGCAGAGGTGGCACAACGGTTGAGAGATCGAGAGAACATGGTAAGAAGGAAGGAGAAAAAGAGTTCGACTTAAAGTATTCAGTTCAACCAAAAAATACGTATTTGAAATAATGATGCCAGGTCGCTCCTGCATTGCAATAACTGGTGGTTGCGAGTTACGCATCTTGGGAAGCTTACACGGCGGGATCGCTCCCAAATCACATCATAGTGCGGGGGGAGCTGCACTGTTATTGTTATGTCACTGCAGGTAAGGCCCTTGTATCCGTGCTCACTACGGAGTACCTGTTTACTGCACCTACAGGTAGCAAATAGGTGTGCCTCGGCGCTGGCGACATGGGTCCCTTACTTGTATTCCCGTACTCCTACAGGCCGCCAGTAATTGTCATTCATGCAATATGGAGTACCTATCTTACCTAGATATTTGAGTTGATGAGGGCAACACTGGAATACTTATCATGGGTACTCCGTACCTTGGGTATGGTACGTAGGTAGTTATGTACCAAGGTAAATCTAGTCCCTTGCAGCGGATGATGGCGTTGTAACCAAACACTTGGATTCACCTCGTTCGGTCAATGATAAACCAGTCCGACAATATGGAATCACAGGACAAATACAAAACCTGAGACAAGAATTTGATCATCTTCAACACCAACAAATGCTCGTTTTGTTTGTGTCAAGCACAAGAATATGTGATAGACCCTCATCTGTCGTGACTTGTTCTACACTCCATATCGGAACCCTTGGGTGCTAGGTAAGTACAATAGGGACTTAAGTCAACCCACGATAAGATACAACATACGGAAGGGAATTTGGAATCAATGACAAGTTTTCCGTAGAGGCAAAAGACCAACAGCCTTCTTCCTTGTATTGTACACGTCGGCTGAACCCCCACCGAACGAGATGATTTCCACTCTCCCCTTTCCGCCCCCTTCAAGATCAAAACACAGTTTGCGCGACTCTGCGAAGAAATGTCAAGAGAGGAACATGCGCCGCCATTGTGTAGTCGCCATCGTCCGCACCCACTTTTCAGCATTGTACTCGCCCCATCTCAACAACATGAACATTCACGCTACGACTGACTCGATGCGTTATTTAGTCCAAAGTCACTGTCACTCTCCTCTTTTTGGGCCATGGATGCCCGGACAAAGCTCGCAACAAAGGATCGAAAGGGAGAGACAGAGGAGTCAGTCAATCCCTGCATTTTAGTCAATGACCGATCGTCCTTCCAGGAGTTCGGATAAGTTGGTCAGCATTCCGTAGGCCTCTTTCCCTTTAGACCAGTGTTCTCGGCTCCAGAAGATCCAGCCTTGTTGTCCTGCTCGAAGGTCTAGAACATCTGCCTTGGCCATGCCTTTGGCAGCTCACGTTTTTTACACAAAGAGTACGAACGCCCCCCCTCGATATAGATAGTGTTATCGGGAACTGGCAGAAAACGTGTCATCTACCCGATCACAGAGTTTTGAGGTTTTGAGGCTGTCGACCGCCGACGTCAAAGCCCTTCACACCTCTCAACATGGTGTTGACGTCCCCGTCCTGGGAAATGTTGAAATAGCCGCCTTGCCAATGTAGACAAAAACAACAGGAGGCGAACAAATAGTCATGCAATCCGCATAGTCCCAATGCTTGCGTGGAAACCCTTGCAAACCAACAACATTTTTTGGACATTCAAGGTCCCAAAGAAAGGATTTGGTCCACCCCTGCGAGCGTCGCGCGTGCCAGGAGTCGAAACATGGAGAGTCCGGATCTCGTGCCTTCTTGATCCCTGGAATGCAGTCTAGTCATGGGCCTGGATTACTGTTAAACGAAGTGCGCGAGTCTTCTCCTGGCCCTTCGCGGCTTTACGTACACGTCTGTGCCTGGACGAAGAAATTTACTCGAGACTAGGAGGCTACCACACGTGGACAGCTCGCTTGAGCGCAAGAAGTGACCAAATGTACATACCTGGTTTGCTTATGTGGACCGCAATGTGTGCGGACTGCTGTCACTGTCTGGACTATCCGTATAGTCATGTAGCATGGAGATGAGGATGTCGCATATGGAACCGTAATCTGTCTTCCTTCTCGGCTGGGCCTGCTGTACGGATACGGTTTCGGAATGCAGGGGCAAAGATGGACATCATCGTACGCCCATCTCGTAGGGAACTGGTCACCGGCATTTCCTAGGACAAGGCTGTGCTGGTGTCATGTCGATCTGAGGACTGACATACTCGTTTAACTCGTTACCAGCCCTCTGTTCCTCTTCAGTCGATCTCTCGACTGGGAATCCATACAGTATATATGAACGAGACTCCGAGGTCTGTTGGGTGGGCGTCGGGGATGTGGCCGAAGTGGACAGAGACAGATGCGTTCTTCCCAATGCGGGCGTACGACCTGTCACGGCTCATCGCAGAGGCTTGCCGGCACGGCGAATCACACCCTAATTTGCGGTGATGGTTTGCCCGGGGATCACAAGCTTCGTTCTTAGCCCGAAGACGTGGATAACAGCTATGACCGCTTCGACCTTGAACACTTGTCACACTTGTCGTTCCTTTCCTTTTGCGAACCCTGATCAGCCCAAAGCCGTCTGGTGGCAGCTCTTGGCTGATTATCACTGGCAAAATCTTCTGGTCCATTCCCGAACACGATAGAGGCGGCGCCCCTGCTCTTTTCCACTCGAGAAGGGTCCCACGATCACAGGAAAAGTGTCCAAAGTGGGTTGTTTCCCTGGACTCAGATCCGTGGTCCAACGGCTCGATTGGGACTACGACAAAGGCAAAATGAGAGATCTCTGGCCAAATCGGTGGGAGTTGCGGCGCCGCTCTCGTCATCCTGCGACCGCTGTGTTTCCCAAGCAGCCCCTAAGCGAATTTCAAAGGGTGCTTGTAGCGAACAAGTCGTGCCGCTTAGAGGCAGCGCATGCACACCCTGGGGATGCCCACCGAATCAGTCGCCGGGAGCATGGCGCGAACGTGGTTCAATTCAGAAGCGATCACAGCCAAGTGCACCAAAGAATAGACGATCTGATCTGGAAGTAACCTATCAAGACAGCCAGTTGAACAACTAGTAGAGCCGCTTATGTGCCTTGGGCCCTCCTCGTACTCGCTGGGCTCCCTGGACTCTGTGGTCTCCTGGGGTGGCCCCTCCCTCGTCCATACGCCATCAATGCCTATTGATGCCCGCTGGCCGCCATCCGGTGCCGATAGCCCACTTGGTCAATATCCATGCTCAAATTGAAACTGGCTTGAGGCGTTCTGGTGTGGGTGTTTCTGGTGAAGTTGTCGTCACAGAGGGCCCTACAAGCTGTCAATCCGAGAAGTGCAGTGCCAGAACAATCTTGGACTTTTGCCTGTGTCTGGAATCGAAAGCTACTGTACTGTACTGTACCTCTAGGAGTAGCTCCTCCCTTTCTCTCTCTTCTATTGTGTCCCCTCTAAGGCCCACTTGCTCATCTACCTACTAGACTCAGGAACCTTTGCCAGGCTTTACCGAGAGACCCTCCACCCCAGGCGAAAAATCAACAACCGTGCACCTGTCTTGTCCTTGCTATCCGCATACCTATCAATCCAAGCGCCCTCTATCATCCCAATTCCAGTCTGCTGCTCCGTCTATTCCGTCCTTAAGTGACTCTCGTTCAAACGCCGCGCATTATCCTCGACAGGCCCTGCCTCCCCAAAAAAGAGACTTTCAAGTATCTCAAACTCGGACTGCGCCCAAAAATTCCCACCTCTGCAAGTAATTCTCCCCCAGAGACAAACCACCACAACCACCACCACCACCCACTTGGTGTTCGACTCGGGAAAATTTGTTTTTACTTGCACTACCTGGTCAACATTCCATCACATACCAATACACCAGCGTTGTGTGCTTTGCCATTCCGTCCCTGCGCGTTCGCAGCAATGTTGTGCTGAGGAAAAGGTGCATGCAAGTCATTGCATCACCGTTCGCAAGTGGGCGGCCTGTATTCTTAGCCACCCTTCTTCGACCGTTTCCTCTCGCTCAATCAACTCCTACTATCGGTCCAACTATTAGACGAAAAGTGTGACATTATTATTACTTCAAGATGGATAATCAAGGTGGCGGAGGAGGAAATAACAATTCCAGCGACTTCGTGCGCAAACTGTACAAGTATGTCGAGCGTAGGGGCGTCATTTTCCGCCGACTTGTTGCTAATATGCCTTGCGCAGAATGCTTGAAGATCCCTCGTACTCTTCGGTAGTACGATGGGGCGACGACGGCGACAGTTTTGTCGTGCTTGAGAACGAAAAGTTCACCAAATCTATCCTGCCGAAACACTTCAAACACTCCAACTTTGCTAGTTTTGTACGCCAATTAAACAAATATGACTTCCACAAGGTGCGGCAGAACAACGAGGACGGTGGCATGTCGACCTATGGTGCCAATGCATGGGAGTTCCGGCACCCCGAATTCAAGGCAAACAGCAAAGACACCCTCGACAACATTCGGCGAAAGGCCCCCGCTCCTCGGAAGGCGTCAAACCTCAACGACGAACAAATACCCATACAACAGATCGATTTGATGAACCAGCAAATAGTAGCACAAGCACAACAGATCGAGTCGTTAGTTCAGACAAATAATCAACTACAGATGAACCACCAGATGGTGGTGCAAGAGCTTCTCCGGATACAAAAGACGGTCCTTAATCACGATCGCGTCATGCAGGATGTCATGACATTTTTGCATTCTGTAGATGCGAAGCAGCGAAGGGACAGCAAAGCACTTTTTGCGCCGCAAGCGGATCCCGCGCAGACGAGCACCACCCTGACCCCGACAAGCCAGACAATGCCCCAACAAGACGAAGACGTGCCGGCTTCTCCTCTACAACACGCCTCGAAGCTGTTGAGTGATCTCAACGCCGATGTCCAATTCAACATCTCCGGCTTGGAGCAGATGAACACCAGTATTGCGACGCCGCCTATTCATCAAGATCCCCGGCACATGCAATACAGGGGCCCCAGCTCTTCGAACTCGAGCGGGAGCATGGGATTCGTCAAGATGGAACCGTCTCAACTGGAGAACATCGTGTATCCGATGGGCACGAACAACGGTATCGACCCGATGTCCAGTGAATACATCCACAACATTCCCTACCCTATGCCTTCCAAAGATACCCCGCAAGACCCTCGGGCACAATTTGCCGATTCTCGCAAGAAGAGTGGGACAGCAGATCCTGGCTGGAGCCGGTCGCCGAGGATATTGCTGGTCGAAGATGACCCGACGTGTCGACAAATTGGTGGGAAGTTCCTGTATTCCTTCAACTGTGTGGTGGACTGTGCTTTTGACGGTCTCGAAGCCGTCAGTAAGATGCAAGACGGTAACAAGTACGACATTATATTGATGGATATCATCATGCCCAACCTCGACGGTGTATCTGCGTGTCACCTCATCCGTCAGTTCGATCGGACACCCATCGTTGCGATGACGTCCAACATCAGATCCGACGACATTCAGATGTATTTCCATCACGGCATGGACGATGTACTGCCGAAGCCGTTTACGCGCAAGTCTCTCCTCGACATGCTCGAAAAACATCTGATGCACCTGAAAAAGGTGCCGCACATGGAAGGCGCACTGACGGGCATTGCACCCCCAGCGGGCCTTTCCTCGACCGGTCACACCGTCCGCGATGACGGCTCGTCGGGGGCCTCCCCTGCCGGATCGACGGGCACCTGGAATTCCCCGAGTCAGTACTCTGGAGCGTCACCGGTGAACCCGAGCATGCACTTGGGGGCCGGCGGCGGTGGCGTGTTACCTCAACAGCAGCCACAGCAACAGCAACACTTTATCGACGCGAATGGCAACATTACAGCATTTCCAAATGGCCCTCAGACTCCGATGGGCATGAGACAAAGCGCCATGCAGAACCACGCCCACCACAGAAGGGGACCATCGGACCTGTCGGGTGGGATGGAAGTGGGCAACGCGAATAAACGCCAACGAATGTACGGTCCACAGCAAACAATGACGACCCCGATGAGGCTACAGTGATGGCTGTCTAGGTCTCTAGCCAAGAAGAAAGTTCTTCGTTTGAGCGATGAATTAAGATATACACACATTATAGTGTGGCAAGGTTGTTCCCGCCTTTGCGGCTCGATGCGACTCGGCGTGACATTCGGTTCGATTCGTGGACTAAAAGTCAAGCAACATGAACGACACGGGATTTGTTTTAACAAAACAACAAGATGAGATACACAGCAACCTTGATGGGAGGTTTACTATTACGACTTTGATGATGAAACATTTGTGCATTTGGAAGGAGGGAAAGGACGGAAAGAGAGGTACCCGAATGTTAACCTTGAGTTTGTTTCAAGGGCCAAAGAAAGGTGATGACGAGACGCATCGCCTGACACCAACACGTTTTTGTTTTGCGCATTTGCTTTTGCCAACGGTGGATGAAGGCCTGGTGGTTGTGGTAGGCTCGGTTTGACCAGTGTTTGCTCTTTTCGACTTGCGACTGATATGGCTCTGACATGGACTTTTTTTGTCGAGATCGAGATCGAGAAAGAGGGAGAGAGAGAGAGAGACACTTGGGGGTTTGGTTTTTGGATCAAATATACTGGAGCTGAAGAGATACAAGGGCGTAATCTCTTTCTGTCTCTCCCTCCTTCTCTCTCTCTCTCTTTGTGTGTGTTTGCAGATACCTACTCCGTACTATACCTTTATGCCATGTCGAACGCGTGCAGCAGCGGACTGGACAGGGTTTCACAAAATATTTTTTGTACAGAAGAGAAATCCTGACTACTCGGTATCTACCTTGACTACCTAGGTATCTTTGGTCTAATCGTTGCATGATATATGACAATACTACAGTTATAGTAAAGTGCTCTGTACCACTTCTGACGGAGAGCTTTTTTGATCTTGTCATGGTAAGATTATGATACCTACTCATTGACCTCTGGTAGTTCGTGACCGATGGTTGATGACCACCTATATACTCGTACCCAAGAGACACATAGGTAAACCTTTATGCGGTTGTGATTGGTACAGTATAATACACACTGCCTGCCTACCTACCTACCTACCTTCTAGGTGGTGTTTATGGGTAGGTGAGTCTGGAATAATCCCCATGGCTCTTTGACACGTCACCTAAACCTTTCCAGATGTTATCGCTTCCGGTCGTCCAAACGTCGGCGGTCCAACGACTTCAAAAGTCCTCTCGTGTCTGGCGAGACGACAAGAGCTCGTCAGATTCCGCCGGCGTGAGCCCCCAAGAGGGTTTCAATCACATCCGACACCAATCTTTGTCTTTTGCTCGTACACGACTGGCTTGACATTCTCCATCTTTTGAATCTCCATTTCCAACTCACATGCCCATCTTTTCCTTCTCCTTCTCCCACTGTTCCGGCGTCAGGCATTTCGGGGTCCAGGCGTGTATGGCGGCGATCTCGGCCTTGAGGGCGTTGTTGACCAAGCGGTGTCGGGCGAGGAGGGTCTTTTTTTCAAACTCGGGAGAGACGATGATGGCGTTGAAGGCTTGACCGCAACCTCCCGACATGTCCTCGATGGAAACGTGGGTCGCGCCGATGGTCGCTTTTAGTTTTTCGGTCAATGAGTCCGCGGTGACGCCAGAACTCGCGGCGGTCTCGGCGGCGGCCGTGTCTGTCTGTGCGGCCATGGGGGAGGTTTGTCGATTTGGAGTCGTGGTCGAGAGAGGACGATTAAGAACAAGAAAGTTGCCCCGCGGATGGATACCTTGAGAAGATGGACGGGACAGACGGAGGAGGGACAGTCGCGATGTAGATGTGGATGTCGACGCTGGAGATTTTGATAGTGCTCTACGGGCGAGGGCCAAGGGTATACAGACAGTCATGAACGGTGACTATCGCGCGGGAATGAAAAAAAAAGGTCGATATGGAGAGAGAGAGGTGAGGTAGTTGGGAGGTTGAGAGGGTGAACGAAAAAGGGCTCGTGAGAGGTTGGTTGAGCAATCCCGGTCGTAATTAAAAACTTTTTTGAAGCTCCTTGTAATTTTTTGGTTGGATGTTTTGCTATACAGTATTGTAGGTAAAGGTAGGTAGGTAGTCGTCAAGGTGTTTGCTCCAGAGGGTCGGAAGGTGGTTTGAAATCAGATTTCGGACGATGATTAGATTACTTTTAGCCTGTAGTACCGAGTATATACTCCGTACGGGTGTTCTCGTATGAAGTACGGGGTACCTAAACTGTAGTTAAAGCAAGACTAAAAAAAACTGCGTCATTGGAGAAAAGAGACGAATTCGACGAAACACCAAACAAAACTTGCCCTTTGTACCCAATCTACAATACAACACCACCACACAGACATATCCACACAGAAATGTACTTCATACTTGACTTCTCCAGGACCTAAAGTACCCGGTCGCACAAGTTTCGTGTATTCCTCCTCATGCTGTGCGAGCTACTTCCTCGAGCTAGACCAATCTCTCGGTATTGTATCACAAAGAGCGTCTTCCGCAGCACCATCCGCAACATGAATACTTCCAACACCACCTACAATGTCTCCCCCTTCACCAGCGCAGTGGTCTCGTCCATGCGACGGCTCTATCCCGAATACCTCGCCGACAAATCCTTTGACAACACTGGCTTCCTAGTCCAAGCTCCTTTCCTCCCTACCCGTCCTCGCAATCGCAATTCCGTCCTTTTGACCGTCGACCTCACTCGAGCCGTCGCCGACGAGGCCATCGAGAATGGACATTCCATTGTCGTCGCATATCATCCTATCATCTTTCGTGGTCTGAAATCCATCACCACAGACGACTCGCAACAATTGTCAATGACCCTGCTGCTCGCGCACGGCATCAGCGTGTACTGCCCGCATACCGCGGTAGATACGGTCCCCGATGGGATGGCAGATTGGCTATGCGACATTGTCACGGGAAAGACCGAAACACCTGAAGATCACGCACACACCGCGACATATTCGTCATCCCTTCCGTCCGAAACTGAAGTCACCACCACCGACGACGACGAGAACGACAACGACGACGATTCGGATGCCAGTGCGCCCTCTCACCCGTCGACGAAACCCACCTCTCCATCCGCCGCTGACCACGACGACCCATTCACGTCCACAGAAACACCCAAGCCCAACAAGAACAAGAAGCTGAGACTGTTCAGGCCGCACTCGCACAGGACGTATTCAAAGCCCACATACCCCCGACCGACCGAGGACTTTCAGCCCTCGGTACTGTCGCATACAAGAAGCGTCATCACGCCTTCACCGCGTGGGGCGCTAGACGAGGCAAACCGGTTCGTCGCATCAGACACAGACATCTACCACCCCGACAACACCGGCGCAGGCAGGCTGATTGAGTTCGCCGAACCACAACCCCTGACCGTCCTCATCACCCGCATCGCGCACGCCATCGGGTTGCCCAAGGGTTTCGCCGTCGCTGTGCCGCAGGGCAAGAACCTGGAAGAGATTGACATTGCGAGCGTGGCGACCTGTCCCGGCAGTGGGGGCAGCGTCGTGAGGGGGTGTCGTGCGGATCTCGTCTTTACCGGCGAACTGAGCCACCATGAAGCCCTGGCCGTGACGGAGAGGGGAGGGTGCGTGATCAGCTTGTTCCACACCAATTCCGAACGAGGGTACCTGTGGACGGTCATGAGGGAGAAGTTGGAGAACGAGGTCCGGGAAGAATGGGCCCGGGTGAGGAGTGAGGAAGGAGCAAAGAGTGGGCTCGACGGTGAGATCAAGGACATGCTGCGAGACGAGAGTGTCGAGGTCGTGGTGAGTGAACGCGACAGGGATCCGTATGGGATTGTCGTGTTGGAAGAGACGGCGGTGGAAGGAGTAAGGATTGGTGGTTCTGGATCGAGTGGTTGAAAGGACCGAGAGTTACTTGGGTGTCTCTTCACCTGTCGTGGCACTCCCCTGGAAACTTCACCGTCTGATACCGGAGTGGGTTTGAGAACGGAACAACCAAGACATTGACCGAGTTCAAGCGCTTTCCACAGTATGCAATTTGCACCACCCGCAAGTGTTTACAAGACGTCTAGACTTGTTGACAGCCTTGGATTGCCTTGGATTACCTCGGATGCAGCATGATGCTCATCTCCAACCAAGCCTCAAAGACAGGGGCACGATCTTGGTTGGGTTCACAGCGCCGTTTTTGATTGACACAAGAAAGAATCTATCGACTTTGTCAAAACACTTTATCAAGTCAGTTCGAGGCACACCGAACGGCATTGAGAATGGCGTGTTTCACCAAACTCGACAATCCCATCTATACAGTGACCTAGTACGTGATGATGGTGTGGAAGTACGAGAAGTACACAGTATACCTAGGTAGGCATATATTGCTAAAGGCGACTACTCGGTACAGATGCTGGGGCAAGAGGCAAGAGGATCACGTTCATTTTGTTTCTATTGTATCATTTTTTTTCTTGTGTCTGATGTAAGACTGATACCCCATTACGAGATGTAGCTCGTCCTGCTTTCTCGGTAGGCATCGAATAGCTAGCTGCTGTAGATTACAGTCTCTTTTCATTCCTGATTTTTCCCTCTTTTATTTTCTGTTTCCGAAAAAAGAAAAGAATCCAACAAATCCTTGTCCCGTGGTCTTTTTTATAAAGTAAGTAATATATACTATCCCTTCCAACATCATCAGCGGGCCTCGGAATGTTTCTTCCCCCTCCATTTCTTTCCAAGTCGGGAGGAGGATGATGATCTATTGTTGCATAGTTGAAGAGCTGATGTGATGCCTGTAGACGAAACTTCTGGCTCGCTTGCCGTAGATGTACCTGGAGAGAGGAGTGTGTGAGCTGACTGGATTGTTCCCAAGGGGGTGACAGCGAGGCACTTACATTGGAATGGTCAAAAGGGTGACTCCGATCGTGATGCCACCAATGACGAAAAACACGTTTCTCACGCCCTGGCTCGCGACCCAACCGTTGAGGTAAAAGGTCAAGCCGAAGGCGAAGAAATTCTTGATAAAGTTCATGACGGCAAAAGCCTCTCCGGCCTGCTCACGATGGCAGTCCACCACGTAGGTGACGACGGAAGTGGTCCCCAGTTGGACGCCCAGGTTGATCAGGCCGAGGCAGACCACGACGGGGATGGGCCACGGGGCTCCATCGTGTGCGGCTTGTCCCCAACCGAAGAATCCGGTGGCGGTGAAGAGGACATATGTCACCATGATGGGGAGGCGGAACTCGGGTTCTTGAGACAGCACGCACGTTAGCAACGTCCATGACATGATAAGAGGAGGGGAGGGGGGGTTTCTCCCCCCGAAGAAAAAACAAGTGATTCGAGGTGTGATGATTGTGCTTACCGAAAGTACCCTTGTTGTGCCTAGACATCAGTTTCGCGACACCGTCGATTGCTGGACCGGCGACAAGAGTTCCGAGAAGAGACGCCACAAACGAGGACACGTTCGTGGCTCCCACAGAAACGACCGGGAAGTTGTAGGGAGGGGCGGAGAAAATCTGAGACAACGTGATGGAGATGCCGACCAGCCATGAGATACAGGTCGTGAACAAAAGAGTCGCCCACAGTACGACCGGGGAGCCAAGCAACTGGAACGGGTGGCTGAGAGTTTTCCAGAAAGAGACGTGGTTGACGTAGCCAGAGTAAGGAAGCATCTCTTTGGCGAACGAGATCTTTTCCTCGTTTTGAGGAGGAGAAGAAGCGGGTGCGTCAGTCTCGTTTTCGTCTTTCTCGACCATCTGGACGCTCGCTTTGGTTTCGTTGACGGTGACCTGGGCTGTGTTAATAGTTTGGACCGAAGAATGATGTGGTGGGTTGTGGCTTACGTTGTGGGCACTCGTGTCAATATTCAAAGAGCTTGAACGTTTGAAGGCGGTCTCTGGCATGAAGAAGAAGGTCAGGATCAGTTGAAGGACGAATGCGCCGCCCATGGCATATAAGCAAATCTTGTAGGAGCCGTATTGAATGATGGGTCCAGCTAGAGTTTTCGGTCAGCTCTCTCAAGTTTTGGAGTGGGGAGATTATGGCAAGTATTCTCACCGATAGGAGGACCAAGATTGATGCCACCAAGAACACCCAAGTTGAACAAAGCAGTGTAGAAACCACGCTCGTGAACGAACCTATTCCAAATTGTCAGTCCTGCGGCTCACTTCCTGACTTCCTTGGACTCTTGACGTACCAAATATCAGCGATCGAGGCAGGGATAAGAGCCTCCATCGGAGCCATGCAGAAGCCCTGGACCACACGAGCGGCAACGAGCGCAGGGAACGACTTGGCCGCCGCTGCCCAGAAACAGGTGACCACAAGGCCGACACAGGTGGCAAGGTAGATGGGTCGCTTGCCATATTTGACTGCGAGTGCATTGCAGATGACACTACCCACGGCAATGGCACAGATGAGACCTCCTTGGAATCCGGAAATGAGTTTGTTCAGGGGGACATCGATTTCTGCCGCGAGGGGGACGAACGCAGCACCGAGGAGAGGGCCAATGGCTAAAAGAGGCATATCAGTTGAGGTCCTCAAGACGTTGGATCCATCATCCAGGTATGTTTACCTCCGACACAGCCACAACCGTACGCGAAAGTCGCGGCAAAAGCGTACTTCTTGAACTTCGGCCAGTTGTAGGGGTCATTGATCGAGTCTGAAGGCTGAGGGACCAACACGATCTTTCCACTAGGATCATGCTTCAGCATGGTCGGGTCGACACCGACGATCTCGGTGTCAAGGCGACCGAGGTCGGATAACGGTGCGGTACCGGGCACATGCTCGAGTTTGTGGTCTTCGATGATACCTAGAGGCATTTTGATGATGGGCAAGTTTCGTTTCTTTCAGGTTGAACAAGGAGGAGAAGGAAAGTTTTGCACAATGCGTGTCGTGAGAAGATGGATCTTGAAAAAAGAGGTCCAAGGGCCCTCCTAATGTACATGAGACGTCTTGCTGGCAGTGAAGTCTAGAGCCACTGTAGATGCATCAACAGATCCTGTCCATATCCACCACTCCACGATCTCAGGAAAAATCCCATTTCTTCAGCGATCCCCGCGGGGCGTAGTTTAAGCAGTCAGATGTCCCTATAGCTTAATCATCTCTTTTAATTGGCTTTGAGCCATGGCCATTCACAGTGAGTCAGTGGCCAGTCAAGCAAGCAATGGTGAGAAAGATTAACGAGGCTGCCGGCCCAGCGGAATCCGAAGTGGGTAAAGTATTGGCAGTCGATCGGTGTACCCCCTTTAAGATGATAGGGGTTTTTTCCGGGGGCTATCCGTATGTCAAGGTCTTGGATTTCCTTCAATATTCGGGGGTGATTCCGGGTATACTTGGATGAGTGCCTTGTCCGAAGCATGTCGCTAGGCCGGAAATATGTATCCTCTGTCCAGAAAGTTTGACGCACTTGGCGCGTATTCGCGTAGTCTGAGTAGGTGAGTAGACACTTTTCACCTAGGGGTCTTCCGGAATTTACCCTCCCTCCTCAAGAGATCAGCTAGACGCGTCGGCTTTAGAAGATTCGACGAGTCGCAGTCGACATGAAATGCGGAGGTGCCCCAATCGCAACGACCTGCCTTTCCAATGTTGCATTATGCCATTAGCATAATTACAGCCGTAGTCGTGCGCACAATCGGGGCGGAAGATTGCTAGAAGCTGGAGGCGCATTCTCTTCACGGAGACTGCTGGGGTCCCAAACAGGCTCGGAGATCCCTGCCGTGGCGTTTGTGAGCCGTGGAATCTCCATTTTCGCACGGCCTCAAGAATGGAGCCCACTTTAGAAAGCCGGTCAAGGTGAACTCTGGAAGAAGACGGTAAAAACAGGAAGAACAAACCAGAAGGAGAGGACCACACAACGGCGAAAGAGGAAGCGAGCCTTGCTCAACAAAACAGTCCTCCTCCAGCAGATCCGTATGCGGATTCAAATTCAAGAGCAGACAGATGACATTCTTTCCAGACGCTCAATGGAAGCGGAACCGGGTCCTGATTAGGCAGTCGGTGTTGTGCTCAGGGAGAGTTCACTCACTCACTAGGAGAAAACCCGTATCATATGGATGTTAGGCTTTTCATCTCGAATGACTAAGGTAGTATTTCTTGACAAAATCAAAAATTCTGTTCTCCGTCGTGTTCTTGTGATTGATTGCCTGCCGCTTTGCTCGGTCTCAGCTCACAATGCCCACGTTGGCTACAAGTTCGGATGGTAGAAAAATGTTGACATGTAGCAGAAAGCATGAAAGTTAAAGGCCAAACAAAAGAAGCATCAACGTCTACAGGATTCGCACCTTTGCCTCCGAAGATAATATGTGGACTGGAAAGGAGGAGGGAAAGAGTACTCGTACTCGTATCCGTACGGTGACTTTCCAAGACTTATGCAATGCCTTAGTCAGCAGTAGAGCAGCATTGTAGCCGATATACCGACATCGACATCACGACATGCTGAACTTGTATCCGTACCCGTACCTGAACAACAATTAACACACGTCTAGATCGTTTCCTATTACCGATAACTGTGAACATCGTACTCCAATCATGCCCCCTCCAAGCAGCGAAGGAGTAGAATACTACGACATTCCCGACTTTAGTTTTTCCAACGGGACGACTCTTCACGATGTGCGGGTGGCATATCGCAGCTTCAACCCGTCATCGACAGCGGGGGTGGTCTTGATCCCGACATGCTACGGAGGCCACATCAACACGACACTCACGTTCACCTCCGAGCCGCATGACGCCCTTGCGCCTTACCATGTGATCGTCGTCGCGATGCTGGGCAACGGCGAGAGCTCGTCTCCTTCGAACAAGGCATTCTTTCCGCGCCCGGGCGAGCTCCGGTACCAAGACACCGTCAGGGCCCAGCACGCCCTGCTGACGTCGCCGAAGTTGAACGTCACGTCCCTTGAGGCCGTCATCGGGTTTAGCATGGGCGGCCAACAGGCGTACCACTGGGCCGTCATGTATCCGGACTTTGTGAAGCGGATCGTGCCCATCTGCTCGTCGGCCCGGACGAGCCTGCACAACTACGCCTTTCTCGAGGGCCCCGTGGCCGCCCTTAGTAATTCCATCGACTACATCGCCTGGAAGGCCATGAAGACCAAGGTCGCCAACGGGGAGGACGTCGGTGCGAACCTGAAGGAGGTCACGCCGAAGCACGGCCTGGGCGCCTTCGCGAGGGCCTACGCCGCATGGCTGACGAGCACCCGCTGGTTCCGGGACCGCGAGTTCAGGAACGCCGGCGTCTTTGCTGCCGACTCCATCGAAGAGTGGATGCAGAAGAGGGAGGAGTCGATGATGTCCTGGGACGCCGACGACCTTCTCGCCCTCGCGAGGATGTGGCAGATGGGCGACGTGGGTTTGGTCGGTGGCGACGACGACACGAGGCTGACCCAGCTCGGTGGCGCCGTGCCCGATGATGGCTTGTACGTCAAGGCGCTCGAGGGCATCAAGGCCAAGGTACTTCTCATGCCGTGTCGGACCGACCAGTATTTCCCTCCAGAGGACTCAGAGATTGAAGTCAAGCATCTCAAGCGTGGATCCCTGGCTGTCATAGAATCCACCTGGGGTCATACTGCAGGTGGAGGATTGAATGCGAAAGATGTGGAGTTCATGAATGGCAAGATATCGGGCTTCATGAAAGAATAATGGAACGAATGACAGCGATGATGACATTGATGTTGACAATGGAATTGGTTTATTGAAGCCTACTATGGAATGATGAAGTTTGTCTCTTATCAACAACACCTTTTACATTGTCCTTGCTCACTTTTTGGATCTACAGTACGAGTACCAGTCTGCTTATGCAATCATGAGTGCACTGCACTACTTTACCTAGGCATGGAAAGAGGTATCTAGGGAAAAAAATTGAAACTATGCCACATCAGACACAACTCCTTGCCAAATATGCGTATTCATCGTAATATGTGCCCAAGAGGCAACCCAAATTGGCCCATGCATGCATCCTCGAAAAAAAAAGAAAAACATTCACATCCGTATACTAAATTGCTCATTACCATCTTCAGAAGAATAGGATACCCAAGGAAACAACAGCGGGTGTACCTATACCGAGGTAGATATACTTCATCTCAGTCGTCGTAATTCTGCACCTGCCATGACAGTATCATCATCCACAAAAACAGCACGGCCAGGATGATGGACCAAGCAAACGAAGCTTTCCAACATGAACATATGTTGTTCTGTGTCAGCCATGCCAGAGTTTCTATCGAGACCCCGTGGTATTGTTGGTTGTTGACGTAGTTGTTGCAATTGCTGTTGACGTTGCCGTTGCCGTAAAGCTGGATGGCCGTCTCGATGAGCGTCGTCACCCACAGCACAAACAGGATAAACGAGCCGAGTAATATCCCGCCAGGTATCAGCATGCGCCGTGGAGCGAGGATGAGGATGATGATGAGGAACAAGATGGTAAGGCCCCCGGCGACGACAGCGAATGTAAATAGCCTGGAAGAGAGAGAGAGAGAGATGTCAACACGGGATGATCATCCGAGGGCGTGGAAGTACGGAAAAAGAAAGAGAAGCGCAAGGACCAGGGATGGGACTGTGCGTGCGTGCTTACCAGGGCACTCCGACTCTTAATTGATTCTGGACTGATATGAACCATGCATTTATTCCCAACACTGTGGCTGCTCCTGCGAGGACGATGAAGATCCACAGGTTGAGCTGGACTTCTGGCCATCTGTACCGTCGTCGCGTCTCACGCACGTATATTTCTGTACCCGCCATGACGGTGGCTTTTGGGAGGAGAGCGCGCTGGTCGCTTGATGATTTGTGTAGGGTCTCTGGAAGGAGAGATGTGTCTCTTGTCACAACAAAGTCGTGAGGTTGCGCCGCGAGTTACTGTGGTAATAGTGTTTTCCTTTTTCGGGGAGGGAGGGACCCTTGAGATTTGTGTTTCGAACTTGGACAAGGGTGGGAAGGGTATGGAAGAAGTGTTAAGCCAATGCTTTTGTTGAGTACATCATGTCCGACAGAATGACGCTATATATGAAGAGTGACATGGGTTGGGCTGCAAGACCAAAGCGCAGGTACCTGAAGGAGAGACGTGGAAGATGAGATGAGATGGTGTGGTGTGGTGCTACCTGTACATCCGGGTGCAATGCTTCAAATGGTCGCCGAACACGCAGCAACAATTGTTTGGGTGTCGATATGTGGAGAGGGTCGATTGGGCAACGCAAATGACAACAATGACCAAGGACTGACGCAGTTTACCAGCTAATGAGGGGAGCTTAAGGGTTTAGCTAAGACACGCCGGAGAGGAATGCCTGAGGAGACTATTTACCGAGTTTTACACAGTACCAGTATGGAGCTCCTTAGGCTTTGGGTTAGTGCCCGGAGCCTGGAAAATCTACTTGTTTGGGTCCCCCCAGCGAAGGGAGAGAGACGCTGTCATTGAAAACACACTGCGCCATTCAGACACGTCGGCCTTTATACAGACACGTACAACATACTGCAAAGTGTCTCAAAACTCTTGATCGTGTCTATGAGTACAAATACAATACTCGAGGTCTACTACTAGCCTATAGTAGGTAGCATGTTCAGAGACCGACTTAGTCTAGGGAGACAGACCACCCGGCTGTTCAGATGATACCTTCCTTTATTCACTCGTAAACTGTCGAGAGAGAACACGTGTATGGCATGAGATGTGATTCTACCGCAAATCTCTGTCTTGATACATGTACACATAGCATTGGTCGCATTAGAATAATGTTTTCTTGTCGTGATACCTCTGACAAAACTCAGTGTGCTGTTCCCGTATTTTGTTCTAGGATTTGGTTGCTGGGCAACAAGACTGTACGGCATCAGTAAATGCGGGTTGTCGACCATTCGTCCACAAACCGACCACGAAACCTTGTCAGCGCCAACATCCTCAACATTGCACTGCACACTCACTTCAAGATGAGCGTCAGAGTTGTAGCCCGGGTTCGACCTCTTCTCAAGTCAGAGCTCGAAAAAGATCAGATTGTTACCAGCCATGCCGTGACAGATGGTGGACCAACAATTGTCAAAATACCCAACCCCAAGAACTTCGCCGAAGAGTTCAGTTTCCAATTCAACAGTGTCTATGAGCAGGAATCTACTCAGCAAGAACTATTTGAAGCTGAAGGTACTACATGTCGCGTGATTGTCGCGCGCCACAGCTGATCGTGTATAATAGTCGCACCAACCATCAAACACCTCTTCCTCGGCTACGATGTCACAATTTTCGCATATGGCTCGACTGGTACCGGGAAGACGCACACAATGCGTGGTGGAAAATCACTGGCAGACCGGGGCATGATTCCACGAATGCTCAGCAACATATACAGAAAGAGTAGAGCTCTGGAGAAAAGCACCAACGGCGACACGAATGCAACAGTTTCAATGAGCTACTACGAAATATACAATGACCGAGTGTATGACCTTTTCGAGCCGCCGGACAAGCGAACACCAACGGGTCTACCCATCAGAGAGGCTGAAGGTGGCAAGACCGTCGTTGTTGGGTTAACAGAAGTTCCCTGTGGTTCGCTGAAAGATTTCGAGATCCTTTACGACAAAGCCAACGCCAACCGTAGTACTGGAGCCACCAAGCTCAACGCTCATTCATCTCGCTCACACGCCATTCTATGTGTCAAACTAACGGTTACAAGTCCAACGGAAACAAGAGTCAGCATGGCGTCTGCTATTGATCTGGCTGGCTCGGAGGACAATCGTCGGACCGGAAATGGCAAGGACAGAATGGTCGAGTCTGCAAGCATCAACAAGTCACTCTTCGTACTCGCTCAATGTGTGGAAGCCATCGGAAAGAAACAACATCGCATTCCGTATCGAGAATCCAAAATGACCCGGATTCTGTCACTCGGACAGAACAATGGCTTTACTGTCATGATCCTCAATCTAGCGCCCGTCAAAGCATTCCACCTCGACACGTTAAGTTCGTTGAACTTTGCCAATCGCACAAAGAAGATCGAAGTTCGCGAGGTCGAGAATGATCCCGTCTTTAAAGGTCCACCGCGACAAGTTCCTGGAGCGTCTCTAGGTGGTCCAACAATACAACGCCAGCCACTTCGGCCGCTCACACACAGCATCAATGTGAATCTGATAGCCAACAAGGACGCCCCCAGCAAGAATGAGAAACCACCAAAAGCATTTTCTGTGTACTCCGATCGCTACAAGCCCTCCATCCCAAAGCCAGTGCCGCAGAAATCTCCACCCTTGAAACGCACAGCAGACATCGCCTTCAGCGGCTCCTCTCGACCAGCCAAAGCCTCTCGGCCAACACCAAGCTTCATTCGCCGTGCACCGGAACCAGCCAATCTGACAAAGGCGTCAATTGAAACTCTTGTAGAGCAAAAAGTATCCGAGATTCTGGCTGCGCGTGCTTTGAACGCTCCTGATCCTCAACCCACAAAGACGATATCTGAAGAAGTCCAACGCCGTCTGGACAGCATCGAGAAACGTCTCGAAGGACAAGAAGGAGAGCGTGCGGAAGGCCTGAGTTATCTATTTATGGCAAAACAACATCAAGCTCGCGGCGAAGATGGCAGTGCGTTGAAGATGTACGAGTTGGCACGACCTTACTTCCCCGACAATCAAAAGCTGGCCAGCAAGATAGAGAGATTGAGGGAGAGGATGGCTCGGAAACGAGATGAAGACGAAGAGTCAAGCCTTAGGTCCAAGGAGACAGTGGTGAAGGATACCAGTGCCCGGAGTCGGAACAACGCGCACGACGACGACGACGACGACGACGACGACGAGAGCTACCATGATGACGGCGAAGGCGACGGCGAATCAGCGTACAACGACTACGATGAGGAGGATTATGAGGATGACGGCTTTCGGCGCGCAGGTCGGTCGAGGAAACTCGCCAAGGCGAAACGGGAGCGGAAACATGTCTCTTCGCCAGATCCAATCGGTCATCAGGACGGCGATATTGGCGTCTTGACTCCCCGCACAAAATATCTCATCGACGTGCTCAATAGCCGAGATGTGACGAGGATCAAGTCTCTGAGTGGTCTTGGAGCGAAGAGGGCAGAGGGCATCGTCGACTTTCTCCACGGAGATGGCAATAATGATGACGGTTGTGAAGGTGCTGGCGGTGGCATGATTCTACATTCTTGGAACGATTTGACGAGGCTACGTGGTGTAGGGAAGAAGACTCTCGAGACCATGAGGGAAGGTGTTGTTGTATGATTGTATGGTGGCCGACTCTTCTGTTTTTTCTCCTCGCGGCGGTGTTGATATCATTTTCTTGATTCTATTCGGCATAGCGAGGAGCGTTGGAATTGGCCGGCGGTATTGCTTCGGTGGTGAAAATGCACTGATGTTGATATCCATAACCTAGGGGGCTTTTCTCTCTCTCGTCGAGTACCTTGTGCTTCCAGACACACTTTGATGTCACTGCTTTTATTGTTGACGGTATTTTTGACAGTAATCTTTGGTACAACTAGAAGTACTATTCACGATACGTACCCGGACTGGTTTTTGATCTCGGTATTGTGTATATAATGCTTCTCGTATTCGTACTACCTGTTGTGACTGAAGGAAGGTTTTTGGCTTCACCTAATTAATGGCCATTTACGGGTTGATCCCTTGGGCCTCCTTGCCGTCTTTAACCCCCATCTCCGCGCTGGAGCCTTGGGCTATCTCTCTTTAGAGCATTGGCAAAACGGTTCGTGTCGTTGCCCACCCATGGACCCTTGAAATGACCAATTATGCTGGTTCGAGTAAGTTTAAAACGATCTACCATACACCGACGTTTGCAGTACGGAGTACATATATGGTTGAGTCCGCCCAACCTAGTTGCTTTCCATCCATACTCCGTATTGAAAACCCATCTGTCATATCAACTGGCAAAGTGAAACACTATCCGACATCGTTTCCTCAATATGACCACCACCAAATGGACACCTCCTCCCAATGGTCATCCTTGTTGGATCAATGTCTTTGCGACCGACGTTCAACGAGGTGAGGAGTATTCTCGGCCCTTCCAGCATTCCCCCTTCCTCTTTGGTCTTTCTTTTTTTTCGTTTCCAAATATCACTCACACGGTCGCTTTCGGTAGCACGTACCTTTTATCATTCGGTTTTTGACTGGAAATTCCGCGATTCCACCACACGTATGGACGGTACCGAGGAGGATCCCACGAAAATAGTTCACTTCTCCTTCGGTGACGGTTGCCCCGGAGGCGGGATCACCAAAGTCGATCAGGTCGTGAAGACCAACGGGAAAGGTGGTGTTGTTTTGTACTTGATGGTCGATGACCTGGAAGGGGCGATGAAGGTATGATTCTCTTACAGTTCTTACTTGGGGGTATATCCCTTGGACACAAGTTTATTGGTTCGGTCGTGTTGTGCTTTGACGTCTGCTTGTCTAATTGCTGTATGACACTGACACCACCCTCCTTGGCCCGTTCTTGTAGAAAATCGTCGATGCAGGAGGTAAAAAAGTGACCGAGGTCGAACCTGAAGGGAAGTTTGCCTTGACACAAAATTTCGAGGATACCGAAGGGAATTATTTTGGATTGTATCAGATCAAGTAGTTGATTTCCATTTACAAATCGCACTGACAAATTTCGATCTCTCTCTCTCTCTCTCTCTCTCTCTCTCTCTCTCGGTGGTCAATTGATTTTTCTTCTACATTTTGTGGCTCGAGGCCTCACCTACCGTCAGTCAGTCTTTGTCAAGGTTATCTGACTTTTGGTGAAGTTGTTGTTGAATACCCCCCCCCTCCACACCCAAATGGGGCTAGAGGATATTTTGTTCTTCGCCTATCCTTCCCAGAGCGCGCCTAGTGCAAGGCCCCGATGCGCCCTAAAATTTGTAGACGTGGATTATTAGTGGTTACGAATACGGGGAAGGGACCTGAGTCTGTATTCTCGGTCAACCACCTACGTAACTTTTTTCTCATTGAATCCGAGTTTGTTGTTACCCCCGTTTACGTTTTGGCAAACAGAAAAAGGTACAGCATTCTATGAGTGACGGAGTATTATTACATCGTGCATTTCATGTGTTTTGACTTTTTACGGGATAGGCAACCATCCAAGGGTAAAACTATTGAAATGCTCTATTGTCTCCGTACTGCGTGTTTTCAAACTACCCAAGATACCTCCCCCCCAGAAGGTATCATTGGAGCTATTCTTTAAGTATTACCTTGTACTTGTCCTCGGTCATCGAAAAAGGTACAAGGGTACACGGTGAAAGGTCACCGCGCTTTCTCCCTTTTTAGATTGTTACGTTCCGTACTTCAATGTGCATCAGAAGTATGAAAAGGTTCTGGATGAGTACCCCAAGTTGTATCCTCTTTATCATCCTAACCTCACCTTTAGGGTATATACCCAAGTATCATCGTTATTGTCACATTTCTGATACTATTTCTTACATTATAAAGAATCAAAATTGTCAATTGAAAGGTACTAGAAAACTATCTCTTATTACAACTACTACACGGTAACTCGGTACGCACTACTTGCCTATACTATACACGAGTACAAAAACAAAAAACAAAAAACCAAAAACAAAAAACAAAAAACAAAAATGTCAATCACTTTCCACTCCGTCATTCCCATCCTACGCATCTTTGACGTTTCCAAGGCCGAGGAATTTTATCGAGACTATTTGGGGTTCAAGACCGACTGGGACCATCGGTTCGAGGATGGTTTACCTCTGTACCGACAGGTTTCTAGAGGTGGACTGGTCCTTCACTTGAGCGAACACCACGGGGACGGAAGTCCGGGTGTACACGTCAGGATCGACATGACCGGCATCTCCGAGTTTCATGCCGAGCTCAAAACGAAAAACTATCGTTACATGAAGCCGGGCCTGGACGACCAGAATTCTCCTTCGGGTCGGAGGGAAATGACGGTCATCGATCCCTTTGGAAATCAGTTGACATTTGTCGAGAAAGAACAATAGTAACGGAAAGTGACGACCATCAAAAGAAGCGAGGACACCGACAACGACAATCAATCTTTTGAACGTAACACCAGTTGTACACACGGGTAGAGTAGCGACGGGAGTCAGCAGGAGCGCCGAGTGTCTGGTGGCCTTGATGTCCGACCAACCAGACAGGGAGCACAAATCAAGGATGTCGCGACAATTGGAAGTCTGGCAGATACAAGTATCATACAAAGTGTAAAGCTCATGTTCAAATGTTTGCAAGTTGATGAGGGAGGAGTAACGTTGTAAGAATTGACATTCAACCACCCAAATATAAAGTCCTTAACCAAATAATGCGTCACAAACGTACAATCCCAACACCTTGGTATAGTGTACTTTGTTCTCGACAAGGTACAAGACCCTACGGTCTGCCTTGGGTTTCGGGCTTTGCTCCTCTTCCTCGTCGTCAAAGTCTCGCTTTCCCAGGTCCAAACACGCGAGATACTTGAGATCCACACCATCATGGGCGGCGTAGTCCAACTCGGTGCCCTTGCGTACATCCAGCGTGATCAGATGTTCGCCAGTACTGCTGAGAACCTTCAGGATGATGAAACCACTCACGAGCATGGTGGAAAGTTGGGCCGGTACGTCGATCGAGAAACCGTCAGACCCGAGACCGTCGGGCTTCCTGGAGAACATGCCGTTGTAAGGGCCCCTCGTCACCACGGTGGTGTTTCGCTCGTCGTAGAGCAACTTCGTGAGGATGAACTGAGCGTCAACGCCGGTGACCTCGGCGAGATCCGAGACCGACTTGCACACCACCCGTCCGTGCAAGAAGTCGTGCCAGGGCCATTCCGTCACGTATCGGGTTTTGGCCACGATGAGAATCGCGCCGACAATGAGCCAGGTGAAGGTGGTGATCTGGAAAGGATCGACCCCGACGATTTCGTTCCGGACAACAAAAGGGATCGCCAGTCCACCGCCGAGGACAAGTGCGCAGAGCACCATGATCGCCATGATGTACCCTGTACATCGAACCGTCACCGAAGTTTCCGCAAAGACCCAAGACTGCATTCGTTTCTCCTCCTTGACGTATTGTTGGACAACTTGCATTTCCTTTTTCGTGTCGACCGGCTGGGATTGATCAAGCAAAGGGAGCTCTTGCCGGCAGGTCCTGTCGAGACCCAATTGTGTGCCCGCTGGTCTACGTCAGTTAAGCTGCAACGATTAGAGGACCAAAAACAAAACCACAAACATACCACGAATCCGTTTGGAGAACAGGTCGCCCGAGACGGGGATGGTCTCGGGATCATTATACCATTGATCCGTGAAGCCAAGTCGACGCTTCCGACTCAAGTAGTCTGCGGTCGCGACCACAAATTTGGCCTGGAAATGTTTCGGGGCAAACTGAAAAACAGGATCTTCTTCTTCCGAATTCACGGAGATGTTGCTGATCATCTTGAGCATCCGGTCGGAGACGTACGACGTCGAAAGTGAAAGCAGGATCAAAGTGGATATGACTTCGTCGGCGCTCGATGTTTGTAAAGACTTCTCGACCGTGTGTTGTTCCTTACGGCCCTCGGCCCATCGCCACCTGACGAGCGCTTTCTCTTGGCTATTGTCCGGCTGCTCATGTCTCTTGAGTGCTTCTACAACTTCGAGCAGGAGTTTGAGCACCACGTAAATGCAATTGATGCTCTGAGCTTGCGAGGTCGCAAACACATCTCCATCACGATCTGCGCTGAGGGTGGTCAGAGAATGGGAAAGGCCCACCTCGTAGACGACGGTACAGATCTCAAAGGTGCTAGGCGCTGTCAAGAACCACTGAGTAGAGTACAGGCCTAGTATACACGACCTGAAGATCGAATCAAGCCAGACTCGTACCATACCGTTGTAACTGAAGTAGAGTTGAGTTGCATCAGTTTCTTCATGAACATCATAGCCGTTTTCACCACCAGCCTCGGGTTTCCTGCTCGCACCGATTCGGATCCTGATGATCCGAAACATTTCGGTGTCTTCGGAAGCGTTCAATTGCTCGATAATCGCTTCTCCATCCGATAGAGCTTGTCTCGCATACGTAACTGGGTCGTGACAAAGCACCTTCAACTTGACGGCCCATCGAGCAAGAATGGCGATATTGACGCTCTTCCAAAACTTGCTCGATGCCAGGCGAAGCAAAACGCGGGCAACTGAGCTGGTGGCATAATCGATAAGGGCGAAATAAACCTTTGTATTGTCCGCTTCTGGTTCAATGCGGATTGGAATTCTAGGTTTGACCTTTTCATTTTGCTGGAATTTGCGCCTGAGGGTGCCCCTAGCTAACTTGAACTGTGATGCCGCCTTTTCCAACTCGATTCCGGCACGAGAATGCTCCAGGATCAAAAGCTGGTTGTCGTGAGAGACTATTGCAAGGTTGCAAAGAATTTGATCTGCAAAATCCGATATGATCTTGAACGCTTCTGGTTTTGTGGTTCCGAGAATGTTGTCACTGTTGAAAATCAATGGCGATTCCGAGACGCAGTCCTTAATCAAGCGTTTGACCTCAAGCCGTACGAGTCTCTTCTCTTCTTCTTTGTCGATGCCATAATTGAGAGTGTCATCGAATTTGGGCAAGTCTTCCAGCACCAGTGGGCCTCTTACGAATTTTTCATTCCAATTAGCCACCTCGAGGACATCCTCTTCATTTATCTCAAGCTTCCAGCCATTACGTGACATGACATTGGCACGTCTAGGTTTGAATGTTTGGGTATCGGCTTGAGGTCTTGGTTTCTTGTGGGACTTGAATCCTTTCTTTGCCCTTCTGACATCGAAGTGAGTTTGAAACATCATACAGGTCAAGAATGAACGACGTGTCTTTGAGAAAAGTTGAAACTCACCTGCTGATGTTTTCGAAGAAGCCAGATGACACATGTTCTGAGCCTTCAGAATCTGCAACCTTTTCGTCAATGTCAAACATGATTGTCCCAGGGGTATTTCTTGCTCAATGTACTGCTCTCAGTGTGGGAAGAACGCTACGATAGAAAAATGAAGTTTAGAAGCATTACTGATAGGTAGAGAGGAGTTCACGAAACATGTCCAGTACTTGTTTGTAAGATCACGATTCGAAATATCCGACGGAAACCATGAATGCTACTCGGAACCTATTCTTGGGCCATGGCGTTCAGGCGGTCATGGACAGAGGATTGATACCGTGTACTTCTTCCAGGTCTTGAAGTAGACTTCCATGGTGAAAACATCTGCGCCACGATTGGCATCACCATATCTAAGGCTAATGCACGGTGAAATGGCCAAATGTCGAAAAGGCAGCCACTAAGCTGTGCGACAGCCTGATCGTTTCTTCTGGCGAAGTGCATCGGATAGCTAGTGCGGTAGGCCACAGTATGACATGCATTAATCAAGAGGAGCAGCCCAGCCTGACGGGGATCACTGTGACACAAAATGAGATGTTGATCGAGAATGGGCGAATTGATATCAGGAGTTTTGAGTCAGAGAAATTGCTTGGGGGGATTTTTCACTGCACCGTACAAAATTACGGTGCGTTTAGTGCACACTTGGTCTGGCTGAGACGATGTTAAAATCTTCGTCTGTGTAACTAAAACGATGAAGACTTCTTGCAGTGAAACAATTTTTTCGAAAGTGGTTTGTACTCCATACTTCGCCTACAGACGAGTCTTTGCACAGGACTACATCTCAAGTCACTGCGGCCACGCGCATGTCATGTGTGACACACCCAGCCAAGAGCTAGCTACTGACCTACTGCAGGTGTCTCGCAGGCAGTGGCAGCCTTGGACGAATGATACCGCGCGCCCATCCTCTTTAGCGAGAATATCGACAGGGCTACAAGTAAGTCCATTGGGGGAATTGGGACATTGGTACGCGAGCCAACATCAAAGGAACCATATCACACTTGATTCGTAACACCCGACGAGATGAATCCTGGTTTCGACTCCCCAGCCTTACCGCACCCCTTGACTCCCTACACAGCCTTCTTGAACTTAATCTGTATCTCTACCTGATACCAGGCATGCACAGCCTTCTCAAAAGTTCCGTTTGGCGAGCCGGAGTATGACTCGATTTGAGAGCCGGAGGCGATTCGGATAAGGGGCCAATATGTTATCATGTTTTCTCCGTGGTTTGTACTTTCCTGAACAGCACCTCGACAATTTCTCCCTGCATGATGCCAGGAGGACGAGACACTTCGTCGTGTCTCCGTAGGTAATGAAGCTCGCTTTTCCACCAAAACTCCCATGTACATCCGAACAAGCCTGCTCTTCGCAATTTCTTCAACATTCACAGACTCATAATGTCGGTAAATGATTACAAGAAAGCACGAGGTGCTCTGTCTAGCAAATTGGATGAAGAAGCAGACATTAGTAAAATCGAACTTGTCGACATCATTGAGACGGAAGGAAGATGGGGCTCGAGATCTACCATCACGCTCACTGCAGATATCCACAAAGCACGGCAAGACAAGGAACGATTCCAAGAATACGCTCTGATTCTCCGTCGTCTGAGAGATGAAGATGGCAAACCGCTCGCGACGAGACTCGAAATACAGTCGCCAATTATTCGAGCTGCTATTCAGGAAGTCTTGGGCGAGTATCCTACCGTCAATATGGAGTCCAATCCTATCATCATCGAGAGACCTTACGCACCCCTCTACCACTATCGGAAGGAGCTGCGCGAGTATGCAATGCACACGGATCGGACTAGGGAAGAAAAGGACCACATGTCTACTCTGATTCACTTCATGGACTTATACCTCCGCAAAGCCGAAAAGACGAATGAAAAACTCCTGCCCTCGGAACTCACCTCTCATAACTTATTGTGGACACTATATCGACCTGACGACGTAGTTATTGCTCGGAGAGACTATTTTACTGAAGCGTATGTGATCGAGTCCTGCTCAGTTGTCGAGTATCCCCAGGACAACGAGATGAAAATGCATATTACCCTGGTCTGTCGGTCATGGGACTACAATGGTGCGAGATTTGGCCCTGTCTCTAAGACTATAAATCTGAGGGGCTTCATTGGGAATAAAAAGATTTATGATCTGGACGTGTATCCTGTACAGTATCATCGAGAGCCCGATGGTCAAGATATCAGACGGAAACTGATCAACCGAGGCTTAAAATGGAGGAACATTGTGGAAGTGGCACATCGAGAATATGATGGTACGTCGGTTCAGGCCATTGGCTTCCGAGGAGAGCGACTGTCTCATTGATTAACGTGACTGCAGCAATATGCTGGACTGATCCTCTTACCCAAGCTGAAGAGGTTCGTCAAATCGAAGATCTTGTGCCGGTACATGTAGGTCAACTCTGCGGCGGGCGATGGTGGGGATGGTATACCTACTGACAACCTGTTAGACTAGTGGACGTATTATCCTAGACTATGCAACACATCAGCAAGCAAGGCCCCAGCTCGCGACGTTGTTGGCTAGGGGCAGCGCAACAAAAGCGGTGACCAAGGATGCAAAGGATGCGATCCCGGTCAATCAGGGAGATGACTTCTTGCTTAAAGTCGACGACAATTCCAAATCCAGCAAACGCGCAAGAAGCGAGTATGACGACAGATACCTGTCACATCCCAACGACGCTACATACAAGATCACACATTCACAAGCACTTATCTGTCCAGCTCGCATCCGGGGATTTTCTCTCACCGACAAGATCTGGGCCTTTTTCCTCGTGGACGAGGTCAAGGATATAACGTGGGCGGAAGACTCGTTCACGACCCTTGAACTTGAACCGAGCGTCAAAAAGACCATCAGTGCTCTTGTTCACTCTCACGGCAAATCGAACAAAGTACGCGACCAGCAGGCTGACGACGTGATTTCTGGCAAGGGAAAGGGGCTGGTATTTTTGTTGACGGGTCCCCCGGGGCTTGGAAAGACATTGACAGCAGGTGAGTCAAAGTTGCTTTTGCTTCCCTTCAAGTCATCCTCACCAACCACACCTCCTGCCCGTAGCCACACCTACCCTCGGATGACATATTTTTGATTCTTCATGACAGAAAGTATTGCCGAAAACACACATCGACCATTATACGCCCTCACGTGTGGCGAGCTAGGTACCGACCCAGTCGAAACAGACCAAATTCTTCGTCGCATTTTTATCAGGGCCAAATCCTGGAATGCGATATTGTTGTTGGACGAAGCCGACGTATTTTTGGCCAAGAGGGAAAGAAACGACTTGCAAAGGAATGCATTTGTGTCTAGTATGCTTCTGCCTCTTTCTTATTCCACTCATCCTGGTAACCCAAAGGAGCGGATGAAAAGACTCTGCCATTGTTTGCTAATACTTTCTTTCCTTTATTATTCTAACAGTCTTCCTGCGCCTCATCGAATACTACGCCGGCATTTTGTTTCTCACGACGAACCGCCTCACTGAATTCGACGAGGCGTTTCAAAGCCGAATCCACCTCACCGTTCATTTCAAGCTGCTCGACGATGTCATGCGTGCCGCCATCTGGAAAAACCTCCTGAGCCGCTTCGACCCGGGTGGTCTGCCCGGGCGGTGGCATGCACAGATTCTCGCAAGGCTTGGCCGCGAGTACAGGATCAACGGGCGGGAGATCAAGAATCTGATAAGGACCGCAGCGGCACTGGCCGAGTTCGAGGGTGTGGCTCTCGATGAGACCCATTTCAAGACCGTGTACACGCTCAACACGACGCAGTATCGTGACGGTCTGGAGGTGTCTACTACTGCGGACCAAGAGAAGACTTCAGATCGGGGTCAGGGGTGACGTGAGTAACCCAAAATTGGCGTCAGAGGTGACCCTGGATGAAAATACTGGACACCAAGGTCACCGCAGGTGGTAGAGAGTCAAAAGAGCCGCAGGTTTAGACGGATTGACCTTGGTCGAACGGCGTCGAAGATCCCTGTGAAAAAGCTCTTCTGTCTGGATATGGTATTCTCGGTACGTGGAAGATGTACAATATGTATCCCGCTGTTACACTGGGTACGGACTACATCAGACAGAGATCAAGACAACTTATGTACGCCAAGGTCACGGTGCCATGGACGTTTTGATGTCATGTCTACCAAACACAAGAGTTTAAGATGAAAACAGCCAGTTTTGAATTGCCATTACGATGCTGCTGTTGCAGTTTGATGATGAAATAAGAAGAAAGTTCATAAAGTCGTCAGTCACCATTTCCTTTCCCCTTTCCTGGAAATTGAAACCCGAGACCACAAAACAACAAGACAACAATACCGCCATCAACAAGACCCGGACAGACAAAAGTCACGACTTCTACACCGTTTGAGGATCACTTCTCCCTTCTCACTTTACACTTCCAACACCCTTCCCCTCGATCTCAGCGCCCTTGCCTGTTTCGCACGGGTCAATTTCACCTCCTCTCCGATGATCCTGGCATCTCTCCACTGTTCTTCCAAATTACTCATCCTTATCGCGGCCATGACGGCAAACACTCCGGCTCGGAACTTCTGGACCGGTCTCATTTTCGTCTCGTATCTGGACTTGTCGAGCGAGACTCCCATTTCGTTGAGGATACGTAGATCGACTTGGTTACTGTTGTACGAAGCTGTCAGCGTTCTGGTCTGTATAGAGGCGGCGGTGGTGATGATGATGATGATGATGATGATGATGGTGGTGGTGGTGGTGATGGTGATGGGAACGAGCAAGGCATCAACACAACAAGAAGGGAGGTCTAAAAAAACATACCATTGCACTCTCATGGCTTCACCTTGTTCAAGGAATGCTTTGCTCCAAGCCAGATCCTTTCTCAACCTTTCCTCCCTCCTGCACTTTGCTTTCAACCACATAATCTCCTTGATCAAGCCTTTTATTTCTTTCTGTCGCACTTCGTCCTTGCTGGATTTACCCGAGCTGAGTCTTTCAAGCATACTCTCGTACTTGTTCTGCAGCACCTCGAGCTCATTCTCGACCGTCTCGGCCTTTTGGTTGGCTCGGCTGCGTTCCTCTCGGAGCCGACGGAGTTGTTGCTTCATTTCGCGCGCCTCGCCGGTCCGCACCGAGAGGCGCATCGACAAGTCATTGACAAATTCTTGTTCCTCGCGTAGCCGCTTGACCTGCGCTTTGAGCTCTTCAATCTGTCGGTCACGTTTACTGGCACCGGCCGGGACTGCATCATGGCCGTCATCGTGATCATCCTCGCGTAGACGGACGAGTTGATCTCGGAGGTCGTCGATGAGATCATTCTGCTGGGCGATCTTCATCTCCAGTGCATCGACATCTGCAGCGCGAGTTCTCAAAGAGGCATCGCCCGCAATATCCGTGGCACCTCGGCGGGTCGTACGTTTGAGCTCACGATTCTCCGAAGAAAGAACCTCGACCTCCGACTGGGCATCGATAAGGTCTTGTCGAATCTTGGCCATCTCGTTCGAGCGCGATGGCGGAGGTGAAGGGGACGGCGACTTTGCCTTGTACTGGGCGAGCCTCGCCTCGTGCAGTTCTCTCTCAAGGTCGTTGATCCGTATCTTCAACTCCCTGTTGGCTGACTTGAGTTCGACCTCCCGCTTCGCGATGGTCGTCTCGTTCTTTCTTGCGTCTGCCAGGTCGCGTTCAAGTCCCGACAGGTCCGCGTTCGGCGAGGCCACAACTTTAGACTGATTGTCTAACAGTGACTCGAGGTCTTTGACGCGTGCTTCCAGTCGAGTGATCTTGGCCTTTGAATTGCCGGGTTCTCGATCTCGGGTTTCTCCAGTACTCGATTTCTGCGAGCGAAGACTGTCGAGTTCCGCGTGGAGACGGGCCTCCTCTTTACTGGCTCTTTCAAGTTCTGCGTTGATCTCGTCTTCAAGCGCGTTGTTTGCCTCAGCAAGGTTGTCCCGCTCAGCAGTCAGTCTCGCCACGTCGCTCTCCAGCTTGACTTTGAGGCGCTTCAGTTCGCGCTTCTCGTGGTCGACATTGAAAGTGTCATCGTGAGGCTTCTGCACGCGATGGAGTTTGTCCCGCTCCTGCTCTGCAGATTGGAGAGCGGATCTCGCACTGCGTAGTTCCACGTTGGCGTTCGTCAGCTGTGCTTGCAACGCTTGCTTCTCTTGTCGCAGCTTTTGGACCTGAGCATCCGCACTGGTAGAGTATTTCTGTTGTTGTCTTTCTGCAAACTCATGCTCTTGTTCGATGTCTGCCTGCAGAACTTCAATCTCCTCCTCCAATTCCGAGACTTTCTCTTTCAAGGATGCTTGTTCTCGGATTGAAATGCGCAATTCCTCCTTGGCGTTGTTCAATTCCGTGCGACTGTCGTCTGCAAGGGTTCGCTTGGACTGTAGATCTTGTTGAAGTTCTTCAATCTGTTTGGATAGGATTCTCTCTTCTTGTCGATGGCGTTCCTTTTCACTCTCAATGGCCTCTTGGAGCCTCATTTCCCGTCCCGACAAAGTCCCCTGGGCATCCTGCAACTTATCAACGGTACGCTGCAATCCTCTAGCCCTCTCTTCGGCCTTCTGCGAAGCCGCTTCCAGCGTCTTGCGCTGCGAGTCCCAGTCTTCCAAGTCCGCATCATGATCACTTGCTTTGGCATTCAGTTCGCGATGGAGGCTGTCAATTTGTTCATTGAGAAGGTCGATTTCATGCTTGTGTCGGGATCGTAGATCATTTTCATTCCTCGCTGAGACTTGTCGTTCTTCCTCGAGCGCATTCTCCAGCTCGGCATTCACGCCCTGCAATTGATTGAGGTCTTTTTGCAACTCAGCCGATTCCTTCGTCAGCGCATCATGTCGCGTCTGAAGCAAGTCCTTTTCTTCGGCCTTGACTTGGAATTCTCTCTCCGCAGTCTCAAGCTGTTTGGTCATGTTTGCCAGTTTTCGCTCCAAAGTGTCACGTTGTTGATGTGAGAGCTCGACCTCTTGCTGAAGTTTTCGTACGTCGGTTGCACCTTCTCGCTCTAGTTCACGAACGCGGTCACGTAGTTGTCGCTCGGATTCTGTTTTCTCATTCACTTCTGTCTGTAGCGCGTCGTATTGCTCTTGCAGAGTCTGGAAATCGTCTTCAAGCTTACTTGCCTTCTCCTCAAGTTGCCGGCTTAAACCCTTTGTTGTGAACGACTTGTTGGCCATCTCGTCGCGTAACTCGTCCAGGTCCTCTTCTGCCTTTCGTTTCTCTTCGAGGGCCTCCTCCTTGTCCTCTTTCGCTTCGTTCAGGTCTTCTTTAGCGCGCTCGAGGCTTTGCTTCAGGTCCTCAATTTCCTGCTTCGCAGATTCCAAATCGTCCTCGATGTCCGCAGCACTGTTTGATTCTTTGTTGGCCTTCATCTTCAACTCGTCGATCTGATCCTCACGCTCGTCGGCTATGCGCTCCTTCTCACGGAGCTCTGCCTGCAAATCCTCGACCTCATCTCTCAACTTCTGGACTTCAGCGCGATCTTGACTTGCAGCATGATCCCTGTCGTCGCTCAGAGTCTTGATCTCCTTGTCTTTCGCTCTCAACTCCGAACGAAGGCTTTCAAGCTCATGACGGACACTTTCGTCAATCTGTTTTCGTCTGATGCGCTCCTTGAACTCTTCTAGCTGTAATCGGTAGACTTCCGCATCTTTCTCCGCCTGTGCTATGTTTCTCTTGAACTTGTGCAGTTCGCGTTGCATGGTGATTCGATTGACTTTAAGATCCGTGTTCTCCTTCAATGCCGCTTGGTTGAATTCGTTGCCGCGCTTCGACAGAGCCTCTTCCAAGAAATGGATCTTCATCTTTAGGCCGAAATTTTCCTTCTCGATTTTGTCTATGATCCCTTCTTGTTCTCGCAGGGTCATCATGTTCCCGTCGTTGACAAGCCCACCGGCATCGCGACTGGGTAGCTGCGCAAGGGGAGTACTCCTGACACTGCTGCTAGGATGGTGAGGTATGGGGGTGTCGTCGACTGCACGTCCGGCCGAGCTCGAGGTGTACTCGCCTTCCAGACGTGACAGATCGCTCAATCGTGGGAGCGCAGGCGTCCGGCCGTTGAGGTACGAAGGCGTGTTCGCCGTGGCCTGTTTCCTCCCGGACAGCCGCCGAGCAATGTTTTCCTTGGTGCCACTCTTCAAGAAGGGTGTAAACTCCGAGCGACCTTGGTTGCCATTCGGGAGGAGTCGAAGAGGATCTCGCGTGCCGGCTCGGGGCGTTTTCAGGCTGGCGCCCGAGTGTAGTTTTGCGCTTCGCATCTGTGAGATCAGGTCGGCGCCCTGACTAGGGACGTGGAAGGATTTCTCAGGCGATACATCTTCGAGTCTCCCTCCAGCATTGGTCATGAACGAGCTCTCGTGGGTCTGCGCAGGTGTGTGAATGTAGTCCATGTTGGGGCCGAATTCCCTTTAAAAACAAAAAAGATGAAGACAAACGAAGAATCCACAAAGAATGCCTCAGACCCAACAGTAAGACATGCTGTTTTGTTCTAGGCTGAGGTTGGGGAGTTCCACGTTCAACTGCGCATTGTTTTATTCAATACACACTTCCATGTTGATATTTACTAAAACGGAATAGTGTGTTTTGATCTTAGCGTATCTCAGAAATTGGCCAATCAGCGCCAAGTTTCGATAATCTCATCAATCCGCGTTTCACCATCCGGACTCCCATCAATTGTTTACGCAGATTCGAACCTCTCCAGACCTAGTCGATGTATAGCCTTCTCAAAACAGCTTCATGTTCTCTCGGCGGGATTGCGAGGGGTTTGTACCACCTAGGTCACAACCCCCAAGAGGCCAAAATAATCGCTTTGACCATTCAATACCGACGGTAGGCAAGTGCGCGTTCAATGTTTGACATTGTGGCAGCAACTGCTATCCTCTCGGTCAGCAAGCATTTAGATCCGAGGCTCTCACTGCCATGGTCCCGGGAACGGGTTGAATCCAACAACTACCGATAGGTCATGGCTCTTGATCCCTTTCCGAGGCATATATGGTCTTCATTACCGCAGCTTCATGCTCGTGTGTCCAACTTGTAGGCCTTGGTGCATTTTCAGGAATGTCGATGGCATCATATCTGCCAGCCTTCTCCTGAATGCCTGACAACAGCTTTCTGAACATCCTCCAAGCTCGAAACGCCGACGGGGACCCCTGGGTCATACACCAAATGTAAGCCATAGCCTTGCGAAGGTAGGTAACCACTTCGGGAACTTCAGCCCGAAAATGTTGACAGCCATGTGCCATCTCCAGCAGTAAGACTGCGGTTGCTTGTGCCACATAATGAAGCAATGACCACCAGGGAAGCAGCTGGTAAGCCTCGTGGGCACTGGGGTTATCTGGAATAATGGCTAGCAAAGACATGGCGGCATGCACGCAAGCGCGGGCGGAACTCCGGTTGAATTCTTGCGATGCGAGGGATTGATTTTCGATGGTGATCTCACACAAGCAGGGTCGGTGCAGAATCATCTGGACGCTGTGATAATACATGGCCAGCTCAATTCTTGCACGAGGGTCGGAAACTGCAGTCGTCTCACTTTGCAAGTTGAGCTCATCGGGAAGGCTCTCCGCCCAATGCCTCAGGTCTGTCTGTAACTCACCAATCTTTCGTTGCACTTGCGACCACGAATCCTCGGATGTTCCGCTATATAACTGTGTTGCGATTTTGTCGCTCAGGCGGCATAGATACACCCGGTGTGGAAAATAGAGATGCGAGACCCCATGACCTAGGTATGGGAAGCTGGTCCAAGGGACCATCCCACCTGTCATTGCCTGAGAAATTTCACGTCGCGCCCTCAAGAAATCAAGCCATACCGTTCGAGATTCGTCAGCAGTCATGTAATTGTCTTCTTGGGTTGAGTAGATGGCTTCGAGGTCCTCGCTGAACAAATCCACAGGAGTCGTCACATCGGGCAAGAAAATGGACTTTGGTCGTCCAGTTATCTCAGCGATCAGGATCTCGAGGCAATACAGCGAGTACCACGTCCGGGCGCGTCGCGCTCGTTCGAGTCCACCCAGGTCAGGATCCGAGACCCTAAGATGCAAACCGAGAGCCGTGGCGTGGCGTGTTGCGTGTCCTAAGGTGTTCCACGCACTGCATTGACTTAGCTGATCAGCCAAGGCTGGGTCAGGAGCACTTACCGAGTGATAGAGCCATTGATCAACAGGTAAAATGACAGCACACCGATCCCTTGGACTCGTTCAATGTCGGGATGGTCAAAAACCACCCGGTGATCGAGGCCCAGAGCACGTGCTCGGGCATAATATATCAAATGAGACTCTGTGGGACTAGATTGATCCAGCTTCGTGATGTACAGATATTTTGACCCGATCGCCCAGACAAGATTGGCCAATGCCAGCCAGCGCCGCTGGGCCCAGGTCGGCATGTTTCGTTGGCGCGGATACGAGAGCATAGTATGGAGAAAAGTCTCCCTCACAACAAATGGAAAGGTGCCTTGCATAGAATGAAAATATGCCTCAGCCAGGAGTAGAGCAGATTCACCGGGAGGCCATTCGTACGGGTCAACGAGGTCCTCATCACAAGCCAAGACATCGACATCGTCCATGTAGAAACAGAAGTCTTTGGCCGTCGTGAGGCGGTGATCCACCACGCCCATGGAAATTTCCGGCAGGTCTGCGTTGTGCCTTTCTTGAAGGCTGTTTACCTCAAAAGCACGACGTACCCAGGACATTTCCGACATCTTCCCAATGAAGCCAGAAGCGCCAGAGCCGCCATCAAGGTCGACCGCTTGAGCTAATTCGCCTTGCTTCCCAGGAGAGCCGACACTTGATGCCGCCGTTCTCTCTCCTGAGACAGACCCTTCATCTGCGCCATGATAGCCCTTTCGAACTGCTGGTGGGTGCGCGCCAAGTACGGGCATGGTGTTAGATTGACTGCTGGAATCGTGACTACTGTCCCACGGCTCTTGTTCATACTATCAGACTTGTGTTAGAACATTTCGACAGATGTGGGGTGAATACAGACCTTTGACAGAAGATCAACAATGTCGCTGTGTCTGGCTGCATTGAAATCATCCCCAGCGGCCAGGGAACGCAGTGCAGTGAGCAAGACCTGACTACCGCTTTTCAACTGATCAATACGATCCAGACTTTCGGCCAGGTCTCTGTACAAAGTCAGCACTTTGATACTGTCGAAATGCTCGGTGGTGAGGCAATGCTACTTTTTGTTGCGTTCCCTTTTCCGGTCCCCATATACGCACCAGGCATTGTCCTTGACACACTTGGTGCAACGGTCACCCCCAGAGCACTTTGTGCGCATGATCCTACACCGGTCACAGGCATGTGAAGTCCGCGCTCTATTGACCGAGCTACCAGAACGGCGTGGTTGGCCAAGGCGAATTGGTTCTCCACGAGTTGTTTCGCCCTTGGCGAGGACCGGCCGCGAAGAGAGGTGGCGAACGGGTGTCGCTGACATATTGATTGCTTTGCACGGGCTGCGGCAGGAATACCGTTGATTTTCTCACAGATAGCCGAAGGTGTATAAGGTAGCACAGCTTGTACACTATGTGTAGCCACAGAACGAGGCCTGTTTAGTTATGAAATAAAGTCGACAGTTGTGGTTGAAAGCGAGTGACGGCGATGAAGCTCATGGTGGCCGTTCTGGATCTCGAACTGTTGAGAGGACGATCTATTGTGATATAGAAGAACTCAATGAGCGCAAGCGCACGTGCTGGTGTTGAAAGGACGGCGTCAATATTCGGCGAAGCCAGAATGACAACTTTGCTTGCACGTCAAACATGGCCTAGACGTTCCGTTGATCAACAGTGAACCTGACCGTGATCTGGGTCTGTCGACCACCAATCTTTCCTCCTTTGATTCATGCCTAGTGAGCCTAGACACCTACATTTGCCGGAAAATATTTCCCTCATTGGCACGAGGGCGAAAGTTCAGTATCCGCTCTTCGATGTTCGATCGACATGTGGTTGCATGACGAAGCCCGACCGGATTTATCTGCCGGCTCACGGTATTGCACGGATGGGAATGCGAGTATTCCTCTCCAGCCGATATCAGCTCGAAGCAGTGCATCACCTTCAACCGCTGTCGCAAGAAACAGGCATTGGGCATTCAACAAACGGTGCCACTGGCCATCTCCGAAGACCTTGTCGAGACTGCTGCACCCATGCAAGGGCCACAGACAGGCGGGTCAAATGCTGCAATGATCAATATTTCCCAAGCATCGTCCACACGAAATTGCCCCAAAGATCCAGAGGCGAAAAAGAATTCCGGGGGAAGTGATTGGCAGTCTAGTGTCTTGGTGACGATCAGGCGTTGGCCCGGCTGAACCGTCGACGCAAGTGCATCTGCGACTGGCATACGGCGACAACTACTCGTACCATGACAATGTTCGATGTGCACCCATGACGCCAGAAAGTGAGGCCAAAGCGAATGACTTTATCTGGGCCGTCGCAGACACAAAGCGAAAGGCCTGAAGAGAAAGCAAGTCTACACATTGACGCACCCAAGTTCTAGCGGTGTACAATTGAGACCCGGTGGGAAGGCTGGATACGAAGCGTAGAATGTATTTCTAGATTCTTCGACAGTCACATCGATCCAAAGCTTCGGGAGACAAACGTCTGTTGATGGCGGCGGCAGGAAAATCAGTACGGTTATCTTTGATGGGAATTCGACAAGGCGAAATAACGCAACGAGGTTTGATTGGATGGCAACTGTGTACTATGATTTATGTTGTGTGTCCACCAGCAGAGAGGGAGGGTGTATGGTGTAACACAAGTTGGCCAGATTTACACCCCGAGAGCAACGATTGGGGGTAACACAGTATGGTAGGGATAGCCCATGAGACTCACCCAAGGTAGCTCGGCCAATATTTCGGATCTCCCCTCAGCAACTGAGGCGATATCTGCCGATACCACAGAGCAGTGGATGAAGAGAATGCGTCAGACCCAAACTGTAGGCGCGGGTGCTCTAGCAGTACCTTGCCTACCTGCCCTGAAGAGTAGGAGAAAGGAAGGCTCCCCTAATAGACTTGTATCGGGGCTCACTATAGAGTGTCTTGGGCAAGACTACGAGCACTAAACAGAGTGACTACTGTTAGGTTCACCCAGCTTCACCGAAATTCCAGGAGCAACGGGTGTCGAGGACGAGTATTTTAGGGTGCGAGTCTAGGTACTCTCTTAGCTGCTCGTAAGTACAGTACGGAATACTCGGAAATGCTGGTAATCTGTGGTAACAATTGTACGTATTGTTTTGTATGTGCTGTGCTGTACCTTACTAAAATGTTGTGCCCTATGACGTTGAGGCAGGCGCAGAACATTGTATCAACAAAGTCCCAAAACTGCCCCTCCAAAAGTTCTTGAGCTCGCTCTCCGAAAATAGAAAAACATACATTTACAGACACTCACTTCTGAATACCTCAAGAACTGCAGTTAAATAGACTACGGCAGCTTTATTCAGTCATTTTTACCTGGCTAAGAATTATTCGCGAGACTACTTATCTCCATCTCGTTATCACATAGAACCACAAGCTTCGACCTCAGTCCGTCTGTCTCCCACCAATTGCTCCTGCACAACCAGCACCTGACTGCCGGCCTCCGTTATCCTCCGCTCAATCATGGCAAAGGTCGACCACAAAGCCGTCTTGAGTAAGCCATATCCTCTCTTTCTGAGCACATCGAACGACCACTGACTTGGGTATTAGTTGTCATCGATGGCTGGGGAATTCCCTCAGAGACCTCTCCACCCGATGGCGATGCCATCGCTGCCGCCGACACCCCCGTCATGGACGGCTTCGCAAAAGAAGGCTCGACCACTGCACAAGGCTACACCGAGTTAGAGGCTTCTTCTCTTGCTGTCGGTCTGCCCGAAGGCCTGATGGGAAATTCAGAAGTGGGCCATCTGAACATCGGTGCTGGCAGGGTTGTCTGGCAAGACAGTGTTCGAATTGGGCAGACCATTAAGAAGGGCGAAATGAAGAATGTTCCCAGTGTCAAAAACTGTTTCCAACGTGCCGTTGATGGTAACGGGAGACTTCACTTCCTCGGCCTCATCAGCGATGGTGGTGTCCACAGCCACATCGACCACCTTTTTGCCCTCCTGCAGGTGGCCAAGGAAAGGAAGGTGCCCAAGATCTTTATCCATTTCTTCGGCGATGGCAGAGATACCGACCCCAAGAGCGCTGCAGGCTACCTGCAACAGCTGCTGGACAAGCTTCAAGAGCTGGGCGTGGGTGAACTGGCCACGGTCGTTGGACGATACTATATCATGGATCGAGACAAGAGATGGGATCGTGTCGAGATCGGAATGAAGGGCATCATCTTGGGCGAAGGAGAAGATTCTACCGATCCAGTAGCCACAATCAAGGAACGCTACGACAAGGGAGAGAACGACGAATTCCTCAAGCCCATCATCGTTGGTGGTGAAGACCGCCGGATCAAGGACGGCGACACTTTGTTCTTCTTCAACTACCGTTCCGACCGTGTCAGAGAGATCACCCAGCTTTTGGGCGACTATGATCGATCTCCTAAGCCTGATTTCCCTTATCCAAAGGATATCCAGATTACCACTATGACTCAGTACAAGACCGACTACAAGTTCCCCATTGCCTTCCCTCCCCAACACATGGGTAATGTGCTCGCTGAGTGGCTGAGCAAGAAGGGTGTCAAGCAATGCCACGTCGCTGAGACCGAAAAGTATGCGCACGTCACGTTCTTTTTCAACGGTGGAGTGGAAAAACAATTCGACGGTGAAGAACGGGAGATGATTCCGAGTCCCAAGGTCGCCACCTATGACCTGGACCCTCCAATGAGTGCTCAAAAGGTTGCCGACAAACTCAGCGAAAGGATATCGGACAACAAGTTTGAGTTCTTGATGAACAATTTTGCCCCTCCGGACATGGTCGGCCACACAGGTGTCTATGAAGCGGCAATTAAAGGTGTCACGGCCACGGATGCCGCTATTGGCTCTGTGTACGAGACCTGCAAAAAAGAAGGCTACGTTTTGTTCGTGACAGCAGACCACGGCAACGCCGAGGAGATGCTGAACGAGGAAGGAAAGCCAAAGACATCGCATACTACCAACAAGGTGCCTTTCGTCATGGCTAACGCACCCGAGGGCTGGAGTTTGAAGAAGCAGGACGGTGTGCTGGGAGATGTCGCACCAACCGTCCTGGCGGCCATGGGCATAGAGCAACCGGAAGAAATGGGCGGGACAAGTCTCTTGATCAAGAAGTAAGTGGACCTTGAGTCGCGCAAAGGCATATTTTTAGCAATATCAGTACCGACCGCAAGGCCCAGCTTGCACCCTAGTTTTGAGCGTTGGCGTATTGACGAAATCTGAGCTGATGAGAAATGATATAGACGAAAGGCAAGCGAGTTGAATGCAGAAGCCGAGGCATAGAATACTTCTCCTACTTCTCCTACTTCTCCCTATTACCCTCCATATGTTCCATCAGTGTGGGGCGACCAGATGGTGACATTGGAAAACATTGACCGTCTTTCTTCTACACTCCAGAAGTTGCACAATTACCATGCTAGAACAGGACGTACAGGGTGATGGGGAGTTTCCGTTGCACCTTGAAAGGTTCGTCGAAATGAGCCATATAGGAGGCCAATAGATGGGTCGGCTAAAATCCAGATAAATAGGTGGGATGGTTTGCATTAGCAGCACTGGATAAGACAAAAAGGGTTTATCGCAAGTCACCATACTCCGTCCTATACAGAGATTCCGTGCATATTCCGCATCCCTCAGTGAGGATGCTGGATGATGCGCATGGAAGACCGAATGTGCATTGTAACTTTCGAGGTTCATTTGGATCGTTCAGCGTCGACAAATACGTGTCACCAGTAGCTTTGGTGAAGAGCCTAAAGAATCTCAGAGGTACTCCGTAGTCGGTGCCTGCCCCCGGAACTTAGCAGCTGCTACCTTATAAAGGCAGGTATCCCGAGAAACCGTTTGCCCGCACTAGCTAGAATTACGTTAGACCCGTCGGCCCCCACAACCCGATGGCAAATGCGATTTCCGGCACCCTCGACTCTTGATATATGAAACTTATGACTCCGTAGCGCTCTCAACATTCCCAGACTCAATTACAAACGTTGTCGCTGTCGAAGGAACATCGAACTGAGTTCTGTTTTCAAGATCTTGTGTCTTTCTCGCATAATCATTTCGTCCACATCGCAAAGAACAGAACAAGTTTCCGTCCAAGGAAAAAATTTGTCCGTTTTTGACTGCAGTTGCTTCCCAGTAGCAGACGGTCTCTCGAGAATCCAGCGCTCTAGCATTGTTTTTGACTCTCTTCCAGAGAAAACACACCAAAATGTCATTGACCGAGTCGAAACCTGACGCCGCGGCGAAAGCTGCCTCTCTTTCGGCACGCAGCCTTGCGGTCCTCTCCGTTGCAGCTCGAAATGATGCACTAACGGTCATGCATGACGCTCTACTTGCCAACAAAGAACCAATCCTCGCTGCCAACGCACGTGACATGGCTCGAGCTACGTCTGCATCGGAGTCTGGCCATCTCTCACAAGCAGTATTAAAACGTCTCGATCTGTCCAGACCCGGAAAATATGATGACATGCTGCAGGGCATTCTGGATGTCCGGGGTCTCGACGACCCTGTTGGCAAATGCGATTTGCGTACACTGCTTGATGATGGACTGGAGCTGGAGCGGGTCTCCTGTCCCATTGGGGTGCTACTTATCATCTTCGAAGCGCGGCCAGAAGTCATCGCCAATATTGCAGCGTTGGCCATTAAGTCGGGCAACGCGGCGATCCTGAAGGGTGGGAAGGAGTCTTCTGATTCTTTCGAGACTATTGCCAAGGTCATTGGTTCTGCGTTGGAGAAGACACAGGTGCCCAACGCGGCTATTCAACTCGTCAAAACTCGGGATGTTATCGATCAGCTGCTGGGACTGGACCAGTATATTGACCTCGTCATCCCTCGCGGCGGAAACGAACTTGTTCGATACGTCAAGGAGCACACCAAGATTCCAGTGTTGGGTCATGCGGATGGATTGTGCAGCGTTTATTTGCACAGGGATGCTGACAAGGACACTGCAGTCCGTGTGGTGGTAGACTCCAAGTGCGATTACCCAGCGGCGTGCAATGCCGCAGAGACATTACTGGTGCATGAAGCAGCATTAACAACTATTCTGCCGGCCGTGGCTGAAGCACTGTTTGCAAAAGGCGTCTCTCTGCGGTGTGATGAGAAGAGTATGGAAGCTTTGAAGAAGGCACTCTCTCCAACTAGTGCAGCATTGGTGCAGGGCTCTACTGACAAAGACTACGATACGGAATTCCTAGATCTGATCATGGCTGTAAAGACCGTGCCTGGTACAACAGTAGACTCTACTGACGACGCTTCTCTGGATATGGCTGTCGCACATATCAACACACATGGCTCGAAGCATACCGACTGCATTGTAACAAGCTCAGACGAGTCAGCAGAAAAGTTCATGTCTTCAATTGACGCGGCTGGTGTCTACTGGAATGCATCTACACGATTTGCGGATGGCATGAGATACGGCTTTGGCACCGAAGTTGGCATCAGCACGAACAAAATCCACTCGAGAGGACCGGTCGGCCTCGAAGGGCTGACGATCTACAAGTACAAGCTCAGAGGTCATGGACAGACTGCTGGTGAATATGGAGAAGGGAGTGGCAAAAGACGGTACAAGCATCAAAACTTGGCCATCTGAAGACGGACATGTCTGTGCAAATTTGGGCTTGATTAAGGTCAAATATAGAGCCGCCGCGGCCGATTTCAACCTTCAAAGACGAACGGAGCCTGCTTTGTGGGATGTGGAATCCACGGTCGAACGATAACGCCTCACAACTATGATCAACCCTGTTGGCAGAATGATGTTCTTATCCTTCAAGTCCGTGGTGGGCTACTTCCCAGTGCTGCCCCGGGAAAATAATGGTCTCGGCTGGCTTACAACCTTTGAGATTCCAGCCGCGCAAATTAATCCAACCTCGTCCATGCCAGCTACGTTCTGCCCCTCCAGGCTCGATTACGGTAAATTGAACACGTCAACTGCGAGCTTCCATCTATCGGGCTGTTTGAACCCTGACGTACATGATCATGCTTCACGGGCAGTCAAAGTATAAAAGTCATGTCCATACAAAGTCATTTCTATCTGTCTGTCTGTTTGTCTCCATTTGGCAAATAAACATTATTAAGAAGAACAAAAACTCATCTCATAACCCGCAAAGGGATTATGAGAATAGAAAACCAGGGAAACTGATTTTTAAAGTGGCAACACCGCTGCCACTCGAACCCTACCACCCATTACTTCCGACTCTCTCCAGAACATTGCTAAAGATCACGGGCGACATTCTGGTAAACATAACGCCAATGACCTTCAGAAGGGGTCCTGGGTACTATGAAGGAAGGCCTTTTGTGTTCAGACACGAGTCCCATTGTTGAACAAAATTTGCACAACGTAATATATCAAGTGAACATTGTCGATTGAATTGGTGAATATGGATATTGATTGCGCCAAAAGGGATATTGTTCGATATATCGCCAAGCTGACTGAGCGACAACAATACTATTTCTCCATTATAACAATGTTGTCGCCAAGTGCCCCGACGCCTGCATTATGTGTTGCAACTCTGTCTACTTTGCAGACCCCTTCAAAGATCAAACTGCATTTCTATCACCATCGTCAAGACACCAGCGACAAGCTCGAGACTTCATCTCATCATACGTTCACATCTTGCAAAGGCTGTATACCCACCGATGACAGTTACCGTCCTCCTCAATGCAGGCTTTGCATCTCTCAACCTTGGTATGGTGACTTGAGGAAGCTGTCCGGGCTCGCCAATTGGCAAGTCGACGATCAACTCATCAGCCTATACAAAATGTGGGATACCCAAAGGAATAATGGTTTCAATCTATAAAATAACGAAAACTCGTCCTTTTCAGATCGCAACGCGCATCACATTAGACATTCGAGCCAGACTGCTTTCAGTTCATTGTGGCTTATTTCATATACCATGACTGCGGCAGATGGCTACATCGGAAATCGTGGCCCAATGAGAACCCTAAGTCGAACATAATCCCTACCAGAAGCTTCAGCTACGAAGACCTTGTTACGACTTTTACTTCCTCTGAGTGACCAGGTTTGACCAATGTCTGGTTCTATAAGAATACCAGACTTCGGATATGTATCTCGCCCCATGGGCACTCGATGAAGAGCTCTGTCCCATGGGAACTAACCTTCTTCACAACGAAGAGTCTTGATACATTGGAAGGAAACTTCATTATGGATCTTGACGAGATATATGAGTCTCTTCGATATATTTATCCACCTTGACAATCGCGATAGAAGAGCGAATTTCTCTTTTGACTATTCCTTCGCAACATATCTAAAGAATAGACGGCCAATACCGGATCTTCTTAATACAAGGTCAAAGCCAAACAGTCCTCTGGAATCTCATCCAATTCGTCGTCAAATAAGGCCTATTCGACGACCCTTTCAACGACCTATTCCTCGTCGGTCAACACTGGTTTATATGACGAGTGGATTCTCGATTCCGGTTCGGATGTACATGTCCGCCGACTTGACACTCCTGGGTTCGTCCCTCAACGCCTCGCGGGGCCTCATGAGAAACTTAAGATGTGGCGTCAATTCTATCGATTCTCTAGGATCTATCACCATTCAAATGGAAACACCAATAGGAACAAGCCCATGTCATTCTGACAGAGGTTCTCTGTGTCGTAGGGTTCATGACAAAAGTCGTCTCCCTGCTTTTAGAAGTAATTGAATGAAAAATGATTGTAATTTAAGAAAGCGCAATAAAAGGCCATCGGCATGGTTGACCGTCTGTGCATGAGAACTCCTTCAAACCAAAGTCCCGTCTACGACACAAACGGCCTTGCCCTTGACGTCTCCCTTTTCCAAGAGTTCCACCATCTTGGGGACCTCGCCGAGGCCGTTGAAAACCTGGGTCTCGGCGCGGATGTCGTGTCTGGCGACGACGTCCAGCATCTCCCGAGCCGTGTCACAATCTCCGTACATGGTCCCCTTGATGGTCACGTCCCGCAGCACGACGTCCTGAAAGGGGACCGTGATCTCCTCGGGTTGGGCGGCCTGGACGACGGTGCCGTGCGTGCGGGTGATGGCGACCGAAAGGGCGGCGGTGGAAGGGTGGTCACTGACGTTGACGGTCGCCTCGACCCCGAGCCCGTCCGGGGTGAGGTTACGAACCTGGGCCACGACGCTCGTCTTGGGTTGACGGGCGTCCAGGACGTGGTCCGCCCCCGCGGCACGTGCGATCTCGAGCCCCGCGTCCCTCGCGTCGACGGCGACGACGTTGATCCCCTTCGCCTTTGCGAACCGGACCCCGAAGTGGCCCAGGCCCCCTCCCGCCCCGACGATGGCCAACCACCCTCCCGCCTCGACCCCGCTGACCGCCAGGGCCCGGTAGACGGTCAACCCGGCGCAGGCCAGAGGGGCCGCGGTCACAAACGACACGGCGTCGGGCACGACGCAACTCTCCCGGGAGTCCGCGACGTGGTACTCGGCGAAGGCGCCGTCGGATTTGATCCCGGTGGCCCCGTCGCTCTCGAGGCAGTACTGACTCCAGTTCCTGTCGGGAGGGGCGGTGCAGTTGACGCATTTCCCGCACGCGTGTAGTTTGATGCCCGTCATGACCCGGTCGCCCGGTTTGAAATCTCGGACCGCCTCCCCCTTGGCCACCACCACGCCCGTCCCCTCGTGGGACATGGTGATGGGTAACGTCGACCCGAACACCCCCGCGAGGACCATCAGGTCCGTGTGGCAGAGTGAAGCGACAGCCGTACGCAAAATCAAATCGTGCGGACCCAGTTTGGAAATGGTGGGTGTCGGGACCTTTTGGATTGCGAGTGGTGCATTGTACTATTTGTACATGTGTATCAGTGGATGGAGTCTTTGAAGAGGGAAACCTGATCGATGATACACGGGAGTGATCCAGGGAAGAACAATAGTAGTACGTACATTGACGACTTGAACGGCGAGCATTTCACTAGGGAGTTCTTCTTCTGATGAAGCCATGGCTTGTTTTCTGTGACCGTTACCTTGCGGGTCGAATAATTCGTTGTTGTCAACGGATCGGTCTCGGTCTGAGGATGTCTTGAACAGACGCACCGGATGCACTTATATACCCTGCAGGCTGTTCGTCCCGCTGAGATTTGTCCTTCCGTAATGAATGCTGGATGCCTCGAGTATGATGGCTGCCGACGGCCAAAAGCCGCAAAAACCGGTGTGATTGAATGGTATTACTGTCACTGTCAAGCTCACTGAATTGGTGTAAGGCGGATACTGTAGTTAATGTTAGTCTGATGGTTAGTATGACATTCGCTTCTCGATTTCATATTCTTTAAGAAATCGTACCCATGACCTCACGACGAAGTTGGCTTGGGGAATATCCGTGCGAATACTCCGGACTTCAATAAACCGCCAAAGCACCTCCGCAGACCCCCACATTGACTCGATATGGAAACCCGTCAACACACAGCGCCGACGAGATGGAATGACCTTGCCCGGACCAGCCTACAGGGGAAGGTTACAAAGAAGACCAAAAATATCAACGCCGTGCAACATTAGTCGTCTCGTACCGTGGACCTATACGTTCGCACCCCGGCTTCACATGGTACCCTTCTCTTCTCCGGCGGCGTTCATGGCAGAGACAGTTGCCTCTTTGCTGCTCTCCGACATTCCCAGCAAGATCTTCTGATGAAGCCAATGCGGCCAGCCTCTTATTCCTGTCACCGCGGAAAACGATGACGGCACGACTATCTGTCCACTGTTACCCGAGTACAATTGTCCCACGACGGCGTCCGCCACAATGTCCGGTTCGACCATGGGCGCTTTCAATCCGTGGGCCACCAGGCGTTGGACCATTGGCGTGCGAACCCATGCGGGCAAAACGACACTGTTGTTGTTCCCTCTGGTCAGAAAAACACCGGCACCTCACGGAGTCGCGCAATGGCCTCGGGTCAAAGCCCGGGTCCTGGAATAGGGAGAAAACTGCTCACCTGGTCCGCACCCTTTTCGCATTATAATAAGCTGCCAATTCCAGACCCAGGCCCTCGTGGAAGGCCAGGGCAGCCGCTTTGGACGAGGCATATGTCACATTCGCCGCCCGCGGGCCGTGAGCAGCCAGACTCGCGACGGTGACTACGTGACCGTGATCATTTTCGACCATACGAGGCAAAAACTCCTGGACCAGTTGAAAATGCGAAAAGACATTGACGGCAAAAGTCTTTTGGACGTCGTGCATCGGTATACCTAGAATCGTAGCGTCGAGAGCAAGAGCAGCGTTGTTGATGAGGACGGTCGGATGGCCATGCTCAGCCCGGATTCGATTGCACGTCGTCCGGACAGATTCCAAATCACTAATGTCAAGTTGATATGCAGACACGTTGGGAGCTGTGTTTTTCGAGAGCTCTTAATATCCCCCTGACCTGACGAAGAAAGAAGCTCGTTGGGACAATCGCTCACCTGAGTGTGGTTTTTCTGGACCGGTTATATCGAGAATGATGACTTTGACTCCTTTGGCGGCCAACCTTTCCACAATCTTTGCACCGATCCCTGAATTACCCCCTGTGATGACTACGATTTCCTTTTTCCAGTTCCATGTCGAGTTTGGAGTGTAGTGATTTAATGCTCTTTGTGACAACCACGCGTTGACAGTAGAGAGGGCGCGTATGCCAAAGAGGACCCCGAGGACAGGTAAGCCATATCGTCTAATTCTTTGATCTGAGGCGATGCGATGGTACAATGCCTCCATTGAGTTGATGTTGTTGATCACACCGGCATGTCACTCGGCGACGTGAAGGATGCAAGATGGCGCAAATTAGAATCGAAAAGACTCGTTCTCAACTGGGAGATGTTGTCGGGGGAATCAAAAATCACTTGTGATGATTCTGTGATGGATTGAAGAACCGTGATACGATCGTTGTAGTTATCAGGGCTTAATGTGAGTATTTAAAAATTCGAGTACGGAGTACCTCGGGAGCCATTCAGTTTCAGGCCCGCCGTCCAAGACCCTCAATAGGTTGATTGTGACTAGGTTCTAGTGCTGTATGTAAGCCAGGGACATTTGGGTTGGCAAGCATTTTTGTCGTTATTTGTGCCTTGCTCAGCTGAGTTTGTAATGTAAACACTCTAGAAAAGGCGGCAAATCTCACAAGGTACAGCGAAGAGATCTCGAGGCCGCGTACTTCTGGTGTACATGAGTACTCCATACTCGGGGCTACAGCCTTGTCGCCAAGTGGATTCGTGGGTACTGAAAGTAGTTCTTCGGGCTCGCCGGATGTGGTTAAATATGGCGACGACGACGACAATATTTAACTAATTGCTTACTGCACAATATATCAGACATCGTTACTCGTGTTTACTTTTGTATAGTCACATCACTTCCTACAGCATTCAGCCTTGTTTTTGATTCTTGAGCAATGTATCGCAGACACTTGACTGTACATATGAAGATCTGAAGCTACGACAAGCTTTTCGGGTACATGCATTTCTTTGGACTGATTTACGAACGAACTACACATGGATAAGTTTTGGGATTTAAACAGGAACAAAACCAAAAAACATGAAAATATCAGCGGCTTGGAGAGACGAAAGTCCTCAAATGCAAGAACACAGAGATAGAGTGTCGACGATCTCGAAACAGATTGCTCAATTCAACGCCTCAGACGCGCCATTCCGAATCTTCCACGGCAACACCAACTCGACTCGACCCAGCGTTCGGACCAAGACAGGTACGGTCGACATTTCAGCACTCAAGAACGTCCTATCTGTGGATACGTCCTCAAAAAAATGCCTCGTCGAGCCCAACGTACCCATGGACGCCTTGGTGGCCGCGACATTACCTCACGGGCTGGTACCTCCTGTCGTGCCCGAGTTCCCCGGCATCACGGTCGGAGGTGCCGTCGCAGGCACGGCGGGGGAGAGTAGTAGTTTCCGACACGGCTTCTTCGACAAGTCGATGACCTGGGCCGAAGTCGTTCTGGCCGACGGTGAGGTGGTTGTCGCTTCCAACGACCAAAACCAGGATTTGTTCCTTGGGCTGGCGGGGACTTTTGGTACATTGGGAGTGGCTACATTGTTTGAGATTTCCCTTGTTCCGGCAAAAGAGTACGTGGAACTCTCTTATGTTCCAGTCAGTAACATTGAACACGCCCAGCGAGTCATTCGACAAGTCTCTGAAGAAGCCGACGAGATGAACTTTTTGGATGGTATCATGTTTGGACCGGATAAAGGTATTGTCATGGCTGGGAAGTTTGTAGACAAAACCACAACGACCGTCGCCGGCACTCCCCTCCCTGTAGTAACGTTTACTGGAGCATGGGATCAATGGTTTTATCTACACGCCGGACAAGTCATGGACGAATACTTACCCTCGGCAGCCTCAACCCCGGCTTCTCCCACTGCTAGCTCTTCTTCTTCCAAACTCGACTCTATCCATATCGTCCACCGAGACCTCATCCCATTACAGGATTACCTGTTCCGTTACGACCGCGGAGCCTTTTGGACCGGTAGATTTGCATTCACCTACTTTTTGACCCCCTTCACTCGGCTCACCAGGTGGTTGGTCGACTATTACATGCACACCAGGGTCATGTACCACGCCTTGCACCGATCCGGACTCATGCAGAGGTTCATCATCCAAGACATGGCCTTGCCGAACCGAAACGTACCCGACTTTTCCCACTGGTTGGACCTCGAGCTGCCACACATTTACCCACGTTGGTTGTGTCCTCTCAAGACCGACGAGACTGTCAGTATGCACCCTCACTTGGCTCCTGCCGCTCGTCACAATGATGATGTACTCCTGAACATCGGAGTCTGGGGACCGACACCTCCCACCGTGACTCAAGTCAACATCAACCGTCGCATCGAGTCCAAATTGGTTTCTCTCCAAGGAATGAAATGGTTGTACGCTCAAACTTTTTATACCGAGGACGAATTTTGGAACATTTATGACCGAAAATGGTACGAGTCGTTGAGGGAAAAGTATCGAGCTCAGAAATTACCTAGCGTTTATGAGAAAGTAAGGACCAAGTTTGATGATGCTGGCGGTAACACCAACACAAACAATATCAGGCTTGGTATAGAAAAGGGATTCTGGAGTACATGGCCTTTTGCTGGTATATATGGCGTGTTGAGTGCCATCAAGGGTGGTGATTATTTGAGGAAGAGTACCTAAACGAGAGTTTCATTACCCCGGGGCGGAGACTGGACGATATCTACTCCGGACTCAGGTCAGGTATAGATGGGAACATTGATGTTGTTGTACATCTCCTGTACATATTCTGTACTCTGTTCACCGTTGCAATCAAATGAAATGATATACACATACACAATGAGCACATACTCAGTCGAACACATTTATTGGATTCGATCGGCTCCAAAAAATAAGCCACAAGTCAACAAGGTTGTCGAATCTCTATACTCACTTGCTAGGACATGCTTTGTTCGGGACGGGGATTTTCTTCTTCTTTCAAACTCGAATTGGATTTCATCATTTCGCTCAATCTTTGGCAAAAAATTCATGCATGTTCTGCTTGCTCTGCACCACAATTTCAAGGGCCGTTGTCCGTCACGTCGTACATGCAGGACAACAACAAAACACAATTCTCTCGCTTGCTCTGGCCATGGCTCCGGCTTTGAAACCAAGTATCGCTCCATGCCAATCAACCCCTTCCCCCCCCCAAAATGACCAAGTATCTAAGCATGTGGTAAATGCTCACGACTCTTATTTCAGGTCCTGTTTCCTTTCGGGACAACACATTTCTATTTCCGTGGCGACCCAAATCATCATCGTCGTCGTCGTTGTCATCACCATCACCGCATAATCTCATTCCAAATCAGAGCCTTGAGCTCTTCCTTGCTCAACTGATCTTTGTTACGGTCAAAGTCGAAGAACTCCTCAGGGATGGGCTCGGCGGTCGGTTCGTCATCTGGATCATGATATGGCTCTAGGTAGGGATGTTTCAGAGCCTCTTCGACCGTGATGCGCTTGACCGGGTTGAACGCCAACAATTTCTCCAACAGGTCGAGAGCGAGGTCTGACGTCTTGGGGAAAAGTGCCTTGAGTGGAATCTTCTTCTTGAACGGCAGGGAACGGATGTATTCACGAGCGCGTCTCGATTTGATGCCGTAGTAGTCTTCCATGGTGGGAGTTCCAAGAACGTCCAAGATCAAGGTCAGTTGATGATGGTCTGAAACACAGTCAGTAAATTCGTTCCCGACCACAACATGGTTTTCAACGTACAGTCTTTTCCTGGGAACAATGGCTTTCCACTCAGCATCTCGGCGAGAATACATCCAACACTCCAGACATCAATCGCCTTTGTGTACTCCTTGAAGGTGAGCATGATTTCTGGTGCCCGATACCATCTGGTGGCTACGTATTCCGTCATGAAACCCGAGTTGTCGTCCGTCGAGGCCGCAGATCTTGCCAGACCAAAGTCACAGACTTTCAGATCGCAATTCGCGTTCAATAGGAGATTCGAAGGTTTCAGATCCCGGTGTAGGACATTTGCAGAATGCATGGCCTTGAGGGCGCGTAGAGTTTGGTAGATGAAGTACTGGCAATGATCGTCAGAGAGATCTTGTGTCCGGATCACACGATGCATGTCAGTTTCCATCAATTCCTGTAAACTATTAGCCCCGTGTTTCTGTAATGGTGCCCGCGCGGTGTGACCAACCTGGATGAGATAAACTTCTGAGAAGGACTCGTAATTTCGTGGTTTTTGGATATCGAGGATGGATATGATGTTTTCGTGGTTGAAGTATCGTAGCAGTTTCATTTCTCGTAACGTACGTAGGCAGAACATGGAGTGGTCAAAAGGGGTGATCTTCTTGATCGCGACCTTCTGATTTGAGGGTTTGTGTAGGGCAGAACTGCGATTGAAATCAGTGACTGTATCTCTTGCTGGGACGGACTCACTCACCAAACCACACCATACGCACCCTCACCGATGACATCTTGAATGTCGTACTGATCAGAGACATTAAAAGAAATCTTTCTGGAACCCCCCGACGGCGCGGACTGTTGCTGTGGCTGGCCCATATTCCTAACTCGTTTTGCCGATCAAGACGAACTTCAAAGATATCTTCCTCTTCGTGACCAGAATACTCTCACTATCCAAACAAAACAATCACAATTCCTGCGAGAAGGGGGCGTCGACAGAGGTTGTTGCGTGGTGCGAGGTTCGAGAATTACCGAGGGAGGATTGGCTTTCTTTGTGCTTCACCCTTTGTTCGCTACCGTTTTCTGGAATGTGGATCGAAATGCGGTGTAGGAGTCGCCGCGCGCGCACAAGGTGATGAGAGGATCAAGGACTCGTCGATGTCGAAGAGACTTTTCGAGGGTCACTGGTGCAAGGAGGTGTCGAGAGAGTACTGCTGTTAGAATTAGTCTTCACTGGCTTGCTGAACACAAAAGTCCCCCCAATCCTGCGGACCCTGTTACGCATGAGTCTTGTCTCACCTCAAACACTTCTTTCTACCTCGCCTGCGAATTCCGCACCAGCGATAGCCCAAGGCGGTCAGATAGCCCCAGATAGGTCTCCTACTTGCGAAGAGTGGGGTTGGATTGCTAAAGGCTGCGGAGCACAACGCCAATGGTGGTGGATAGGTGGTTACTCTAGAGAAGAGAAGTAGTGACAACAGCGAGCGATTGACAATGATCAACGCAGGGAAAAGGAGAGAACTCAGGGCAAGAAGAAAAAGACACAATGTCGGAGAGACGGATGTGACGAGGTGATTAGAAGTGAAGACTGAGAGGAAGAGAGAGACCCGACAGATGCGTGACCTCGATGACTTAGTACCTTGTATTTTGTACTGTAGGGTCGAGTTTCTCAACTTCACACATTTGTTCTTCACACCCGCTGGTCGAATTGAAGGACGTCTGGCCGTTTAGCCGCCCACATTGGCCGAGCTAAGGTCATGGAACTGCCCGCTTACTGGGACACGCTATACTTGATGTTTGTCTAGTCTATACAGGGGCCGTCCATCTGTGACACCTAGTCGCCCGTCGTCCACGCCTTGACCAGAAGTCAGATCAGTGTTTCATCCTAGTTTGTCGCGCAGATTCCGTCTCCCGAAATAGGTCAGAGACATGCGGGAGCCTCAGCAGTATCCGAGCAGCCGCACAGTGATACAATATGGTAAACATAGCACAGCTACAGAGGACGGACTGTCATGGTGTCATTGCAAGGTCAGTGCGGTAGATGGATGTCCTTGTATTTCACTCTATGACATTTTTGCTAGCAACCAACATCTTTTCATTGCATCACCTGCCCGTACTGTTAGCAACCCCCTCCCCGCCCCCCGGTCTTTGAGCGCTCATGACTGTACCTTCTCGCGCATCTGTCCCATCCACTGTTGAAGGCTGACACCTTGATCCGCACGATCTTCCACCAGCATCGTTTGTGCCCATAACCTTAATCCAGGTTCGCCGTCTTCTTTCACTACGTAGAGGTGAGGCACAATAATGCTTCCCACACCCTTGGCACGATGGTCCCGACTCTTGGAAATCACAGCTCTAACCCGCTCACTAAAGTCGTTGTCCAACTCTGGCAATCGCTGCTTGCCCACCTTGAGCTGACTCTTGTCCGACATGCCAAAAACATCCATGATGAGCTGTGAAACAGCATCGCGTCCAACCCACAGGAACTGCGTCTGGCCGTCATCAATCAGGTATAGCCCGTAGGGCACAATGCGCTCCGAGGAAAGGTTGACTGGCGGTGGGAGGATAATCTCTCCAGATTCCTGATTGACAGCTCCAGCGTCATCTGGCATATCGTGAAGGGAGTACATCTTCGGGTAGATGTATTGAATCAGCAGGGGTAATGGTAAAGTTGATAGTAAGCAAAGTGCGGCGGAACGCATATCGCTAGGAATTTGTGAGGAGCGTCTCAGGCCAAGGTTCTTGGTGAGCGCAAGGAACAGAACAGGTAGGCCTCGAAGATTAGCAGGAAATTGTAGACCGCCCCCACCCATGCTGCCACCGGCTAGCTCTTTCTTGTAGGTCGAAAGAAGCTCGACCAGCTTATTTTGGACCATGTCGCGCGCACTATCAAGCCCACCATTGAGGACGCGCTCAACTGCCTTGTGACTGTAGTAGGTGGTGATGGCCTGCTGATCCGCCGATGCATACACATCTGATAACTGTTGGGTGGTTGGCAAAGCTAGAGTCATAACCCGGATACGTCGTTCGCCATTGCATGTTGTATGTAGGACAGCTGTCTGCATACATACAACCGGCTTCGTAATGGTCTCGTCGATGGCAACTTCTACCACATAGCTCTGATCTCGAGGAAATGCTGGGAAGGCGCACAAGTCGGAGCTTCGATTGAAGAAGTTACCGTAGAAGGTACTCATTCTTAGGCCGGTGGTTGCTCGAACACGGAGAACTGCCTCAAGGCCGATCTCGGCAGAGAGGTAGTCAGAAAATTCCTTCGCAAATTTCATTGCATCATCCTCCCGAGCCGCATTCCATCCTGGATAGAAGTAGGTTTGGCCACCGGTGTATCTCGGGAGATTGCTCAACGAAGCCACATCTTGGTACTGCGAGGAGAAGAGGAACATGTCCACTGAGATCTGCTGCTTCGAGCACTCGACCGCAAAACTCTTGTAGAAGCTGTTGCTAGTTTGAAGAAGGCTGCTCTCTTTTGAAGTACCCAAAATCTTCTTATCCTCTCGCATGTCAAGTTTACCATGTCCAATATTGGGAAGAGACGCTGTGACCACGGTCATCTTACCTCCAACAGGGCCTATCAGTTTGTGGCCAGCTTTGAGAGCAGATCCCATCGCAGATGCACCGTTCTGTGTGTTTTGGAACATTTCTTGTAGCTTATCAAGGAAGCTCTCAATGTTTTCGCGGCACTCGGAGAGCGTTACAAGCAGATCTGCGGGCGTAGGAAGGAAGGCTTCCTCTAGATCGCTCACAACAAGCATGCTCGTTTGGGCGTTTTCGGTCCCGTCCCGGGGAATGTTGAAAAAGTGTAGGCTTGAGTCCACAGCGATAAAACCAAGTCTGGTACGGCGATCGGCGTTTGGTATTCTATCCAGACTTTCTCGGATACATCGTGCAGTCGTTGCCAAGAGGCCACTGGTAACCGCAGCGTAACTTACATCCAATAAAAATAGGTACACAAGTGGTTGTGGCGGCCGGACCATGTACTCTTGGGGAGCGATGAATTCAACGACAGCATGATTCAAATCTGGTCTTTGCCATCTATCCAGGCTCTTTTGTGCTGCAGCATCCCAATCAAATGCCTGAGGGACGTCGTTGGTGAGATTACACATATTGCACCTCCATCGATGTCCGTGGTCCAGGAACGTCACAAAGGGGTTGATGTACGATCGGCATCTTCTGCAGCGCGATATCACTTGATCGGGTACAATCGGTACAGGATCTTCAACATCATGCAAGGAGGTATATGGCTGGATGACCAGCGCGAACGGTAGTTTCGACTTCTTCAAGAGAGAATGGGTGGTGGGGACGGCGTTGAGAGAAGATCGAACATATTTGGGCGGGCAATTGGCAAAGGGCGAAGGTGTGACGCTGGTCTAGATCTTGGTCAGGATGAGTTTATAAAATAGAGGGAGTACACATACATTAGGTGGCAGGATGGCCGGTGGAGGAGGGTAATCCAGTTCCGCAACATTGAAAGGCTGGTTGGACAAGTCGGTGGGATAGAGTTGATTGAGGACAGGGGCTCGCTGCGGCTGTTGTGGCGCTGCAGCTACAGGGGGCTGTTGGGCAATGTTCATTTGGCCAAATTGCTGAGTGACGCCGGCAACCCCTGGTGTAGGATAGCCTGCAGCTGGAGGCTGGTACCCGCCCGCCGCTTCCTGGCCGGGATACATGGGAGTTGTGTCCTGTTGGACTGCCACTGGGTTCTGTTGATATCCACCTTGGGGATAACCAGCGGCATCCTGCTGGGCAGAATAACCTGGGTATGCACCACCAGCCTGCGGTTGACCTCCCAAAGCAGCATTTGCACCTGCTCCAAACTCGTATGCTTGACCGGCATAAGCACGCTTCTTTCTGCCTCCATGAGCCTGTCCCTGTGGAGGCGCCGGCATTACGCCTGGCGGTGAAGTCGTCTCGTAGTTGTCATAGTTTTGCCCCGCGGGCTGTTGCTGGCCATAGCCATCTTGCGCCGGCGGTGTCGGCTGAGGATACTGCGACATAATGCCTCACGGTCAATGTGAATCAAGTCAGGAGACAGATGTGGTGTATGTGAGCGCGTGGCACGGAACGTAGGGCTGCGACGTGGAGGTGAAGGTGAGGCAGAGATGATTCGGCGAGATTGTGGGAGATTATGCTTGCGAGACCTCGTAAAGCATGGTGTCCATATCTGTCTAGAGTATCTCAAGCAGAATCAAGTGACAGTCGCAGAGTAGTTGTACGGAGAGAGCGGTTGTACTTGTCGCTGTCCTCGTGAGAATAGACAGATTGTCCTCAGTGTGGAGGAATTGTCTTTCGTAGACAGGTTGTGCTTCCGAGGTGTTGACCAATCACAATTTGGCCCACCACCAAGACTTGTTTATCTAAACACGACATCTCAGCATGAGTTCTAACAGGTAGTGACTATCAACTTGCATTTTGATACACTTCCTTGTGTTACTGATATTTAATGGCACAAATCGATTCATGCTACGACTCTGTCAGAATGATTCAGAATTAAATACAAGCCCAAGTAAGTTGCTAGGTCTTTGTGAAGAGGCTAAAGCATCTGTGAAGGCCATGCCTGTTGCGAATACAAGAGATAGCCTGGAACTATCAATGATAAATAAGTCGCTAATCACAAACAAACAGATTGCTGTCGCTGGAAATGCTTCTTGTTCTCGTATATGCTAAGGTATCTACGCCATGTAAATCATCATCATGGCTTGCTGTCATCAGATCTCGTGTGCCTCGTCATATGGCCTGTCGCTGGCTTTGGCCTTCTTTCGTGATGAAGAGCTCATCAACTCGAACAATCGGTTCTTACTGGGTCCGTCACGGCTGCCCGGTAATACTCGCGCCCGACTCTCTTCTGTAAAATCGACCGATGCTGTTGAGGAGTTTGTTGAATTGGTCATTGCCCGAGCGTCCGTTGCTCGTTGAGGAAAAGGGATACGCCGATCCCATGCGATGGATGCTGAGCTGGACGGTGTGGTGTCGCCCTCGCCGACATTAGGTGAGACTTCAGCATTTTTGTATTCGAAATTCGCAGCAGTATCCGCCGTTTGTGGCAGAGCTGTGATCTCGGCACTCCTCCGAGGCTTGATGATTGGCTCTCCAAATATGTTGCTAGACGAGCTGCTTTTCTCTTGTTGATCATTGAGAAGCCTCTCCCAGGCCGGCTGAGACCTTTCGCTAGGTCTTTCGGCCTGCTCAGCAGCTTTGAGACACTCCTTGCTCTTTGCAGAAAGGCTAAGACACAAAGTGTGGAAGAGACGGATAGGATCATCATCACCGGCTTCGTTGATGTTCTCGGGAATGTGTGACACCCACAGGTCGGCCAGTTGTGCCAACAATCTTGGGTAATCGAGCAAATATGGCAGGCTAGGTAGGCCTTCTCGAGATAGTGGTGGCAGTCGACTCTTGATTTGTTTTGGGGCCGCGAATTGAGGCTCGAGAGTCATGGAAGCCATCTGAGACGCGTCAACAGCACAAATTTCATCAAGGAAGTTTCGAAATTCGGTCGCCGAGGCAATCAGGAATTTGTTCATGGGTTCCATCCAGGGTTCCTTGGTCCCGAATTTGCCTACGGATGCAAGTGCATTCAAGGACTTGGCGATCAAAGTAAATGTGCGTTTGGTGCGATCAGGAGGAATATCTAATGAAGGAGTCAGTGTATATCAAAGAGACTCGGCTAGACAGCACATACCTGGAATCAGACCAAACAACTTGGGATTCAAGATTGCAGGGCAGAAGAAACGAAGGAAGAGGAATCCAGAAACGCTGGTGAGTTTAGCCGTACGAATAAAAGGTCCATAGCGATCCTCGGCGCAAGATCGTATATGTCTGAATATAAGTCTCAGTGGTAATGGACAACGCGCCACCGAGTCACGTATCGATTTCCAAATGGTGCTGGTCAGGAAGATCAGATTCGCCCAATTCTTCTCCAGTTGTTCGTTTGATCTAACCCTGGTAGGGTCAACCTCACAATCCGGATCGCGTTCAATGATTTTGCGCAATTTTTCACCCAGAACCTCCTCTAGATACTCCTTGCCTAATCGGCGCATATGAGCATCCAGGGCTTTCGTTACAAGGGAATTGCCCCGGAAGAGCAAATTGACTTCCATAGTGGCTGATCGACTTAGATCTCTGACAAGCATTTCGCGTTGCTCGGCAGACTCATAGGAATCGTTGGAATGAATGCGACCGCTAAACCTCATGCGCATGGGTTGGGTTTCTCGATCTGTGCCGTCAATTTCTTCCTCAATCAGACTGGCAAGCCAGTCATTCGCACAGCCCGACGCCTGAAAGATGTCTAGCAAGATATCAGACAGTTGTCGCAGATCTGGTCCAAGTGCACGAGAGATTTGCGTCGTCAAGCCGTTTGCAAAATTTCCTAGGAGAGCTCCAAGCTCTTTGTACTCGTCCTCCATCAATACCACGGCCTCCCGGAGATTAAATCTTACTAGGAGCGTGCCAACAGAGTGATCATTATTGTCGAGTAGCGGCCACCACTTATCAACCGGTGTCTGATTCTCCAGATCGTCCAAAGGCACGTCAAGCCGGCCGAATACAGGGTCGTGGGACGAGATCTCAAGACCGCCGAGGCCAGACAGGTAGCCAGCATCCGCAGAAATGTCATAAAGAGTGTCAGCCACCATGGTCCATTCTTTCTCGGCAGGATTCCCGAATTTGACAGCAATCGTGATGTTCGAGGCAGACGCTGGGACATCCTCCAGGTTGAATTCCTCTGCCCAGAAGGCCGCAGTCAGATTGGTCTTGGTTGTTGTACGTGCACGCAAATCATTCCCCAGCATAAGTTCAGCATATACTCCTTCCTTCGATTGTTCTTCTTTTGCAAATCTGGTCTTTTGCTTCTGTTGCTCCTGGGGGACCTGCGCCGCAAACTGCTGAGCAAACTTCGCTTCTGTGATTTTCACAGATAGCGAACGCTCAATTCGGAACATCCCTTGTAGTGATTGTGGAGATGGATTTCTGGAACCTGGCGACGACGTCGACTGAAAAGCTTCCAGAGCTTGTTCTGGCCCATACAATTCGGGCACTGTGAGGGCTCGAAGGAGAACATACCAAGCCTCAAGAGCAGTATTTGACTCTAAGCAAATCACCATAGGCCTCGAAAGACTTGCAGATGATCCTTGAATGCGATATTGTGGGTACACTGCTAGACAGTATGGCATGCGGAGCACACTTTCATCGAGTCTCTGCACGGCACTGCGGGAGAGCTCAGACAGATGCGTCACACAAAGCACCGTTGACTCTATCTCCCCCAGGATTCGGAATGTGCCGTTCTCATGTAGTGTACAGTTCACCCGTCGCCAGTGGTAGTTATCTTCTGTCATGGATCTACCAAGGCTGTTCGGTGATGACACTAATTGGGAACCTGAAGGTAGTGGACCGTCCCACAAAAGCATCTTCCCTACTTTAACAATTGCCGTACTTTTACCATTGCTCATATCCGACAACCTGCGTTGCGACACTGTCTTCTTGTCGGGTATGCTGAATGGTTGGGGTTTGGACATTTTGTTGTGGATGCCCTTGGGCCGCAAAGGTTGCCAGCAGAGAAGAGCTGCGAGCCAAGAGTCAAACGTTTCCGGTACGGGTGGTCGAAGTTGAAAACCTGTCGTTGAGGAAGCCACCAGAACACTCAAATACGTACTTTGAGTTTCATAGTCGTAGTGTGTTCTGACTGTACACCCTCGAAGATCGGAGATCAATACTGTAGACTGCGACACTTCACCTTTGGTCTGGCAGACAAGACTTCCCGGCGCAACGTTGATGGCGCAGTAGCCTGAAGCCCAGGCAGATGTATGTAGAGGCCTGAAGAACAAGATACCATGCATTCTTCCGCACGTAGTTTTCATAAGCTGCAAGATCCTAGCCGAGTCGATATCGAGCAACTTGGGCGACCGAAGGCCGCCAGCGGAACCAAACATTTCATTCGGCGAAAACGGTCGGCGCTGCACTTTTGGGTTTCGCGAATCCGCCTGTTCCATTGCGTCTGCACCACGGACAACCGAAGGGAAACCAATTGACCCGTAGTCCTCGTCTTGACGTTGAACCAGCGAAGGACTTGTCGCTATGGAACCAAGTCTCTTGCGGGTCTTTGTTATAAAAGATCCTGGCGAGGCATCTGAAGGTGCGTCATCTTTTGTGTGTGTTCTTGTCTGGGCTCTTCTCCTCCTTCTATCGATTGTGTTTTCATCATCGGTATTCGAAATCGAAGCGGAGGTCTCACGCCGTCTTTGGGAATTTCGGGATCGCGTCGAGTGTAATATGGGAGAATGGACTTGACTGCCGTCGGTGGAATCGTTGCGGAAGGTTGTGTAGGCTCCCGAATCGGGAGTGGCCGCACGGATCGTCCGCTGTTCATGTTCATCAAATATTCTACCATGGCGATCCTGCGAAGAAGTCTGCCGGCTACCTCGCCGCTGGATCACCTGTGGCCTTGACCTTGACTGGCTGCTGCCATTGAGCGCTTTGTCCCAGTCCCGCGGCTTCATGGCTGCGATCACAGTCGTCTTGAAGCGTGGAGCAGAACAAAGTTTGGGATATAGGTATCCTGTCACCAGCGACAGTCTCTTAGTCCTTTACAATCGCGCACAATATGCGCATATTTGATCCCTCGACAGGTTGCGGACTTTGCACCACCAAGCATTTGCGCTGTGATTCGAGGACGTCGAACGGGCAAAAAAGGTCTAGTTTTCGAAGCTGTCAATGGAAGTCGGCAGCGGCGCAGTCTAAGGGCGAAAATTGATAGATTTATGTCAGGTTGGATGTAACCGAGAAGAGAGCCTGTGCAATACGAGGTTTCAGCCGAACGACTGGCGCGAGGGAGACTTGCAGTCTGTAGAAAACATTGGGAGGCGCTCGCTGGATGCAGGAGAAGGGAGAAAGCCTTATGCAGGAACGTGTGATGCGACAAGAATCGAGGCAAAAAGGATGTGTGGCACACCCAGAACAACGGAGGGAGCAGTTATTGGAGATACAAAGCCATACGGATTGATAGGCTTGCTGGTGGGCGGGCGTCGATGGCTATACACACTACTAATGCATCCTGTCGTCGCTGGGCTCTCTAGTACAACATCTATTGTGCTATCCGTTCTTCTAAAGGGATTGCGGGCTTCAACCATGTTGTCTCCTGTGGGGTGGACAGGGTGCTATTCCCAATTTATGAACCCATTCCAGGCCCGTCGCTCAAGTGCTGCAATGTCAACCTCGCTAAGCGATATTCCCCGTGCTTTAGGCATGGTCAATCAGTGTTTAGTGCCCTTGGACGAACTAGAGTGCGTCCAGTGCCCTCGATGATTACTTTCTCGCCCACTCGAGATCTCTCGGTATCATCTCAGTGTAATTCCTTGCCCGCCAGGCGAGATTCAGCCAATTCGCGGATGACTCTAGATCTGAGACAGTGTGCCTTGGACTCGAAGTCTACGCTTCCCTGCACATCCTTCTTATCTCTGAGAGAGAATGGTCATTTGCAGCCGTGCAGGTGGTAGATACAATGCCTTGGTACGAGCGGAAGAAGGGATTCAGCCGGAGTTAATGGAGTTTGGTGCTGGAGACGCCAAGACTTAGCCCGATCACATGACTTGTTAGAATCCCGCCTTCCCTAGACGACTTGGAGATTCATCGCCCGCGCCAGAATTTCATCACTATTAACTAGATCAAAAGTATCAATCCGCCTCCCAAGTTCGCTATCGGACATCAGTGTGGTGTCATCGAAGCCGCCTTGACGCTCATCATGTCGGACGGTAAGAACAAACACCGCGTCTGTTCCAGCGACCAACTGACTCCTTCTGCAGCCGACTTCGAGACCGTCCGGCGACTACAGGCTGAGCGCAACTCTCAGGCTGCTGGTAAAAAAGGTTCCAAAACCTTCGATCCGTCTAATCAGCGCACTGATTCGTCCACCAAGGTCTCTTTGACCGAAAATTTCGATACGAGTCTCTACGATAGAGATGGCGGCGACAAGTTCGCGGGTTATCACACCTCACTTGCTGTCGATGGCGACGATGAAGAAATGCCAGATGCGGACGACAGCCGGAGATTGATAGGACAGTACACTGCGACAAATGAGCAAATGAAAGAGTTTTCTACGGGGAACGGCGTGGAAGAAGAAGATATTCTGCTTGGACGTGAGAAAACTGCCAGGATAGCAGATCGCGAGACTGATTATCAGAAGCGAAGATTTGAACGAGGCCCCCTTACGCCCACCAGAGCCGATCCATTTGCAGCCAACAAACATGCTGGGGTTGCCGAAGGTGCCACGTATCGAGAGGTGATGCAGTTACAAGATCTGGAGCGCGAGGAGGAACGGGTAAAAAAGCTCATAGCTGAAAAGCATCAAAATGGCGAGGACGTGGCCGAACACAAGCCTACGCTGAAAGATGAAGCTGATAAGGAGAACGCCGATGCCGGCTCGACGGTTGAAGCAACAGGGCGGAAGCGAAAGAAGAGGTGGGATGTATCCAGTGACGCCACTCCTGCGTCTGAGACTACTGAAACCAAAAAGCGCTCCAGATGGGATCAGGCCCCTGCTCCCGACGGAGCGTCAGCACCTGCAAAACGGTCGAGATGGGATCAAGCGCCTGCACTAGACGCCACATCAGCCGCTCCTGTAGCCCAAACCCCAGCTCCAACTTTTGGCACAGACATCACCGGGAGAAACGCATCCTGGTCCGATGAAGAACTCGACATGATGCTACCATCTGAAGGATACACAATTCTTGAACCTCCCCCGGGATACGCTCAAATTCGACCAGTCGCTCGAAAAGTTGCTGCCACTCCTGCTGCCGCAAGTAGCTCCATGGGAATAGGTGGCTTTATGATGCAGGAACCAGAAAACCCAAGATCAATGGGGAAACAGCTTCCAACCGAGATCCCTGGTGTTGGCGACCTACAGTTTTTCAAGGCTGAGGATATGGCTTATTTCGGAAAACTTGTTGATGGAGCTGACGAAAATGCCTTGTCAGTCGACGAACTCAAGGAACGCAAGATTATGCGCCTCCTTCTCAAAGTCAAGAACGGCACGCCTCCCATGCGTAAGACAGCTCTACGACAACTGACAGATAATGCTCGGCAATTAGGCGCCGGCCCTCTGTTCAATCAGATTCTGCCACTACTGATGGAGAAGAGTTTGGAAGATCAGGAGCGACATCTGCTTGTCAAAGTCATCGACCGCGTTCTCTACAAGCTCGACGATCTTATCAGGCCTTATGTTCACAAAATCCTAGTTGTCATCGAACCATTGCTCATTGATCAAGACTATTACGCTCGTGTCGAGGGTCGAGAGATCATCTCCAACCTCGCCAAAGCAGCCGGTCTAGCGCATATGATCAGTACCATGAGACCTGATATCGATCACGTCGACGAGTACGTTCGAAATACTACAGCAAGAGCTTTCGCTGTCGTTGCGTCAGCACTCGGCATTCCTGCACTCCTGCCCTTCCTTCGCGCTGTCTGTCGAAGCAAGAAATCATGGCAAGCAAGACATACTGGAGTCAAGATTGTACAGCAGATTCCTATACTGATGGGTTGTGCTATCCTTCCTCACTTAAAAGGTTTGGTTGATTGTATTGCCGATAATCTCAGCGATGAACAAGCCAAAGTCAGGACCGTGACATCTTTGGCTATTGCTGCATTGGCGGAGGCTGCCAACCCTTACGGTATCGAAAGTTTCGATGATATACTAAACCCTCTATGGACTGGAGCGAGGAAACAACGTGGTAAGGGATTGGCAGGTTTCTTAAAGGCCGTGGGTTATATTATCCCGCTCATGGACGAAGAATACGCCAACTACTACACCAGCCAGATCATGGAGATCCTTCTGCGAGAATTCGCCTCGCCCGACGAGGAAATGAAGAAGGTTGTTCTAAAAGTGATTTCGCAGTGTGCAAGTACCGATGGTGTGACACCGGCCTACTTGAAAGAACATGTCCTCGGCGAGTTCTTCAAGAGTTTCTGGGTTCGCCGGATGGCGCTTGACAAGAGAAATTATCGCCAGGTGGTGGAAACTACTGTGGACCTAGGGCAAAAAGTCGGCGTCAGCGAGATTGTCACTCGGATTGTGAACAACTTGAAGGATGAGAGTGAAGCCTATCGCAAGATGACTGTCGAAACTATCGAAAAAGTGATAGCTTCACTCGGTGCAGCAGACATCAATGAGCGTCTTGAAGAACGACTGGTTGACGGCATCCTATTTGCCTTCCAAGAGCAAGGTATCGAAGATGTGATCATGCTCAATGGTTTTGGAACAGTTGTCAATGCTCTGGGCACTCGATGTAAACCATATCTCCCACAAATTGTGTCGACGATTCTTTGGCGATTGAACAACAAATCTGCAACTGTCCGACAACAGGCAGCAGACTTGATCTCTCGGATCGCAATGGTGATGAAGCAATGTGGCGAAGATGCTCTTATGGGCAAACTTGGCGTCGTTCTCTACGAATACCTAGGAGAAGAATACCCTGAAGTCCTAGGCTCAATACTGGGCGCCCTTCGGTCGATTGTAACGGTTGTCGGTATTAACCAGATGCAACCATCCATCAAGGACCTCTTGCCTCGGCTCACTCCTATTCTACGAAATAGACACGAGAAGGTGCAGGAGAACACAATCGACCTCGTTGGCCGTATCGCGGACCGTGGTCCTGAGTCGGTCAATGCCAGAGAATGGATGCGTATCTGTTTCGAACTACTTGATATGCTCAAGGCACACAAGAAGGGAATCCGTCGCGCTGCAAACAATACATTCGGCTTCATTGCCAAGGCAATTGGTCCACAGGATGTACTTGCCACTCTTTTGAACAACCTTCGTGTCCAGGAACGACAGTCCCGTGTCTGCACAGCCGTCGCCATTGGTATTGTTGCTGAGACTTGCGCCCCGTTCACCGTCTTGCCGGCATTGATGAATGAGTATCGGGTACCGGAACTCAACGTGCAAAATGGTGTTCTAAAATCGCTCTCCTTCCTCTTTGAGTATATTGGTGAGATGGCCAAAGACTATGTTTACGCCGTCACACCGCTTCTGGAAGACGCTCTTATCGACCGCGACCAAGTCCACAGACAAACAGCGGCAAGTGTGGTCAAACATGTCGCCCTTGGCGTGGTCGGTCTAGGCTGCGAAGATGCCATGGTCCACTTGTTGAATCTTCTCTACCCGAATTTGTTCGAAACCAGTCCTCACGTTATTGACCGCATAATTGAAGCCATCGAGGCCATCCGCATGGCTGTGGGTACGGGGATCGTGATGAACTATGTCTGGGCCGGTCTATTCCATCCTGCGCGAAAAGTCCGGACACCATACTGGAGATTGTACAACGATGCATACGTGTACAATGCGGACAGCATAGTGCCATATTACCCGAACATGAAGGATGACGGATTACCGAGAGATGAACTGTACATTACACTTTGAGTTGAACATTGACACGATTGAGGCTTGTCATACCAGGGCGCGTATCATAAGTGCTTCTAAAAGTCACGAAGCTGGCACAGATGCTTATACTTTTTATAGTTGAACAAATCAGCAGACCACGGGGGCTGTTTTCGGCCTTCCGGACTTTTATTCTTGTTAAGATGCCATGCTCGTACGGCCTCATCCAATAACGATGAACCTTTTTCTTCTGCCAGAAAATGGAATCACTTCTAGTGCTACTACTGTTGTATGCAATATGCAATGCGATAACTTGCCATTGGAGGTCCTTGTGTGTTTCATTGTTGGCATCCTACTTCTTTTCGATTTGTACATCTCATCCTGCACCGGCCGCTGCGGTCTCGAGCCTTCCTGGTTTGGAATTCAAATATGCGTTTCTGTGGCAGTCGGGACGATTCCATGTCAGCCTTAAGGACCTTTCTTGACACGGTGCACGTTTTTTTGTCGGTGGGAAGGAGGAAAAGGAGGGAGACTTTGTTACCTCTTCTCCGCCCACTGCATGATCCACCAGGCCATCACGAACGGCGGGACGACGTACAAGAATTGCGCCCTGGACCTTCGAAAGGTGTTGAAGACAGCGTTGTGCCACGCCCCCGCCAGGGGGTTCTGGCGGTTCGGCGAGAGTCTGTATTCCGCCACACCCTTGGTTTTTGGGATACGTTTATGGCCAAAACAATAAACGGGGCGGCTGGAGGATTTGGAAGAACGCGGTCAGTATTCTTTGATCTTTACGGAGTAAAGTACGCGAGAAAAACAACTCTGTGTGTGGGTGGAGAAGGGTTTAGCTAAAGGGAGGGGGAAAGGGAGAGAGATAGCGTACTGGCTTCTATAGAGGTTTTCGTTATATTCCATCTTCAGGTTGTAATGTCCGGTGGTACAAAGCAAGTATGTACTGTATGAGAAGAGTACATGGCGGACTAAATCGACCCGGGTACCATCTCGACCATATATATATATCTACGCTACGGCTGGAGCTGGGACTATGGAGCACGGGAGTATCAAGACATCCTTGTCCTCATTCCACCACGGTCACTTCATCACAGTAGCATATGGTACTACTACCTTGCAGTAAAAGTAAAGTAATGGTACAGTATACAGCGCCCCTGTGGGTCAAAAAGGGTCGAATTAGTCGTGGTATAACGGAACTTAAACCCGACACGGCAAGGCTCCGGAAACTTTCCCAAGGCTGCGAGACTCGATACGAGACCACACAGTACATACCTTGTCGAATTAGAAAAGAAGGCATCGTTCCGAACTGCTTAGATAGAACAGGTATTCTATTGATATACATGAGATGTTTGATTGTCCGCCCCCCAGCGGAGAGAGTCTGTGCTCCGAGTGTCGTACTCGTATCAAAGGGCCAACAGGTTCACTACTTACAGTACGGAGTTGTCAGGATCCAGTCTTTATTTCGCGGCTTCTCCTTTCTGAATCATGGCGGCATCTTTGCTAAAATATGCAACCAGAAGCAATCTTTGAAGCATCCCGTCTTGTTCCTTGCGAGGTTCTGGTCCTCCACGCTCGATGAATTCGTGCCACGATACGAGACTGCAATCGACACCTTCCCAGTGCTCAGAAATGACAGCTTGCCACTCTTCTTCCGTGTTGGCCTCCCACACGCCTGTTCTTGCGTCAAACGGGAGAGACTCGACCATGGGCCGGTAGTAAAAGTAACCACGGTCCACCATCTCCAAGAGGACTTCGACCATGATCACAAAAATGATGGTCCGGCGTGTCGTTTCGGCAAGCGTCCAGGCTTGCCACGGTGACAGGTGACCCTGGAGGGTTCGTGGGAGGTGGGAGTGAAAATGTTGCGTCCATTTGTGGAAGAGGAAGCGCAACTGTGCAAGACCGGAAATCTCGTCGCCTCCTCGAGCCTTGCTCAATGTCGAGGCCAACAGTATCGCCATGAGTTGGTGAAAGGCATCTAGGAATTGCGAGAAGGACGTCTGTTGTGAGAGGTCGAGGGACAGTAATCTGTTCTGCTTGGCTTCCATGACTGTCCACAGCAATTCTGCACTGACTTCTCTCTCTTGGGCAGCACCATCCTTGGAGTTTGCCCAGGCCAGACGTGATATCTGAGCATGGCAAAAAGGAGTGGTACGGTGTTGAAACGTCGCCAGTGGTATCTCGTTGAGCTGGGCAAAGGCCAATGCGAACGTCTCCGGAGTTGAGCAGGCTGGGAATTTGTAATTCGGATCCAGGCCGTTAGGGGTATAGTTCTTGACGGCATCGGCGTGTGCTGCTTGTATCGAGTCGTACACGACGGCGGGAAAAGGCTCCCGGACTACTTGGGGTCGAGAGGCGTCGGCGGGCCCGTGAGGTCTCTCGGTGCTCGCACTCGTACTTGTATTGGTGACTGGCTCGAGGTCATATTTGCAGTCGATGCCTTTCTCTAGACATCTCGGACATTTCGGAAGTTCAGCACGACAAGGCCGTTTGGCTTTTCTGCAGGCGTGACATGCTTTGCGCAGAGGCGTTGTCATCGATCATGAAAGAAAAAATTCTTTATCCTGAAATGTCCCCGTACTGTTGACTCCGCTGGTTGTGATTACCTCGTGATACTTAGCTTGACATTTCCAGAGAGAGAAAAAAAAGACTCGGATCTGCGCGTGAAAGGAGCACAGACAGAAGAGTAGTCGATGGTCAGGATTGATGCTATCGTAAATAATTTAAGCTCGTGGGACCTTTCACAGCCACCTCATCGGCCGCCGCGACGTGTCTGACGAAAACCTCTCACTTGAATCAGGTCGTAACATCACAACATCAGTCATCCTTTTTACTCGTTGAGAAAAAGAACCTCATCTAGATACTTCTGACTTGCGGCAGATGTTCTTCGTGTTACATGCGAACACATGCTCGGAGCTCCAAGTCTTCGGAGAATCAACCCGATGATACTTGTACTCTGTACAGGTGAATCAATATAACTCGATGACATCGAGGTGATTAGTTTGTCCGTCTCTGGACGTCATTAAGCATCCTACCGCCATCAAGGAAGCCTTCGAGTACTACAGAGTCCGTAACATGTTTCATCAAGCTCTTTAGAACCATATCGAATTTCGGGTGGTCGAATTTTCTCATTATGTTCAAAATGAGCCTGGGAGACCGGTATTATCGAAACGACGAAAAGCCTTCACGACGGTCGGATGCTCATCAAGAATTGAACGACTGCTTGACACGCATCAATGCCTACAATCCGCCTGTGCAGACTTGCTCAACCGGATGGTCCTTTTCGGGACTCTACCGTGGCCCGACATCCGTCGCATACCTCTTTTTCCGATTGTCCCAGTCCTATCCCGATCTTACCTTCAAGGGGCAATCTCTCCTGGACTGGGCAGAAGCATATCTAGCACTAGGGACGTCTCGTTCAAATTCGAAAAATGTCGATTCAAGCCATTGCGGCACTGCAAATGAGACTCTTGCTCAACTGGCCATTCGAGCCGTGATCGATCAAGACCCATCTCTCGTGCAACAGTTGTGCTCATTTCAATCACTGATAAACGGCACAGAGGGTGGTTCAGATGAATGGCTCTATGGAAGGGCAGGTTACCTGTACCTCCTCAGACTTGCGGGGAGTGGGTTTGACAAGGAATCCGGTCCCGTCGGTAAAATGGTCGACGAGACGATTCAGAAGACGGTCCAACGTATTCTGGCCAGCCGACAGCCTTGGACGTGGCATGGCAAAGCCTACATAGGTGCCGCTCACGGTTCATTCGGTATTCTATGTCAGATCGTCCTCTCGGATCCTGCAGCTGCGGACTCTGTGGAACAAATCTTGTCACAACTACTGGAGATGCAGTATCCACGTAGTGGCAATTTCCCTTCGTCAATGGCTAGGTCATCTGACAAACTCGTTCATTTTTGTCACGGTGGCCCTGGTGTCGTACTATCACTGACATCGCTCCGGCCACATTTTCCCAATCTACGGCAAAGGATCGACGCGGCGATCGCGGCCGCCCAGAGAGATACTTGGAGACGTGGTGTTTTGGTCAAGGACCCTTGCTTGTGTCACGGGATAGCAGGGAATGCACTCGCTCTGGATGATGCGGATGAGTTTCGACACCTTGTCACGTACATGTCGAGTGGTTCACTCGAAGAAGCCCAACAAGGATGGTTGAAGGAGGCGGGTCGGAGTGACGAGTTTGTAGGACTGTACACGGGTGAAGCCGGCCGAGCTTGGACTTGGGCTGTGGCAGACAAGTTTGACGAACTGGCAAGTAAATGTATCGGATTCAATGATCTCTGATGGAGAGGACAGATGAGAACTACAAGTTGTTCCAGTGGTATCATGTGTAACACTGTTGTACGGCAACAGCCTCGTCGGGTCAACACGACAAGGCTGTGTGTGGCCTTTTGTCAATTTCAGCCTTGTTGACTTGACTGCCTCGGGAATTTTTCCGCTTCATCGCCGACCGTCGACGCTCATCTCCTTCATGTCCACACTTCTAGTTATTATTACAGTACTACCTCCCAACGTCTCCTACATACTCGCACAGTACGGATAACGTACGGAGGAGAATTTCGCGTTTGCAATATTCTTGCCATCAATTGCTTTTCCTTTCCTAACAACAAAGGATATGTCGACCGATCCTCCCCAGACAACCACACACCCCGATGTCCCACCGTTCCCGTCTCCCTCGACCTTTTCCATCCTACCGGACATTTACCTCCTCCTCGCGCGGCTCAACATCCTCCAACAACAAGCTGGCACGGCCTCGACGGCATCCACACCGCCACTCGACCTCAAGGACCTGCCTGCTCAAGTTTACCCGATCAAGCAGCGTATAGCCAAGGCCAAAGCGGCCGTGCAGGCGCTGCCGGACGTCGAGAGGACTGTGGAAGAGCAGGAGCGTGAGATCCGTGAGCTGGAGAGGACAGCTACGTTGCTCAAGAGGAGGATTGGAAAATTGGGAAGAATCGCGGCGGGGAAACACGACGAAAACGAGCTACGAGACGTGGTTATGAAAGGAGTCGAAGATTGAAGAATCACAAATGACACGGCACAACAAAAGCAATAAGAATCTCACAGGAACATTCAAGATGCGGAATTGAGTTGGTATTGCATTGCACAATCACAGCATGACACGACACGACACGACAAGGCCATGGCACTTTTCACCCGCAAAATCTACATGCCCACTCACGGGCTTGGGGGTATCGTTGAAGATACGCTGCTTTTTTGGTTCAGCCCACCCAGAAATCCTAGCCGTTGAAAGAATTTTTCCGCTCACATCCCCGAAACGCCGCAATCCCATGGTATGGCCTGTTTAGCCTTTTTACCTGGGAAACCAGTCTACACGGGGAGAGGGAAAGTTGAAGCCCAGTCCGCAATCTCGTGTCTGAGCTTCTGAATCTCAGGCACAGTGTCACTGGCAACTGCAGCCTTGAAGTCCTTCAGCTTGTTGGCTTCCTTGGGCAAACCACCCTGGACCTGCTTGCATAGCTTGATGCTCTGGTCGATATACTGAGCAACACGCTTGAAGTCTTCCTCACCAAACCCTCGAGAAGTCATTGCTGGTGTACCAATACGGATACCGCAGGGAGTCAGGGCCGACTTGTCACCTGGAATACTGTTTTTGTTGCAGGCAATGTTGATCTGCTCCAGAACAGCCTCAACTCGCGCACCGTCAAGGCTTTGAGGACGGAGATCAAGCAGGACCATATGCGAGTCAGTGCCATCTGCTACAAGCTTGTAGCCGAGAGCCTTGAACTCGTTCTCCAGAGCCTTTGCGTTCTTGACTACTTGTTCTTGGTACGCGCGGAACTCGGGGGTGGCAGCTTGTTTGAGGGCAACGGCAAGAGCAGTGATGGTGTGGTTGTGGGGACCGCCTTGATGACCAGGGAAGACGGAGAAGTTGATGGGTCCTTCGAGGTCGTAAAGGACCTGCTTGCCAGTCTTGGGGTCGGTGCTGCGCACTCCCTTGCGGAAAAAGATCATGGCTCCACGAGGTCCACGCAGGGACTTGTGGGTAGTGGTCGTGACAACGTCAGCATACTCGAAAGGCGAAGGAATGACTCCTGCGGCAATGAGACCGGAGATATGAGCCATGTCCACGATCAGGTATGCTCCGACCTTGTCGGCGATCTGGCGCATTCGGGCATAGTCAATCAGTCTGCAGTAAGCAGAGGTTCCGGCAACGAGGCACTTGGGTCTATACAACTGAGCGTTCTCTTCCAGTCGGTCATAGTCAATGATGCCGGTTTCGAGGTTGACTCGGTATGGGAAGGTCTCGAAGTAGGTCGACACGGCTGAGATCCTACACGAATGTCAATGCTCCTTTTCTTCCCACATTCGCTCTGTGTTGTTTGCTTACTTCTTCTGCGGTGTCTGGTATCCGTGACTCAAATGTCCACCGTGAGGCAAGTCCAAACCCATCAGTCTGTCGTGGGGGCGCATGATGGCCTGGTAAACCTGCAGGTTCGCCGGGCTGCCACTAAGTGGTTGCACGTTGACTCCCCATTTCTCAGGGTCGAGGTGGAAGGCCTTCAAAGCTCTCGCCTGGCATGTGAGTTCAACCGCGTCAATGTGTTGGTTTCCTCCGTAGTATCTTGCTCCGGGGTATCCTTCAGAGTACTTGTTGGACATGGGCGATCCGAGGGCATCGAAGACGGCGCGGGAGGTGACGTTTTCGGAGGCAATGAGGATGATGGACTCTCGTTGACGTTTGATTTCTTTTTTCTGCAGTTTTGGAAGAGAGCGAGTGTTAGGCTTCCTGCATCGTGCGCCATAGTACATGACGGGGACCAACGTACCATGATCTCGGCGATTTCAGGATCAGACTCGACCAAGGACTTTTCGAGCATCTGCAATATTTTGATGTAACTTGTGAGTAGGCTGCATGCCCATTTTGTGTGGGGTAATCAAGACGACTTGTCACTCACCTCCTTGTGAGCCTCTGAGAGGGCGTAGCTGGGGTTGGTGGTTGAACCCATCTTCGATGCTGCTGTTGCAGACAGTTTGCGAGCGGTGTGAGGTGGGAAGGTAAGGAGGGAAAGGACAATGATGCACAACAACTGGGAGGCTTATGGCTGGCTCGTAAGAAAGTGAAAAAAGTCTTTTCGAGGTGCACAGTACAAAAACGAAAACAGTCACGCAAGGGTAAATACGGCGGGCTTCGAAAGTCTACGGTCAGAGAGGGATGGTGGACCTGTGACATGAGGGAAAATGAATATTTTCTTCGTGGTCTTTTTTCCCCCTCGCGCACCCGTAGCTAAGATTCATCATAGAGGCGCTAAGAGAGGCACTAGTGGGTTAAAAAATGGACTAACTCGAAGGTCTTTATAGGCAAACGAACATTGAGTACGGTAGAGCATATGATCCGGTTTATGCACTCTATCCAACGTTTAACGCTTCCAGTAGAGTTCCTAGATACTATAGGCACGCTCAACTTTCTGCCATGACCCTGATGATAACGCTCCGAGTAAGGTCGGTAGGTAGGTAGGTAGAAATAATGGTACTCCATACTATCCGCACACTTGCCGTTTTTCTTTGTGCGAAATCATTCATAAGACATCAGCATCCACCAATTTGTGCTTCTTTTTCTTCTTCTTTTCGGGGTTTGTTCCATTCTCTCCGTCCATCGATCTTTGAGACTCGTTCTTGGATGATTTCTTGGACTTTTTCTTCGGCGTAGGTTCTGGTATCTCGTCGGGGACCTGGAAAGTGTTGGTCATCTCGACGTCCTCATCCGCTGACTCTTGGCGTGTTGCTGAGGATCCGTAGGGGAAATATCGCATCTTTAACCCTTGAGGTTGTTGTCGAATCGCTTTTGGTTTTCCGGTTTCTGTGGCGGTGAATACCAGTGGCGTACCAGGGGCCTGGTCTTTTGTTGCGGTCTCTCCGTTTGTGGATGCTTTGGATTTTTGGTTGCTTGTGTCGATGGCATGGTCACCCATTTCCCTGAGCTGGAAATTCCTCTCAATGATCGCAGCACGCTTGTACGTCGACTTCGTTCCGTGGGGCATCAGGAGAGTTTCGTAGCCGTGAGCGGATGGCATGGAGTGCAGGTTGTAACTGACACCGTCCTTGCTGAGAATACTTTCGCCCCTCATGACGGCTTGCATGTCGAAGCTCTTGACGGATTCGATGGATACAAAGTCTGGAACTGAAATGTGCCAGACCTGCTTGCCGTCCAGGTTGTCGAGAAGGCCAGTTACCTCTGATGTGTAGTCGGACGCCGACAGGGTCAGAGCCTCGTAGCCAGTGGGTGGCTTGTAGGCCTTGGGCGCTATTCTGACGTTCGAGGATGTTGCAGTCTTTCTGGCCTTCTTCACTGGAGTTTCAGGGATAGTGTCGGAAGATCGTTTCTTGCTTCTTGATGATGATGAGGAGCTGTTGCTGGTTGACTCGGCGTCGGAACCGTCTTCTTCAGCACTTGATTGCGACGAGGATGACTCTTCGGTGTCTTCATCATCGTCGTCATTCGATGTAGTTGTCGTCGAGTGCGAAGCTAGATTTGGTTGTGAAGCTGTTTTCGTTTTCTTTTTTGGTTGTGGTTGGGGTGTTTCTTGTTCCTCTTCGTCGCTTGAATCATGGACAATTTCTTGGCTGAGATTGCTTTGCCTTGCGGCTTCTTTTTTTGCCATGGTTCTGAACGCTGGTCAATATGACCTTCAAGTTTTGGGAAAGCCTCAGAGTCGTTGGATATTGATCAAGGATGGTGGTGAGTCACGAACAATGGCCATCTAGGTAGGGAATCTCACAGACAAATTTTTGGAGATTCACAGTCGCGAACAAAAATCTTTTCGGGTCTTGCCGTACGCTAAAGTTTTTAGTGTATCTAGTTACTAAGTAATGAACATTTGCACGCTCTTTTGCACTGGGTGACTTTTGGTTCTCAGTGAGCAAAGATATATTGTATGCCTGCGAGTAAGTCAACAAAACCACAAACGGGGAGATTTTGAACGGCTAACATGTCCAAGATGGTGAGCGTTTGAGCGCAGTTGCGAGGCAACGCCGTCTGCGTGAGGCGCGCTCTGCTTCGTCCACTCCTCGAGCATCAACCCCTGACGCAACAAGCCAACAGGTTCAACCTGAATCGGTGACAATTGAGCAGAAACCTCAAGCAGTTGGTGATGGAGAAGCAGACGAGCAGCCACTCGCCGTATCTAACCAGTTCTCAACCTTGGTTGAAGCCTCCACAGTCCATTTCAGCTCTTCTCGAGAAATTGAAAATATAAATGAAAGGTCTGTTAAAGTGAGATTGTCTCGAGGTCAGGTATGTAAATTTGCCGTGTTCTATGACTAGACTGACAAGTACAGAAATGTGCTATCCTGGGTACTTGCTGTTTATGGGTCAAAGAAGGCGTGGTATCTGTGTATGGAGCCATTCTGCAGGCTTCTACTGCTACTTTCCGAATATATTCACCTGCAAATTATGCACTGCCGACAATTGAGGCGTTGACATCCAATGCCGAGTTCGAACTTGACTCCCTTGGTGGTGGGGTCCAAAATCTGCCATACAGAGGAGTGAGAGATGTCTGGCCATCGACAGGAGCTGGCAACCTGAAATTGTCGTTTCATATTTTGGGACACTCCATCGAACAGGATGCGAAGGCACTACGAAGACCAAAGGAGCTCAATACCGATGCCTGGAAGACTGTGCTGTCACAGTTTCCGAGTCCAGCCTCGACTACATCCCGGTCATCCTCGAGCCCAAGGATTGTGGTATGTGGTAGACGATCATCCGGTGTATCAACGTTAGTCAGACATCTATCGAATCGGCTCTTGACACAACAGGGCTCCAAGGGTCTTGTGTCTCTAGTCGATCTGGACAGTTCAATGCCAGAGTTTACACCACCGGGGACTATCAGCATGCTTCATATCCAGGAACCAGTCCTCGGTCCGCCATTCACACATCTTGTGCTTTCCAAACACAAACATGTGCGAGTTTTCAGGATGCATTTTCTCGGCGAAATTGACCCTACTGACCTATCAGACTGGCACCTCGAACGAGTGAACGATCTCCTCGCTCTCGAACGAAGAATTCGCGCCCAGAAAGACAATATGCCGGTCATTATCGTAGTCCCGAAGTGGCTCGAGAACATTGAACAGCAAACTGCTAGTCTCATATGGAAGATGATGCAACCGACAGACATTGTCTGCATGGATACACGACAGAGCTCACCGCATCTACAACCTTGGAAGACATTGGCCGAGACTGATGGCTGTCGAATCCATCAGATCCCAGCACAAACTTTTGACAGGATACCTCCTCTTCGTGAGCATGAACTCTATATGCAGTCCTACTTTCACATGTCAGAGTCTTCAAGCAACCAGTCATACTGGGTGGACACTCCCGTTCTGGCTCTAGACCCTGTCAATCTGAACTATGGTAAGAAAATTCCGGATATCGGCGGCGTCTTGCTGTTGGGAGGGAATGTTGCCCTCGAAGACACACGTGATGCGCTCGAAGAGGGCATTGCTGCAATTTTGCTGGTCAGGCAGCAGCACATTGAGGAAGACCCGGCTTCACTTGACAAGGGTTTCGATATTGGGATGGATGGTAGAGAATCAACAGAAGACAATGGATGGCGGGTCAGCCGCACAGAGGAGCAAGTCCCTCGATTGCTGCAAAGTCATCGTTCACATGATGCTTTTCCGTATTCTGAGAAGCAGTCGTACTGCATTGGGTTAGGAATGGTAACAGGGTTGAACGTTGTGAAACGTCAAATAAGCCTTGTCACTCCTCTTCCGTCCCAGGCACTTCTGAAGAGGCCAAAAGGATGTCAACTGGCACTTGTTGTTCAGAGAGCGACTTCGGATGCGAGATTCACATCGCACTGGGCTCGAAGAGAAATGAGAAGTACGAGAGGCCGAAGTCAAGATCCGTAAAGGACGGTGTGAAGTTGCGACGACGGATGACTCTCCTTGCGAAATTAGGCGTTATGAGTGGCGTGATTGGCAAATAAGCATCCCTGTCTTTATGCAGAGTCGTGCGGCCTCACACGGAAAAGGACGGCGAAATAGCTGCAAGATCCTTGTCAAGAAGAAGTCGAGGTGAAAGGAATGGCCATCAAACGCTCCGTAGTGTACAGTAGTTCTGCATAAACGAGGAGTTGTCATCGATCTCGACCTGATTGGACACGGCGGAAGGCGATGGCTTGATGGGCTTGGAGTGGCGGTCTGCGATCCCAACGGTCGGATGGCTGATCGAGAGAGATCTACGGAGTCTGGGTGGCCTGGAGAAATAAAATCTGTAGGTGAAAACTCCCGAGAGCCTAGAAGGAACAGAGCCCCGGAAAGCCGCCTGGTGTCATCACTGCCACTCTCCGTATTCCCAATGCAGTCACTCGCCATTGCCGCTCCCTTTGTAATAAGGAGACTTACCACTGACCGACGACGAGGTCGCCGACACTTCCTCCTTCTCCTTCATCTTCCCACAGGCCTCACTTTCCTCTCACCTGTATTTTACTCTTTTGTCCCTTCCAACACTCGGACGCATCTCCCATCGGCGCACTGTCGCATTTATTGGTACCCACCGCCCTCGGATAGGACCGCGTCTATTCCATTCTTCAAAGCCAGATTCAACCCTTGATTCCACCTTAGGTCACACGAGTCCCAACATTACCTTCTCTGCTCCCTTCTCGACACACGCTTCACCAGCGCACCTGACGACAAGGTTTGTACCTGGCCTGGAAAAGCTGCGTCCTTTCCTGAATCTTTGTGGGTGGAAGGAGCACTCATGGCAAGCCCCGATTCAAACAGCTGCGTTTGCCTGAGAATCATGGACAACCACGCCTATAAGCTATGAGAGAAGGCTTATAACGAGATTGGGAAACAAACATGGATTTCACAGTAAGTCCACACCTATATACCTTGGGAACTGCTTTGGCATGATTGCGCAACCGGCCTGGCGCATGACATCTTCACATGCGTCCAGGATGCGCATGCCATTTTTATCGCAACGGATGTTGACAACTTCTCTCTAGCTCGCACTTACGCACTTCTGCGAAGCGCATGGCCCTAAATCAGTCCTCTGTACACAAGTCCTCCCGGTGCAATGTTCCTTGTGTCTTCCACCGTCGCCATCACTACGGGCCTGCTCCTCCTCCGAATCCCTTACGACACAAGTCCACGAGACCCCCTTTGAATCTACTCAAAATGGCCACCCATCGCCAAACCTCCGAAAGACTGACACCAACTTGACCTTACCAACCGACTTCTCCGGCGCTTCTACTAGCGTCGATTCTGAGACCGAGCCGGACAGTCCCACGATCGAAAAACATCCATTGTTCCGACAAAAGCGGGAAAGTAGCCTTCAGTGGCCATATGGAAGAGCCGAAGGCGACACCTGTGCCAGCTGTAGCTTCAGCGTGCCCAAGGCCGTGGCGGAGAAACTCCCAGTGGGCGCACCAGGTAGCAAGATACCAAATGGGAAGAAGGCTACCACAGCGCCAGTTCTGCGCTCGAGAGAATTTGTCTGTCTACGGAGAAGACGAAGTAACGACCATCACGACTCTAAACCCTCATCGTACAGTTCTTCCTTTGCCTCCTCGCAGTCTCCGGCGCGATCTATTCCTCACTCGCATTCCGACGACTGCCATGACCATACACTAACCTACTTGACTGCGAAATCTCCCGACGATCGCGAAAGCTATGCGCAGTTGCGCGCATCAGTTATTCGGACTCTATCTTGCGAGCTGCTCCCACGCGGCATGTCGGATGGACCTTTCTGCTTTGGCGACTCGAATACGGGCTACACCATTGCTTATGTGTTCCGACTGACAGATCCGAGGGCGCGTGGACGACGACGGGCATATGCCTTTGTTGCTCTCGCAGGGAAAGATGCCAGCCGTGCATTCCAAGCATGTCCAATGCTTTGGGAGGCGTTTGCTAGCATGGCAAAAGGAATTGAAGCCGCAGCGCAAAGACATCAAGAAGAGCAACGACGGAAAGTAGAGGAACAAGCACAACTTGCCGACTCCAAATCTTCAAGAAATTATACACCTGTGTCGTCGTTTCTGACGTCGCGTACGGTCGATCCTGATGGACACCCGCGGCGTGCAGGACAAGCTTCGCCACGCAGCTTAGCGGAGATAGTCGGCGATGAGAATATCTTTGCCTATCTACATCAATACTTTGTTGCGATCCTTCGATGTCTTGGGGACCAATTCGGAGGACTTCCACTGGCGGAAACACCTTCGGTTTATCAGTCCGTCAGTGATGAGTCGCCGCGATTCTCAAAGACTTCTGCAATGCCAACCCGAGTTCCACCAGTATCGTTCGCGCATCTTGAAAGTCTACGCGACGAGGACGCGACTCCAACGCCTCATTCCCCAAAATATCTTGAGACCCAATCCTGGCAAACCAAGCAGGATGTAACAACAAAGAGTTCGACGGATCAAGATGATCTTCAAGTCTCAAAGACGCGCGCCACCAAAGCTTTCAAACTCAACCCGTTGTGCGCGCCATTGGTGGTCAGCGAGACTGCAAAGCGACAGGTCGTGGTCTAACCGATCAAATAATAAACACCAACATCACACGCATGTACATATCACGGCGGTGACCCATGCCTTTTCTCTTTGAGGTAGGGTGGGCAACCTCACATTTTAATGACGGGACGACCTTGATATCAATTTCATACAAAGACCGTGAAAGGGGGTGGAAGGAGGGGCGTGAAGAGGCGTTATGGCATGCAATGGGGATTGGGAACATTGCAGCGTCATCAATCGATTACAGTCCATTGCCATGCTTTTGTGTGGCAAAAGTGATACCACGATACATCGAGGGAGTTTGCTTTGCGTCTTGTTGAGCATTTAGACCCGACCGAGGGAAGAACAATGTTTTCACACCTTGTGCCTTTTGGGTGGAAGGGTGGATGAACACCTCTAGGTCGATATTTTGTTTCAATTACGGAGTACTAGTACTTGGCTACCAGGTATACTTGAAGTACTGGCCTTGCCAGCAAGCTGACAAAGGTAGTTCTTATATACCTAGGTAGTTGGTGAAGTAGCAATGATGAATGAATAGAAGTGGTTGTCTTGATATGATCTTGAAAAGAAATGTATTCTCTAGGTAGTCTAGTGAATCGGATTGAAAAGAGAGAATCTTCCATACTCCGTATTACCACCCAAAAGGGGTAGATATTTTGACTCCCATACCATAACGAAACCCATATTCCTGACGTTTATTGTTGTCTCCTGTGACGCTCCTTCAACAGGATTTACCATTTTGTGAGATGGAAACCCGACATCAACACTTCTTGAAACACAGCAGCCCAGCGACCCATCCCATCGTCTTTCTCATCCATCATCGTCATCATCGTCGTCGTCGTTGTTGTTGTTGTTGTTGTATTGTGTATCACATCTCATCGCACCGCATCGCGCAAGGCGGGGCGACGATGTATTGTCTCTGAGTGGTACGTGACACGGTGTTTGAAGTACGGAGTGAGGTTAGATGAGATTGAACTCGGTCTTTCCTTGTTGTTCCTTGACCTCCCTCAAAGTGGCCAGTGGTCTCGGTTTTGGTAGACTTGAGGAGGTGGTCAATTGGTGAGTTTTGTTGGTGGTCTGAGGCATGTTGTAAACAATGACAAACGGAGCGAGTGCGGTGGCCGTGGTGGCGAGGAAGGTGGTCAAAGTGAAGTGAGACATTTTTGTGGTTTGTTGTTGTTTGTTTGCGCGCGCGCGTGTGTGTGTGTGTACGATTTTGAATCTTTTGGTTTTCCTTGTTTGGAACTTACTTCTCTGGAGAGAGCGAGATGTGATGTTGTCTTGTCTTTGTCTTGAATCTTTTGTCTATCGATCTTGTAAAGCTTTTTTGGGATTGTTTGTCAAGCAAAAAGGCAACAAAGAGAGGGATCTTGAAAACAGCAAATCTAATGCTCTAATTGATTCTAGTAACAGAGTAAAAACCAAATAAGTGAGTGAGTTTGGGTGGGTGTGTGTGTGTGTGTGTGAAAAGAAAGAAGAGAACAAACAAAAGTACTCAAAAAGTAGTCGCGAACCTCCAAATAAGGGAATCTGGCGGTGGCGTAGAGAACCGAAAGGAAAAAAAAAAAAGATAAGGGGGGAAAATTCTAATCAACGCAGGGTATTACGAGTACCCTCCATAGGAGAGGTACAAGGGAGTCGGAGAACAGATACCGCTCGCGCCGCGCAATGTCACATTGTGAAGGGAATCGACGTATCATTTTACGTTTTTAACCAAAAGGCGTGTGTGGATGGAACAAACAATTGTACAGTATGTAAGAGGAGGGCAGGGATGTTTGTGGAATGTTCGGAGATTCAGGCTTATGACAGGGCCATGTCTGACTCGGAACGCGCTAAGGACCAGGCACGGAGTAGACATGTACGGAGTGACTCGGGGTAAAGGGCCGGTCGAACGCGTTTAGCAAGGGGGGAAGGGGAACTTTGGGGTAGTTTACGGAGTATCTACAAGTCCAGGAGTACGCCGTACACAGTAAGGAGTACTGCCCCGTACGGGCACCGGAGTAGGTACAATACCTAAGGGTATCCCGTCCGTAAAGTAATTAAAATGTACATACGGATATGCACCACTCTTTATGTTACTAGTAAGCTCGAAATTGTTGTTTAAACAGGTAAGACTCTACGGATAAACTCTTTGGTGACTTTTGTACGGAGTATTTCTAACAAAAACATCTTCTCCTTTTTACTGTCTCTATGTACACAAAGGCAAAACAGAATAAATTTATGTACTAGGTAGGTACCGATTATCTCGATTACATTACATACAACTAGGACAACGATCCTCCTCATCCAATATGTACTCTACACCATTCTGGTCCTTTCCGACCCGAAACCCTTCTGCCGGGTTCAACCTGACGAACCTTTTACGCCAATAACCACGGACATCTTCATCAAACTCCAACAAATCATACATTCTTTCAAACTCGTCTTGAAGTTTGGCACATCTCAACCTGTACTTGTTGGCTTGTTTCTTTCGAAACGACACCGGCAAATGATCAGGACTTGATGAGCTGGGAGAACATGGACTGTCGTTGACCCCAAATTGTTGATCACCGCCGCACAAGGCCATTCTTTCTGCGGTCCTCACGAGACACAAGGTGAAATGGGTCCAATGAGCAATCTCATCGAAATCCATCGTACCGATATGTTGACGGAACTCGATCGTTTTGGCCCCTCCCTGATAGGTCAACGGTTCAAAATTGACAAACTTGTACCTCGTTTCGAGCACCAAATTACCGGAGCCGTCAAGTTTCGGTCGAAGGGTGGCGTCCATGAGTTTGGCGAGACCAGATGGTGTCATGTCCTTGTGAAAGATTTTTTTCTGGGCCTTGATGAGGTCGACCGATTCGACATTGTGACGACACCAATGAGAAGATCGTCTGATACCCATCAGGTTCGTCTGGACGTAATGTGAATCCCAATCGGAACGACATCGTCGACTTTCGTGGTGGAGTACATTGATCAATTCTTCAAACTGTACCAGTAAGTAAGCCAAATGCTGAAGAATAGGTAATGGGATCATTTCATCATCATCGTCGTCGTCGTCGTCATCACTGTGGTCCATGCTACTGCTGCTGCTGCTGCTGTCTTGACGAGGAGGAGGCTTACGGGCAACGTGGACATGGAACCCACAAGACTCATTGACAAAAACCCCAAAGGGGTCTTTGGGTTTGCCATGTAATGCCTCTAAATAACTTGAAATTTCTCGTAGCGCGTCGCTGGACCTAAAAACATCAAAAGACAAAAATTCGTAAGGAGCTGTCAATACCCTAGACACGAGTTCTTGTCCAGACACCACCCAATCTCCCTCGTCTTCAGCATCGAGTCTATCTGGAATATACTTGGAAAGTTTCTCCGGTTCGTCAATCGATCCGTCCTGTTGTCACACACGAGATTAGTGAGTCGACACTTTGAACGCCTGACATGAGACATGTCAAAACAACAAACGTACCACTTGAATGTTCCACGAACCATAACCTCTCTCACCGACGGTACATTCCAGGCCGGAATTTTCCAAGATAGACTGTGTCAAGAACATTGTTGCCGAGGGTAGGCCGATACGTGCATTTTGATGGCGATTGGACCTGCCGCGGTCAGTACGAGATACGACAACAACTCTTCTGTGATGTACGTCGTCGTCATCGTTGTGCTCTTCCGTCTTCTCGGATGGCTCACTACTTTCCCAGTCCATGGACGATTCACTTTCTTGGTCGGAGCTCAACGCAAAGTCATCTCCACTTCCGGTGTCATCATGCCCAAAAAGGTCCTTGTCCGTCATCCCATCGGTACCCATCCATTCGAACCCCACTCTCGGGTTCAGGTCGAAAGCGAAGACGTACTCTAGCTCTATACCAAACGTTAGCGACATGACCTGCTGCTGGTGCTGGTGCTGTTGCTCCTGCTGCCCCTGTCGAGGTGGTGATAAAAAGTGACGCCAATACAACGGGGGCGAGTAGATGGAAGAAACGGGAGTGTCTAGGTGTGATCGCTGACGGACTGAATGCTGGCTATGACTCGATTCTGGACGTTCATGTTGACAAATGTCAGTCTGTAAAGGTGCCGGACGTCTTGGGTGTTGATCTGGGGACAAGATTAGTCAGTTTTACTCCAAGTTCACCAACACCACCACTTCAGGTAGATACTTACTCATTTAACTAGGTAGGTATTTCCTCGTTGATGTGCTTTCTCAATACAAGTTGCGCATGTAGTTTTGTTTCCTGCTGCACAATCTGGCGTAATCAAGGAATTATAACATGGTCCGAGCAAAGGCATCGTCAAACAAAGAAATACCTCGACGTCTTCGAAATAGATCACAAGTGTCAAAAGAAGTTGACAATGAGACACCAAAAGCGAACAAAGAGCCAAACCTAGCAAGTGACAAATGTCAAGAATATCGCTGAAAGAAACTGTCGAGTCGAAGAAGTGGCCGACTCCGGCGTTGATCATGTCCGATAGTCTTGTCAACAAGATAGACCCTCGCAGGAAGGAAGTGTCTTTGCATTTGCAGTTCAGATGAGGGATCTCAGAGTCCAAACCCGACATTATATAATACAACCTGTATAGTATACTTTCCCCATCGTCGACCATGTCCTACTTTGCAAGGAACGCTTGAAAGGCTGAATGCTCAATAACCACATTACCCACAGCTTTCAACTTCTTGCGACCTTCTTTTTGTTTCTCCAAAAGTTTCATTCGTCTCGTTTTGTCGGCTGCATGTAATTTCGCGAGGACGTCCTTCCGATATGGTTTGATGGTTTCTCGAGCGATAATCTGTTTCCCAACAGCAGCTTGTATGATGATCTCGAACATCTGCCGATCAACATGTTCTTTGAACTTCTCGACCCATTGTTTGCCCACATAGCGTACTTGAGATTGGTGTAGAACACGCGACACGGCATCCACTGGTTCTTTGTTCACCAACAATTGGAGCTTGACAATGTTGCTCGAACGCCAGTCAGCTTCCTCGTAATCGAGCGTCGCATATCCTTTAGTGTTTGACTTTAGCTTGCCAAAGAAGTCGTCAACCAGCTGAGCTAGCGGCATCTCGTACTTGAGGATGACCTGGGAAGAAGTGAAATATTCCATAGACTTCTGTTCACCACGGTTGGCTTCGCACAGCTCCATGACTCTCCCAAGGTACTCTTCAGGGAATGTTAGAGTCGCTAGAACATATGGCTCACGCAGCTCTGCAACACCCCGGCGCGCTTCATCATTGTCGGGGAACTCGGCAGGATTGGTGATAATCTCCTCTCTGCCATCATTGTAAATGACCTTGAAAGGTACTGTAGGGGGTGTGATGATGATGCTGGTTCCGTGTTCCTGTCTCAGACGATCTTCAAACACAGAGCAGTGCAAGGTACCCAAAAACCCGAGTCGAAAACCTGCACCTAGCGCCTGTGACGATTCTTTCTGTACCGTCACACTTCGATCGTTAAGCAAAAGCTGATTGATGCTATCCTCGAGATGCTCAAATTCACTTTGATCGACCGGGAAGGCAGCCACAAAAACCATGGGCTTGGGTTCCTCAAAGCCAGGGAGGGGTTGAACTTGCTTCTGAAAGCCTACTCTTGAATATGTGTCACCGATCTTCGCTTCGCTGCTCTTCCTCATCGAAGGGTTAAAGTAAACATAGCCCACTTGTCCCGCTCGTAGTACTTTCTGTGGTGTCTGATCAGGATACATAATACCAACCTCCCCAACGGTGTAACGGTTTCCAGTTGCGAAAGAGACGATTTGATCACCAGCCCGAAGCTCGCCATCAAACAGTCGTACCAATAGAACAACACCTTTGTAGCTCGAATACCATGAGTCGACCAAATAGAGTCTGAGCGGCTTTTTAGGGTCACCAACTGGCCTACTTCAAGTCAGCAGTGAATGATATGCTGTCTGAGTATACTCACGCAGGTATCTGCTCAACAACTGCCGGGAGGATTGATTCGACATTCAGACCTGTCTTTGCTGACACGAGGACAGCACTGTCAGGGTCCAACTCGAAAGTATCGTGCATTTGCTCCAAGGCCCGGGGTGGGTCGGCATGAGGCAAGTCGACTTTGTTGATGACCGGTATCAGTGACAGGCCCTGAGCGAAGGCCAGGTAGAAATTCGCAACTGTCTGGGCTTGGATGCCTTGACTTGCATCAACTAGCAAGAGAGCGCCGCCACAGCTCGCATAGCTACGAGCGACTTCAGCTCTGAAGTCGACATGACCAGGGGTATCAACAAGGTGGAGGAGATAATCGTCCCCTTTGTAGCTGTAGATCATGGAGCATGTCTGCGCCTTGACTGTAATGCCTCGCTCTCTTTCAACATCTAGCTTATCCAGGACTTGCTTGTTTGCACCGGGTTCGATCGTGCCTGTAAGTTCGAGCAGGCGGTCACTGAGGGTGCTCTTGCCATGGTCAACATGCGCAACAATGCAGAAATTGCGATACCGTTCGATTGGGATGGTTGCAATTTTTTTCTCGAGGTCGCTTGGAACGGATGGTGCGGCGCGAAAGGCAGTTGATGAAGTGAATGATCGAAAGGACGGGTATTTAGTGTTCAACGACCATATTGGGGCAGAAGGAGCTAAAAATGCAGCTCTTCGCCGTGCAAAGACCTGCGGCCATCCTTTCATGCCAGTGAGTGTGGGTGATTCAAGTCATGAATGCGCCGTCGAATGTTCTGCTCTAAGGCCGCAGTCCGAGAAAATGTCCAGGCGTTGATGCCCGAAGATTTGCCAGCGCAAGCAATAGTTCTACCACTCCGGAGCCCTCAGGAGACGGTTGCCGCTTTTGACTACATGTCTCGATACGCCTTGATTACGCCTTGGCACGTGATTGTATTGACCTTAGACGTCCTCGTCCGAATCCAGGTTGAGATTTCATGACCTTATAGAACTAAATGGAAGAAATTTTGCGGATGTGATACGTGTATATGGAAGAGCAAAAGCCGCCGCGAAGGACGACTAGAAGTAGCGTGACCTACACTGCCACAGTTTCCCCTACGAAACTGCGCGGTCCGAAGCAGTACAACAAGCAAATCCGACTAAACCGAGCGTGGTTGTCCCTCGGCCTTGGTTTCTTTGAAAATACGTTTTCTCGTGAGAAGAGAACCATATACCGTCACAAGCAAGGAGATCAAAGGTAAAATAAGGAACAGAGCAATGAGCAAAGCGCACAGAGTCATGGCAAAGATCGCGAATCCGTATGCCGCTTGTTGAAGATCAGGATCCGGTTGCTTCGAATGTGCCGATATTGATAGATTGAAAGCCGAGAGAATGATGACAATTACACCGAACGCCGACACGGCGTTATTGTACTGGTCCATGTAGAGCACGTAGCTCTCGGTCAGAGCATGGGGAAAGCCTTGAAGCATTGAAACCCAGGCCACTCACACAACATGTAGCCCTGGGTGGAATATTCACTAGCTTCGTAATGGGAAGACGTACTGTTCCTACTACATATTACATCTGCACAGAAAGAATTCACGGACACAATGCGCGGACCCCGGAGTCGTAAAGGAGGAGAGGCAAAGTCTAAAAGTTGAAGTGGACAAACATCGTACTGCGTGGACTCCGTGGAGCACAAGAGAGTCAATCGACCTATCCTGTGGCGATTGTCTCTTCCTAGTTTGGTGGACGGCTCGGCCTCTCTCAACGTTTTCCCATGTACCAATCCACCGGCAATGAGCGTCGGCGAAGGGCTACTAGAAATCTCGAGGAAGTCGGCAGCGTTTGGGGTGTTTGGTCTGTCGAGGTTCCTGCTATGTCTGTGTAGGATGAAAGGAGATTGGTACGGCGTCTGTGGAGTCTGGCCGGAATGACTTCCCCGAATATTAGGAGTTTGTTCATACCTTGACTTTTGTAGCGAGGTATCCGTCCTATCTTGGGGGTGATACTTACCTGGTACAATGATGTCCACCTCGGCCTCAATATGAGGTGGTCGTCTCGCGAACGGTCTCCTCTCGCAGGGGCGAGGAGAACATATAAATACACAGAGAAATCCCATTATTGTGCTTGCTAGGCATACCCATCATCAAACATTCTCATCAATTTCGAAGCAACAATGCGTGTTTTTCTCTTTCAGACCGCGAAGGGTCTCTCAAGTTCATCTGGCGGTTACAAAGCGAACCTGTCATAGTTAAAGTATCTGGCTCATCGCAAACATGCCGCAGGTCAACTTTGCTACGTTTGGGACAGTTGCATCGAGGCCTACCTTGACGAAATGGCAGCAGCTGGCCTGAAATCCGATCTCGAAACTCGGCTTATATCGATGCCAGTGAATGACTGTTGTGAGGTGGCTCAGATAAGTACTTACTCATTCACTAGTCTTGATGGAGTAAAGAACATTGCTTTCAATGCTTTGGACTTTCTGGAAGCTCTTCCTGACAAAGCTTTGGCCCGCGACACTGCCAAGTTAATCGAGGTACTTTTTCCTAAACATCTTTGGGCTGCAAGAAAGAGTTAGCATACTAACAAGTGATTGCGGCAGGAAAATCAAGCGAGCATCCAAATCCAAGTGTTTCTTCTCTTCTTGGGCATGCATATGTGCCGCTTCGAACCGACACATGTCTTATTCAATGACGGCTTGATGATGAAGGCGACGTCAATCATGCCCTCCCTCCGCAAGGTATCTCGAATCTTGATTGTACATACAGCTGAGCAGCTTCCTTTCGGACCGTTTGCCGGTGGCATCCCAGGCTCGTCATACTCCATTGGCGAACACAAGTTGATGCAAGGAGTTGATGCTATTTGGTCAGTATCCGAATGTATCAAAAGCTACACTCAGGAACACGGCCAGATTGACACCACGTTCCATGTTCATCATCCTTGGACTTACCCCGACAGTAAGACCCATGGGTTGCCAACGGCGAGGAAAAACTGGAACAAAACAGCCATCGGATTTGTAAACCCTTGTGCTGTGAAGGGTGCCTCAATATTCCGCGACTTGGCAAAAAGATGTCCGCACTTCGAATTCGTGGCTTTGTCTAGCTGGGGCACCGATTCAAAGGTGAAGGAAGAATTACGACAATTGCCGAACGTCGAGTAAGCCATTTCTCCTGCCGTACCATATAGGACAGTTGATGCATTGTGCATGCTAACAAAAAACTCAACTTCAGACTTCGACCATCAATCGGTGACATGGAGCAGATATGGTCTGAGATCAAGGTGCTCCTTGTGCCATCACTTTGGCTCGAAGCCTGGGGAATAGTTGTGGTGGAGGCACAAGTTAGGGGCATTCCTGTGATCTCGTCGGACTCAGGAGCGATTCCCGAGGCCAAACTTGGACTTTCGGTTCTTGTTCACATCAATTCACTCACGGGCGAGGGAACTGAAGAAGGCGAGTACATCGTTCCGGAGCAAGATGTTGAGCCATGGAGAGTGGCTTTGACAAAGCTGATGACAGACAAAGACCGGTATGAAGAGCTTTCAGAGTCGTGGCTGACCAAAATTGATGACAAAGCTCTGGAAAGCTGGCTATCACAATCAACGAGACCAAAGACAATACGGTCCATAGGAGCATGAAAATCAGTAATGAGTAGTGTTTATTACAAGTTTGAGTGATATTCAGCATCTCAGAACCAGAGCGTTTACCTACATAGGTAAACAACAGAGTGGGCCTCTGCTCGACCCAGTACCATTAGGCCTAATTAGGCAGGCTCACCTTTCCAGAAACAGATCGTGTTGACCTCCCAATACTAACAGCACAACGTTTCATTAGATGAATGAACAACATAGCCTGCAACGACGTGTTTCAGATTTTCCGGAACCCTCCAGTATGCTTGATTATGCTTTCGATTCAGAGCCCAATCCTACCGGAGTCGCAAACACTCTGCCGAGGGGCAACGCTAAGTGTCAGAAATTCCCGCGGGCCCGCGCGAGACCAGCGCCCGCGCTTCCTCTTCAAGTTAAGACTTCCAAACCTTTTTGGATACTTTGATCATCCTGGTATTTGGCCGCCACAGAGCATCTCTTTTTGGCACCCGTTTGGGACAGCGGCCTGCCGCTTTACTTGAGAATCATGTGATCTGGCTCAACTTCGGCTCAGCCTCAATAATACTCACATCGTAATCGAGAATGTAGATGGAGCGAATCATGCGTTCCACGGCATCTGCATAGTCATTCAAACGTTCAATCATTTCAGCTTATTCTAAATCCTTTATTAGTCCATTCTCCTCCGCTGAATCTCAGGTCTAGGCGTACCTCTGAAAGGTGACAGACAAATGCGATGTAAAACATCAGACTGGCAACAGACAATGGCACGTTGAACTCGATAACTTTTCGAGTCTGTGCGAGTAGCAAGCTCACTGAGACTCCACAATCTTTAACAATTGTTCTACCCCTTCCAAGTGTCACCTCCCCTGAAAGGCTTTTTCAGGGCTCTTGTTTGGACCACGTTGCGATGGCCATCTTGGTTGTAGAATATAACTTAACATCGGGTGGTCCTCTGCTTGTATAGTACTATGAAGCTGCTCCATAGCGGTCAACAACCTGCAGTCCCCACAGGCAATGGCCAGTCACGCTTCAATCCTTCTCTCTTCACAGATGCCCAGCGGGGCGCACCCCAAGGAGACCTCGGCGTGGCGCAGCACGACTACTGGTGAAGTGCCTGCAGTGTCAAGTGCTCGAGGCGTCGCGAAGGATCGCCGAAAAGTGCGCCTTGACGTGAGAACGAAAAAGACTTCGAGACAAAAGAGCCCCAAACCCCTCAGCTTCTGCTCGACATACAAAATCTAGACGGCGACGTTGGTTCATAATACAGTACCCGCCATATTGACTGAAGGAGGTATAGTCAAGAGCCCACAACCCGTCGCAAGATCCATACTGATTCCAACATTGAGAATAGGATCAATGATAATAGCCTGAGTCGCTGGGGTAGTTCAATGTTGTTCTTCAATCAAGATCTCCCGTGGAAACCCCCCAAACGCCAGCAAATGGATCCCATTTATCATCCAAATGTCTGTCATATTCCATGACATTTGCAACCGACTCTGCTGTCCCTGCACCATACAATGTCTGGATGAAGGCAAACGTGACATCAATGCCGGCAGAGACCCCCGAAGAACTCCACACTGGCGTGACTCCGGGGGTGTCGTCAACAACCCATCGGGCCTTTCGTACCCAGTTGACCTTTGGCCCGAGCGGTGTTACCAAGGACCAAGTACATTTGTTGGTCGTCGCTCGCCGATGGTCCAGGAGGCCCATGCCTGCGAGAACAGCAGACCCTGTGCAGATGGTGATCGCGTACTTCAGATCAAAGAATACGGATCGAATGTACGATTCGACAGGAGCCATTTTCTCTTTATTGCGAGTCCCATATCCTGGGAGAACTTCGTCAGTGTCATCGTCAACAGCGCAAAAGGAATGCTCCTTCATCTTGCATACTGACCTCCAGGAATGATCAGCACTTCAACTTCGGGTGGATTTGTAAAGGTGTGGGTCGGAACAATCTCCTGTCCGAATGAAGACGACACAAAGGTACTTGGTTGTTCTGGGTTTGTGGACACTGGCGTCAATGACTCGGCCATCACAGCAAGCTCCATGCTGTAGTCTCGAGAGAGGACGTTCAAGGTACTAAGGGGCCCGAAGACCTCTGGTGCAGCTCGAGGGTCAGAGGGCAAGCAACAGCGTCACATCCTCGTTGGGATCCCAACAGATCAATCTCTCAACCTACCAAGTGCCTGGAATCCAGGGAAGACAACGACGCCATATCTCGTGGGTGGAAGGGGAGTACTGCGTGGCAGTTTAGGTGGTGATGAAAGGGCTTGAGAAGAGCCCAGGACGGGAACATCCTCCATGCTGATGGGAATGCCACGACGGTCCGCAAACGAAGCCCCAAGAGATATATCGACGTTGACTCGTTTGTGGTGCTTTTCTGGAATCTCTCGGTGTAGGAGCGGGACACCTCGGCCGTCCAGGGGAGCTCCCCTTGAAGAGAACTTTGCGTGGGTGGAAACCTTGGGTGAATGGATTGTAGATGCTCGTCCGGCCAAGTCGCATGATTGAGTGAAACTGCGGAGTTTGGCGGTTGACTGCGTCTTTTTTCTTTTTAGAATCGTTGTTCAGTAGCCATCGCTTTTCGAGTCTTGCTGGACTCAACTGTGCCGCTCCACCGCGTCGAGGTCAGCGGCGCCAGGCTGCGTGCCCTGGACCGGGGACTAATAACTTGCTCAGCAGTGAGCACAATTCCAACGACTAGGCACCTTTGTTCGTATGTGGCCTGGAATACTAAAATGAGGATCGGCGAGCAGAAGCCAATCAATCACACTCCACACTCCACATCAGGTTTTCACCTCATCAGCCCGCGATCCCGACGTCTCACATGTCTGTAAGCGGTGAGAGTATTGGAGAGATTCCTCGAAATTCCTCAACTGCAGTAGTCTGAGTCGGTGTTGGTCGCCACGGCAGGCAGATTGAATGAAATGTTGCGAGGTTGCACCGCACCCGCGGAGGCAATCGACTATCGTAATCTTACTTGGTTTACTCCGAGACGACTTCTCGCTCGAATTTTGTAGACAGATACCAACCCAGCTGTTGCAGTGTCACCTTCGTCCACCATCGACCAGAACTTCCGGTCACATCTCTCGCCATGTCACGGTATCCTTTCCCATTCGCACGGGCCGCAAAGCTGGATTCAAGAATCACAATCCCTCGCCTGGTGTACGACCCGGATCTTGTGCAACTACTTGATGCCGCCGCCGTGCCTGAGGAATTCGATCTGGATTTCATGCGCGGAGGCTCAAGAGACGATCATCAATCCCCTGGGGGCGATTCGGAAAACGCGGCCTGTGACGCGAACACAATCCTCAGGGACATGCCGCATCTGCTGCATGAAGAGCATTCAATCCCTGGACCTGACAACAACACAGTCATTCTTTCCGTTTTCTCACCAAAGCAATCCGCAATAGCACCACGGCCGGCTCTGTTTCATATGCATGGAGGTGGCCTGGTCAGCGGAGACCGGTTCACCGGCCTGATGCCAATCATGGACCTGCTTGACGGCGTTGACGCCGTCGTCGTGTCTGTCGAGTATCGTCTTTCACCAGAATCCCCCCAGCCAAGCGCGAGCGAAGATTGTTACACCGGGCTCGTTTGGATCTCTGAGAACGCCGCAGGCCTGGGAGTAGACCCGGCAAGGATCGTGCTTTTTGGCGTGTCCGGAGGCGGGATAGTGGCAACAGCGGTATGTCTCATGGCCAGGGACAGAAAATCCCCCTCCGTCCCCATCAAGGGTCTGATGTTGTACGCACCTCAAGTCGACGATCGGTGCGAAACCTTGTCGGATCGACAATATGAATACGGGAACCCGACCAATACGAAATGGGTCCGCGCGTGCTGGGATCTCGTGCTTCCAGGTATCCGCGGGACTGACCGAGTTACACCGTACCAAGCACCAGCTCGAGCCGAAGATTATTCCAATCTACCACCGACCTACGTTGACGTTGGCGAGTGCGAGGTCCTCCGCGATCAAGCAGTCCAATTCGCCGCGAGCATGTGGTGGTGTGGATCCAGCTGCGAGCTCCATGTCTGGCCGGGAGCTTTCCATGTCTTCGAGATGGTCGATGGGTCCAACCACCTGCTCGTCCAGTCAGCCAAGGCAGCAAAAATCAGTTGGTTCCGGAGAATGATGACGAGGTCTGAGCCTGTCTCCAAAGGGATGTGAGTTTGAGTATCGGGGAAGGTCGATGACAAATGAAACGGGTCTATTCCAGCTACATCTACATGGCGACCTGCTGCCAACACGGAGCCAGGGAATCATCTCTGTTTCTTGGTCGTAGATGACAGGTCCAATACCTGAGCCCCGAAAATCCTGAGGTCGAATCCCAGTGACTATCAAGCCTCAGCCTCGCTATCCCTGTGTATATTCGACAAATCAAAATGCCACAGCTGCCACAGCAGATGAGGCACTGCCTGCGCTCGCACATTTGCTCGCGCCGCCCTCCTCTTTCTAGTTCTAGTTCCTCGTGTTAGTTATTCCCGTCAATGAGACTCCTGTTGTGAGACCCTGATAGTCACCAATACTTCTAGTTTTAGTGGTAAGTAGAGAGTGCGAATAGAATTGATTCATTAGGGTTTCCACAGTATTTAGCTCTCGGTAAGCTCGCGATGATAATGCTACCATGTTTTGCTTTAGTTTGCCTCACTTCATGTCCCAGAGTCGGCAGGGTCATATGAACATTAGCGTTTGTAAACTGCAGCAGTCTCTGGGCAGGAACAGAACGATTTAGATGAATGTCGAAATCTATCAATAATGGCTGAATTCGTGTCACTTCTAGAGTGGGATGCGTAAAGAACGAGACTCAAAGGCCGTTCTCCTTAGCTCGTCCTCATCCATAACAACAGCAGCGTAACCAAAAGAGAATACCAGAGACAACAGTACTTCGAGGGCGAATTGATGATTGAGCCTCGTTTGATCTTCAGAGAGGATATAGTGGGCGGTGTATAGCTGCAGAGTCTGCAAGCAATTGCCCGTAGATATCTGGTTTGAGATAATCCAGAGGGAGCTGCATCTTTTCCAAGAAAAGATATTTATAGTAAGTGCCTAGGCTCGAGTTAGCCATGCTGAGGATCGAAGATAAAGAAGAGTTATCCGGACTCACGCTGGAGGTCCCTCACGTCAAGTTGAGCTACTGCTTGCTGAATTATATCTGAGGCACTGGGATCATTGACCGATTCCAGCTGGCCCGCAAACTTTTCCTTCAGCTGAAGAAGTTTCTTTCTGACAGCCTTTCGCTCGGGAGAGTTGTTCCAAGTCTCTGACCAGTCTTGTGGACTGTCAGAATCGGCATTGGAGCCGGTGACCTCAAACACCCATTCTACAGGGTTCTCCTCTGCATTGCGTTGTCTGGCCCCATTTTGTTCGAAGTAGCTGATCACCGTCTTGCAGGAGACACCTATTTTGCCAAAATATAGCTGTTTCCCTCCCTTTGCCAGCAGAATCAGTCGATCGAAAGACTGCAGAAGCCGTACAGACGGTTGGCTGATGGTACAAAGGATAGCCAAGCCTTTCTGTGCAAGCTTACGCAGGAGCGCGCATATAGATAGGGCAGCCTGACAGTCCAGTCCTAGGACGGAGCATTTCAAGTCAGCAATCTCGTTCTACAACTGACGCTGATGTCACTGACCCGAAAGCGGTTGATCGAGCAGGATCAAGGTGGTAGGTTTGGCAGCAAGCTCGATTCCAATCGCCAGTCGTTTTCTTTGTTCGCTATTCAAAACTGCAACATGATCAGCACGCGGTAATGTAAGCGACCGAAGCACACACCTTCTCCACCTGTTCCTATGGCTGTATCGGCAAGTGCTTCCATCCCGATGAGGTGAACTACTTCCTCAGCATAGGCAATCTTCTCGACGTATGGGGTCGTTTTGGGTTGCCTCAGTATGGCACTGAAGATCAATGCCTCTCTGACGGTCGCGCCAGGGAACTGTAAATCAGACTGATATACAACACCGGCCATGTTCTTGGAGGCAATATTTCGAGGCTGGCCATTTACCAGAATATCGCCATGGGCGGCCCCAGAAGTCGAACGATTGGCCAAGATATCTAGCAGAATGGTTTTACCAGCTCCACTGACGCCCTGAAGGACCGAATTGATCAGTAAAAGTAGAGAGAAGGACAAGGCACCTACCATCAATGCCGTCAACGTTCCGCCCCTCAGCCACCCATCGACTTGATCTAGAAGTCTTTTTCTCTTGCCGCCACTCTTGACATCATAAGTCAGATCCTCCCAGTGGACAAAGTTTTCGTTTCTCTCCTGCTCATAATTTTCGCTGACGGTCGGATCTTCAAATTGCACTATGGCGGCCTCGTCTGCCCGATTTGGCTCTTCTAAGAATTCCTCGTCTGTCATTTCTCGAAAGTAACTTGGACGGCCTTTTTCTTCAACGACTTTCATTCTAGGATTCTCCTTGAAGTCTCCCATTGGCGCACTCATCCATTCTCCATCAGCCATCAGCGCGACACTGCAGTGCCAAGGTGTCGTGAACCCCGTTTTGGTGTTCAGCAAACTCATGGAGACTTTGTGCTCTCCGGTAGACTGATGAATTGAAAGTCGTAGATGATTTGGGAAGTTCTGTTTGATCGCGCCCGCAAAAGCCTATTCCCGAAGGCAAGTGTTAGAAACTTGGGCCTTAAGGTCTCTTACTTTGTTATACCTACGTAGCCTCGAACAAGCATTTGCTTGGCCAAATACTTCGTCTCCCTTTTGTATGTATTGCTGGTCCGCGTTCCCCCAAGTGTGTAAATGTGTCGCAAGTCTGACATCAAGAACCTTCGGTAACCTTGATAAGTCAGTCGGGTATCTTCGTCATCAGCAATTAGCTGATCTACGTCCAGGCCTTCTTTCCCAAATTTGTTGAGAATGAAACGACGGAAATTAGTAGCGTTAGCGACGTAGGAAATCTCGTCCAAGGAGTCCGGTAATTTGAAATCCACAAAGTCTCTCAATCTAGAGAATCCGATATTGGTGAATCCCTTTTCGACGGCCATTTCTCGAAGAGCTTGTCCATAATGCCAAGTGTCTCTATCCGAAATGCCTAGCAGATCTATAGCTCCACATTAACGAGTTTCAATGGCAAAGTATCATGGGACGAACCGTTGTAGACAAGCCCATCCGAAATAATGACAACATGAGCCCCCGGTGCATATATGTCCTCAATGCGCCTACACATGTTGTGCAACCTGGCCAAGGCGATCTCCTCGGCCTTGTCGGGCAGGAAACCGAGAGCCTTGTAGACTTTGTTCGCCGATTTGAAGGGGAATGCTGGAAGACACATATCGATGCGGACTCCTGCTTCGACAAACTTGTTGAGAACCGATATAAACTTGGGTCTCCCAGCCTCAAGCCGATCTCGACAGTTGTCAAATTTGTTCAACGCGTAGTCGAAGATGACTTCCAAGATATCGGTGGAGATGACGGTAATCGAGACATCCTCTTCATCAGAAGTTAGTGTGCTCGAGATCGTGTTTACCATGCTCCCGGTATTCTGCGGTATGATGTTGAATGGCACCAGACTTTCGACAGAGGCATTAGGGGTTACATTCTGACCGGAAATGGGAGGGCATCCATTGCTTAGCACATGGCTGTTCGTCATCAAATCAGTATCCGCAGTAAAAGCCATATTTTGATGATATGAAGAGCAATTTGAAGGTTCAAGAGATTTGATCCTCTGCAGTCGTCCAACTGATAATTTGAGAGCACAACAAGATTGCTGGTGATGATTTCTCCCAGTGAAATGTAGGGCAGGACCTGGTGCGTATAGCACGTGCTGCGGCCACAGACAGACCACACCTGTCGATTCCAGTTAAAAGGGTCTGAGGACCCGAGCAGACCCACACCAGGCAGAAACATGCTCATTGTGCACCGGCTCTTACAGGGTACATACATCAAGGATGTTACATTGCATAAGAAGCGACCCACATCATAATCCGTATCCTTTTAATTCTAAATTAGTCTCAAAGCCAAGGGATATGCTTTGCGTTACACTAAATATGCAGCGAGCGGAATGATCCTCTCCCCTGATCCAGATTAGAAGCATGGGAGACGTGGCCTCTCGCATGACCTCAGGGACGGCAGCAGAGTTGCGAAGTGGAATGAGCAGCAACCGGAAGACGGACCTCGGAGCATGGTTAGAAGCTGATCCAAGCTAGGGGAGTGCACATTGCCTGGTTCTGAAAGTGTGATTCCATAAGTTGTCGACAGAGCCCATCATCACATTGTCGATCTTCGACCTCTTTCCATTTGCTCTTTGGAACTCAAGAGATCAAGGCAACCGGTATTTCCACATCCATCAACTGCAATGGCTAGTGAAAAGCACCCAAAATACGGCAAAAGGCTGCTTCCTCAGATCTTGGATGGCCTGGCTCTTACTGAACCTGATCGAATAGTATACTCTTTGGCATCATTTCGAAATGATGCTCCGCATTTCCGGACCATTACTGCTTGTCTGTTTGCAAAAGCGGTTGACAAGACCGCTTGGTGGCTCTATAATCAAACCAGAGAACAAAGGCAATCTCACAACGAAGGCACTGATGAAAGTCGTGGCAAAACCAACAAGAGGATCTTGACAATAGGTTATATTGGCCCTCGTAAGTTAGAAACAAGACCTTGTGAGAAAAGCCTCCTGCATACTAACACGAGCGAAGATGATCTCCGGCATATTCTTCTGATCTATGGCGCCATCAAGGCTAACTGCGCAGTGAGTTTCTCAGTACCACGACTTCATTGTAGAGGAGCCAGCTCAGATTCCCTTAATCTAGGCCTTGTTTCTATCGCCCAAAAACAATGTTGAAGGTGCTTCAGCAGTTCTCAATGCAGCCAAATGCGATGTTTGGGTTAAGCCGTGGGAACAACCAGCGCTCCCTTTGGTCGAGGGATTCACATCGTCAAAGCCCATGGTGATACTTCAATTACCTGGATTGGAAGAGCTTCTCGATGCTGAAACTGCTGAGCCATTTCCGTTCCAGAAGACCTTTGAAGAAGCCGTAGATGAGCCATTTTGTATCACACATACGTCTGGCACCACGGGGATTCCAAAACCGATCTCCTGGACACATGGGCTGATTGGTACTTTGGACGCTGTACGCTTGCTTCCTCCGACGGAGGGGGATCATGGACTGGCCCCGTGGACTGATAATTGGAATGAAGGAGATACGATCTACTCGTCATTTCCAATGAGTCATGTTAGTTACTCCTCCCTACCATTCACCTTGCTCCAGCCTGGGCTGGCAGAACTCAAATCAAAGATGAATGCTGATTCTTTCGAAACATCAGGGTGCTGGCATGCTGATGGACATTGTCGTGCCTGCATTCTTCAAGCTACATTGCATCTTGGGTCCGCCTGAAGCTTTGCCCAACATGGCGCTCATGGAAAATCTTGTGGATCACGCAAAAATCGACATCTGGCATATGATTCCATCCTTGGCCGATGAACTAGGCGAAACTTCAGAGCTTTTGGCAAAGTTCGCCTCTTCTAAGTTCATTTGTGTATCCGGTGGTAAGCAATACGCAAATCCACTTATCATATTGCTCATTAAACTCACTTCGGCATGATTTCAGGTCCTGTCAGTGCGGCTATCGTCAAAAAAGTCAACGACGTCGTAAGAGTCATGAACCTGACCGGAACTACTGAAGGCTTGTTCATGGGCAATCTTTGGCCAGAGAGAGAAGACTGGCATTGGTTTGCCTTTCATCCTCTCGCAGGCTTCGAATTCAAGGAAATCGAACCGGGTATTTATGAGCACTGGGTGCACCGAAAATCTCAATGGGACTTATTCCAAGGCGTATTCTATACTTTCCCCGACCAAGAGTCTGTGAACCTCAAAGACCTCTATATACGACATCCCTCCAAGCCATACTTATATGCCTACAAAGGAAGGAGTGATGACGCAGTGGTTTTGTCCAACGGATACAAGATCGCTCCATTAGACACAGAAGCATTGATCACAACACATCCTGCAGTTGATGGCTGCCTAGTCATTGGGATGGGCAAACCGCAGGCAGGTTTGCTGATCCAACTCAAAGATCCTTCAACGCGGAACAATGAGTTGTTTGATAGCATTTGGGAAATCGTGGAACGGGCGAATCATTCTGGTTTCCAAAAGGTCAGGCTCCAACGAGACTATATTGCTTTTGCAGAGCCAAACAAGCCCTTCATTCGTACGGACAAGTCAACGATCAAGCGCCGAGCCACTTTGGAACTCTATGCAGAATTCATTGATCGCTTTTACGCCACAAGAGATGAAGGAGCACTCAACGAAGAATTCGATGTCTACAAAATAGACGCAACTTCAGAGGAAACCATTCTTGATTCGGTTCGGAAAGTATTGTCTTCGATAATCCCCGAAGTCCAAGCTGCATCACCGGACGAAAATGTCTTCGACATGGGGCTGGATTCTCTTCTGGTATATCACTCTATAAGAGTCATTCGAGCAGCTACCGGTTTGAAAGAAAAACTTGCTGCTAGACATCTATATGGAAATCCAACGCTTTCAAAGTTTTCGGCATTCCTCGCAACACTAATACAACAGGAAACGAAAGACAAGACAGATTTTCCGACCAATGAACTTACAAATGGAGAAGTCGACCGCCCAAGTGGAAGCACAATTCAGCAGCCGACAAATGATTCGACCAAGGAACATGGTCTTCTGAGAGCAATACAGGAACACAAGCGGCGGATAGGCTTCAAAATGAATCCATTCGATGCAGTGAATCCAAACCACTATATGGGTTTCACCTTCTTCTTCGCCTTGCCTCCGGGTACCGGCGCTCAAGATGCCTTCAAAGGTCTCCAAGATGGTTTATGCCGTGCATTCCAAATCATCCCAGAGCTTGATGGAAAAATGATGCACGCTCCCGAACACGAGTTCGGCTACAGGAAAGGCGAATACTCCATCACAATCCCCCCTCGTTCAATGGCAGCTACTTCTAATCCCAGACAGCTCCTCTACAAGGATATGAAGCACATTCTTCCTTCTTTCCAAGAGATGCGAGACAGCGGTTTCTCACGTTCTCTCTTTGCAGACAGAACCGTTCTTGATTGCTATCCCTTCCCAGATATGCCCGCCGACCTCCTGGTCGCTCATGCGAACTTCGTTGAAGGCGGATGCATTCTAGCAACAAACTTCATACACACTTGCTTTGATGGTTTAGGCGCCTTGATAGCACTCAAGGTCTGGGCCGAGTGCTGCAGGTACGTGCAAGGAGATTCTTCATCAACATGTGATTGGTATGACCCAGAGAGTTTCAATCACAGTCTGCCCGAAATTCTCTACCAGAGCGAGGGGTACTCCAAAGCCACTCACGAAGTTGACCCGGTTGTGTGGGACTTCTTGCCATTCTTTCCACCGGATGAGGTGGTTCAAGCCCGCGACCGCAAGATCAAGACAAGCTCTAAAGAGCTCTCTCTGGACTTTCCAAGACCGGTCTATCGACGCCAGCCTAGATGGCCCGCGGCGCCTTCAGACCGTTCTTTGGCCAGTACGTTCTTTTTGATCTCCCGCGAGAATCTGCAAAAGCTCAAACACGATGTGAGCTCGCACCCAGATGTCAGGAGCAAGAGCGTATCGACCAGCGACATCGTCCAGGCATTTCTATGGCGCACAGCCATCAGGGCACGATATCTGGTGGCCAAAGAAGTCCGAGGCCAAAGTTTTGGGCCGGATGAAATGTCCATTTTGGAGATACCCATCGACGGCAGGCTGTACTTCTCCTCACGATTGCCTTCGTCTTACATGGGCAGCTTACTCATTATGAGTCGGACAATGATGCCTATTGAAGATCTGTGTTCGCCAGACACCAGCCTGGCCACGGTTGCCTCTCTGATCCGCAGAACAATAGCCCGAGTCAACACTGCCTTGGTTCATGATGCCTTCACTCTCTTGCGATCGATGACGGATTATACCAAGCCGGCGACTGCGAACATGGGTCTGGAGCACATGAACGAGATGATTTCCAACATGATCTTGTGGCAACCCGAAGACAATCTCTCCTCTTTTGGCGAGGGCATCTTCGCTGGGGGCAGGCCGGAAGCTGTCTGGCCACAGATTGAGCGTGGGCATCGGCGTTTTAGATTTTCACTCATCCACCCCTTGAGAGCAGACGGCGGTGTCGAGCTTGAAGTGGGCACCTTACCGGAAGAGCTGAAGATGCTGCAGGTTGATGAACACTTCACTAAGTATGCCAGGCTTCTGGACATCAGGCCAGGAACAGGATGGTAAACTGATGTAGTTGAGAGTCCATCCACCAGTGCTATTGGTGGAGAGTTATCGTGCGGACTAGTGCTTGGCTACAAGTATATTATCTCAAGGGTATTGTACTCCGTATAGCTCCACTTGGGGCGGTGCTAAGACAGATGATGTACTCCGTACTCTGCAATGATCCCCACTTTTCGAACCAAACCTCATAAGGTAAATACTGCACTCGTATACTGTAGACGGAGCTGGCCAAACATGTCCTTGAGTCATTGCATGTGCTCACTTTGTCTATCAAGAGGATCGCTTCTGCCCCAATTCCCAATGTGCAGAATAGCTGGGCACGATGCCCGACAGCGTGGAACCTGAGCAAGTTTTCAATTCCTGCAGGTTCTCAAGATAGGGCCTGCAACTAGGTCCCGTCTATTGCATTATGGTGGAACATAAGCAAGTTTTCATTCACTGTAGATGCAACATTCCTTTCATCCCGGCCTTTGGTGTGCAAAGAATCTGAGCACGTTCGGCAGCATGGAGAATGAGCAAGTTTTCATTCCCCGTAAAGTTCAACATAAACCCTGTAACCAGACCCCGGTCTACTGCATTATAGTGGAATATGAGCAGGCTTTCGTTCAATATACCTCGGAGATGTAACATTCCTCCCGCTATAGCCCCTGGCGTACAGAAATCTGACCACGATGTTCGAGAGCGTGGAGCATGAGCGAGTTCATTTTGTCTTGATACAGCCTGCAGGTAGGCCCGGTCCTCTGCAGTGTAGTGGAATATGAGCAAGTTTCCATTCACTGTAGATAGAAATTCAGAGCTATAGACAGCAGATAGGTCATCCTTCTGCACTGGAGTACGATAAAGTTTAGCCTCCGCGATACAAAATCGGCAATCGAGATAGCGGACACATCACTGTCATATACAATGTAACATCGGCGTTGTTTATTCTACAGCCGATGTTTGGTTGGCGGCCACCGTATTATCCCGACCACATTGTTCAGTTTTCTCAGATACTTACCAGGATCGGTGCCTCGGGTTCGAAGTCATCAGACAGTTGCAGCAGGCGTGTCCATGTTATGTAGACGCGTGTAATTGTCTCAATTTCCTCTTGCTACACATAGTCCTGGAGGGGAGAGTTCGTCGAACAAAGGAATTCAGATCCCCAAGGTCGCAAAACACCATTCGGAATACCCTCTGTTAATCATTCTTTCCATGCAATAAGACTTCTGATTTCAAAGCTCGTTATGTCTGTCAACGAAACGTCAAAGGACACGTCCTTAAATCACCTCGATGGACAAAGCAATCCTTCGAAAGCTTCCACCCAGGATGAGGGTCTGCCACCAACGAGATTCGTTAGAGACAAAAGCTGAGTAAATCACAGAATCAGCCGACAGGAACAAATCTGTCATCAAAGGTGGAACTAATATTTCGGACAGCGAGTATCAAGGCAAAGATTCAAAAGCTGGCAGTGACGACGAGAGTGCATATGCAACTGGAGTGAAATTAATGTTGATTGTCATCAGCCTTCAACTGACGAACTTTTGTATTGCCATTGACAATACAGTCATTGCCACAGCCATACCTAGGATCACGGATGATTTCAAATCCTTGTCGGATGTAGGATGGTACGCTTCTGCTTACCTATTGTTTGTTGCGGCATTCCAGCTGTTTTTTGGAAGACTTTATAGCTTCTTGAACATGAAGTGGTTATTCATGGCCTGCATCATGCTGTTCGAAGTTGGATCCTTGGTCTCAGCAGTCGCGCCTACTTCTGCTGCGCTTATTGCCGGCCGAGCCATTTCTGGGTTCGGTGCTTCGGGAGTCTTCACCGGATCACTCACCACTCTGTCGACGGTTGTTCCTCTAGCCCGACGAGGTCTATTCATAGGGCTGGTCACTGCTGTATACGGCGTGGCTAGCATTGCTGGACCGTTGTTGGGAGGTATCCTAACGGACCGTGCATCTTGGAGATGGTGTTTTTATATCAATCTGCCACTCGGTGGCCTCACCATCGTCATTGTGGCAATTTGCCTCCATCCTCCGAAGCCAACGCCAAAAAAGCCGAAATCCTGGCAAGAGTATGTTCTCAGGTTCGACCCCATTGGCACGATCTTGTTTCCACCGTCTATAATATGTCTCTTGCTTGCGCTGCAGTGGGGAGGGACAACGTACAAATGGAGTGATGGTCGAATAATCGCGCTCTTGCTGATGTTTGGGATTCTCCTTCTCGGGTTTGGGATAGTCCAACCTTTCATGGGCGACAATGCGACTTTGAACAAGAAGGTAGTGGCCTCTCGCCACACTGCCTGTGCTACCCTCTACACTCTTTGCGTCAGCTCCTCGTTTTTCGTCATGGCATATTTCATTCCTATCTGGTTCCAGGCAATCCACAGGGCTTCTGCAGAGAAGTCTGGAATTGATCTTCTACCGTTCATGATCAGCCTCATTCTCAGCATCATGACGGGTGGCTGGGCATGCAGCAAGATTGGATATTATAATCCGTTCATGTTCGCTCCAATCACGCTCGGAACAGCCGGGGCGGGACTAATCTATACATGGGACATCGATACGTCGACGAGCAAGTTGATAGGATATCAGGTTCTCTATGGCATTGGCGTCGGGCTTGGAATTCAGCAGGCGGTAGTGGCTGTCCAGGCTGCTGCGAAGAACGTTGACATTCCTAGCAGCATAGCACTTCTTTGCTTCAGTGAAAATTGTGGCGGCGCGGTTTTTGTCAGTGTGGCTCAGAATATCTTCACGGAAAGACTTGCATCAAAGGTGCAGAATATTGCAGGTATCGACCCAGTTCAAGTCGTCAACACAGGAGCGACAGAGATAACAAGCCTGACGAAAGACAATAGTCAACTAGAGGAAATCAGGATTGCCTACAATGATGCACTGTCTCGACCATTCTTGGTCGCCCTGGTCCTGTTGTGCGTTGCGACCATTGGAACTCTTGGAGTTGACTGGAAAAGTATAAAGCAAAAAGGGCACAAAGGTAAAGATGCTGGAACAACACAAGACCCTGAGAACGCCAAAGACGACCAAAAAGACAAAGGGCCCGAAATATCCGAGGAGGGCGTTGAACTCAAGGAAGTATGAGAAATTGTCTCTGGAGCCCGACTTGACGCTAAACTCAGATGCCAGTGGCCGTCAAGTGAATGGTGCTCCGACGGTCGGCTTTGCACGAGGGTGCTATCTAGACCAGTAGAACGCTCCGACCAAGTCCATTTCTGACACGGTCAAGCTCAGAGTCGGTAACGTTGGCTTTGATCTCATTCACCAAGTGTTGAATTCTCCCCTCATGTATCATTTGCACCATTTGCTTCATGAGAGGTGGGGAGTCTGGCAAGTAGTCAATCCATCAGAATCTCAAATCATGAGGTTCTATTGATTAAAACCACTACCAAATCAGACAGGTATAGGGATAGGCTGCGCGAGTAAGTGTGCGAGGAGCAGGCAGTGCCCAAGTCTTGGTGCTAAACCCGATTGGGTAGGCACTTATGGCTGAGTGCGTTACTGTACACAGTCAAACCATAGCCAGTCTACTCTATGCCATTCCGTCAAATTCACAGGCAATTTGCTTTTCCGCCACATACGGAGTAATCAGGGTTCAATCAGAGGACTAGGGCCGCTTCCCAGAGGGGCAAACGCTAGCCAATCGAAATCGGGAACGTAAAAGTACTGCAAACGAGGACGGCAACACGCGAGCACAAGGAAAATTGCTGTACTGTCTTGCACGGTCTAGTCAGATCAGAAGAACACGGCAAATGATAACCGCCTGCGCTGTCTGTTAACATACTCCGTACATTAGGCCAAAGAACCCTCAGCGCCATCCCTGTACCCCCAAGGAATTCGGAAACTTGCTCATATTGCTTCTCTTAGGGGAAATGGAAACTTGCTCATGTTATTCTACGTTATGACTCTAGAGAATCTGAAGTCAAAACCCTTTCGGCCGTTGATGGTGCACAAACAAGCTTTCCCTCCCGACCAAGGTCTGTTGCTTGCCCTTTATCATGCACTGTAGGATGAAGTAGTGGCCCATCGATCTACAGGAGAGCGCAGGGAAGTATGGTTTCTCGCATCAGAGACAGACCGGTCGGAATGACCGATACGCGACATTTGTCCCGTTCAGCCCACCCGAGGGTGTGATCACTACCGCCTGGGTGGTGTGGTCCGACCCTAGCGGGACCCTGGCACATGGATGCTATCGTCAACAAGCACCTTCATCTCTTTTGGCCACTTGTGAGCATGTTTGTAGTTGACTAAATGTCCGATGGTGCTGGGTCGGGTGGCTACCATGCGCAGGTTATGCCGTCTAAGCTACCGATGCGACTCTGGCTACTCTGGTGATATATCAAACCCGACGAATGGTTTGCCTACTCCGTAGATATTCGTCTTATTGCTGCAGAAGGATCTTCTCAAAACCTCTCCAACTCCTTCCCTCCTTGGCTCCCTCCCTTCCTCTCTGACGCGACCACCCTTCTTTGATAGATTACGCCCTGCCTCGTTGACCAATCTTCACAATGGCTCCGGAAGAACCGATGGAAACCCAACTGCCGACCGGCACTGAAAAAGTGCTAGACTCACCGGCTCCGCCGATGCCACACGAGGCTCCCGACGCCGATGCTCAGGCAGGTGTGCAGAGCATCGAGGCCACGGCCATGGCTTGGGACAGGACGAATCTCATCATCGCATACGTGATGCTCTGGTTCATCTATTTCGTCGCGACGACCCTCAGCGGCGTCAACGGCTCGCTGTTACCGTTTGTGACATCGTCGTTCGCGCTGCACTCCCTCACTCCCACGGTCACCATCCTAAGCAGTGTTATCGGAGGCGTCACCAACCTGACCATCGCCAAAATTCTCGATGTCTTTGGCCGTCCCCAGGGATATCTATTATGTGTTGCCCTCGACATTATTGGCCTGGTCATGATGGCTGCCTGCAATACAGTCGAGACTTACGCCGCTGCAATGGTCTTTTATACAGTCGGCAATAACGGTCTTCAGTACTTTCTATCTGTCTTCGTTGCAGACACCTCTAAACTCAAGAATCGAGGTCTGATGCAGGCCCTCGTCAACTCCGGGGTTTTCATCACTACTTGGTTGGCTGGCCCTATCTCTCAGGGATTTCTCGACGGACCTGGCTGGCGTTGGTGCTATGGAATGTTCACCATCCTTGTCCCTGTCATAACACTCCCGCTGCTTTTCTTATTACTGAGGAATTATTCCAAAGCCAAAAAAATGGGAATTGTTCCAAAACACGAGAGTGGACGGACTAAGATTCAGTCTATCGTTTACTACTTCATTCAGTTCGACGCCATAGGGCTCCTACTCTGTTCCGCCGGCGTGGCTCTGTTTCTTCTACCCTTCAATCTTTACACCATTCAATCCAAGGGCTGGGGGTCGGCCTTGGTTATCAGTATGTTGGCCGTCGGCGTGGCCCTCCTCATCGCCTTTGTTCTATGGGAGAGGTTTTTTGCGACCTTCACATTTATCCCATACTCACTTCTTCTGGACCGGACCGTTTTAGGCGCATGTCTACTTACCGCCGCTCTCTTCTGCACCTATTCTTTGTGGTCCAGCTATCTTGGGTCATTTCTGATGGTGGTGAAAGATCAAGATGTCACACACGCTAGCTATGTCAATCAAACAATCACCATTGTTGGCATTGTTATAGCTATACTGGCCGGCTACTTTATCCACCGAACTGGCCACTTCAAGTCTATATCCCTTTTTGTTGCCCTTCCATTCCTGATCCTAGGCCAGGGTTTGTTGATCTACTTCCGTCAGCCGGATGGCCAGGTTGGCTACATCGTCATGTGCCTAGTCTTTATTGCCGTCGGCCAGGGTATCGTGGAGATTACCGATGAGATTGCCATGTTGGCAGCTGCTTCGCATGAATTTGTCGCCGTTTGTCTTGCTGTCCTAGGTATATTCAGCAGCATTGGAGGCGCGATCGGGTCTACCGTCGCAGCAGCGATCTGGCAGAACATGCTTCCGAAGAGACTGGCGGCGTACCTCCCTGCCGACCAACTCCAGGATCTGACCGTCATCTACGGCTCTATCGACACGCAGTTGAGCTATCCCGTGGGCTCTCCCACCCGCCTCGCCATCCAGCACGCGTACAGCGATACGCAGGAAGTTTTGGTGGCTACCAGTGTGGGTCTGTGGGTGATCGGGCTTCTTGGCATCCTCATGTGGAGAAACATCGATACAAGGAATGTCAAGCAGGTCAAGGGTCATGTATGGTGAGAGCATCGAAAGAATATGTAGGTGGCTTTTCCTTGGATACGTAGGATGAGGCAAGAGGGCTACTCTGCCGCCATGTCAACCGTCTGATAAGTCATTCAACAAGTTGCCACGGCTCGAGGTATGTATGGGGACATCGATGGGAAGTGGACATTGAGAAGCAGTGACATTAAAGAATCATGCTGGTCGGATGACATGGATTTCTTGGCCTGGAAATCAGCATGATCACTCTCATCTCTCAGGTCCTAACGACTCCTGGTGACTCGCTGGGCGCGAATAATGATCCCTCTTCCACGCTCACCGGAACGCTCGTTGCATTTCAACCATCATGTGTGATATTGTTTGTTGGTCCAATGTTCCCTCCTTATCTATCGACAGAGACCTTGACAAAAGAAAGATCTTCATGGTGCCAAATCTAGCGGCGTCACAGCACGCACTTGGCTCAGGCTATGATTGCAGTTGGGCGACCTGAAAAACTGGCAGATTGCCGAAAAGTATTCCCTGTACTACCTGTGAACCATCCATACGCGCATCGCCAATCGTCATCGTTTTGGCACAACTATTGCACCTCGCAATGGCGGCGGACGTTGACCTTTATGCCTTCATGGCACTCCATCCATGGTAGAGATAACCACAACCCCGTGGACTTCTCGATAAGCAGCAAGATCTATAGCTCGATGAGACGACTGATTTCCTTTGGCCTGAGTACGAGTGTCTGGTTTCGCTCCCAACTTGTAAGCACGACTTTGAAGTCGAGTGGTTTGTCCAAGCAAATCCCGCAGCGGGAGAGCAGGCAAGCAATGGCCTTGCAATGATTTTAGAGACGCCCTCCAGATAAGTTATCCTCTCTGGATTCAGACAAGTTGTCAGGCGGTACGTAATCTTCTAGGTAATAGAATAGCCAGGGGTCCAATATGATGTATTGTCGAGTCTGACCTCGATGACTATGAGGCGGTTTTCTATCTATTATATAGCAAAAAGGAGCGTAATTCTTCCTCCGGTTGAGGCCGTCCTCGTTGCCGCATCAACTCCCGGGACGATAACATGTATAGGCCTAGAGAATGAGGCCCTGGAGATTGCCTCAACAGCGAGCGCCTCATCGGATAGAATAGGAAGAGGAATGGGTGCTAAACTGGGGTAGTAAAAGAGCGTCTTGAGGCCTAGGATTAGGCCTCCGTTTGTAAAGACCGTTTTGGCGGATTACTCCGCATGGGAGGCCCTTGGCCGTCTAACGTCAGGAGAATGCTTATTAGACAAAGTTCTTGGTATGTGTAATCATGACCACACTTTCCAGTGACCAGTGACCAGCTTGAGCGTCGGCCAGATCAACAGTCAACTTCGTTAACTTGGGCACGCCAGTCACACACTGGCATTGATTCAAATGTGAGAAGCCCAAGACCACTATCTCCCCCGGAAATACTGTAACATTATCCGACCAGACTAGCAGCCGTGATGCAATGAAAGTCAGATTTCGACAATGGTCTTCCGGAGGGGAACGTTTCCGCTGGGTATAAATTCGCGTGGTCAGTCGAAGAAGACCGCAGGCCGTAAAAGATTGATCATATTCATCGTTGAAAACATATCCCCGAAGAGAATACTACAAAAGCTTCACCCTAGCTAGTCTTAGTTAGCAAAATTACCTGAGGCCCATCCATCAACATTCGAATTGACATCAGCACTAGACTACACACAATGGCAGAAGTACCAAAGTAAGTGTGTCCTGTCCTCGAAGCTGCCCGGGTACGAAATCATCAAAATCTAATGTTGAGTCTTCTATGTACAGGCCAGTGTATACTACGGCTTACAAGTCCCATCCCAGTGAGAAGATGAAGGCAGCTCTCTGGACTGGCACAAGGTCGATCGAACTGGGTGAAGTACCCAAGCCCATGATTACCGCACCCAAGGATGCGATCGTGCACATCACCCACTGCACCATATGTGGCTCGGATCTTGCACATGTACAATGGCGATCTGAACAAGGTGATGGAAAAGGGGTTAATCATGGGCCACGAGGCCATCGGTATCGTCGAGGAAGTCGGACCCGAAGTCAAGGACTTGAAGGTAGGGGATCGTGTCATCATCTTGCCGGTTATCGCCTGTGGGGAGTGTTTTTATTGCGGGCACAAAGAGTTTTCCCTCTGCGACCGGACCAACCCGTCTGGGGAGTTGGAGCAGATGTACGGGCATCGCCTGTCGGGCATCTTTGGCTATTCCAAGATCACGGGAAGATATCCTGGCGACCAGGCCGAGTACTGCCGCGTCCCCAACGCGGACCTCACCTGTGTCAAGGCTCCGGCGAATGTGGACGCCAAAAAACCGGTGTCTCTCGCGGACGTCACACCCACCGCGTGGCACGGCTGTGAGCTGACAGAAGTGGGAGAAGGCGACGTCGTCGGCGTGTGGGGCTGCGGTGCTGTCGGTCTTTCGATCCAGCGTTTGGCGAAGCTGCGCGGAGCCAGCAAGGTCTACGCCGTCGACAAGGACGCGCAACGGCTTGAAATAGCAAGGTCATTCGGCATGATTCCTGTAAATGTGAACGACCACGCCGATCCCGCAGACTATATCCTATCCGTCGAGCCGCACGGCTTGGAGCGTGGTATCGAAGCGAGCGGGTTCAGGAGCACAAACTCGGCCGCCCACGCCACCATGAGAGCACTGGGCATCGAGGGCGACGGCTCTGATACGGCCAGCGCGGTGATCAAGGCCACGCGTAAGGGAGGTAATGTCGCCCTGATTGGCGATTTCTTCTACTCAACCAACAATTTCCCCATTGGAATGTTGATGGAAAAAGCCATCACGCTGCGTGGAGGGCAACTATATGCGGAAAAGGTGAGTGAGATATGTCCAATGCCACAAGTCCCCCCTCTGCTGTCGGGATATGGCAGCACCGAGAAGAAAGATGGAAAGAGAAGAAAAGCACCCACTGCCTTTACAAAAAGCATATGGTACTAATTATTTTCTGTATCTGATCTTTCTAGTATTTCCCATTCCTTCTCGACCTAGTCGTCCAACACAAATATGACCCTTCATTCATCTTTACGCACGAAGGTAAGTCTGAAAAACCGGACTGTAGACCTCACGCCCAACCGCCGTATCTTTTCCATGGCCTACCGTTGACTAAAACCTTCTTCTTCCCCTCCAGACAATTTCGAGGACGTCTCCCAGAGTTACGACATGTTCTTCAACCACAAAGTGCCCGGAGGGATGGAAGTGTGCCTTTCCACTGCTTTTGGTCGGTCACAGACGTAAGGCCACCACTTTACTGAGAGAACAAGAAATATATACTCTATAATTCCCAATGTCCTGCATCTTTGAGAACTGCCGTGCAATTCGACAATTCCAGAACTCACGTCATGAGTCAAACCATATAAGTTACTCATTTACTCTCGAAGACGTCCATCATCCCTATACTTGCTCCAGCTTCTCGTCATACGTTATCCCTGCCAGCGTTCTAGCCTCATCCATCCATCCCAACACCCTCAAACTCTCCTGGGCCCCTATCACACCCGGCTGTTTGTTGAATACCGCCGCCGCGATGATGTCCGCCTGATACCATATCCCCCAGCCGCTGACCGGTTTCTTGACGATCTCATTCTTTTCCGTGCCATCCTCATTCAAGTGAGCATATCCGTACCATTGCACATGCAGCTCCTCCGGCCGAATTGGCGGGAATGGAATGGCCACTGACGCTTCGGTTGCTTCAATCCTAACAGAAGGAGCCGCTTTCTGAGCACCGAGGCGAACGTAGAACGGAGGCTTGCTCGAACCGGGAATGGTCATACTGGTCGTGACGATGGCGGTGGCACCCTTGTCTTTCGTCGTAAGAACCACGGTGTTGATGTCGTCGACGTCGCCAGGCCTCTCGGGAACGCTCCAGGAACTGGAGTGCGCCACTTTTGTCTCTCCGACCTCTACCCCGTTCAGCGCAATATCCGCCCAAGTCAGTGCATAGACTCCCTGGTCTAGGAGAGCACCGCCGCCAGCAGCCTTGTCCAGAAACCGAGATGTATCTTGGAGGTCGGGTCCGACGATGGGGAAAGAGAAATCCGAATACACCCTCCTCACTTTGCCAATCTTCGGCAAGAGCTCCTCCCGGAGGTACCTCGTCGCAGGCAGGTAGCGTGTCCACATGGCTTCCATGAGCACGCACCCCTGCTGGTTCGCAAGTTCGGTGCATTGTCGGTATTGCGCAGCATTCATGGTTGCCGGTTTCTCGACCAAAATGTTTCTTTTACACTCGAGGGCTTTCATCACTTCTTCGTAATGCAACGGGTGAGGCGTCGACACGTAAACGATGTCAAAGTCGCCTTGCTCCAACATGGTCTGCCATGAGTTGTAGACAATGATGTCTTGGGAATTTGGGATCTTGTTGTCCTCGAACCATTTCTGGGCGCGCTCATTTGACCCCGTGGTACTGACCGCCACCAGCTTGTGTTCATATTGTGCATCTTCACGACCGAGCAGATCTGGAAGGAAGACTGAGGCGATGTTGGATAGGGACAGCGCCGCCCACCGGCATGTGGTTTTTGCCTCCATACTCGGCGCACAAATGCAGGGCTTGGAGATGTGGAAAGGGTCCTCTGTTGTGATAGGGAAGAAGATCTATATCACCGGCGTTCAAGACAGAAAGGACAAGGCAGATATGTCACAGGGATGCTGCTAGCTTCTTCCGCCCATTCCACATCGATCATCTCCACCGTTGGACATTTATCTGCAAAACATTGACAATCAGCGTTGAGTGGTGGTGATGGTTTGCTGCTGCCAGCCCACAAAACAACTGCGGCTCAATGACCCGGAGAGCCACCCAAATACTATGAAACGTGGTACGGAGTACTCGCAACCCTCGACTATGGGCTCCCCAGAGAGACAGACTGTTAGGCTCCACTAGCAGATGGGGAACCATTTGTTGGAACGAAACACCGCTCTGGTCCGCGTGCTCTCAATTTCGCCTTTTAGCCGTTTAGCCTGCCCACTGCCCAGATTCTAGACCTGTCGAAACGGTAGATAGAACCAAGTATGCTGGGGATGACATGCCCTCTCGATAATACAAACGCATTATGTGGGAGACCCATGGAGGCCTACAGGTACAAGTAGGAGTTCTAGTCTGCCACGCGAGATCTGGGGGCATAAATCGCCGTGACTAAAACTCAGGCGATTGGCATACCACGAGCCCAGTCCCGCACGGAGGATTCAGCATGGCTTTTCATACGCTCGTAGCGCAAAGATATAGATTGTCTAGTTTGTTTGCTATTCCCTAATTCACCTCGACGGGCGAAACGCCTCTCCTATGAATCATTCAGGACAAAACTGCAGGATGTTTCCAAGAAGTCGCACCACCATCAAGCAGCAAATCCTGACCCGTATACCAACCGCTAGCCTTGGAGGAGCATAGCCACAGCATGGCACCTTTCAATTCTTCCGGCAACCCAATCCTCCCAAACATGGTCTCCTTCTGAAACTGCTCGACCAGACTCGGTTGTTCGGACTGCAAGCTCCTCATCATGTCCGTCATCGTGTAGCCGGGGCTGAGACTGTTAACTCGGATTCCGTAACGGGACAGCTCCATCGCCACCGGTTTCACGAGTCCCTTGATGGCAGCTTTGGACGCCGTGTAGCATGAGATCTGCTGTGCGGTGCTGGCGATGTAGGTGGCGATACTGGCGACGAAGACGACACTTCCGGTCGTCGCGTCCTTTGCAGGTGCGTCGCCGTGTTGCGACTTGTAACGTTCGACCATGGCATTTGCGCAGGCTTGCGCCACGAGGAAGGATCCGTTGACGTTGACCGCAAAGGTCCGCTGGAGGTTTTTGTCAGAGGTGGTCAGGAAGGGTTCATCAGTCACAACGCCGGCGGCGTTGACGTTGATGTCGACGCCACCAAAGTCTTGGACGATCTGCGAGACTGTACGAGTGACCTGGTCGCGGACCGTGATGTCAATGCTATAGTACTTGACTTTGACATTGTGTCTTGACTGCAACCCGAATAATGTCGGTGATGGTTCGGGTAGGATGTCCAACACGGCGATATTGCACCTTGCTGATGCGAGGACTTCGGCGAAGGCGAGACCAAGGCCACGAGCTGCCCCTGATATCACCGCCGTCTGGCCTTCCAAGTTGAACTAGAAAATTGCAATGAACATGAATATTCATGACTCTGGCGAATGCTGCCGGGTGAAGGACATACCTTGTCCATTGTGTTGTCGTCGTCAGACTGTGAGTCCGCTCAAATGTCGTACTCTCTCTCAGAGACGGCCTGGGCGATTGTACCAAGGTGCTTCTTATGAGAGCTGAGGGCGAGGATGAAGGACTAGACTCCCTTTTACAACGCAGCTCAAGAGAGCGCATCTTCATCCCTCCAACGCTTCCATTGCCCACCACATCACCACTATTTTGATCTTCATCTCGTTGGATCTTCGTCTTCCGAACCAATGACTGCGTCAGTAAGTTTCGCCGAGCTGGACCATGTCCGGATTCCTTAGGTACTGAGGAGGAGCAGGAAAAGGATTGGTCAAGCGACAATCCTGGTGGGAAAAACTGTTTAACCATTTAGCCGAATCTTCCTCAGGCACTCGAGACCTATGCGCCGTCACCATCCGAACTTGGTTCATACTGTAGAAGAGAAGACGCCCGAATCAGTCATGGCCAAAATTGTCATTCGGGTCTGATCTTGACCGATGTTTCATGTTGACTCTTGTGTGCGCGATACAATGCAAACCAGAACCCACGGAGGTTTGACAGCTCCAATACGAGTACGAGTACGGCGCCGCTCTGACAGCGAGACGACTTACAGTATTCGCGACTCACACTCTTTCTACCTTCTCATCAACCTAAGATTCACTTCAATCTAACGATGATCAATGAGAGTCTACAATGGCCAGCTGGTCTCATCGATTCGATACACCAGCTTCTCGCCGCTGTATCTGCCCTCCCGCATTTCCTGCAAACCATCGAGCACGCCAATGAGACCTCCAGGGCCAACACGCTCCGGATGTGCTCTGATCTTCCCTTCGTGCCACAGCTTCTCAGCCACCCTATAAAACCGTGCACCAAACTCGAAGTCTTCAGGTTGGGCCTTGTAGTGATCCCCTTCGAATATATACGACTCCCCACTTAGACTGTACCCGAGGAAGAAGATCGACGTGACATCCTTGCGAGGACAATCTATGCCGAGTAAATTGCAGTATATCCCTCCATCTTCACCAAAAGCATCGGCGCAGATCTGAGCAGACATCTCTACCGCAACAGTGTCAAATATCTCCGTGAGCTTCCCACCTGTGGCTTCATGGATTTGTTCCCCGACACCGGGCATATGCTGGGCTCTGTTAATTCACAAGCAATCATTAAGGGATGGGCAGAGGAGTTGACTAACATAGTCTAGGACTAGATCTGCACCGCGATCTTTCACAAGGCCGAAGTTCATCGGCGAACACGTTGTAATTACCTTGAAGCCCGACCTAGGAAGGATCTCACTGTAAGTTTTTCGAGTTCGTTGACAGATTGGCATTTTAAGCCTCGTGGGTAAAACTCACAGTTTTGCAAACTGGATGGCGATCGTTCCAGTTGCCGTGCTGCCACCATATATGAAGATGAACTTGTCCTCACCCCCACTAGCTTCACCAAGAGCAAGATCTGGCCACGGTAGACCTATCACCTTGTACAGACCGTATCCTACTGTACCGACTCCGGAGCCTATCGAGGCGGCGGCTTCAGGATTTACGCCATCGGGGACGAGCATCTGTAAGTCTCCTTTCACGGCGATATAACGAGCGAACGTGCCAGTTTCGAAATTGGCATCATTGCCTAGCCAACCCGGTCAGATGGCTGCGAATTGACGGGACTTGGATCCTATCTGGAGTCTCTCACCACCGTGTCCAGGCCCAGCGATGCGATCGCCCTTCTTGAAGTTCTTTTTGACGGCCTGGCCAACCTCCTCGACGATGCCCATGTAATCACATCCTACAAGCGACCCATTCAGGCCCTTGGCGTCCAATGTGGTCCAATCTGTTGGATTCAATGCCACAGCTATGGTGCGAACCAGGACATAGTCAGGCTGTAGCATTGGCACTGGAATCTGCTTCAGTTCTGCCTTTCCAGTCCCTGTGCGGATGAGGCCGAAATTTTGTACCATTATTGCCATGTCATTCAGAGCGACAATAAATGCTGAGGGATTCCAATTGTGGCCAGTGGCAAGTCAACACATTCGAGAGAAATAATCTGCGCGGACATTCGCAGCCTATATGTCAGAACACCAGTGTACCCTGTTGTTCAGAAGCTTTTATGCGTTAGCCTTCAGCATCTTGATGATATGATCAGCTCCGGCCCTGTAGCCGGATCCGATCAATGGTGGCAAAGCACCCAGAGTGCTTTATAATGCCTAGAGGAGGATATTCTTCTTCGTAACCTGACGCGCACTTGTCAAGGCCCCACCGACGGTGCAAGTGGGCTACGCTTGATCAGAAGTCGCGCTTTCACACCTTGGGTGTCGAAGCATGACCTATCCAGATGGTTCGCAATCTCATCTGACAGTCCGAGATGAGCAGCGGACCACTGTCGTGGTCTATTCATGGATATGAGGCGGATCTCTATCTGTACTACGATTTCTTTACAGCCAATGGCGTCGCTTCATCCACAACCCCATGGATGGCTTGACGCGCTTATCGATAAGGGATAAATAACCTTTATTGCCTCGTATTCAACGACGATTGATGCCCCTCACGGCCTTTAAGACCGACGGTCACTGTCTTCTTCACCTGGCTTCACTCGCGGTTGCTATGCCGAGTACCTGGCAGCATGGTTATCGACCCGTCTAAGAGGAAACGACGCTTTCATGCAAGGTCCAAATCTGGTTGTCTGACGTGTCGGGCGCGAAGGAAGCGCTGCACAGAGGAGAAGCCGGTCTGTTTGGGATGTAGTCGCAATTTTCTCCTCTGTTCCTGGCCTTCTCCACCGAACCCAGCTCTAGAAGATGGCGCGGTTGCAGAAAACGTTGACCCGAGGGGTTTCTCAGACTACGGTGTCTCTGAACAGCTGGATACGAAGCGGCATGGCAAGCAGATCATGCCAGCTAATGATCTCACCCACCACTCAGGATGTTCATACCTCGAGCCAATTCTAGGTGCTGGACCGGGCAACATCTTGCCATGCTTGGAGTCCCTATTTGCAACTTCTTCAACCCACTCCAAAGCACTTGCGTCTCCAAGAGAACAGCGACTTTTCCAACACTTTCATGAATCCACCTCCGGAATGCTCGCAGCTCGGGGGTTTTGCTACAACCCTTTCGTTACATGTCTGCTTCCTCTAGCCATGACCAATGATGGCATCATGCATACAATCCTCGCGATTAGTGCATCCCACTATACCAGCGCTCTCGGGAATGACTCTCTCTACGCTCTCGGGAGGCAGCATTATGCAATCGCCATCAGGTTTGCCAAGCATCAAATCACAAAATTCGCAAGAGGCATGTGTGATCAACCTTTGGTGCTTGCGGCGCTACTCTTGTCCTTGTGTGAATTTGAGGTAATGCCACCCTCCCTCCCAGCGCTTCCGCAGGCCCAGCTAACTCGGCCGATCAAGTGTGTCGATGGTAGCCTTCACGGAGCAGTCCTTCATCACCTGAACGCGGTCACCCAAATCCTTGCGCAAGTGCCACCTTCTTGGTTAAGGAGCTGTGAACCTCTATGTGAATTTATTGCCGAGCTGTACACTTTCTTAACTACGGTGTCGAGAAATTTTGGACTCGCTGCTAGACACACTACTCCCCAACTGCATATCATGCACAAGAAGGTGGGGCTGGAAGGGACCTTTGGTCAGCTCTACGGCTTCATGTTCGGCTGTGCATACGACTTATACATGCTTATCCCCCAGATTCAAACCTTGGCCGTAGAGCGGCATTCCCAGCCGAACGAGGATTTGCACTGTGAGGCTGAGTTCAGGGCTATTGAGACTCAGATCGGACAATGGAAGCCATCCGAGGACATCACGGGGAAGGATGTGTCTGATGCGCTAAAGGTTTCGGGGCTGATGTTACAGCAGGCGCTGTACGTCTATCTGAGCTGTGCAATCCATGGTCCAGGAAAGCCGAACTCTCTCCTTCTCTACGACATTCAACCCAAAATTCAAGCGTTCCTCAACCTCATGTCTCTTCTTCCTCCGGCTTGCTCTGAATGGACAACGATGTCTTGGCCAATGTTGGTCGTTGGATCATGTGTACGCGATCAGGTGCGACGGGAGATCATGCTTGATTGTGCTAATGAGAGGATGCCCAAAATGTTTGGTGCATATGCCCTTATGCGGACTCTGCGTTGGCTCTGGGAGAGCGACGACCCAACTGCGTTCGGTCCATGGGGGATCGAGAAAATCATGACAGAAAGAAATGTCCGGCTGTGCGTTGGATGATAAAGTCGTTGGAGGATAGACGTCTCTCTACGACTCAATATTCAATGCGCGGGCCATGGTACGCATTTCGCGCGTGGAAAAACCAGTTCAACAGCCCAAATATGCACATGATTCCAATCACTACCACCGCATAATCTGCCATATTGAATCTAATCAGCCAATCTCTACTAGACTCAATATTGTCGACAACCAGCAATCCAACTTACTCATATTTGAGGTGGTCACCGGTCTAATAGCTGGAAAAAGGTAAAAGACGGTGGTGATGAGGCTCCACAGAACACAAGCACTGTTTGCCACATAGCCGAGGGCTTTCGGCAGCCTGAAGCTTCTCGCCCGGGGTAGAAGATGCTCTGGGCGTCGCTGGTAAAGCAAGAGCGCCGCAGGAATGCCGAAAGATATCTGCTGAAGAATGTCGCACGTCGCAATGAATGCATTGAATGCTTTCAGCAGCATTCAATCAGCTAAGCCCTTCATACGAAGCGCGTGTTTTGGTCTGGAAATCTTCCATGCCTGCCACGGAATCCGAAGACTTACCTGTGGTGGATGCCATATACAGACAGCCGGTCAAAAGCACAACAGCCGCGTTGAAGAGCAGAGCCTGGACCGGGACATTCAAGTCGGGATGCACCCTTGACAAATAAGTGGACAATATCAGGGCATCGTCTCGTGCCAATGCCCATGTCAGACGAGATGTGGTTTGCTGCATGGCATTGAGTCTGATGGGCATGGCCACCATGAGCGCGGCCATGAATACTGTCGCCGCAGCCTCTGACCTTGTCGCTTGGATCCACAACTCGTATGTCGGAAATCTAAGAATGACACAGCTTGTCAGTCTCTGGACGGCTGTGTTGGATGTTAGTACGTGGGAAAAGATATCACTCACCCTGTCTTTGTTAAGATGATGGTGGCCAAATCATTCAAACTGTATGAGACGGCAATGGCGTACGCAAAGGCCGTAACAAATCCAATCCCCACCACACTCATGACAGCCTTGGGTACTATCCTAGCGGCATCCAAGCACTCCTCTGCCAAATGAAGTGACGCATCGATGCCGACAAACATGTATTGTGGAGTCGATGTGCCGGTGAGGAATGAGATTCCGTCTGACCAGCCCGAGTTGTTCTCGAAGATGGTCCAAACGCTGGAGGAGGATTGTTTGGGGCTTGATATGGCTACACATGTTAGTGTGATGATGACAAAAAATGCCAAAGTCCAAAAGACTTGTCTCGGACAATTGGTTAGCTAACGCAGAGCCATGTTTTGCTTTATACAGGTGGTTGCTCACAGCCTATGTCATAGATCCAGGTGGTCTTCTTGATCAGGTACACGTTGTACAAGAGGACCATGATGTTGATAGCTTGATACAACAAAAAATAGTGCCAGGTCTCTGGGGTGTAATCTTCCGTGAACTGGATGACCACCGCCAGCAGAATCTGCGCCGTGATGAGGTTGACCGAGGCGACGGTCGCGATCCACGAAAAAGCAGCCAGGAGCCCGCAGGCGTACGAGAGCGGCTAGCTGACACTCGACGGAGCCAGGATCGAGGTGAAATGGTACTGACCTCCAGCGGTCGGGTACACGGATGCGAGCTCGGCCAGGGTCGCCCCGTTGGTGAGGAACGTGACCGAGACCAAGATGACGCCGTACAGCAGCGTCACCGTGCCCCCAGGCGCGATGGCGATGGCCAGACTGGTGGCGATGCCGATCCAACTGTTTGTGAGGTCGAAAGACACGACGACGATGCCCAGCATCGACAAGGTCCGTTTCAAGTTTCGGAACTCGTCGATCCCGATGACGCCGAGGTTGTCTTTAGCATCGGCGGCGGCGTCGTCCACTTCTTGCGGGTGGTGGACGACCTTTGTTTCGGTCACCCCTAGGTCATTTTGTGAATTGTTCGACATACTGATGTGAAACAGATCTGAGGTTAGTCAATCAAGGCTGTTTTCTGTGGAAACAATCAAGGGTAAACATATTTCTCTCCGATCCGAGATGGGGATGTCGAAAAGCAAGAAGCTCATGAACAAATCTTTGCGTTGAGAAAAGAGTGCTCATTGCGGTGCTTTAAGTGTTGTTGTGTTGTTACTGTTCCGCTGCTCCTTCTCTCAGAAGATGTACTGTACACACATACATAAGAAACCTATCGAGGTATATTTTCCTGTCAGGGATCAAAGACAATCAGCAGCGCCCTTGCACCGCGTCTAGATGTGGGGACTCCACCCCGGCCGGCCTCGAGCAAGAATTGTCGACTGTCTTTGATTGAAGGCAAGTTGCTATGGAGATCTCCTGACCAAGTCTAACCGCTGGTTCGACATTGAATCTCTTCCCCTCCATTGTGCCGAGAGGAGAGGAAAATGTTCATTGGGGGACATCATTCCGGACTTGTGAGAGATGTCTCTAAGCACTTTTCTCCACATATCTCGACGACGCCCGCCCTTTTTGTTCTTCTCGCAGCCTCCGGTTCGGGTATATCTTGATAGACCATTCGGTTCAGTCTATTCAGGATTTCCTCGTCAACCTAGACCCCATCTCAGTGATGACCGCGTCAGTGAAAGCAACTAGATTTCTGTAAGCCGGCGGCTCTGCTGTGGACGTATACCCGTACAGGCGCTTCTCGACTTCTATATCGCGTCTAGATATTCGCCTTTACCCATATCGGATGGGCTCACAACGATGTTGACGGGCAGACCCCGGAGCCGCAGATAAGCACCGTCGTGATGGATTTGTATATTGGTATCGAAACTTGGACTCGAATAGATACTTGTGATGATAAATCATTATCATGATTCCAGCATTGCTTGATTTTTTTGGGCGGGTCTGAGATGAGGTTTCGGATTGGTTTCCAACGCTTTTCCCGATCATTCCTTCTGGTAAAGAAAAAGCACGACAGCCCCCTTGTTCTCACCAATCGGTATATAAAACTCGTCTTCTCTTGAGTTGAACTTGTTCCAACAGATCCAGAGACGACATACCCTCCCTCCCATAGACCCCCAATTCGTCAATTTCCTTCCAAATTTGAGAGAACAGCGGCCATGATATCATCCATGCCCTCACTCGACGAAGCCACCTCGTACGAGATTCCGGACGTCACCTACCGCAGTCCAAGTGAGTTTCCACCACCGACTGACACCATTTGTTGTCGATGGTTGACGATGACCGGCCCCCTTGGTATGACCGTCGGTATGTACGCTTGGGTTCTGACGTTTTTTCCCCCAGATAATCGGAGGGTCAGAGTGATTGCCATTGGAGCGGGAGTGTCGGGAATCCAGACTGCATATCAAGTTCAAAAGGACTGTGAGAAGTGAGCGATATTTCTTCGTCTCCCAGACCAATGCAAGCATAAAGCTAAGACAGATTTCAAAAAAATCGACAGTGTCGACTTACAAATCTACGAAAAGAACAGTACCGTCGGCGGCACATGGCTGGTGAACAGGTACCCTGGATGCGCCTGCGATGTACCCTCGCATGCATACTCGCTCAACTTTGCCCTCAACGTGAGTGACCTATTGCGGCGGCCATTCGGTCACTTGAAACACGGTTTCGAGTCGTCAGTCACGCGCGGTACTGACAATGGTAATCGTTTTAGCCCGATTGGCCCTTGTTTTTCTCCCGTTGCGAGGATATTCAGGAGTATTTGGAAAAGGTGGTGGACGTCTTCGATCTCCGCAAGTACATGCGCTTCAAGTCCCGAATCACAGGAAGTCATTGGAATGAAGAGACCGGCAAATGGACGGTCAGGATCCTGCAGACCGGCCCTGACGGACAGTCTCGTGAGTTTGAGGACAGCTGCGATGTACTGCTCCAGTGCACTGGTGTTTTGAGTCGGCCCAAGATGCCAAACGTGGAAGGACTCGAAAGGTTCAAGGGCAAGGCAAGTTCAGAAGGGCCAGCGGCCGGACACCACACACACACACACACACACACACACACACACACACACACACACACACACACACACACACACACAACGTCCCCATGGCTAAATTTATTTTGTGTGTCCAGATCATTCACACAGGGGCATGGGACGATTCGTACGGCCAGGAACAGTGGAAAGATGAGTCCGTGGCAGTCATTGGGTCCGGAGCATCCTCAGTCCAAGTGGTACCAAACATGCAGGTTCGTCCCCGTCACTCTTGTTTCGTGTCCTCTCGTGTCGCGTAAGCATCTACTGACCAGTGAACCCCACCATCGTTACAACAGCCTTTTGTCAAGCACATGGACATCTTTGTGAGAACGGCCGTTTGGTTTGTGAAGCTCGCCAACAACTACGGTGACAACCACGCGTATACCGAGGATGAGAAAGCCGGATTCCGGGCCAGCAAGACAGCACTCGCTGCCCACGCGAGTGACATCGAGAACCAGGTCAACGGCGATTGGAACCTCTTCTTTGCAAAAAGCGACGCACAAAAGAAAGCCAAGGAGTTTTTTCAAAAGCGCATGGCCGAGCATATCAAGGACCCCAGACTTCTCCAGGGTTTCACTCCCACGTGGGCGGTGGGTTGCCGACGTGTCACCCCGGGAGATCCATACATGAGAGCCATTCAAGAGCCCAACATCGACGTCCATTTCACGGGAGTCCGTCGCGTCAGTGAATTTGGGGTTATCGGCGAAGACGGCGTGGAGAGGAAAGTCGACACCATCATCTGCGCGACCGGGTACGACGTCTCTTACCATCCACATCATCCGGTGGTCGGACAGAACGGTATCACCCTCGAAGAGCAGTTTGGCGATGCTCCTGAATGCTATCTCGGCATTACGGTGCCGAACTTCCCAAACTATGTCCTGTACGGTGGCCCAACCTGGCCGGCGATGAACGGATCGGCTCTGGGGCCGCTCCTCGCGGTGACCAAATACGCCATCCAAGTCATCAAGAAGCTTCAAGAAGAAAACATCCGGTCCCTGGCTCCGCGACAGGACGTGACCGACGCATTCAACGCTCACGTCCAAGAGTTTGTCAAACGGACCGTGTGGAAGGAAGACTGTCGATCCTGGTACAAGAATGCCGACACAGGGAAAGTGTTTGCAATCTGGCCCGGCAGTAGTCTTCATTACATGCAGACCATCAGGTCTCCGCGCTATGAAGACTATCACATCACCTACCACGCCAAAAACCAGTAAGTCTTGTATTATTTGAGGATTGAGACACCAGCACACGTAGTAGTAATGTGCTTTCAAGTCCAAGACGTGCTGAGCAGAGTAGCTGACTGATTCTGTTTGTTAGATGGGCCCATCTCGGCTTGGGCTTCACCATGGAAGATCGAGACCCAGAAGCGAGCACTGCACCCTATCTCACCGCCGACGCCATCGATGATCGGTGGATGGCACAGTTTCGGGACGAAACCTCCTCCGTCAAGGTCCAGCACAGGTAGGCAGCTTTTGAACAAAGTTACCTGTACAGTCGTGGGCTTAGTCGGATTGGATCCAGAGATAGCCATACGCAGCCGTCAGGGGACTCGACTGGATATGTTGGCCAGATAGGTGACTTTGGAGCGCTAATTGTCAAGTCCTGCAGCAAGGAAGCAGTGTGATATACAATCAATTTACACCCGTCAAGCCTTCAGCGTCAATGTGCTAATTCACAAGTCACACACCAACCCAGGTCTGCTTTCGGCTTTTGTGCTGCATTCTCAGTAGGCTCTTCAAATAAGTCATGTCGGCTTGGTCGTACTCGGCGTGATTGTCGGTTGGGTTACTCAGCACAAGTTGTGCCAAGAACCAGAATTGCAAACAATCCTTCATGAAACCAGGACCTCGCCATCGCTCTTCTGAAAGTTCGGCCGTCTGCTGCTCCGATGGTGACGGCGTCCCGAAGGCTTGTCGAGCATTCTCCAGCGAGCGGAGCGTCCAGACACGATTCCAATTCCGGAGCGAGTATTGAACAGGTTGGCAAGCATGCTGGATTCCGATCGATGAACGGACATGGAAGATGACGGAATGGATCGCTAACGATGTGCCAGATTGCCGTTAGAACAACGATTCGCTCACCGATAGTATCAGAAGATCCACCTACACATGATCAAGATCCCCAGATTCACATCCCCGAGTTGGGCGAAGAACTGCATCGTCTCCGAGTCCAATTCCCGACTACTGATGACGTTCAATGCCTCTGCGGTCGAGATGCGTCGACCTCTCCGCCAGAGAGGATGCGACATCCACGTTCTCAGGTGGTTGAAGCAGTCCGCCTTCGTCGTTGCCCGGAAGCAGGCTTCGGGGCAAACTAGATCAGCGCGTAACTCGGAGGGAAGGACCCGGGGAGGCATATTGTTCATCATCGTGAAACCAGTGTCGAGAACAATAATGTAATTTAGAGTCCTGGGTGGTATAAAGTCAGCACAGGTTGAAATTTGTATGTGAGGACAGCTGTAACCGTATGAGCTCTTCTTTCAACGCGAAATCCTCCCAGTCAAAATCACCCTCGGCGAGAGATGACAAGTCAACATGCATGGCTTTGGCGAAACCCAATTCTCGAGCCATCTGTGGGACTTGTTAGTCGCCGTCTTGCCTGAACATTAGGTAAAACTCCTACTGCCACCACCTGCCCATACCGATGCCTCCTCACTCGCCGTTTCCCTCTGTCGTCCCCTTCCCAGTATTGGCAAAGACAAATCGCATGGGCTGCTTGAAGTGCCCTTAGTCGCCTGTTGATACAGACCGCATTCAACACCGAGTAGGATGAGGAGTCGCCAAAGTACTCGTCACCAAAAATCATCTCCTCCACCGGGTCACAAAAGAGCTTTGCGCAGCGGCGGTCTTCTGGGTCGACGGAGTAACTGGCCCCGATCAGTGCCATCGCAGCGACGAGCGTGTACGGAACGTTCGGGTGGACGAACGTTGGTCTGTGGATTACCGGCCAGTGTGTATACCACGTTGACCAGTAGAGCTCTATGAAGCGATGGAGATTGCGAGCGCTGAAGAAATCACGGGCACGCTTCGTCAATGCCACGCTTGGTCTCAAGCGGATTGGACTGTTTGGAGCTTTGTTTGAAATCGTAGAGATGAGTCTTAGTACAATCTCATTCGCGACCTTGAACAATGGATCGTAAGCAGTTGCATGCTCGGTATCGTCGCCACTCCATGGTTCTTTTGTTGTCGTGGTCGGAGATGTGGGATCTGCCATTGGCCGTGCATTCACATGCTGGCTTGAGAATTCAGTAGAGTTCGTCAACATTGTTTCCATCCAATCCTTGCATGGAAAGTCATCTGGCATGTCAAGGATGAAATTTGGAAATTCATTGGTTGGACCACCAGTACTTTGCAGATTCTCGCTCTCCCAAAGTGTAAAGGGTTCTGAGCGCTGGTCTGACTGTAAGTAAAGGTCGGGATCGAACGTGCCGGCGAACCCGCTTGTCGATATAAGTCGAACAAAGAAGGGAAGCGAATCATGAATATCTTGGCTTTGGAGTCTTTTCAAAGACTCTCGTTCAAGCTGTGATATGAATGATTGTGTGCTCCCGATGTTCCATTGAGGCACGGTGGAGCCGTCCCTTGTAGAGGTGGATTTCCGGCGATGGTCAACACTTGTGTTCGAAGGGGTCGTCTCGGTGATGAGGTCGTTGAGCTCTGGAATAACTTGACAAATTTCGACGTGCCTCAGATGGATATCCCTTTGCGTGTCCGTTAGCTAGCGAATGCTTGACACCGAACTAGACGTCACGGTAGCGACGTGCCTTCTCTTAAAGCTCTTGCCACATTTGGAACATTCGAAAGGTCTATGACTGGTATCTGGTACCACCCCATGTCAGCAGCTCAGCTTCTGGGTTGGTCCGGGATATCTCAGTGGTAGCAGGCAAAACAAGGGATACCAAGATCAACAGCACTGCTTACGCGTTATCATATGACGACGTAAATGTTCTCTTCGGCTGAAAGTCTTTGAACAAACCGAGCAACTAGGAGCGTGCATGGTTTCGGTTGTGGGGATCATTGAGGTCGACGGGGGCCGAGGCAGAATACCGCGCGAATTCTGGTTAATGGCCACAAGGGCTAGCTTGGACACTGCAGATTGTGTTTAGGAAGCAAGAAACATACTGTAGTTAAACCGAATCCTGAAGAGATTATGTGATATGAGACTGAATCCAACGACAATGGATTAGTGATAGCCTCATCAACACTAAGTAAACTTGGTTAGTCTGTACATTCTAAGCCAATCAGAAATGCTTAGTCTGACCTGCCTCGGCCTCACACCAAATAAATACTTCCTCCTCCCCCGCCCCCGCCCCCGGGGGGTTCACACTTCTCCAGATATCAAGGGGCTTGAAGCCGAGTATCTCGTCCCCAGACCCCAGAGGTTTTGCTGTTGTGTCAATGAAAATGGCTTTAAATAGCCTGGGGTGGCCAGGAATGTTCAGAATGCTCTCTGTAAAACACCGTGCAAAGTAAATACCTTCTTGCCAATTCAAAGGCCCCCCATTCCCAATGTCGTCCGAGGAATACCCTGTCCGCAATGTCGGCATCTATCACAATCTACCGCAATTCGACCCTCAGCTTTCGGGGCTAACAGCTTTGATCACGGGTGCCAATGGTATCTCTGGTTTCAACACCCTAAGAGCGCTTCTGAGTTCGCCTCAACGTTGGTCAAAGATATACACATTGTCGAGACGTCCCATTTCGGCAGACATGTTGAGTCTGCTGCCCTTGGACGTCCGCAGTCGTGTTCACCACATTGGGTGTGATCTGCAATCAGACCCGAAAGAGATTGCGGCCATCCTGAACGCAGCTGTAGACAAGGTCCAGTACATCTTCTACTACGCGTATCTTCAGCCGAAGGTGGAGGATGGGAACCTCTTGTGGTCCAATGATCAGCAATTGGTGGACGTCAATGTTGCTATGCTCTCAAACTTTCTCCAAGCTTTAGGGAATACCAACATAAAACCCAAACGGTTTCTCCTTCAGACTGGGGCCAAAAACTATGGCAGTCACATTGGACGAGCTCGGACTCCAAACGTCGAATCCGATCCTCAACCTCGCCATCTGGCACCCAACTTCTATTACCCACAAGAAGATCTTGTCTTCAAGTACTGTGCCTCGAATAACGTGGAGTGGAACATCATTCGTCCCCCATTTATCATTGGAACATCCTCAACGGCTCAAATGAATGGACTATACGCGTTCGCGGTGTTCGCTGCCGTTGCTGCTGAGCGTGGAACTGCATTGGCATTCTCTGGCACCTGGGAACTTTGGCAGCAATACTGCGCACAACATGGGAGTGCAATGCTGACTGGCTACCTCAGCGAATGGGTCATACTCGAGGACAAGTGTCGAAATGAAGCATTCAACAGCCAGGACACCAGCCCAATCTCCTGGGATCGCATTTTTCACGAGCTTGTCAGATGGTTCGGGGTCCAGAAAGGAGTGCAGCCGCCCAGCGAAGATGACTCTGGTTGGGCAGAGTTCAAGATTGGAGGAGGCAAAGATGCACCCATGGGGTAAATCCCAAACACCACTTACCTTTCTTCAAAGATATTACTGACCGAGGTTTATATAGGTATGGTCCTCCTCAATCGACTAAACTTGCATTTTCGATGGTGGAATGGGCCAAAGACCCCGAGAACCACAAGGCATGGAAAGACATAATGCAGAGGGAAAACTTGACATTCGATCCGTTTTTGGACATCGAAGCTAATTTCCTGATTGGAGATATGTTGTTCGTCGTTTTTGGGCCACTCTCGATGAACAAAGTCAGTGAAGCATATACCAAACTCACAGTTCAGGCTACTAACACTCTGACTATAGGCACGTCGACTTGGATGGACAGGTTTTGTGGACACCATGGAGAGTATCTTCGAGATGAATCAAGAGCTGAATGCGCTCGGAATGCTGCCGAAGATGAAGGTGCAGGCACCGCTCCCGCTTGTTTGAAACTTGCACCGTGTCTAAGCTTCTGAATGAGTGGCACTTGAGGCATCCGTTAGTTGAATTATGTATACCAACCAGTACTCAGTAAAATGTAATAAATGCCCAACAATTGCTCGTCTGAGTACAAAAGCTAGTAAGGAGTGGTTCGTGGTGATAGTATCGATTACAGGGGCCAATTCTTGGCAAGTCACGAGTGGCTATTAATCACCCTGCCAACCAGCCTTGTCAACACCGAAACCCTCTCCCTGTTCTGACTGCGTCTATCCTGCCTGCAGAATTTGATTAGCATCAAACAAGATGGCGGTCGACAAGAAAGATAAATCACAGCTTCATAAAGTAGCCTTGCGAGGTATGTTGAATGATGTTGAATGCCAATGATTGTGTAACATGTGCTGATCGAGTTGCCAGGCTCCTCGAAGTTGGTAGCCGAATTTTTTGAATACTCCATCAATACGATTCTGTGAGTCTGGAAAACGGCAAGAAAATCTGAAGTTGGCGGTAAAGGCTGACTTTTGGAAGGTTTCAAAGAGGCGTGTATCCTGCTGAGGATTTTACACCGTGAGTGAGAAAGCGCACCCAAGCGCAAGGCAAAAGCTAAGAGATACAGTGTCAAGAAATATGGACTTAATATGCTCGGTAGGACGATAGTTCCAATCGCACGCGAAAGGCTAACCGTTGCAAGTCTCCTCGGATGATCAAGTCAAGGCGTACATCAAGAAAATCATGTCGCAGCTGAACAAGTGGATGGTGGGCGGCAAGATTTCCAAACTAGTGGTGGTTATCACCAGCAAAGAGACTGGAGAACACGTTGAGCGGTGGCAATTCGATGTTCAGATCATGAGCAAGTCGTCAAACCACCGGGCGTCCAAGAAAGCTCGAGATAAGGAGAACGCAGCCCCAGAGTAGGATAATCAAGCACACGCGTCAGAATAGAACTGACAAATGCAGGGACGCAACACCTGTTGAGGCCGAACCTGAGAAGACGGAGGCGCAGATTCAAGAAGAAATACAGGCTATTTTCCGACAGATCACGGCGTCAGTCACATTCTTGCCTGTACTCGACGGCAACTGCACTTTCAATGTTCTTGTATACGCAGACGCAGATTCTGACGTGCCTATCGAATGGGGTGACAGTGATGCTAAAGAAATTAAGAACGGCGAGAAGGTGCAGCTACGAAGTTTCAGCACCAGCAATCACAAAGTTGATACCATGGTTAGCTATCGTTTGGCAGATTGATGGATCTATGCCACAACAGCCTGAAGGAGCGAGGCGTTTCGGGGTTCACAACAGGGATCGATGGTTGGATGGATGTCAGCGGTATCTCTTGCTGCTTCGAGGTTAGCAATGATAATGACTCTCATGACAGATGTTCATCTATAGCTAGTGCTATGATATTTTAGGATAAGAAAAGACTTATGCCTGTAGAATGCCAGTATGTATGGTCTCCTGTTAAAGTCCAAGTAGCCTGGTTCAAATACGAGTACGGACAAGGCTGTGTGCCTATCATACAGCCTTGTCGGTAGGCGGGGCTTGTGTGCGAAATTTGGAGAAAGATTTTGGAATCCGCTGGTCGCCCACCTAAAGAATCTCTAGACTGTATCGCCGCAACAAAATTGACGTCGAATGCCTATTGATGCCTGCGACACAGTCACATTTAATTTCCTGCCTCATCATGCGATAGTCCTCTCCGATTCGACGACAAAAGAAACCTGACCTAGAAGAAACCGATGCGTCGCCTTCGCGTGTCCACATTCCAGGCGTTGCGGTGACAACTAAGGCAAGATGCCTGTGGCTACAGAAGTCTCAAACCAGTGGCCGGGCAAAGAGCAGGTCATTAACGATGCTCCAAAAGTGATTAAAGAATTACATTTCGGCGTTTTGTATGGAGTCTTGGGGGAGCGCATCAAAAAACATGCTCTGACAATTCCACAGATCTGATCAAGACATCATTAATCAGTCTCAAGTCGAACTCGCCGACCGCCGACTGTTCGATCTCGACAAAGGTCGCACCTACGCTGAATATGGACCTCTGGATAGGCGCATGGGCGTCTCCGGAAAGCGAGATACTTGCGCAACTTGCGGTGAACAATTACAGACCTGCAATGGTCATTTTGGTCACGTTCGTCTAGTTCTTCCGGCATTTCATGTGGGATACTTCAAAAAAATCATTCAAATATTGCAGAGCATTTGCAAGGCATGCACTTTGGCCTCCGAGGCTCTGGATCAAAACACTAACTTTGTCAGGACTGTTCCTGCATCCTCCTGTCAGAAACCGACCGCCGGAAATTCATAAGTGCACTCCGCAGAGCACAGCACGACAGTCTCAGACAGGCTGCGATCGTACGAAGAGTTGCAGACCAATGCCGGAAGACAAAAACATGTTTTGAGTGCGGTGCGATCAATGGTCTTGTCAGGAAAGCTGGGACATATTCCTTGAAAATTTCTCATGATCGTTTCAAATCTTACAATTCTTCTACGGCACAAAAGAAAGTTCCTCCGCCTGAAAAGGTCGAGTTCGACCAATCATTCAACCATGCAAAGCAGTCAAATTCGGAGCTTGACAAACACCTCAAGAAGGCTATGGACGATTTAAACCCTCTACGAACTCTCAAGTTGTTTAGACGCATACGACAGGCTGACCGAGAATTGCTAGGACTGCGCTCAGCCAAACCGGAGTCATTCTTATGGCTGTACATTCCAGCGCCACCGGTGTGTATCCGGCCATCGGTCGGACAGGAAGGAGCCAGCACAGAGGACGATATCACTGCGAAGTTGGGTGACATTGTCGCTGCAAACACCGCTCTGAGAGAAGCTATCGAGAAAGGCGCCCCTGTTCAGTCTGTTATCGAGCATTGGGATTACCTCTCCCTTCAACTGGCCATGTACATTAATAGTGACGTGCCAGGCCTTGCAAAGGGGGAGTTCGGAAAACAGATCAGAGGCTTTGTTCAGCGCCTCAAAGGCAAACAGGGCCGCTTCCGAGGTAACCTATCCGGCAAACGGGTTGACTTTTCTGGTCGTACGGTCATCTCTCCCGATCCGAACCTAAGCATCGATGAAGTCGCTGTACCTATTCTGGTCGCCAAGAACATGACATATCCAGAAGTTGTCAATGAGATCAACATCGAAAAGCTGCGAAAGAGAATCCGAAACGGTCCCAGTGTTTGGCCTGGAGCAAACTACGTTTGGAAAAAAGAAGGAGATTTCCGGATCTTCTTAAGATACGGCAAACCACACGTTGTTGCGAAGGAACTCAAAGAAGGGGACATTGTCGAGCGCCACTTGGAAGATGGAGACATCGTCCTGTTCAATCGTCAGCCATCCTTGCACAAGCTCAGTATTCTCAGTCACTTCGTCAAAGTTCGACCTCACCGTACCTTCAGACTCAATGAATGTGTATGCAACCCCTACAATGCTGATTTCGACGGAGACGAGATGAACTTGCATGTGCCTCAGACCGAGGAAGCACGAACAGAAGCGACACTTTTGATGGGCGTCAAGCACAACATTGTCACTCCAAAAAATGGTGAGCCCATCATCTCGGCCATCCAGGATTTTATCACTGCTTCTTTTCTTCTCAGCTCTCTCGATCAATTCTTTGATAGAAAGACGTTTGTTACGATTTGCATGGGGATGCTGGAACCTGACACAAAATTCGAACTTCCTCCACCAGCTGTAATAAAACCGGAAACCCTTTGGACGGGTAAACAAGTCTTCAGCACCATGATGAGACCGAACAAACAGTCACCTGTGACAATCAATCTCGATGCTTCCTGTCGAGATCACAACCAGTACCATCCAGGACTACATCGGGATCTACAAGATGACAGTTTTCTATGTATTCGCAACTCTGAAGTTCTCTGCGGCAGAATGGACAAGGCGACTGTTGGCTCTGGTAAGAAGAATTCGGTTTTTTACATTCTCTACCGTGACTTTGGTCCAGACGCAGCTGCACAAGGAATGAATCGATTGTCAAAGCTCTGTGCGAGATGGTTGGGCAACCAGGGATTCACCGTTGGCATTAGTGATGTCACTCCACCTTCGTTGCTGGTTAAAGAGAAGGCGGACATGATTGCAAAAGTTTTTGAAGAATGCCTTGAATTCGTCAAGACATCCAAGGCCGGAAAGTTGAAGAGAAAGCCTGGTCTCGACGATGCAGGTTCACTCGAGGCTGAACAAATCAGAGTACTGAGTACTGTTCGTACAAATATTGCAGGGCGCTTGACATCTCAACTCAGCAAGAGAAACACTCCCATGGTCATGGCCATTTCGGGTTCCAAGGGTTCGAACATTAACGTCACACAGATGGCTGCGCTTCTTGGACAGCAGGATATCGAAGGCAAACGTGTGGGCGATGGCTTCCAAGACCGGACGTTGCCGCACTTTGCCAAACATGAGCGATCGCCACCATCGAAAGGATTTGTATCGAATAGCTTCTTCAGCGGGCTACTCCCTTATGAATTTCTGTTCCATGCAGTTGGTGGTAGAGTCGGTTTAGTCGATACCGCTGTCAAGACTGCAGAGACTGGTTACATGTCACGTCGGCTGATGAAGTCCCTTGAAGATCTCTCTACACAATATGATCGGACGGTACGGAACTCGGCATCTAATATTGTTCAGTTCCGCTTTGGTGACGATGAGTTGGATCCAGTCGACATGGAGGCCAGTGCAAAGCCTGTGGACTTTGAACGCACGTTCGCTCATGTCGAAGCCACTACCTTCGATATGAACGACCCTGGTCTCAGTGATACCGAGATCTTTACGATCATGGAAGAAATTCTCGCACCAAACCGTGCTCTTCTCACCCGTGTTGATCTCGACGGTAAAGAGCTCCCGTATGATAACGACGACGACAGGTTCGTTGATCAGCACGAAAGTCACCGTGCATTTTTACAATCTATCCACGATTTCGTCATGGCTAAGATCCGGTCGGTCGAGGATGCGAAAGTACAAAAGAAATCATTTGCTCTTCCACCACCAACAGCTTCCAATTCGAGCAAGCGCAAGGTCGACACTGATGCCGACGACGTCGAAATCGACTCTGTGGCAAACTCAACTAGACGCTCTAGCCGCAAGGGAGCCTCCGTTGCACCACCCGTGTCACCAAAGGCCGTCAAAAAGCAGAAGAAGTCCGAGTCGAATGATCAATCCGTCGCTCGAGTCCAAGCAGCACCGTCCACAAAGGACCGCTTCGAGATGACCTCGAAGGTCTCCGAGAAGACTCTCAAAGCATTTATCAACCTCTGCCTGGAGAAATATGAACGTGCTCGTGTTGAGCCAGGTCATGCCGTCGGCGCCGTCGGTGCACAGTCCATTGGTGAGCCAGGCACACAAATGACACTGAAAACTTTCCACTTTGCTGGTGTTGCAGGAATGTCGCTCACGGCTGGTGTACCTCGTATCAAAGAGATCATCAACGCATCGAAGGAAATCAGCACACCCGTGATCACGTGTCGCCTTGAGCGTCGTCGAGATTTGTCCATTCCAGAATCACTTGGGCGTATTGTGAAAGGTCGCATCGAGTGTCTCTACCTCGAAGACGTGGCAGAGAATATTGAAATCTCACTTCCGATGATACACACCATCAACATTGCTCTCAAGATCAGCCTTGATACGATTACCGAACTTGGTCTCGATTTAACCATCCAGGATATCTGCCTTGCAATCCAGCGCCATCGACAGCTCAAAGCCGCAAAACTGCGCATCCGAGTCAAATCTCCAAGTGAAGCCATGATCGAGACTGAAAGTGCCATCAAGTCGGCTAAGCGCGGTAATGCCGCCAAGATCGACGAAGAAGGGCAAACTGAGAAACTCCTACGACTACGAGCCCTCCGCAGAATATTGCCGAGTGTGCACGTGCTCGGCCACCCGCTGGCGACGAGAGCGGTCGTGATGGCTGAAGATGACCCCCGAAGCGATGAGATCAAGGCACTCAGTGCCAAGTCTGCCCGCATCAAGGCGGAGGCCCAGCAACGCAAGCTGGCACAATCCCAGGTCAAAGACGAGGAAGGTACAACAGCTTCGGCTTCACCTGAATCCAGGGTCAAGAATGAAGAAGCGGTTCCGTCGAACCCGGCCCAAGCTCCGACCAAAGACGACGGAAAGCCCGTTCAAATGCACAAAGTCATGGTGGAAGGATATGGATTGCGCTATTGCATGAACACCGAGGGTGTCGACGCGTACCACACGCAGACCAACAGTGTCGTCGAGACACTCCAAGTCCTCGGGATCGAGGCTGCCCGCGCCAAGATCATCCTCGAGATCCAGGAGGTCATGAAGTCTCTTTCCATCGACCCTCGACACATGGCCCTGCTCGCCGACGTGATGACCTACAAGGGTGAGGTTTTAGGAATCACCCGATTCGGCCTGGCCAAGATGCGGGATAGTGTGCTGCAACTGGCCAGTTTCGAGAAAACAGCGGACCACGTCTTTGACGCGGGCATCGCGGGCAAGATCGACAAGATCGAGGGTGTGAGTGAGAGTGTCATTGTGGGGAAGACGATGAACGTCGGCACCGGAAGTGTCGAGGTCGTGAGGTACCTCAATGTCGATTTGGAAGGCAAGGACAAGGGCAAGAAGCCGGCCGTTTTTGAAGATGCGTGGAACAAGGCGGTCAAGGTTGGAAGGAAGAAGACGGCAACATGAGAGCCGTTGGTTGTTCATTGGACGCCTGTAAGAGACGCTGGCTCCATGGATAAATGTATCATGAGCATCTGAGACGATGAATTATTGCGATTTACAGGATAGGCATCTTCTATGCTAGAGGTCCATAATTGATACACCTTGAGCGATGAGGTTAGACGACCGTAGAAATCAAGTGTATATTACCGAGAACTGGTTTTGTATGTCAATAGATCCTAGAGGAGTCGTTTTATGCGAAACGAAGACGTCAAGGTGAAACGGAAGAAGCGCAGACTTGTTCTTCAAAGACCTGGTTGAAGAAAGATGAAATCTCCTTTTACAACTTTGTGATTGATTCAATATGTACAGACTTCGAGGTCGGTAGCCCGATAACTAAGGTAACTCCTGGCCGTCTCATTTGGTTTGGTATTGTATTGTTAAAACAGACCAGCACAAGCACCACTTCTCTCTCCCCCCTCCTCAACAAACCACCATCACGACCGTTGGGTGCGACACGGTTATTTGAAACCGGCCTCTCTCGCTCTCTCGTCTTCCAGTTTGGCGTAAAAGTTGTCTCGGGCTCGGACGCGGGGCAGGTGGTAGCCTTGGGGATCTGTCAGTATTTTTGCGTTTTCAACCCTTTGTAGCACACATTATAGCTTTTTCTAGAAGCTAGGAGCATCCTCTTCCGGGGCCGGCAAGAGGTATACTGCCATGTGTACGTGTTTTGGTTTTGTTACTTACCGTACCACCATAGATAACCAAACGTCGTTCCTAGACCTGAAATACCGCAAACTTGTCAGCTTCAAATTCTCTTTCTCTCTCTCTGTGTGTGTGTGGCTCTCTCTCCTCTTCCGCAAGGTCCCGCCAGTTCCTCGAATCGAAGTATGGGCTGTCGTTTGTGTTTGTTGTCTTCGCACTTTCGCTGGCGCACCATATCCTTGTTCCATTCTCTTCTTCGGGTTCTTTTTCGTCGTCGAGACACATAGTAGGGAGCAGGTCACAAGGTTCGCTTACCCATCGCAATACTCAGGTCCAAGACGAGACCTCGTCGGAGCATCTGGAAAGGAAGAAAACAACATTGTCAGTCAACATGCTTCGGTTTGGCAGAGGAGGAGGGTTGCCCCCAAAAATGTGCTCAGTTGAGCAAGTAAACTGGGCTTGGTTGCAGGTTGACATACTCCTGTGATTGGTTTAATCGCCATTTTTTGTGGTTGGTGAAAGCTCTCTCTCCGAGCTTCCTGTACTGGGTATTGTAGCTTTTGTAGATCGTTGCGAGGGGACCGACCGATACAGCAAACACACACACGCAGTGGGTGGAGGTCGGGAGCAGGTGTGTGCAGGGAGTACAGTTTCGGAGGGGAAAGGTGAATGAAGGTCGTTTGCAACAAGTGAAGCTCTCCTCGAAGATCCGCAGGTTGAAGTTAGAAAGCAGCTGGTCTTGGCACTTTCCCTATTGTCCGTGCTCGGATCAGTCCACTTTCTCGTAACTGACCGAACCACCCTGCACCACTAAGGGACCGTTCGTTACTCGTACAGGGTAATAATTCAGTTATCCGTATCCAAGGTCGCAAATACGGGACATCAAACATTTGGAACGTTGTCGACATCGTCCTGTAACAACGGTCGCAACACACCCATCCATCCCTCTCTCCTCAAGTTCGGTCCTTTAGGAAACAGATGTCGACGACCACCTCAGCCACACGAAAACAACCATACCATCATCACCATGTCATGCGACACAAGGCTCAGTCCATTCCCACGCGGGAGCCGGCACTCATCGAACAGGAGGTCGTAGACAAGTTGCTCGTGGACTGCGTCAAGACGATATGCGAGGGCGAGGCGTTGAAACAAAACATAACAGATCCTTATATCCAGTCGGTCGCGCTGGAGTCATTAACCGCGGCCACTGAAGAATGTATATTGTCTTTTAACTGTGACGTTGTTCTAAATTGCTAATGATGATAAAGTCATACTCAAAGTACTTTCTATGGTTCGTCGGTCAATGCTAGCAGCACGTCGAACTGTTCCAATTGCGACTGATTTCGAGACCGCAATCGAAGTACTTGAGATCTCTAGACCCGACGACCAACTCAAGCCCTACGCATCACAGCCACAGTGTAATCCTCCTTTATACCCGACTCCTCCCGAAGACTCCTTTCACAATGTCATCGAACTCCCTTCATCATTCCTTGGCCCCGAACTCGATGGACAGGGCGAGCTGAAGAAGTTCACCTTCAACACCAAAGGCGTTCCCAAGCTGCCATCGGCGCATACCTTCCGAGACACACCTGTACTTCCTCATCGGGAGGTTGATACCAGGAAGATCCGTGAATTGGCGACACAAGAAGGAAAGCTGGGTGAACAGGCGCTCCGCAAGTTGGCTGGCGCAGTCAAGTTGGATGCGACACATTCGATTGACCGGTCCTCGAGACCCAGGTTCACACTGGGCCCTCGCAAACGTGCGAAGAACACTGTTAATATAGCCGAGCCGGCGATATTCGAAGAAACGCTGCGTACCCTTCTTTCTAAAGAACGCGAAGGTTTCGAGCTGGGCCCCATTGTATCCAGCGAAAAAGCCTATCGGATGCCGGATGATGTTCAGGTCAAGAGGAAGCAAGCCGCAAACAGCACGACTGATGCTGAACGGAAAGGCTCTTGAGTGAGGGATTGTAGAAAGAAGAACAGGGCTTCACTGAGCTCGTGACTAGTCATTACATAGCGTCGGCGTTGATGGATTTGGAAAAGAGGATTGGAGATATTGCATATGATACCCCGGGGGACCCAGGCGAGGCTCATTTTGGTGACCAGAAATACGTAGCATATCTCGCGATAGCGTTTGTAGTCGACTCATCATCGGCTTTGTTGCTCATACCTGCTGTCGGTCGTGAATTTGGGGGTTGTTTCCATGCATGTTCACCTTCCCACGCCGTTGTTTCGACGTGGAATACTTTGCCGTTCTTTTCGCACCTGTACAGCAGTACCTAGTTAGAAGACTGTCGTATTTGCGTGAAATGTGTGAGGACACATACTTTCTAAACAGTCGGACAAAAGGGTGGCATTCCATCCCAATGTCTGCGTGAGGGTTCGCAATGAGCCTCTCAGTCTGTTCTTCGGGCGTGGTGCAACTGTACTGAACCAGCTCGAGTAACGTGCAATCACGCTTCAGGTCGAAATCTCCCAATTTCCTACTCTTTTCCTTGAAGTCGACGGTGTGGTATTGTACTCGCTGTTCGAGGGCGCCGACCGGGAAAGGGTGTTGAGGCGGAGCCATATCTTTGACTCGTTTTTTGGGGCGGATGCCTATATATTTTCGCCTTTATTAAAAGTTCTTGTATCCGTCGTACAGAACTTTTGTCGTCTGTAACCTTCCTTCCGACGCACTCTGCAAAAGAACTTATTGAGAGAATGGCGCGAGCATGTCGGCGGAACAATATGGCGCCAGACTTCTCGAGGATGTGCAAGAGGAGTGTCTAGAACAGGTGAGTGAGTTGAGTCCGGACATTGTTTAGTTTGGTGGTGCACTTTCATTTTGGCTGCCCCCACCGAGTCGCCTACCATTGCCCCCTTCTTACGACGAAAGTTGAACGAGAGTGTACTCGGTACACTGTACGAGAGAAGTATCTAACGGATGATATCTTTTGAGGTCTTGTCAGTTTCTTGCAGAGGTCAGACTCAGATCATCACGCTCACATCTACATCCACGTACTCGCACAAGAAATGTCACCACCACATTCGATCGGCTCGAAGCCTTGTTGGATCCATGGACTATTGTACGACCAGAACCTTCGTCAACTCGACACACAGGATTAGAATCGCCATCTTTTGTTACCACAGCACAAAGTCCGATCACTCGTGTTGACCTGGTCGGTGAGGGCGAAGGCTATGAAGATGTCACAAGTGGTCGCAATGACTACAACCGACGTCCTCCACCACATCGCGGTCTCTCCTCATCAACGGCAACGACGGTCGAGATAACGTCGGGCAAATCCTGTCGCGGCAAGACTACACTCCTCTATTACCTTTCCGCATTGACGGCACTACCCAAAACCCATGGAGGTCGAGGTTCGGTGGTGGTTTACATCGACTCCGACGGTGCCTTTTCATCGACTCGTCTCCACCGAGTGATGCGGCACTGTCTAAGCCCATCTACACTGCACGCGCGAGAAGACACGTCGGTACGACCACTCGACTCTGATGATGAATCCCTCGAGAGTCTAGCTCGCGAAGCTTTGAATCACGTTCTCGTCTTTCGTCCTCAGTCTTCCTCGCACCTCCTTTCGATCCTCGACTCCCTGCCGACCGTACTGCTCGATCGGACCAAACATTCCAGTATCCATCGCACGTTGGGCCTTTTGGTCGTCGACTCGGCCACTTCCTTCTACTGGCAAGACAGACTGGACAGGGACATGGCCCGTCTTATTCAGTCCAAATCTCCAGGGTCTACACTCGACGTCGTACCCGAGACACGCGAAACTTTTTCTAGAACCACCCGGATCATCCAACGTTTGAAGAGTCTACAAGAGAGGTTCGAATGCGCCGTCATATTCAGTACGAATTCTTCTTCTTCGTCGTCGTCGTCGAAAGCGAGTGCCACTGCTCAAGTCCAGTCAAATCTACAACCACCGCCACCGCCGAATGAAAACAACAACACACCATCAAGGTCTCCTTGGACGAACTACGCCAGACTGACACTACACTTGGAAAAGACTCTGGTCCCACAGTTTGCCCCTCACATGTCGATGGACGAATGTCTGCGGGACGCCGAGAAAAGGTTCGAAGCCGTGAAGGATTCGAAAATAACTGCCACCGTCACCACCAACAAACGTCACCACCATCTCGATCGAGGGGGTGAAGAACAAAGGAGGAGGCAAGATCTTGGTTTTGCTTTCAAAGTCAACGATGGCGGCATCGAGTTTTGAAACGACACGCGAAGATTCTTGATCCTTTTCACAAATCCCAAGAATATACTTCTTCGGCAGCTCCTCAATGATGGGATCACCTCCCCCACGGTGAGAAACCATGAGAAACCAAGGTTCCACGAATTCACTTCGGCATAAAAAGATGTAAAGACTGGATGACGGCAATATTGAGGTGCACAATCACGAGTGACGAAATGCTCAAGGGATCCCAAGAGGAGCCTTTAAACATTAAAGTAGAGCTTTGCTATTCCTTCATTCATTCCTAAAGACTTGCTAGGATGCAATAACCTATCCTATGTACATTTGTTGTAATTTTATATATGTATAAATATATCTAATCTTGGCCTCATCTGATCATTATGATACGCTTCTTTACCTACCTTAGGTAGGCTAGAAACGTGAATTACCTGCGTCAGGAAACAAGCCATGCCGCCACACCAGACTTCCAAAAACGCCAGGACAGGAAAGTCTACTCCTACCCCCAAATCTTCTTTCGCTCAGTGATCAAGACCACGCCCTTCAGCGATGTCCTTGACACAGGCCTTTTTGCACTCTTCAAAAACCTTGACTTGCTTAGCCACCTCTCCCAGGCGTCCAATGACCTCTTTGTTGCCCTCGCCAAAGCCATAGATCACGTACGGAATATTGGTTTCTTCGCAAAACTCCCGGACGTAGTCCTGTGCCTTGCGCAAGTTGTGTCTCGGGATGCGCGGGAACAGGTGGTGGACGGCCTGGAACTGCAGGCCGCCGTGGAAGAAGTCCAACCAGGTAGGACAGTCGACGTCCATTGTCGTACGAAGCATCTTCTGTGCAAATGATTCATGCACGCCCAAGTCCGCAGTTGACATGGCGAAATGGGACAGTGTGATTTGGAGGTGCAGAGGCATTGTGACCATGTGCGAGAGCATGAAGAACACAAATCGATCCCAGTTGTTGGGGATGGAGCAGTACACAACACCGTACCCATACCAGGTCCAGAAGAAAATGATTCCCGCAATCTCCAAGTACCGATATTTCCACGCAGGGCCCTTCCTGGGCCCTTGGCCAAGGATGAGATACATCCACGACAGACGGTAGAGGTTGAATCGGCCAAACAAGAGCAAGGGATAGTACAGCCAGTGCTGCGCCGAAATCATCCACTTGGAGAACGCGTCAAAGTGCATGACGTGTTCGTAAAATGTCGAACGGAGACTGTCGAAAAAGCGGGTTGAGATGGCGAAGAACGGCATATGCTCGATATCGGGGTCGTGTTCAGGAGAGTTCGTGACGATGTGGTGGATATTGTGATTCCATTTCCACCAGCCGACCGACAAACCTCCCAGGAAATCGGCGATGAAGATACCAATACAAGTGTCGACATGGAAGTTATGCGTGATTCCCATGTGGCCGGCATCGTGGACAGTGAACGAAAGTTGATGGGTGACTGCTCCGAGGCAGATGCCAGCGATAGCGTAGTGCCCATAATGCAGGGCGACGAGAAACCCGGCGATCAAGAGTGAGTATCGACACGCTTCGATGGCGTAGGATGAATATGTGCAATCGTACAGTCCGGCAGCTTTGATGCGTGCATCGAGCTCTCGGTATTTGGCGATGATCTTATCCTGAGAAGCGTAGTCCAGGGATGGATACTTTAAAATGTCAGAAGCCCTCTCTGCAGAAAGCTTTGCTTCGATGGGATTTGTTTGGACGTCGGCGGTGTCTTTGGCGGAGGTCGTGTAGACAGATGAACCGCCCTCGGTCTTGCGAACTTTGGCATCTACTGCGTCGAAGATGGGAGACGGTGGCACACTGGTGTTTGAGCGACTACTCAAATCGCCATCGGTCTGGGAGCCTGTATCATCCTCTTGATCTTCGTTTCCGGCCAGCGGCCTGAAATGTCCGCCCTGAATCGGAGGTGTGAAATTGATCCAACGACCCTCGATTCTCCCAATAACATATTTCCGCATGCGTGCTTGAGCGTCGAGTGAATGTAATGCTCGAACCTCGTCTGTCCCATCTCTTCCAACCATGTGCCGAATAGCTTTGTCTCCTCCAGGGTGAAACGGGCACCAGGCATCAGCCTTGACCACCTGACCGTCAAGTATGAAAATCTTTCGACCATCTGCTATCAGTCCTTCGATTTCTCTTCGAGACCATACTCGGTCTCTGGGGGAGGTAGTCGTGGCCATTTTGCAGTCGGTGAAACAAACACCTCGAGGGAACGAATCTCAGGGTGACAGAGCGAGCATGATATGCAGACCAAAAAGGAGCGAATTGGCGGTCTGCTGGTCTTCACCTAGGTAGGTGTACGTATTCGTAGAACTGTAGTGGTCCACAAGGGGGAGGGGGGAGAGTAGTGTGATTTTATGCAACGTGCACAGTATTCGTAACGTGACTGACAGAAAGTGACAGTGGCAGTGAAATGGCGGTGGTGGAATGAGCTCGGCCGGAAAGTGTTTACTGTACAGAGTACAGAGAGAGTGCTTGGACTGAATTTTGCACCCCCGCATGAAGTTACGAGTACTAAGGAATTGGTGGTTGGCTAAGCACCCACGCCTTGTACTCCGTACGAGTGCCAGTATTGTCCTTGTACTTCGTATTCGTCCATCACTTCTGCTTTGCACCTACGATGCCTAACTTCAACCCCTATTCGGAATGACTTCTTCAAGTACCGAAGCAGCAGTTACACTACCTCATGTTCTTATCTCTTGCACCTAGTAAGTCATAAACGAGGACCGGTCGATGATGATAATGATCGGCCTTGATTGGCAAAGGCTTTACAATTATCCAAACTGCTTCGACTGCTTCGACTGCTTCTTCTCGCTCCGAGAAAACAACGATTGATGAGAAAAGATCAGTGCTATAGAGTTGAGCTCAGATCGTGATAACCTCACCATCTCTCAACGTCACAATGCTACGATCCATACGGACAACCAAGTCCCTGGTAATCACACGACGGTCGTCAAGCATGACCAGACCAAAAGTGGCAGTGCTTTACCAGGCTTGCGATCCTCCCGTCGTCAACGGGGTACGGAAACCCAAGAAACCAGGAGGTTACCAGGACTCCGGGGCCGACATAGCGTACGTGCTACGTTCGAGGGGAGTTGACGTTCTCACACCCCTGCCCGATCCAAACCCCCGACGCGACGAGGGATGGTGTTTCCCAGATACGGAAGCTGGTATTGTGGCCGCGGTCAAAGGAGGAGCGACAACACTCTGGGCCAACACGATTCTATTCGCCTCGCATCCTCTACAGACGTCCTCGGCGCTGGACGTTTATGCTCCTCAGGTGAAAGTGATAGGTCAACCTCCCTTACTGGTCGAACAGTACGACGACAAGAACCATGTCAATTCTCTACTCCGAGACTCTGGCGCTTTCACCCTTCCACGCTCTTGGATCGTGCATTCCCCCATCACTTCAACATCTGTGAACAACTCGCTTGAAAATCTCCCTTATCCCGTCGTCGCCAAACCAATTCGAGGCCGGGGTAGTCACGGGGTCAAACTGTGTCGTGACCGCGCTTCCCTGGAAGATCATCTGTCCAGTGTACTCTTCAAAGAAAGCCCGTCGGCGATGGTCGAAGAGTTCCTCTCTGGCCCCGAGGCCACCGTCACCGTCATGCCCCCTTTATTGTCGTCTACGTCTGCGTCCACATCTCCGCCTCGATCTTCTTCTCGAGATTTATCGGATCATCAGCAATCCACTCAGACAAGAACAAAACCCACGTACACCGCCCTCCCCATAGTCTTGCGCTTCAACCACGAGGATGGAATTGCTCCCTACAGCGGCGTCGTGGCCGTGACGGCCAATTCACGAGCCCTCCCGAAGGATGAACTTGACAGCAACCCCCGATACGCCGAGATAAGTCGCCAGTGCGAACGGATTGCCGAGCTCCTTCGTGTCACGGCTCCGATACGTGTCGATGTCCGATGTTTCGACGATCGTGACCCAAACTCAAAATTCGCCGTGTTCGATGTGAACATGAAACCTGTAAGTTTTGGACGTATTTTCTTTTCCAAGAGGACTTCAATCTCCAACCCACAAGGGCAATCGTAGAGTGCAAATTAAGAAATGCTCACACAATCACTTGCCAGAACATGACAGGTCCTGGTCGCCCAGGTCGCGAAGATCAATCCAGCCTCACGGCCATCGCGGCTGTTGCTCTGGGTTGGGACTACCCGCGACTATTGTTGAGGATGTTGGACTCGACCACGACATTAGAGCAACTGCGAAGAATCTCAATAAAATAATTTTATTGGCATATCTGTGCAAGGACCTTTCGGGTTCAACGTCATTAGGATGTTCTAGCCGATCCACTACCCATCCTCTTGCCTCAGATGAATGCTCATATTTGCCCATGAAACAAAGATTCCCGTCCTCATTATCTTTTTCATTGGTCCTAACGCCGACCTCTCGAAGGCCCGAATGATCAATTCAAAGGCACAGATCAAGACGTCAGAGTCCAATCGAATCCGAGCACCAAATCGTGGGCTCACACAGTATTAAAGATCAAAGCTCCAATGGCCAACATGAGCAGCGTTCCCATACTGGATAAGGCATTTACCGACTGCAAAGCTCCACTGTGACTTGAGCTGCTATTGGAGCTGCTATTGCTATTGGAACTTCCATCACCAAGGTTAATACCGAACGGCAAGCCTTGATAGCCGAACGTCAAATTCTGGGGAATGCTGGCGTTGTAACACTGCCCATTCACAATATCCAGACCCATCAAGTCGTCAGGAACCTTGAAGAACATGTACGATTGTTGATTGAGGTCTTTAAACCCGTCTGTGTTGTACGGAAATTTGTCGCCAGGGTCCGTGGATGATGTGTTGCGCAGGAAGATGCATTGGACCTGTCCTGGAAATTCTTTGGCCATCGCAGGGTAGTCGCGCATCACATCCGAGTTACTGGTATCCGCTACTAGGATGAACTTTCGGTGTGGAAACGTCTCGAAGACTTTGACAAGAAGTGCCTTGCGGATGGACAGCGTTGCGGACACATCGCTGAAGTTGAGGGGGCGAGTATCGAAACCTGTTCAACAGATCGTTAGCATGGGTTGTAGAGATGATCAAGCCTCCAGACAGGAGCAAGACTTACTTCCGCCAGGGTAGGTGTCGTAGATGAATTGCATGTAGTTGCGGGTGACTTGCTCGGGGGTTGTCGTTAGGTAGTGAAAGTGCATGTTGGGTATGCTGTTGGACCAGTTTGCATATATCTCTGGCATATTCATCCAGGGGGTGAAGGGTTTGGCAAAGGTATTAAGCAAGCCTTGCTTTGGCTGGTAGATCTTTGTCACTCGCAGGATATCATCGATATCGCTGACGATGGTGAAGCCTTGGTCGGACACCAGGTAGGATGTAGCGTTACCTAACGTGGCACCCTGCGCATATACATTGAGCCTTTGAGGTGGAACGTCGCCCACTCCAGATGTCAAGGTCAATGACGAGTTTGAAACAGGCACAAACACATCGAAATCTCCCTCCGGAGTGGTCGGGTACGGCAAGGTGATTGTCTGTTCACCCCCGGCTGGGGTGACTCCGCCACCTCCTCCGGGCTGTCCACTTGAGCCGGCCTCGGGACCTGGAACGAGGTCCATGGTCACTGTTTGGTTGCCCTGTTGTACGACGTAGATTTCTCTCGTGAGATTTCTCGCTTGATCTTGTTCCGAAGGTGGCAGATCAGCGACGCTGGTGTCGATCAAGAAGAAGTTGGCCAGCTTGTCGACCGTCGCATTCGAGATGTTCGGTTCTTTGTACACGTTCCCGTGCACACGCAGATTCCAGCCATTGTTCGTCCAATTTCCATAGCCAGGTATGTTCAGTACCTGGGTAGGAGAAGCGGCGAGGTCGGAACTCTTCGCGCCGACGGAGCTGGCTACGGCACTGCCGGTGGGCAGATTCTGAAAGTTCGGAAACAGGCCATTGGAGACGTACGAAGGTATGGCAGTTCCTAGGTCACTGAAGATGCTGTTGACGTAGGAGTCGAGGCCCGAAGTAATGTCACTGAGGATGCCCCGTCTCAGAGCTGCATGATCCGCATAGACGGCGAGGGTGGGCGTCGGAGCAGGAGTAATCAGTGCTTTTTCTTCATGGGTGACATCGGCAGGGAGAGCAGAAATCTGGGGGGTGGAGAGAAGGAATACAAGCAAGAAACGAAAGTCCATGTTATGTATGATGAGGACGGGAGAACAGAGAACTGATTCGTTAAAAATTGGTGTGTGCTGAAGTGAGTGAGCGAGCGGCCGTTGAAATTTATCACGATAGGAACATTGTCATGAACAATCACACCATGTTAAAGTCGGGGAGGACGAGGAAACATAGGACAAGGGCAGCGAAGACGGGGATGGATATGATTGATCTACAGTAGGTGGCAGGCATGAGATTGGGTTTCTTAGTGTAAGGTATGTAGGTGTTTGGTGTGGCCCGACACTGTAGTCTACTCCCTACAAAAACAAGGAATCGAACCGAGTGTCAGGCACCGACAAGCTAATGGGGAGCAAATCCTCGTTAGCTGGTAGAAATAATAATGCTACCACCTGCCACTTCGACATGCGGACTTTGCGGCATGACATCAGTTGACAAAGCTTGTCCTGATCAAGCTTCAATCTGCGTTTCATCCAATATTGTACAGTACTCGGAGGCAAGAACGACTTACTGGAGATGCCTAATATGGAAATCTAGCCTTCCTATTTGAGCGATCTGAGAGCGTTTTGCTCAGTCAACAGAACAAAGGACACCTGAGAGATGCCTGGCAGTCGTACATCTCCTGCGGACAGCGAATCAACTTACAGTACTCCCTACCCAGGTATATAACATTGAGATCAGATTTACTTCATCACACTGGAGATATTCTGTCCGTGAGAACTCTACGTGGAGGCTCTCTATCTTTCACCCAACGCCTCCGCTATTCATGTTGAATGTCATCATCTCCTGTGGTGTGGGCAGCGAGCCCTACCAACTGTTCATTATATCGCCAACATCTAGTGTACCACCAACACCACCTCATCTGGGTTCTGGAAAAGAAACTATCCACTCCGTAGCATGTCCGAAAATTAGTGCAATTTATTCTTGCTCAGCATCCATGTCAGCAAATCGACCTTGGTCACTACAGCAACTGGCTTCATGACCGGAACTTTCCCAGACGTTGAGCTCGCCCCTGGCTCTCTTTCCGTAACGATAGCTGCGCTTTGCCATTCGAAGAACCGGTTCAGCGCACTCAGCGGTGTATTCACCGTGATCTCGACAAAATGTCGCCTCTTCTTGGGTGGGTGTCCCTTGGGCTCTTGTGCTTCTGGTTTCTCGCTCATCTCACTCGAGAAACTGCCCAAATCGGACGAAGTCAAGTCACTGAAGTCGTTGTGATCGATGGTGACTTCACTGATATTGCCAAAGTCAAACATGACATCGGATACTGGTGAGTCTGCGCTTGCTCGGCCGTGACTGATGCGAGACAGTAGGTTTCCCAGTGTCACGAGTCCGACCAAGCGCCGGCCCTTCGGAGCGAGCACAGGAAGTTGATCGAAGCCTTTGTCGCGCATCGTTTCGATGGCAGAAATGCAAGGCTGATCGGAAGTGACCGTCTGGACAGGCTTGAGCCGGAGGTCTCGAACTCGTGCCCCTTTGAATTGGTCATTCGGCTTGATGCTGTCTCGTCGTGAGATGTGTGGCGATCCTGGTACCGCCTCACGCTCTGGAGGTGGTGTGGGCGGCAGGAGATCATTAGCGGCCAGCCAATCGTCGTCCACAAACTTCGACAGGTATGATCGGATACTATCTGGCAGGATGGCCACAATAACGTCGTCCTTGCCTAATTTCAATTCTCTCGCAGCTGCTACAGTCGCTGCAATGGCAGAACCGCTGCTTCCTCCGGCAAGAAGACCTTCTTCTGCTATTAGTCGTCGAGCATAGTAGAAGGATTCTCTATCATCTGTCTTGTACCATTTATCCACCAACTTCTGATCAAGGACATCAGGGATGAAATCGTAGCCTATACCCTCAACCTTGTATGGCTGATTGGAGAATTCATCATTCAGTTGAGACGGAAGAGCCAGGATCGAGCCTTGAGGATCAGCTGCGATGATCTTGATATTCTTGTTGTGCTTGTGCAGACCCCGTGCCAAACCAGTAATTGTTCCGCCGGTGCCCGCTCCTGCAACAATGGCAGTGATTGTGCCGTTGGTTTGCTCCCAGACCTCTTCCGCGGTTCCCAATTCGTGCGCCAGTGGGTTGTCCGGGTTCCCATATTGATCCAGGATGTGAGCGTTTGGCAGCTCCTTTTCCAATCTCTTCGCCACTCCAATATGTGATTCTGGGCTATCAAAGGCCGCTTGTGTAGGGGTCCGGATGATGGTGGCGTTGAGGGCTTTGAGGACAGCGACCTTTTCAGCCGACATCTTCTCCGGAAGGGTGATGATGGTCTTGTAGCCTTTGATGGCAGCAACAAGAGCGAGGCCTATACCACTAGGGTCTATGTCAGTCTGTCTTCCCTTTCAGTCTCTGCCTCGGGTAGGATGCACCTACGTGTTCCCGCTGGTTGGCTCGATGAGAGTGTCACCAGGCTTTATGCGACCCGACTTCTCAGCCTCTTCGATCATGCGCAGAGCTATCCGATCCTTGACGCTCCCTCCAGCATTGAAGAACTCGCATTTTGCATACACAGTGGCCTCGATCCCGAGGGACTGCGGGATTTTTTGTAGGCGAACGAGGGGTGTGCGACCGATTAGTTCCAAAGCAGAGGCATGCGTGCCCTGCGCGTGGAATCGATTGTCTCCGGCCATTCTGAACTACTGGATGTGATGGACGGTCGAGTCTTCGAGTCAAAGGAAAAGTGTTAAGAAAAAGTCAAAGTTTGTGTGTCTTGGTGTCTTTGCACCAAATCAGTGTTTAACAAAACATGACGAACTATCAACTGATGGTCGCGGCTTGTCAGCCGTTGATAACCGCAGCATTATTGAACCCCCGCACGAGGGTAATGAGTCCCTTACCTATCTAGATACCTAAGGCACCTAATATAAGGTATATAATACGTGTGCCATGTTGCCCCCCGAGCGCAACCATATTATCTGAAGATATTATATTATGGCTTCGTCAGCCTTTTGCAGCGTTCTACCTTTCTTATGATCGCATGGCTATAGTCTCTATGGAGTACTCGTACAGTCCCCGTGAATAGAGAGAGGAGATGCCCCTCTTTCCTTGTACAGTATTAGTCCATGTCTAGGTTGTTGTTCGGCCCCTCCTCGTTCGGACCCCGCGCCCTTCGAGGATGGGTTACGAGTATCAGGCCGGCTCTTTTGTTGCATTGTAGACGTTTTCTACACGTACTCGAGTAGGAATCTTTCCACGGAGACTTGTATATATAGTGGATAAGGTCTCCGAGAGGTGTGATTTCTGTGTGGTAAGAAGCATCTGTCACGTTCCGGCCTGTCGGATCTGTACAATAAATGTACGAATACGGAGTATCAAGTGGTTGATAAATGACACTGAAGACTTGGTACAGACGGAGTGCAAGGACAAGATGTCATATCCCTCGTTCACAAAAACATACCACCACTCATCTTACCCAGCCATCAGTCCTTCGAGGCCAGAGCTATCGGTCAAGGACAAGACGGTGATCGTGACGGGAGCTGGCGATGGAAGCATCGGCGGGACGGTGGCTTTGTCGTTCGCGCGAGCCGGAGCAAAGAAGATTGCCCTGATCGCCAGGACCGAGACTTCGCTCGAGGCGACAAAGGCCAAAATTGCAGAGGCGTTTCCCGACGCCGAAGTCATGGTCGTCACGGCCGACGTGTCGAGGGCAGAAAGTGTGGGAATGGCCGCGCACAGCATACGAGCCGGCCTGGGAGCTTGGGACGTCTTTGCCCACTGTGCCGCCGTCGCACCCACGCACACCACCATCGCCGGCGCCGACGAGGACGAATGGTGGCACGCTTTCGAGATCAACACGAGATTTTCGTCGCATTTTGCAAAACATTTCTTGCCCAAGTGTCGCCCGGGAGCCACCTACATCGGCACCAACGCTGGAGCGTGTTACCTTCCCGCGACCAAGTTTCCCAAAAGCTCGGCGTACTGTGCGTCGAAGCTCGCCACGGCCAAGCTGGACGAGTTCCTCGCCGCCGAGAACCCTCAGTTGCGCGTCTTCACCGTCCACCCGGGAGTCGTCGAGACCAATATGACGAAGGGTTTCATCGGGTCCAGACGCTCAGGCGTCGTCCTGGACGACGCCGAACTGGTGGGAGATTTCATGGTGTGGCTGGTCTCACCGGAATCAGAGTTTCTGAGGGGTAGGTACGTGTGGTGCAACTGGGACGTCGAGGAGATGATTGCCAAAAAGGCAGAGATCGAGAACAACCCGACCCTCTTGACTATGACGCTGGGTGGCTGGCCCTTTCAGTAATCAAGGAGCTGGAGGTGACGCTCATGCTGTCGTATGCAGCAAGTGGGTGTCAAGTGTCAAGCGTTAATCATTGAACCAATACTCTGAAGAGATACCAGGGCCGCGAGCTTGTCAATATCTTTACTCTGTATGCAGCATGAACTTTTTCCCGGGACAATTGAACATAACAGCTGTCGAAAAGTGGACTTTGTACGAAACATCTATTTTTCGATATCCTTGACCCCTCCTGACCTCTTTCTCCATCTCCAGACCTTTCATTTACCCTTCTCTACAAAGCCTTATGCATCCAGGAACTCATTGACCAGCCTAGAAAACTGCCCGTGATACTCATTCAAGAAGCCATGTCCACTGTCCGCGTACAAGTGCAACTGCGCGTCCGAATTGACCAACCTCTTCCACAACAATATACTGTTCTCCGTCGCGACGAGCACGTCTTTGCTACCGTTGGCCACCAACACGGGGACCTTGATCTGGTCGAGTCGGTCGTAGGTCGCCTCTTCGCGGTGGTCACCCGAGAAAAACCGCTGCAGGGCCTCAATCTGGTTTTGCATACCCTGGCCGCGCAGTAGAGGTGCGCGATTCGGGCGGGCGTTCGCCATGCGCTGAACCCACTGTTCGGCCAGAGCTTGCTTCTTCTCGGACTGGGTGAAGAAGGTATGTTTGAGCCCGGCATGGTGCTCGTCAAAGGTGGATCCACCGGCAACTTCGACAATGTATTTTGGGTCACTCGGCACAACACCCTCGCCGGCCGAGGGGCCAGAGCCGGCGATGATCAACCGTTGAACGAGGCCCGGTGCTTGCAGGGCCATGAGTTGCCCCACGAAGCCGCCCATGGAGAAGCCGAGAACGTCGAGCTTGTTGATTCCCAGGGCGTGGGCGACGTCGATGATGGCGGTGGCCCAGTCGGCGAAGCGCGTTGGCACTTCACCCTCGCTAAGACCGACGCCCGTGCTGTCCACCAGAAGAATCGGACGCACGGCTGCCAGAGGGTTGATGAGCGCCGGATCCCACCAGTCCATGTTGCCTCTGAAATGGACGTGGAGGAAGAGAGGGGTGCCAGAAGACTGTCCAAAAAGGCGGTAAGCATGTTTGACGCCCTTGACGGTGATGTATTGCGTCTGTGCAGTCTCGTACGTAGACATGTTGCTCGATTAAGCGTAGATTGTTTTTCTTCTATGAGAAAACTGGTTTTTGTGTGAACTTGCTGAGCTGATACGAGTAGTCACTGGAAATTCCATGGACATTGGCTATATCTGAGCATTAATATACTATTCAGCGACACGAACATTTCGCTTCTCATGGTACTGAATGGGATTATTTGAAATCGAACCTGACAAACCATAGCCATGAGGCCAATTCGGTGTTGTAGAAGCAACTGCTGGTAGGTGATTGTTCGTGGATGACACGATGCTCATTGGTCCTTGAGAAATTTCCTAATGCGGTGCGTGATGAGGTTCTCAAAAACTCTCATTGGACCTGCACATTTGCAGAGCCAGACAATACGAGTAAGAGCAGGTGTTATTTGGTAAATCTCCTGCAGCACGAACAATTGGACGCGTTTCTCTGCTGTGACCAAGTACTCACTAGGGCTGCATGGTGAATTCCGCTTCCTGACCAGCATTCGCAGGTGGTACCAAATCACCAACTCATATTTCTCTTTGTCACAACAATGGTTCATCATCATTATGTCGCACCAAATGGGCAAAAGTGCAGTCTCAATATCTGCACTAGACTAGCAGCAATCACAATCTCCATAACGATCATATGCCCTGCGAGGATTTTCAGGCTATTGGGATCTGTCGACACTCCCCTCCATAGTCGTATTTGTTTGGACTTGGTTATGAAAAATCACCGGCTCGGCACAATAAACATTTCGACATCCTGCGTCATAGTGTCGATATCGAGTCGATTGAGCACTCCGTGCCGAGTTTAGTCGAACATTAGCGAGACGTCGAGGGACACTATCATGTGGAGATTCACGTACAAGGTACAATTTTCTCCCGGAGAGCGGTTTGGACGGAACACATAGTAATGTCCTCTTATGAGGTAAGTCGAGAGGAAGGGGACAGAAGGTGGTCTAGGCGTCCACACCAAAATTGTACGCCGTACTGTACTCCCACAGGCCTGTGGCTTTGCCTATTGTCAGCCCCAGATGGCCCCATAGTTGTTAGCGAGCCCTGGCCACGGACGATCCTCCGATCGCCTACATTTCGTGGTTCACCAAGTTGGTGAGCCTTACCCCCAATTTCAGCTCCATCGTCTTCGCCGACGACACCAGCAGCAAGGTCCGCACCTATTCCAAGAACCGTAAGATGATGCTAGTAGGTATCCGGGGCGTCTTAGACACCCATCGAGTGACGACATCCAGGCAATAGTGTTACTGGGCCACTGCGTCCTGAAAAGTGGGAGTATTGTTCCATGTCCATGTGACGGGAGCATCCAGTCCTGATGAAATCTACAAAAGGTAGGGTTGTTCGCTGAGAGAAGGCGTGGCCTATGCCTTCCTTGTTGACTCGCTAATCCCATCTCTCACGCTCTCACGATGAAGCACCTCGTCCTACTCTCCGGCATCTTTACACTTGGTTTGGCCAAGACAGTCCATTTTGATTTCTGGAAGGCGAAAGTCGTTCCTAAATCATCCCTATCTCGTCGTGACAACGATGACTTTAGCGATCCCCTCCATGGCGACTATCACAAAGTTCAATACTACACCAATGTGACCATTGGCACTCCAGGCCAACCGATTGCCCTTCAGCTCGATACGGGAAGCAGTGACGCCTGGGTACCCTCGATAGACGCGGAGGCTTGTGCAGATGATGGCTGCAGTGATTTCGGTGCCTTTGACAAGAACGCTTCTTCGACCTATCGCTTGATCAAAGATAAAGCAGGGACGTTCTTGATTGTATACGGCGATTTATCGTATTCCACTGGCGACTATTTTACCGATGTCCTATCCTTCAACAAGAACATTACCTTGAAGAACACGACCATGGCATTGGCCAACGCCACGGCCCTTACTGAAGGAATCATGGGCATTGGCCTCCGATCCAACGAAGCAAGTCTCCTATACGACAAGCCATTCTCTTTCCCTACTGTTCCAGAACAACTTCGGAACCAAGGTCACATCGACCGGGTTGCGTACTCGTTGTATCTCGACTCGTATGACGACAACACCGGTTCTATCTTGTTTGGAGGCATCGATCCTTCCAAATATACCGGCGAACTCCTTGCTCTTCCACTGTCCAAAGATGACGAAGGCAACTATACAGAACTCTCAGTTGCACTGACCCAAATATCAATTCACGATGGCAACAGCACTCGCCCTCTGGCAGGGACTAAATTCAATACACCTGCGCTTCTCGACTCTGGCACGACTGACTCGTATCTACCACAAGACATTTTCGATGCTCTGTCGGCAGGCCTCGGTGCAACGAAGGATAAGACTACTGGTTTTGCCTACGTCCCTTGTGCCTACCGCAAAAGCAATGTTTCGGTCATCTACACTTTTGGAGGAAAAGACGGCGTCAATGTGTCAGTACCGCTGTCCGAGCTGATTGCCGAACAGATTGAGGACGATTCTGCGTACGAAAATGGTACTCCGGCATGCTCACTGAACTTTGACGGTACTGACGACGCGAATGGTGTTATTCTCGGTGATAGTTTCCTAAGATCTGCATACGTGGTGTACGATCTGGAGAATAAGGTCATTGCCCTCGGTCAGGCCAAACTGGGTGGAAAGGCGGCTGCCAACCATACGGCCATCACTGATATCCCTAAAGGCACGAAACTTCCAGGAGTATCACGAACTGCCACAGTCACAGCTGAGCAGCATACTACTATGTCCCTTGGCGACCCCTCGTACAGCCTGTCGCTTGGATCCATTGGCACACCTACTTTCAGTCTGCCTGGTGTTTCATTAACTGCTAGTGCATCTGCCACCGCGACTGCAGCCAGGGCAGTGAAGGCAGCCTCAAAAGATAGTGGAGCAGACCTCGTTGACATTCCGAAGAGCACAAGTGCTATGATAGTGCTGGCTTTTGCAATGTGTATGTTGTAGTAATAACTAAGATAATGGAAGCTGAAATTGAAATTTGAATTGAACATATCTCAGGCACCCTAATAAATAGGTGGGCAAGGCAAGGCTGAATAAGGCTCTCCCGGTTATCGTCTCGTAGCAACGCCAAGGCCCTTGCAATCATGACGCCGGATCAACAAATCCTACGCGCATCGCGTCACACTTGACCTCACACCAACACTTCCACTATTTTCGCAAACCATCGGTACAGTATACGTCGGGCTGCATTGCCTCTACCGGCGCTGGGAGGCTCTGCAACATAGAAGCTGCAATCGCAGCTCAGAGCGTCCTCAGACACCATGCCGCGCCCAGCCCTTCGACGACGGCACCTCAACCGAAATGCGCCCACTCCACGCTATGGTGGGAAGATCCCAAACAGCAGTCCAGCCAAGGTGGAGCTCGAGAAGAAGCTTGCGCATAAGCCTGTAGGACAGAGGCCGACCGACAGCGATGACAGCGATAGGCTCGTTGTCAAGGGAAGTGGTAGGAGGACTCGGCAGCGACAGGAAATTTTTGCCTCGGGTGCCGTGGGAAGCGGCGACACGCCCGGCGCATATCCCAGTCGGGCACAGAGAAGGAAGAACATGATCCAGGACACCAGGGATATACTCGCGAACGCGCAGCAAACGTCCTCAGAGCACGTAGCCGATGCGCCTTCAGAGCAGTCTCGACAGGATGGAAATGCTCCATTGACGAATGGGAAGGTCCGCAAAGCGTCAAGTATCAAGCAGGGCATATCAGCACCGACCCCAGCGGTGGTGTCCTCTGCTGTCAAGGCGCCGGCGACGCTTCTGGGGTCAGCGCAGCCTACTCCATCGAGGGAGACCTCGATCCTAGGGAATTTGAAACCGAGACGGAGACAACCTAGTATATTGCAAGATCTCGGCAACGACTCCTCCACCTTTGACCTTGCGGATGAAGAACAATTCCTCCCTGACGACGAATCAACCCCCTACAATTTGTCGAAATCCCACAATGCTCCCATCACCCCCGCCACAAACTCACCACAGCTCTCCACATCATCGAAGAAGAGGAAGTTTGGGTCTTCTGATCCTGTCCAATCCCACATGGACAATGGACGAACAAGCTCCCCTCTTGCGACGATGGACGCCACAACCGCGTCACCACAACCTGCTCTTCCTCCCATGCCAGCTTCCGCTCTTCGACAATCGGGCAGAAAGTGTAGAGAACGCGCCGAGGAGGAAGACGACATATTAGCTCCGCCAGAAAGCAGCAGTTCGTCGTCGCCGTCATCTCCGGCCAAGATATCCCCAGGCCAACCGGCGAAGAAGACGACGAGGGCCAAACCAAGTGAACCAAGCACCACCATGACCACGGAACAACTCCGTGCGCTCATGATGCCCACGAAAAGACGGAAAACTACGCGAGGACGTACTCGTGTCTTGGGCGAGTTTGATATTCCCATGGATTCTGATGCGAACTCTGACAATGTCGAAACATTCGACGATGACGAGGGTGACGAATCCAGTTTCCTTCCTACCCAAAGGAAGGGTCGCAAAACAAGGGGTAAAGAACAATCTTCGACCAAAACTGGTAGAAGGAAAACCTCAAAGGCATCTTCTGATTCTGCTGAGCCTCCAGCAGTCAAGCAGAAGAAGAAGAAGGCCACTGCTACTGTCACTGCTGCTACTGCACGTACAGCAGCAAAATCAGGATCAAGATCAAAATCAAGTACGCGAAAACATTTCACTACTGCTGCTGCTACCACCGCGCCTATCCTTACGCCCTCCACCTCTACCACACATTCAAGTTCAAATTCAAGAAGGAACCGCGAAACTAAGTCTCCTTCACAGTTCCCCAGTACTCGTACCGTCGAACTTTCCAAGTCGATCCCCCAAGTCGATCTCGATCTCGAAAATCGTCACCGCAAGTTACATGGTGGCTCCCACCTCGGTCGAGGCGGCCGACGAAGACAGCCCGAAAATTATATCGTGGACAAGGAAAATCTCACCCCCGACGACGACGACGAGGAGGAGGAGGAGGAAGAGGGGGAGGAATTCTCGTCAAACGAATTTCGTTCGGGTGAGGGTGAGAGTGATGGATCGCGGGTGGTGACGACGAACGTGGGAGGAAAGTCGGTTGTCGTTGAAAAAGGTAGAGGGAAATGGGCAGACATTGACGCTTGGGATATGGATTTTGAAGATGTCGAGGTCATGACCGGATCCGGTGGTAGTTCACCGATGAGACGATGACGAACCCAACCCAGTGTAAACACACGCCAAACGGAGAGAGAGAGAGAGAAAGGAAAGGAAAATGAATGAAATGATCCTTCTTCTCTTTTCTCCGCGGATATTTGAACCACCTTTTTTTTGCATGTTAAAGTACCATGACTGCCTAATCTACCTATCTAGGTACGCACGATTATGAAATGATCCTCTGTGTGTGTGTGTGTGTGTGTGTGTGTACACAGAATGACACCCCCCGTACGAGTTACGACCGGCTTGGGTCACTAGTAGGGGAGGGGCAGCTAGCCCCCAAATGCAGGTAGGTAGGTAGGTACCTATAGAGTCGAGAAATGAAGAAGCCCACTCGAGTTCTACTCGGGGTAGTCGTCAAACAAAAAGCTGTAACTAACACAACCAAGAACCTAAAGTTTGGAGTTAAACACATTGTTTCTACGTGCTTGTATATCTCATGGACATCGCCTTTGAAAAAGGAAACAAAAGCCAAATCGAAATCAAACGAGACAACCGTTCACACAAACTCTCTCTCTCTCTCTCTCTCTCTCTCTCTCTCTCTCTCTCTCTCTCTCTCTCTCTCTCTTGTTCTTCTTTTCTCTTTGAGATCTTGGACTGGGGTTCATCGTAACGTCCGAAAACAACCACCGAGGTACCAAGGTACGACAGGAGCAACAACGTATCAAGAAAAGAAGGGACAAAGCTGAGACAGGCGTCGCAGATGACCTGATGCTGACGTGGAGCCTCGCCGGGGTTTCCAACTTGCGTGACCCGTGTGCCCTCATTTTTTACCTACGAAGTCGCTTGCTGCGTAAGGACTACCGCTGTCAGTGTAAACCTTGGTCAAGTAGGAGAAGCGGCAAACGAAACGACGAGATTTCAACCTACACTCTCCGCAGTTCGACGTCCGATTGCTCCTCCTTGATGCTGATCGAATGCTCCCGCTTGGTGATACGTTTGCGCTGAACGTTACCGTCGGGAGAGTTGGTACTGGCGGTTGGCAAAAGTGCGATGCAATCGTCGCCGTACTGGGAGGAAGGGCTGTCGTTGTGCTCAGGTTCCATGTCCGTAACGTCAGCGCTGGTGGGTTTCGCAGCAAGCAGCTCTCTTCGGGCCTTTGCGAAATTCTCGAAAAACTGCTCTCGGAGGCTCGCATCATGAGTGCCACATACATGGACAGATGTATCGGAGTTTTCGTGCTCGTTGATCACCGTGGCCACCGTGGCCACCGTGGTTTCTGGTCCGGGTGTGATTTGTACACCCAGGGCTGCAGACCGGTCTCCCTGTGGACCACTCAAGAAGTAGCTGAATCGTGTACTACGATACACATTCCGTGTAACTGGAATAAGTAAAGTATGGGGGGCCATCGTTCGGCTATGCTCCATTCCAGGCGAACCTAGGACTTGTTGCGACGAGGTTGTGATTGAACGGACCCTAACGGTTCGGTCAAGAATTGGCCAGTATCAAGTGATCAAGGGCAACCCACGTTGATTCCACTTCTCCTTCAGAGCAGGGCAAATGACGGAAAAATATGCTTGTGTATAGTTGTCTTCCTTTCTGTGTATTGTCAAATGTTAAAAAGACCGGACTTGCGGGTGACAGCGAAGAAAGTCGACAATGAGGGTACAGTACATTAGACTAACTTTAGGGCGAAGTCATGAGGGAGATGTACATACGGGCAGAGGGCTTGTATTTAGCCATGAGAGCCCCGCGTTGCTTCTGATCTCTTGAGTGCCAAGCAGTTTGCTCACTGGGACGTATTGTTGTTCTTGCAGCAGCCGTACTGCAGCTAGCAAAGGCCAGCAAATGGGGCATCATGAAGATGAATCATGTCCCCCACGTTATCGAGCGCGCTTTCGATAGTGCGGGCTCGCTTGTGGCCAGTAGCGAAGCTTGTCCTGATCGACATCCTCGCCTTGTATGATACAGGTTCCAGAAAAAAGTGAGGCAGCGGCCATCGCTCCAATGGTAAAGCCTCGACAACCCGCCGTTCGCTTGCTGACGGTGTTCAACACAGCGATGTGGATCCTCGCTAGAGAGACACTTGTCGGGAATGAGGTGGACTCCCCTGATTCCCAGCTGAGGAATTGGAAGCCAACACGAGCCTGAAAACACTCTTCATGCAGAATGTGATCTCAAGCCCATGCGAAACATGGTTGGTTGTGTTTCACGCCCCGCCTCAGCCTCCACCATGGATCCGATCTTGGGTCTGAGGCTGCAGCCCAGTAATCCAGATCACTGATGGTGCAGCATAATGACAAGCAGGTAACAGGTAGCAGACAGTAGACAATGAAATATGAAGATGAAGCAGGTGTGCGTTGTCACACACCGCTTTGAAAACATCAAGGGTCAGGGTTGACGGGTGAACTTGAATGCTGCCGGGCCTGGCCAGCGTCGGGCAGCAGGAATCGATGCTTTATCCAATCAACCCTTGTTCCTGAAAGTGGTGCATCCAATCAAGGCTCTCACACCCGCACACGACGCCCAGAGGCATGCTGGTCTCGTGGTGCCAGCACAGCTTCATCCCTGCAGCTGTTACACAATCCCTGCAATCTTGTGCGGCGTGAAGAATTGATCTAACCGGGTCGTTTGCTGTCTCTTCATCTGGTGAATTGATCATGCTGATCTTTCTCAGCGACATTGGTAATGAATAATCTAACTCCCCCACAGCTATGGGCTGACAGAGATCTCCGAGCTGCCGCAGCTTGTGCTTGAGAACTCTCAGCCTCATCATCGATCAGTCGCTCATTCTTGTTACCACCAAACCACCACTGGGTGGGCTTCAGGTGTAGCAGGGGAAAATATTCGTCCATGCTTCTGTGTAGCCAGCAAGTCGATCTGTTGAGAGACAATGTATAATAAAGGACGGAAGCCAAGATAGAGTTTGTTCGTGGAGGATCATTCCTCAAGAAAATACTAAAGAGCCGTGTGGACAGATTTGTAGGGTATTTAGAGAGTCTCGTATGGCTAAACCCTTGCGAAGATGGACAGGTTGATGTTCCATTGCGACCCGGACCCAAGGTCTATATGAGAAGATCTTGCGTAGAGAATGCGGATGGAATATGGCTGAACATATGCATACAATGGTTGAAATCACCACATCGTTGTACAAAGTCGGTACTTACCAGGCAGGGTAACGAGGTATGTACCTCCTCCGTTCAAACTGTAGGTAGATCGATACCTGGATCAAGGTACCAGGCAATTGAGGGAGATGCCAAGACTCTGGGGGACGCTCAAGGCAAATAATAATAAAATAAGTCGTAGGCAGCAACTGCCACCAATTCATTCAGTGGGTCTCACATGCGATCACGACCTCATCATCAACTGCGGTTTGGAGAAACCACCATATGCCTGGACTCATTTACGACTCACTCAACAACTCATTCACTCTTACATCCCAGATATCTCTTTTTGCAGAGTAAACCTCGCCATCACTTCCACTCTTGAATCTCCTGTCAGTTGTGGCATGCCTACAATTTGACAACCTCACCAGTCCTTCGCGACCCTCATCCCCAACCTATCTACCGCTGCTTGTCCTATGGCACACTCGTCGTGACCAGCCCCGTTGCCCGTGTCTTTTGACGGAATAAACACCATGGAGAAGCTCTTGGAGCTTAGCGCGGCGCTTACTCCGACCTTGCAAGCCCAGGATGAAGACGAATATGACAGAAAAGCACAGGCGCTGGTCTCCGCGTTGAACAAACACCCTTGGCAAGATCAGCCGGCTGTGAAAGATGAGGACCTTGATGTGAGTGACAAAGGAATTCATCACTATGTAACGACTAACATTTGTAGGGCATCCCTTATTCTGACACCATTGTCGTCCTCTACTTCCTCGTCGCTGCAATAGAGGCAGCCAGCGCAGGTGAAAAAGCCGCCTCGAGACAATTACCTACCGCCGTCCTACCAGGAGGATCATTATGGGGACACATCACTCAATGCCTTCTCGAATTCGATCCGGTCCAGGTACGGTACTGCGGGTCTTACTTGTTGAAAGTAATCGACTGTGTGGCAGTTGGAGCGGAACAGACTGAGGACTACGTACCCGCCATACAGTTGTTACACCATGTTATTCCACGATTAGACGATACCTCTTCCACCCTAACCTCCACACACCGCACATTCCTGCGAATATGCCTCTTGGCACACGCGTACAGCCAGGCCATCGACATCCTTGAAAGACCAATCTATCACGTTCCACTGTCGCAGAATGATCCCCAGATATCCGCCAACCTGTGTTCGGCTTCCCAGCCAGGCTGGAAATACCTTAGTACGGCCACGGGTCTGACGCAGCCGGTCACAAGTCGCACGTTCATGGAATACTACCTCCTCGGTGGTCTGTGTTACATGGCAATAGGGCAATATCGAGAGGCTCTATTCTTTTTCGAAATCGTTGTATCGACCCCAACTGTGCCCAACGTGGCCAGCCTCATCATGATCGAAGCATACAAGAAATGGCTTCTCGTTGGCCTCCTCCTCGATGGTGTTGCTCGCACGGCCCCCAAGACCGCGTCCTCCAGCGCAATGAGATATATTCGGGCTATTGCGAGACCGTACGAATGTGTGGCAGAAGCATTCAAGGCAAACGACATCGAACGCTTGCGTGAAGAAATTGAGGCCGGAGTTGGCGTTTGGCAAGAAGATGGCAATTATGGACTCATGGGTGAAGTCTTTCAGACCTACCGCAAATATTCGATCAGAAGAATTGGCAAGACTTTTGAAGCCCTTCCGATCGCCGACATTGCAGCAAGAACCTCGCCATATCCAGACAACATTGACGAGACAAAGGCTTACATTGAGACAATGATTCTCAAGGGGGAACTTGACGCCGTATTCATGTCCTCTGGGAAAGGAGACATGTTACGGTTCTTGCCGGAAACACCCAAAGCCGAGGCCCAAGTCGTATCCCTACTGGCATCGCGCACCCAAGAACTTGCAGGCCTCCTGGCACAAGTAAAGGACAGCGAGCATCGCCTTGGAATGAGTAAAGAATACATTGACTACTTGAAGAAACTCAAGAAGATGAAGGATGATGACAAGAAGGGTAGTTCTTCCGGTAAGGCACGGGCTGACGATGTCGATGAAGATATGATGGATGAATACTAGAACGATGGTCTTGCCATGCAGTCTGATCGACCTGTAACCGAAAAGTTGCGGTCTCTGCAGATAACATCCGTGATTGGGTACTTGCGTGCCTGGGATGATAGAAGGAAATGACGTGCGATGGTAGTGAACCGTATTACGATGTAACGACTGCGTTGTGGAGACAATATCACATTGGACTTTGGAAGGCGATCAGGCAGTTTTATGCATGGGCCAGACATCAGCGAGTGCGGCCGGCGTTTGAGGAAGCAGGATCGCCTCTACCAGAAGTTCATGATCATGGTATTAAAAAAGTTCCTGGTACAGATCTGAAAGATGCGAGATCTACCACAATTGGTGTGCAGCAAGACTATGCGAAGCATACACATAGTAACTAGAGGATGGACTCCGGTCGACAATACTGACAGGAGCCTTGGACGATCGGAATGTAGCCTCTCATGACTTAAAGCCAGACCAATAGACGACTTGAAGCGAAGAAGAGAACATGTGGCACCCGTTGACGATTGCACCATGAATGCATATATATACACACGGAGCAACAAAAGTATGTAATGATTGAAACTCGTACTCCGTACGTAGGTAGGTACTAGATACATACACATGGTAGTCAAAACTATAGCTCACTGAGGAATTGAGACCACACTGTCCGCTCTTAAAACAAAACGGACTCGACGCGAATCCCAGTGACCCCCCGGTGGAGGGAGATGACAGCGCCGTGGTCATGGTCGAACCACGAAGGTGCTTTCTTACTGTCTCTTCCCTTCCAGCAGGAAACCGAGAATTCATGAAGATGTGGATCACCGAAATCCCTCCTTCTCATTTTCTCACGGCGCATCACCAATCCCCCTTCCTTTCTCCCTCCACTAATCGCCACGATGTGTCATTTTTGGTTTTTGCATGAGAAAAAGTCTGTCGGTGGTAGACGAGACCCCAAGCAAAAAAAGAGTGGAATGATTCGACTTTGAAATAAGTGACTGAAGGAACAAAAAAATCGTACAACACCACCCCTAAACGTAGTAAAACGCCTTTCCAACCAAAATGACCAAGGGTATTGGTGAGAGGTTCAATTTTTGTTTTGGTCTTTTATTCCTTGGCCGCAGGTTACGTTTTGACAATCTATGCAGTAGCGCTGGCCCCGGTATCTGTGGTCGCGGTGACCCTTTCAATCTCAATCTTGGGCATGCTTGCCGAGGCACTACCGAGGTCGGTCGCTCGTGCATTTGGGTTCTTGGTATAGTAGTTGCCTTGATTGGGGAGTTAGTCTAGGTGGCTGCCTGTCCGACGAATGCTTGACTCACTGATGGCCGACTTGATGGCATCCTCTGCCAACATGGAACAATGCAGCTTGACCGGCGGCAGACATAATTCCTTTGCGATCTCGGTGTTTCTGATCTTGCCTGCTTGTTCCAGTGTCATGCCCCGAACGAGCTCGGTCAGATACGACGAGGACGCAATGGCCGAACCGCAGCCGAAGGTCTTGAACTTGACGTCGGAGATTTTCTGGGTGTCAGGGTCGACCTTGATCTGAAGTTTCATCACATCACCGCAAGCCGGGGCTCCGACGAGACCTGAACGAAAGCATCAGTGGTTTGTTATTTGTTGAGCGGGTTCGGAGGTCGGATTGTCATCTGTGAAAGCGAAGTTCGGAGATAACAAAATTGAAGGATGGGGGGATGGCGAAAAACCAAAAGGGCCCTGACTCACCGGTACCAACATCGCCGGCGTTCTTGTCCATCGATCCGACATTTCGTGGATTCGAGTAGTGGTCCAACACCTTTTCATGGTATGATCTTCTCTGTGTGGGTTGCGTGGCGGCCGGTCTGAGGAGAGGTGCGCGGGAAGCCAAAGTTGGGCGGACGGAGGATTGGACCGAGGCGCTGATTGCGCGAGGGACGTTGAGTAAAGCTCTTCGAGACATGGTGTCTGGTAGGTTGCGAGGGATCAGAGTCGTTGTCAAGGGTACGTTGATGGGTTTGGTGATAGAACGTGGTTTGTGTAGAGAAAGAGTACGAGAGTTGTTTGTAGAAGAAAAGGAATGATTAGAAGCAGTGCATTTACTAATTAATGAGTTTGGACGGATGGCAAATGGTAACGAGCAGGAGGGGAAAATCGTGAAATGACAAGGCAATTCTACTGGCTGCGTCACGGCACGTGATCGTGAATGACATCAACGGCCTTTCCTCGTAATCGTATCGGAGTTGATCTCCATTGCCCACGGTCATCAACATCAGCCATTCATCGAATAGGGACGCGTCTCGAGAACGGCCAGAACTCATTCACCTCGTAGTGGACATTCACGACCTTGTTTGATACTCATACAAAGTATCATCTTATTGAGATCCTGGATTCACGCCTTCCACCTACAGTCGTCACTACTACTACTACTGCGGAGGCACAACACATGTAACTCGACAAATATCTCTATCATCCGCACTCACTCACTCAACAATGCCGTTCGCTTCCTCCAAGAAACGCAAATCTTCCTTTGTGGTCGACGACGATAGTGACGTCGAGGCCGATGTGACGACGAAACGCGGGAAGGGAGCCTCGGGCTCTGCGTTCAAACCCTCGGGCACGTGTCAGACCGATTCGGAGGGCAACCCTTACTGGGAGATTTCGAAAGGACGACGCGTCACGATATCCAACTTCAAAGGGAAGACACTCGTAAATGTTCGCGAGTACTATCAAAAGGACGGCGAATTGTTACCGGGAAAGAAGGTAAAAGAATTTCTTCCCTTTGATCAACAAATCCACGGTCTAAACGGAAGTACTTACTTTAATGGACCAGGGCATATCAATGTCGATCGAGCAGTACTCTGCACTCATCGGAGTCATGCCTCAGATCGATCAACTACTGCGGGAACGTGGTGAAAAGGTGCCTCGACCAAAGTACGATGGGAATGCGCCACCGGCCGAGTCTGTCCAAGACGACGAGGAGCAGCCTGAGGCTGAAACCGACAGAAAGGCCAATATCGAAGCTACGAGTGACGAAGAAGAATAGGTATATCTTCGCCCGGGGTCTTCTGGAACACTCGTATCCAACCACAACCAGACCGGAGGCATGGGTGTCAATGCGATACCGAACAACACCAGTTGGTCACTGAACGACACATTCAGATCGACCATGAGTGTGCGTCAATAGTCTGTCGGTGAGGTGCCTCTACAATCTAATCTAACTTCTACCAGTTTGGTTACTGACGTCCTCCAGAGAAGAAATCTTTGTGCTTGCTCACAAAGCCACCGTGCTGGTGTCGAGACCTCAAGAGCTACTCTCCCATTCGGCCAACCTGGAAGCCAAACTTCCCTTCTTCCAGTGCTTCTCATAATCCTCTCTGAGCTCGACCTGCGCCTTTTCTCCTACCTTGCCGTATCCGCCGCCGCCTGGTGTCATCTAGGGAGTCCTAGCATTAGCGAGGAGACAAGTGTGGTATCAAGTCTGTCACTTACCACAATGATCCTTTCTCCAGGCTGCATAGAAGCGGTGTTCTTTGCGCCCATGCTGATATGCCTGTATTCATATTCATCGGAACCACCATCTTCTCTTCGCTTCCCTTCATGTTCACCACCAGATCCTCGGCTCGTTACCTTTTTGATTTTTCTCACCCAAATGTTCTTGCCACATTGGGCATCGCCGCCTCCGTGCAGGCCATATGGGCGATACACTCGTCGCTCACTGAGTATGCTCACCTGCACAGGAATCCTAAATTCGATGTCTCGGACCACGCCGTCGCCTCCCTTGTGCTGTCCCGAGCCACCACTTCCGGCCCGCAGGCTGAATTCTCTCAGGATGACGGGGTATCTCCTTTCAAAAACCTCGGCGTCAGTGATTCTCGTGTTGGTCATATGGGTATGGACGCCACTGGTTCCCTCCCAGTCCTTCCCGGCACCACTACCACCTGCGATGGTTTCATAGTAGCCAAAACCTTTCTGCTCGCTCTCGCTTTTGCGGTTCCCGCCAAATCCAAACGTGAGATTGTTGCAGTCTCCCTGGCTCGCCGCACAGGCCTCGAAGCATTTGAAGACCACGTCGGTCACGCGCTGGCTGGTCAGCACGTTACCACCGACCACTGCAGCCTTCTCACTCGGGCTCAAGAAACAGCCCGCGGGGATCTTGACTTCCACTGGCTTCAAGCAGCCCTGGTTCAATGGGATATCCTGGTCGACCAAACATCGCAAGCAGTAGATGATCGCCGAATAGGTGACCGCCTCTGGTGCGTTGATGTTGCCGTACACCTCCGGTCCTGTACCCTCGAAATCAAACACGGCTTCTCCCTTCTCTCCGTCTATGGTGATGCGTAAACATATCGGGCTTCCGTCATCCATGTAATCAACGGCCTGCAGATCTTTACCCTCGAAACGTTTGCTGACTTCCTTTAGTAACGTTCGCACCGACTGCTCTGCATTATCTTGAATGTTGTGCATGTAGAATTGCACAACGTCCTCCCCATAATCTTCGATGAGGGTGCTGATCAAGTTGATACCCTTTTGATTTGCGGCAATCTGTGCTTTCAAATCGTTGATGTTGTCCGCCAAACATCGCGTTCCGCTGCAGTCTGGGTACTGCGCGGGCTCATCGTAGAGTAACTCGGTGATGCGCCTCTCGTCGAATTTGCCCTCTGACACCAGTTTCTCCGATTTGATCGCCGCCCCTTCTTGGAACAGTTCGCGGCTGTGCGGAGGCATGGACCCAGGTAAGATGCCGCCAATGTCGGCGTGGTGGGCACGAGAAGCAACGTAGAATACAATCTCGCCCGAGGGGCTGAAGGCCGGAGTCACGACAGTGATGTCCGGCAAATGTGTGCCACCGTACTCGGGGTGATTCGAGACGATCACGTCGCCCTTCTTCAGCTTCCCCTTCCAGATTTCGGCTTGGGTTCGGACACACGTCGACATGCTGCCCAGGTGCACAGGAAGATGTGGCGCGTTGGCAACGAGACCACCCGCACTGTCGAACAAGGCGCAGGAATAGTCTAGCCGTTCCTTCACGTTCGTGGACACGCTGGTCTTTTGCAGAGCGCGTCCCATTTGTTCGGCGATGGCCATGAAGCGATGAGCGAATATGGAGAGCAGAATCGGGTCGACTTCCTTCGCATTCGCCTTGTTGCTACTGCCTTCTTCGCCGATGTTGATGACGACGTGTGTCTCAATGACCAACGCCGACGCCGATGGAGGGATGATGATGGTCTGCGTCCCGTCGGCAATGATGGCGGGACCTTTGACTCGTGTGCCCACGTCCAGGTCTTCAAGCTTGTAGATCTTGGTGTCTACACGGCCGCCTTCAAAGTACACCTTTGACGTGGAAAACGCCTTGTCCCCAACGACATCCTTCGGCTTGATCTCCTTGAGCTGCTGGTCTGCCGTCTCGGACATGCCGCGGAAAGATTTTCCAATGCCACGCACGCGCACGTCGTCAATGATTATGTCCCTGTCCGGTAGGGTAAATCCGAATTCCTGCTCGTGCTGGCGCACAAATGCGGCACCAAAGGCCCAGTCGTCGCCCGAGTACAACTCCTTCGCTTCTTCCGCGCTTGGCTTGATCACCATCAACGCAGACTCGGTGCCTCTGTACCGCATGTTGAGATATTCCTCGTACTCAATAGCGTCATCGGAGAACCCTTGGTCACGGAGACGCTTCCGCGAGCGCTCTTTCAGGTCGTTCATCTTCGACTTGAGGCCCTCACGGTTGCCGCCATTCAGGTCCCAGACATGAGACTCGGGTACTTGGCTTTCATCGACAACGTCGGCGAGAGCCATTCCATATGCGGATAAAACGGAGGAGTAACGATGGACGAGAATTTGGCGGATGCCCAGTGACTCTGCGATGGCCACCGCGTGCTGGCCTCCAGCACCTCCGAACGTGGCGAGACGGTGTTGAGATGTGTCGTGGCCTTTGGCTTCTGTCAGTGAGCGGATGGGACGTGTCATTGTCTCGTTGGCGATCTTGACAAAGCCGTACGCCACTTCGTCCGCAGACATGTCTTTACCAGTCTGGCTGTTGATATCCTTGGTGAGTTCTTCAAAGAGTTTCCTGCTCGCCTCCGGGTCCAAGCCTTCATTCTCGTTCTTACCGAAGATCTTGGGGAAGAAGTCTGGGAGTAGACGGCCTAAGAAGAGGTTGGCATCCGTGACTGTCAGAGGGCCTCCCTTCCGATAACATGCTGGTCCAGGGTGGGCACCAGCCGACTCTGGTCCAACCACAAACAGGCCATTTCTGAAAAACAAGCGAGACCCACCACCCGCGGCGACGGTGTTGATATCGAGCTGAGGGGACTGGATGGTCACGCCTGCTGTGGTGGTCTCAAAGACGTGCTCATAACGCCCTTGGCCGTACCTGCTCACATCTGTGCTGGTGCCGCCCATGTCGAAGCCAATCACGGGTGTTTTGGTGTCCGGATCATAAGATGTTAACGCATAGCCGACTACGCCGCCAGCCGGTCCTGACAAGATGGCACGCAGGCCCGAGAACTTGTCGACATCGACAAGACCTCCGTCGGACTGCATGAACTCGCATCTGGCGCCCTTGCTGCCTTCTTCCTTCTTTACACTTTCTGTGCCTAGGCCGCCCTCAAATCCAGCTTGAAACCCAGAAATGTACTTCTTGATGGCAGGAGTGAGATATGCATCGGCGCATGCTGAGGTGGCTCTTGGTACAAGCTTGATCATCGGCATCAGCTCGTGACTAAGGCTGACGTGCTGAAACCCAATCTCTTTTGCCAATCTTCCGACCAGAGCTTCATGATCGGGAAACGTGTAGGCATGCATTAAGCATACTGCAATACTTCGGAAGCCATCGTCATACAAAGCCTTCAAGGACTCCTTGATCTTGTTCTCTTCAGGTCTCTGCAAGATTCGAACAGCCTCTCCTGAAAGCCCTTTGACGAGATCGCTGTTCCTGTAGTCTTCGTGCTTGGCGTCGACCTTTGTCTGGTTCCGAACCGGATCCTCGGCGTAATCCTCCAGGGTCACACGCTCGTCGACTTCGACAACTTTCCGGTAAAGCACATCCGGCCTGCGGATGGCGAGGTCAAAGATCTTAGGTCTGGACTGATTTCCAATCTCCAAGCAGTCCTTGAACCCGCGAGTCACTACCAGGGCCATCTTTTCACCCTTGCGCTCCAGTAAGGCGTTGGTGGCCACCGTCGTGCCCATTCGAATACTCTCGATCTTCGAGGTATCAAGCGCTTCTCCTCTCGGGATTTCCTTGTTAGTGAACTTTTCCATCAGACGGCGGATTCCTTCAAGCGGCGCATCTTTGTAATTGGACGGGTCCTCTGATAATAACTTGATGATAATGTCATCTTCCATGCGCCCAGTACCAGGGTTGCCAACGCAGTCTGTGAATGTGCCGCCACGCTGCCCACGTTAAAATGTGAGTGTGAGAGAATGTAAGCGAACAATTGACGCCTGAAACTCACATCTATAGCAATTCGGATGCCTCTCTCCTCGCCTCCAGCATCCCCCATCTTGAAGTCTGCCTTCGAATTTGTTATGCACGCTGTTCCCGGTGGAATATCTCTGCCGGATGGATAGAAAACTGCTGAATTTCAAAGCAGAGCGTCACCTGATGGAGAAGTCCGCCCACCAGAGCCGTGGCTATAGAAGTTTGATAGAAGCTGTAGGCGCCAAGATTTCGGTGCTGTGAGCCACTGATTGACTCACCCCTGGGTTTGATTGATCTCAATAGAAAAACGAAAAGATCTTTGTATCCCGGATATGGCAGCAGCGAGATTGAATCAACGGTTCGGACGAATAAACGGTTCAAGATACAGTACGAGCGAGTACAGTGAGTGATCGTCGGTTGATCATATTTCGTCATTGGCCCCGATAACTGGACGAGATCAAAATTGCCATCTACAATTTCATGAATTCGATGAGAATAAAACCAGCACATGAAGAAGAATCAATCGAACCTCAACACGAGAAATAGCAAAAAATTCTCATCAAGTGAGTTATGCCATCAATGGTTATATCAACTCGGAGTATCGCGGTTTCTCACAAAAAGTAACACTGGTTATGGCTGGCGCAAAACAAATATTCTTCCTTATTTAACGCCGACATTTCACACAGCCAAATCATGCTAAAACAGCTTCATCAAAAAGTCCAACACAGAAGTAGATTCGTCAATGTGGTTCGTTTCATTGCTCTGAGCTCTTTCTGTTACTGTCGGAGGCTCTCTGGGCTCCACGCTCACCACCTTTTGTCATACAGTGCTTGATGATCCATGGATGTTGAAGGACGTGATCAAGTGGTATTCTCTTTTCGGGGTCAAGAACCAGGAGCTATTCCACGTGTCAGCCGAAGCAATAAAAAATCTCAAACCCACTTACTCTGTGTATTAGATCCTTCGCCTCTGCACTGACGAAGCTCGGCACACTCATGTCACCACGAGCAATCCTTCTCTGTGTCATGATCGGCGTGTCCTCAAACGGTGCTTCTCCAACCAAAAACTCGTATGTCAAAACACCCAGACTCCAAAGATCGACTTTCTCGTTATAAAAGTTGTCGGAACTTCCTGGCTTGAGCATCTCTGGGGGAAGATAATCGAGGGTACCACACATGGTCTGTCTTCGATTGTTGGGAGCATGGACCGACCAGCCAAAATCAGAAATTTTGATCTCGCCGTGGATACCAACTAAAATGTTTTCGGGCTTGATATCTCGGTGCATTACATGCTTGCTGTGCAGGTATTTGAGAGCTGCGGCCATTTGAGCGATGTATTGGGCAGCCTTCCATTCCGGGAATCTGTGTTCTTTGCGAAGATGCTTGTACAGCTCACCTTTTCCAGCAAATTCTAGGATGAGGAAAACCCTCTTGCTGTCGTGAAAATGGCCGTAGAGCCTCAGAACGTTTGGGTGTCGTAAGTTCGATTGAATCTCAATCTCTCTTCTCACTTGCTTCTCAACTTTGCCTTGCTGCAGTTCGGACTTGTGTAGGACCTTCAACGCACAAATCCAACCTGACGATCTCTCACGCGCGAGATATACTCGACCGAATTTTCCCTTTCCCAATGGTTTCCCTATTTCGAACATCCCTAGGTGGAACTGCTTGGGTGCTTGTGGCTGGTCGAAAAAAGCTACTGTCTGTTTTTCATGGCTCTCATCAGACGCGCGAGATGATTGTGCAGGTTTTCGGACGGGCGAAGGTGGTAGAGTTGGTACACTTGTGGTGGTGGTGATGGTTGTGATTTGGCCAGCATTCTGTCTCGATTCGTTTGTGGTTTGAAGAGCGTATTTGACCAAGTTTGCCCTAGGATGGCTCGAAGGAAGACTGGCTATTGTCCCCGTAGCTGCAGCCTGGAAAGATTCAGTTAGATTAAGACATCGCATCCAAGCATGGAGTTATAGGTACCTTGGATTTGAATGAGGTGTTGGTTGGGGCTTCATTTTCGTCGTTGACTGTGAGGTGCTCGAATCGAGCTTCGAGGGCTTTTGTCGCCATTTGGAGATTATTAAGATAAGATTAAAGGAGGGAGAAGTTGTCGACCTGCTATCTCGTTGTTGCTGTTAAATTGACAGTGACACTGCAACTGTGACTGCGACGATTCTGAAATGAATAAAGGGTACGACAAAACACATCGTCGCCCATGGCAACCGCTATCACCAGGCTTAAAGACATTGATAGGGCTGCGCAAGCCGCGCCTGGAGCGCAAATCTGTCGGCGGTGCGGGGATCATTCAACAGGCGTTAATTGTCTAATACTGTAACTCCATGCGCATGGGCATCATTCAACTACTGCATTTCTTCTTTGCGCACTGACATGTCAACTGGAGCATAGCGAGCAATCCTCTGTTGGACAGGATCGAACGAACTCGACATTGTCCACCAGCTGATCCTATTATCATGGCAGTCAACAATACCCAATCCAGGGATGCTGTCGACACGAATTATCCCTCTGTCACAGCAGCTCCTCCGAGATCATTCTCCATCGAAGGGTTCCGCATAACGACTCAAAAGCTCCCGATACTGAAAGCTGGACCGATCGAAGAGATGACGAACAAGCTAGGCATTGCACCTCCTGAGATGATATTCGGCGACAACTTCGTGGCGATCGAACACCCGCCGTCTCACTGGGGGATCAAGTTTGATGCATTCGGGGCCCTAGACCGGGTGGATAAGACTGGCGAGAAGAGGCTGAAAGTAGCATATTCAAAAGAGTGGCATCAGAGCAGAGAGGACTCACATGACATCAAGGAAGTCATCAAACCCTTCGACTGGTCCTATACTACCGACTACAAAGGAGATCTTGCCCCGGAGAGTCCGCGCTTCAAAGAAGGGAGCAACCCCATCCCGCTAGAACTGCTGAAGCGACCGGATCCAATATTATTCTTCGATGATGTGATCCTGTACGAAGACGAGCTCGCAGATAATGGAATCACAATGCTTTCCTGCAAGATCAGGGTCATGCCTGCTCGCTTACTCCTTCTGTGCCGGTTTTTCATGAGGCTCGATAATGTTCTGCTAAGACTTCGGGACACCAGGGTATATGTCGACTTTAGCAAGAAGGAGGTAATACGGGAATACGTCGCACGAGAGGATTCGTACGACAAAGTTCATGACGAACTCGCAGCCAGAAGGGATGATGTCGCTGCCGTACTCCGAGATGCCAACCAGATGCCGGATCTTCTACCGGTGGTCGAAAGAAAGCTTGAACGAGTTGAGTTGGGCAAGTGAGCTGTTGTCTTCCAGACCCACGAGTCGCAATTGTCTGAGCACGTACGACTGATAACAGCGTCGCCCGCGAAAATACTCCCGGGAGGAAAGATTTTTCTCGAGCACCGCTCCTGTGCAGATCTTCGTCCTCATTTCCAAATACGAAGAAATGTATACAACCCAAACAATGATGAAGAAAACATGATTAGAACACCACCACAACGGCAGTAAACAACTCGACCCAATACGTCAGGTTTGCAAGCACAAACATCAAGTCCCACTCACATTCGACGCAGAGAGATTTGTCTTCACGTAAAATGCCCCGACAATGGCACATGGGAATTGAAGTCGTGTATATGCGATGCTATCCAGCATTGTTTACACATGCGGGTCACTGCTGGTCGGCCATCATTATACTTCGAACTTCGCAGGCATAGCATGCAGTCATGGGCTTCATAGAAACCCCAGTCTGAACAAGAGACTGGGACTGGGGTAGGAGGACGGAGTCTGCTTCAGACACGTTCGAAGGACCCTCACGTAACCGCACCTAGACTCTCTAGCCACTCGCTTAACAGTTGATGATCTACAAAGCTGGGCAGGCGAACTACGGAGTACAGGTTCGTGTCATCGCCTAAAAGCGTCTGCAGTGGACATTGTCTCGCGAAAAATCCCCATAGAGTACAGGTCAGAAATCAATTGGCTTGACCCAGCTGAGCAAATGAAAGTTCCGGTCATGTCGAACACATGATGGCAGCGTGAAAGGACTGAAGCATCCAATTTCCGCATTTTCCCAAATGGCCAAAGTGGAAACCCAATGAACCAATCATGTTCCACAGGTTTCAGCCTTCTTCCCATCCCTCAGCACCCTTTTCTCCTCCTGTCTTGGTGTTTATCGACTTTTCTAGCCATAAAGGCACAAGTTGTACGTACTTGGGTGGCTGCTAATCTTCCTCGGATCGACCGTTACAAACCATTGGTAAGGCATCCGTTTTCCCACGCGAGGATTGTCCTTGAGCCGCAACAAGCATGGCTCTAAAGACGGGCAATGCGAGGAACAAGGGTAGGTCAATAGTCTCTCGCTTTTCTCTGAAACCATTTTTTCAATCTCGAGTCCCTTGCTCTTTGCCTCGAGAATTCTACGCGACAGTTTCAATCGTCTCCGTGCCCTGGGCATGATGAGCCCTCTCACAGAGATAGCCCTGTGGGCTTTGGCATTCGGTATTTCCTTCTCCAATGCGTTGCCTTCGGTACCCGTTGCGACCGATCCCATTGTCACAACGAGCACTATTACGACGGCTGTTCCATCACTGGTCACTATCTACTCCATTATTCCTGCAACCGACGACTCGAATGCGTTGTCCACGATCACAACTACTATAAATGGTCAAGAGGTGATTACGATCTCTTCCGGCAGCGTAGTCGCGGGCTCCAGCACCAGCACCATTGTGTCGACGTTGACGGTGACCACTACTGAAGTTGTGGTCAGCACAATTGGATACTCGACAGTATTCGGTCCAGACCCCGAGCCAACGGTAAGTATTCAACATCGCCTTTGATATCACTGAGATATGCCGTGGAAACATTGCGACCGGTGCATTCCCTCGCTAACACCCATATAGGCGACCCCTGCCTCCACGCCGGCCACGATCCCCAATTCAGCGGCACCTACAACGCCCATCAATGACCCAGCTACGACGAGTGTTCCGCTGGGAACATCGACGACTGTGTCCAACGAAATAGTCAGCTCCTCGGGTGCCAGCACTACGAAAGGGGCTATTGAGACAGCGAGAGTGACATCCTCGACTTCCTCGTCCGCTTTGGCAGCTGTAGCAACAGCCTCTGGGTCGTCAGCTTCGTCTGCGTCTTCCTCGCCCTCACTGTCAAGCGGAGCCAAGGCAGGAATTGGCGTCGGCGTTGTGATAGGCGTCATAGGTCTTATCGTTATATCCTTTTTCCTGGGCCAACGATACTCACGCAGGCGGCGAAACGAAGCCATTAGCCACTCTCACACAGATTCTGGCGGCCCAGATCAGGAGAAGGATGTTTTCCTGGCTGGTCGTCCTTATGAAGAAACGAATCCCGATCAATATGCAGGCGGATCGACTAGTGGCAAGCATCAATCTTCCCCAGCAACAACAGAAGTTGGGAGCACTTCGCCCGGTACGAAGTTTGCCGATGTACCAAGTCCAGCCGTGTCATCCTACCATAGCCCCGGTGGAGAGCTTTCTGCTCTCCCACCACTCAAGGACGACGACATGTATGTGGGTGTGCCGAGCTATATGTCAGGATCGAAAAGGTGGAGCATGAAAGAATATGAAACATGAAGGCGTTCACTTCAGGCACGAGTTTGCTTCAAACAAAATCGGCTCCGATCGTCGATCAGGCAGGGCCAAAGAGGCCAGAGGAGGTGTATATCACACGAGTTCCAACTCTTTGGATGCCCATCTTCTGGCACAGCTGGCCCTTCGAGATTGGCTGGTCATCATCTCATCATCTCATCATCACAAAATGAAGACAACGTGATGTTCCTTCGCGAGTTTGGAATAAATGCTCGGCTTCTGTCCGCGTCAGGGCTGTTGGGCCTCTGGCCTCAAGAGACGCACACTCAGTCGCGAACTATGAACGTCGCACCGAGTTGCTTCACCGACTCGTCAGCGACGATCGTCTACTGTTACAATCGCGCATTCTCAGACACAGCATATTTGCTCCAAAAATCAGCACTCGCCGAATTTGGGATGACAGTGGGTTTGAGAGCTCCCCAGGATGCTTCCAAGGACCGAGTTCCTCACTGTTGCTTGTAGTCTTTACATGCGACCCACCTACCTATTTTTTTTGGCAACGATGAAAGAGTTTCGAACCCAGAGCTTGTGTTGGACAAGGCTACGCTGGAGTCTTGGGCAGATTACGGGAAGAAATCCACAAAGGCCTGGCTGCGGCAGATCAGCAGTTCTGGCCACGATGGACCTGATAATCATCCCAAGCGAAGTTCCCGCGGCTGGAAAAGTGCCTGGGTCGGACAAACCCACGTTTTGTGTTCCGGCAGTACCTGAGCGAATCACGTGTAGCGCTAGGACGGAACTGTGGCTTATGCTGAAGGTTGAAGATTTCACGTCTTGGTACATAGAGCAATCCAGTCGATGTGCAAATTGTAAACGATTGTGATTCCCAGCTCCGTGACGCAGCTTACTGACACGTAATCAGGTCCACGTACCTCGTGGATCGAGCATCAAACACCACGAGCAGTGTATCCTTAACTACCACATCTGGACTAGATTGCCAAGTCAAGGTCACGTGCCGCTGTCAAGATCAAAACCTCTCTACGCCTGGCTTTCCTGATTTTTTCATTCTCTTACGGCCCGAACATCCACGTTTATATGATCAGCGCATTGTACGACAAAGATTCAAAAATCGACAACTCACACACGCCGATCACTCTCCGCCGTTGATGGTCCACGATGCCGGCCCTGCTGGAGGACCCAGAGTCGGCCGTCGTTTATCGGCAATCTGGGCAGGGTCCGTATCCGACCCCAGAAAATCCGCAAATCCCCTCCTCCATTTTCCCTAGGACCGTCACGCTCAGGGATCGTGTTACAATTGCGACTCTTGTGCCTTTCTTCTCGCCTGAGGCAGTTCCGAAACGATTATTAGCTTATCTTTCCGAAAATCTCAACAAGGAGATCGAGGGTGGAGATACGTACCCGATGATCGACCCTCTGCCACTCGAGACTTTTGGGCCTTATTGGTTTGGTAATTTCGGTGCGGTCATGATCTTGGGTGATATTGGAGGTATTGAAGGGGTCCAGGACCTGGATCGAAACGGTGCTGACTGGGACAAACTTTGTCTGGGGAGTTTCTACGTCAAACCCAACTACCCCGGTCGTAGTAGTCACGTATGCAATGGTGGTTTCCTGGTCACCCCAGCGGCACGAAACAAAGGTGTCGGGAGGTCTATGGGCCGGTGCTATCTCGACTGGGCACCCCAATTAGTAAGTTCTGCTCGAGAGCGGATAGCGTGCCTCTGGCGGGAATTTGTCTAACACGCAATAGGGCTACACGTACTCTGTCTTCAACCTGGTCTACGAGTCCAATACTGCTTCCACAAGGATATGGGACTCGCTTGGATTCAAACGCATTGGTAAGGTTCCTGGCTGTGGAAATTTGAAATCGTCCAGCGAACCTGTAGATGCCATCATTTACGGAAGAGATCTGAAAACGGACCTCGATGGTGATCAATCCGAGGAGAGATTCGATAAAATTCGATACTACTTGAGACATCAATTATATCCACAGGGCGCGGGCAGGTCAGAAAAAAGCCGACTTAGGAGTGCCGCAACGCACTATAAACTAGTGGGTGGTCAGGATGGTATCCCGGAAAAGCTCTTCTTGAAGGACAAGGAAGTCATTTCCGACCCTCAAGCACAATACGATATCGCCACACAGATACATCTACAGTCGCACGGAGGCATCAACAAAACCACTGCCATCATAGCTACCCAATATCACTGGATTCGCATCAAAGAAACCGTGAGTCATGTGATCAAGAACTGTCCGGACTGTAAGGACGTGAACAAACCTCCAGTCAGTCGACTCGAAAACAGACCTCGAAGCAAGACAGTTGATGAAGCACCTGCGACACTACCGGCACCGGCACCGGCAACGTCCCCGCCGTCGCCACCACCGCCGCCCCCTCCCCCTCCTCCTTCTACTCAACCTTCACTGCCTCCACAACCTCCACTGCCTCAACAACCTCCTGTCGAGATTCAAAGCACGTCTCAAGAAGATATAACCCCCAATCGTTTATCAGATCACGACTTCGCTTCAATACAGCAGCAAATGGATCTTGCTAATGACCATCTGACTGATCCCAATGGGCACGTGCAAAGTAATGGCAACCTCGATGCACATCTTCACCCTGAGCCGCATCTGCATCCGGAGCTGCACCCTGACGCCCATCTTCATGATGCGCATCTCAATGCTTATGATGAGATGGCCATCGACCCGCAGATCATGGAGCAGATCCAAGCCATGACCGAGTACGACCAGAATACACATGCTTATGTTCAAGCCGGATTGGGTCAATTTGAGGCTCCACACCTACAGTCGCATGATCCGCACGATTTTAATCATCAGCCCCAAGACCATGGCTTCATGAACGACGCCAACGGCGCCATCATGACACATGATCATGTCATGGACGACAGCGGCACAGGGACAGGGCTTAGCAACATGCAACCTATTCAACATGTGTTACCCATGGACTACCTCGAAACTCCGAACAATCAACAGTTTAAACTTGAGCCATGAAAGTGATGCTGTCGGGCGTTTTGGGAAAAGCTGGATTTATGGAGCACGCAGGTGAACGAGCTCACGACGATGATTTATACCGCGTCACGCAGAATGACCTTTCTCTTCGATATGAACATACTTTGATCAACAGCGCTTTTAGAATACCCGATGCTTGAAGTACCGGAGTTGCGCCAAACTTGGGAAATTATAGAGTGTAGATAAAGATAAAAGAAACTTGCTTGGGGAGCAATTCCCGCCAATATGCTTGCCAAAATTCCTGACGAGGTCCACCTGAACTTGATATTCGACTCTTGACCCTCTCTTGTGTCTACCCGAGAGATCAAGACATTCCTCGGCTCGTTTGGGCCAATCCGACTAATCCTAATCGAGACAATCTCCTCTCGCTATCTCTAACCTAACTCACTCACGACCTGGTATCTGCCTGAGTCTGCTGTTGATCAAGCCTAGTCTCACTCGTATTCGCATCAATCGGAACAAGTCTCTCTGACATCGAACATGAAGGTGTCACTGGCCAGCGTTCCGATCACCATGCATAGTTACAATGGAGAATGTGAAGCCTAAAAGACCACCGCGACCTCCACCGAAACTACGCACCAAAACCGGCTGCCACAAATGCCGTGAACGTGAGTGGCTCAACTTGAGCATGCTTGTGTATTGCTGTTGCGCGTATCATTGGGAGGGATTTCTTCTGACCAACAGTAGGACGTAAAAAGTGCGATGAAAAAAAGCCGAGATGCGGCGCTTGTACGAAGCTGCAACTCGACTGCAGTTACCGAGAGACATCGTGCTCTCCTCGTCAGCCTTCACATGACGCAATTCCTCTACCAGTTACAACGCCAGAGACCGAGGACAAAGTTGTTGATGTGATCCTGCCTTCGCCGCTGGATTCCACCGTGAGCTTCAATCCATCAGTGCTAAAGACAAAGCGTGATTGGATGGTGTTTCAGTACGCCTCGACGAGATTCATCCAATTACTCACTACGCCGGACGCAACGGCCGAATTCCGCGATGTGTCTTTTGTATTCGCGATTGGATTTCACGAGCCATGGGTCATGCACGCAGCGCTGGCTCCGGCGGCGTTGCACGCCTCGTGTGCTGCGTTGATGCCTCGAGAGGATGCCATGGTGTACACTGAGAGTGCTCTCCGTGGTCTTCGAAAGGCCATCGAACGATCCCAGGTCATTGCTGACAAAGGAGAGACCTTTTTGGCAGCATCTCTTTTCCTAGGGGTCTTCGAGGTTAGCCAGGCCTCCAATTTGGATTATTCACAATTCGCTGATTGACTTTTTAGGACTTTTACTCGGCTCCGGCAAGTCAATGTTTGACTCACTACAAAGCTATTGCTCGAGTGCTTGAGGAACAGACTGTAAAAACACGCCGTTTGGATTTGGATCAACTGTCGGTCTTTCAACGTACTCTTCTCGACTCGGTGCTTTACCATTTTGCCACCAGGTTGATCTTTGAAGAGGACGTCGATGCCGTTTGCGAATCATTCCCCTCTCAAACTATAGCCATGTATATCGATGCACTGGAAAGTGGGACACAGCAAAGTCACGAATCATCTTCGATTCTTCCAGTCCTTGGGCGATGTAAGCCCAGTCTTTTCCTTCTGATCTATCAGATTACCTGGCTCAGCAGGCAGGTGCCGCTCGACAAACACAGCAGCAATCACACGCTTGCCCTTGAATGTCTGGAGGAGCTAGACAAGCTCTTCTATACAAGCCCAGTTCTAAATTTCGACGGAGTCTCTTCATCTGGTGATGATTCATCGAGGACGCCGAGCAACACCGATGTCGCTGCGAAACTCTACTTCTTGGCTACCAAAGTTTTCCTTGTGAAAGTTTTGGACCCAGGTCAAGTGCAGAGCACCTCGAGACAAATTTCTGCCATGCTGCAGCAAGCGTTTGAACTGCTCAGCTGTTTTGACGGAGCTGCCCCTTGTGCGCAATTCATCTGCTGGTCGATTCTTGTCTTGGGCTGTGCTGCCTGCCCAACAAGCAAGATCGAGACATGTGCTGAGTCTGACTTGCCAGTTGACAGTGGCGCTGAAGTACGCTTGAACATGAGGACTCTTATTCAACGACAACTATTGCAAATCTGGAAGACCTCCTACTCTGGGTATGTCAAACGAACAGCTGGCGCTCTGGACAAGATATGGAGCCTTCCCGACTTTCTGGTACGCGATCTTTCAAAACTCGTCTCGACAGCCGGAGTTGAATACGATGGTTTGAACGCCCTGGTGTACAGTGGGGGTCTGGGACAAGCCTTGCTTTATTTGCCTATCTCTTGAGCGAAACGACGCAGGTTCCAGCACGTCCTTATGAAGTTTTCACACGTGGAGGGCGAAGGACTTGAGCACTATACCGGCATCCTCTAGGAGCAGATATGGACTCAAGTCCCCTCATCCCGACTTCAAACTTCATTCTCACTACAGGTTCCGCTGACTTTAAGACCTGAGAGCATGGTCGTTCGATATTCATTGCTTAAACACTCTGCACTACATACCAGCGACATCGTATCTTCTAAGCTCGCTTCAAACATTCGTCAATGACTTTTGTCACCTGCAAACATTCCTCATCTCGCATCTTGCTCGTGAAAATTTGGAGCGAACAAGGTGCGCCATCCATCAATTCAGGATCATCTAGAATCTTTGTTAGTCTTGATTTCAATCCTCGGCAACGACTTACAGTCTGGTGCTCCTTGTCCTGCCTGCACCTTCCACGGTTCTGGGTCCAACTCTTTCGAAGCCTTTCCGAACGGTATGACGCACGCCGGATACTGGTCACACATTAATCAGCCGGAGTTCAAGAGAGGGGGTCCGGGTGCCTACATCAAGCAGGTTCAGGAAGGCCGTGAAAGGTGGCCACCCAAAATTGTCATGGGGCACAGCAGTGTTTTGCGCAGCTGGCGCGAGCACTGCATCCAATTTTTTCTCCAACCAAATTGTTCGCCAATTCTCACAGAGTTCCTGTCTTTTCACCGTGAGAAGAGCATATTTGTGAAGAAAATCAAGTCCATCTAGCTTGGGAACGAAGTTGTAATGGCCAGCATTACCAGGTCCAATTTGTGCGGCGACAGACGGCACTGGTGGCTCGCCGCTCGCATCTATGAACCCCTTGGATGTCGCGGTATGGAGGCCGAAGATTTCGCAGGCCACCTCGTTAGCATCTGAAACTTGGCCTTCAGCGGGCGTTAGGTACACGAGATCATGGCCAGCTGCTTCGAGCTTTTTGGCAGCCTCGGCCAAGGCCCGCTTGATTGGAGGTTGCAGCGGGTACACACGATCTTCTGACATGACACCGATCCTCAGTTTGGACTTGGTGTTGGGCCCGAGTCTACGCCATGGGACGTCGATGGCTGTCGAGTCGAGCAGTGCGGGGGTGGTGTCGAGCACTGCTTTGGTGAAGATTTCGAGTGCGTCGACATCGTTGGTGAGGGGCCCGGCAGAAGCGGTGATGGGCTTCCATCCTGCGAGCGATGGAATCTGCTGGCCTCCGTACGGGATTCGAGAGCTTGTCGGTTTGAAACCGTAGGTACCTGCCCTTTTGTCAGCTTTCGCGACATGTCTCAGCAGAGTCTACATATTCGCCTGACATACCACAGCACAGTGCGGGAATACGGACTGAACCTGCGACGTCAGTGCCGACACCCAGGGGCGAACCTCGAAAGGCCACCAATGCACCTTCTCCTCCGCTCGAACCTCCGGCATTGAGAGCCGTGTTGTGTGGGTTCAAGGCGCGTCCGAAAATGTTATTGTCGGAGTCGGCAGTCATGAGTGTTTGAGGAATATTCGTCTTCACATAAAGCACGGCACCCAGACTGAGGAGGATGTCCACCAGTGGTGAATTGGCGGTTGATTTCTTTCCTAGAAAAGAAACGTACCCAATCGAGGCCTCCTGTCCCTTGATCTGGAACCCGTCTTTAATGCTTATCGGGAGACCGTGCAATGGGCCTAATTTCTCTCCCTTGGCTCTGCGCTCGTCAAGAGATTTGGCCCTGCCGATGGCCTCATCGAAGAATGTTTCCGTCAGGCAGAATGTCAATTGCTGGGCGATGGCAGCTCTCTTGCAAAAGGCGGTCGTCACATCAACAGAGGTGAATTCGCCCGAAGCCAATTTGCCGAGAAGAGCCTCAACGGTGTAATTCTCCGTGATGTCCAACTCATGATCGGTCAAGATGCCAGACTTTCTCGGAATATCCAAGGCGATCAAGTTGTTTGGGTTCTTGTCAAGCGGAAGGGATAACGAGTCCAAGATTGAAGATGGTAGCAACCAGTTCTTTGGAATGGCAGCTCGCCGTTCTTCTCTCTTTCGAGCGACGATATCTTGCCAACTCAGTTTCTGTTCTGTGGTGGTTGTGATTGAGCCCATCTTGAGGTATCGAGACTGTTTACTTTTTGTTCTTGATTTCCCGGTCGGGATATATTGCTTGTACTCGAAAAGCGCCTTTGCTCAACCAAAGGACGAGTCTATGTAGGTAGTCCAGGGAGGTGCTAGACAAGTCGACAATCTGACGTTGATATGAGTGTTCAGTCTCACGCTTGGGGAGAAGTGCACCTCGGTGATAACAGATGTCGATTTCATCTCCACCATTGAATGATTTCTATCTTGGTTAGTATGTACCTCGGTAGACAATATCATTTGACGGTAACTAGTTGACGGCCTGGAGAATGGGTGCCTCTGTACGCATTTCTCCGCCTCGTGATGGACCTATCAGCACCAGTTGCGCCGACACCATTTAAGCTTCTCCAGGGACTGAAATCGTTCTAGCTTGACATCTAGAAAGTGGATTGATCTGGCTTCAAAGCATGGCTCTTGAGTGCGGCAAGATGCTTTCGACATGCGCTCGTGCCTCGACTCGGGTCCCAAGTATTTCAATGGCGGGCAGTCCTCGTTGCAATCTGCAAATCATAGAGGCCGCAAAACGACAAAGACACGATACGACAGTCTGATTAACGAGGGGCCTTTTTGATTCTGAAATATCAGCAAGGGTGAAACAAAATCCATGGATTCATCTACAGATCCTTCTATCTGGCAGACTCTGACCACGAGGCTGAGTCGTGACCCTGGCACACCGGTCGATGATCCAACCATATCATTCTGGCAAGAACCACCACTTCCAATAGCTCAACATGCATCTTCACGTTTACCTAAAGACGCGGACATTGTCATCATCGGCTCTGGCATCACCGGGATCAGCACGGCCCTGCATCTGCTTCGAAGAGATCCAAAGTTGAACATTGTCATGCTCGAGGCGAGAACCGCCATTTCTGGAGCCACGGGTCGAAATGGCGGACACATAAAAGCGGTACCCTGGGCCGACTACTACGCTCTCAAGGAAGCCTATGGTAAAGAGAGTGCAATGAAGATCACCAAGTTTCGCCTCGCGCATCTCGAAGCCATGGTCGCCGAAGCAGAGGCGCTGGGGGAAGAAGGGAAAGTTGGGCTGGTACGACGGGTCGACGGTGTCTGTGCGATATACGACAAAGAAGTCTGGCAGCAAGCAAAGATGAAACTGGCCACTTTTCTAGACGACTTTCCTGAAGAACGAGGGAAGTGGACCATGCACGAAGACGAAAATGAACTAAAGGTGAGCAGACCATTGGGACACCATCATCTCGATGACACTTTGCTGATGTTTTCTTTGCTACTCAGGATCTCGAAGTGGCCAACGCTCATGGCTGTATAGTAGGCCGTGCAGGAGCAGCGTGGCCATATCGGTTTCTAGGGGTCATATTGTCACGATTGTTACAAGGCGGGCAATTGTCACTAGAGACGCATACGGTGGCCAAGGACATTCAACGCACAAAGTCAGCACCTACCCATGCGTACGAGGTCCACACCACAAGAGGCACGATACTAACAAAACACGTCCTCCATTGCACGAATGGTCACGCGGCTCATTTGCTCCCTGCGCTACAAGGTAAACTGTACCCGTTGAGGGGACAAATGACCGTCCAGACGGTAAACCCTGAATTCCCCCGGACCGGGGCCCAGAGGTCTTACAGTCCCATGTGGGCCAAAGGTTTCGATTACATCACACAGTCCCCTGGCGAGGACGGTTCTCTATACCTAGGCGGCGGACTTTTGCAAGATGGTGGTTTGGAGAAAGACGAAGACTTGGGTAACCCGGATGATAGTTCTTTGAGTGCGGGTTGCCTGAGACATCTTGAATCTGTACCTAGCCGGGCTTTCGTTCGCGGGAAAGGGTCGAGCATCGAAAGGAGATGGACGGGGATCATGGGTTTCACTGGTGATGGATTGCCTCTGGTTGATCGTGTTCATAAGTTTCTTTCTGGGCGGGAAGAGTGTGATGACGACCCTCGGGCTGGTGGCGAGTGGATTGCGGCTGGTTGGGATGGGTATGGCATGGTCCATTGTTGGTTGACAGGTAAAGCTCTCGCCGCCATGGTTTTGGGTCACGAGGATGAGGTCGTCGAATGGTTCCCACGTCAAGAATTTGCATGTACCGAAGAAAGATTGGGAAAGATGAATCCCGAGAGTGCCTTGAGACACTTGCTGGGTTAGGTTAAAAACGTTATTATCTTGTTAGGTAGGTAGGTAGACATTACGGAGTAGGGCATTCGTCTTCCTTTGCCGAGAAGGCCGGGGGGGAAAGGGATTGATTGCAAAAGATGGAGTTTACATTGTGTCTTGTTGTACAGTATGTTTCTTGCCAACGTCGCCGGCAATTGAGAGATGGTCTAGACCTTTGGTTTTCTTAATCCGTACATTGTGCGCATAATGTATGGACACACTACCTTACCTATCGATATCGCGGATAGATAGATACATACGGTCAAGCCCTGTACTGTACACGTAGTGCGAAGGTAGATAATGGGGTAAATTTTGACACTATGCCAGAATTAGAAGGTTGACCCTGAAGGAGTACATAAGTCATTCGGGACTTTATCAAACAGCGATAAAGAGACAATGTTAAGTCGATCCCTTGTACGGCGCAAAGCGTGTTTATTGGTCGCTCCTCCTTAGAACAACCCTCGGCGCCTTCAGCAAGCTAATTCATTCATTCTTCTTGTTTCTAGTTCACTAGAGGCAAGCAGCTATACGCGAGATCTACAAAATCGTTGTCCTGGGCACAAGGACCTACGATCCTAATGTCGACCTTCTCCGCAATTTCGAGATGCACACTCTCCGTATCTCGCTGGGCTAGACCAAAACCAGGTTGGGACTCTCGCGTGGCCAAGATTCAAATGATAATGCTAAATAATGACCATTGATAACGAGAACATCAACTTACCCAGCTACCCGTGTTATCTGCCTACATAAGTAGTTGAAGTCGTGTCTTTCTTCCTCCATCAAACAAAGTATATTGAGACATTGATATAACCTGTCCTCCCTCCCTCCCTCCTGTCTGGACGGCGGCCCCCAAAAGACTCGACCACCTCAACCCCACCTCCTCCTCTTCCTCTCCCCCCTCTCCTCTACTTTCCAACCATACAACCAGGACACTGTTCTTCTCTTCTTTCTTCTTTTCCTCATCCATTCTACTCCTCATACAACCCAATCAATATACATGATATATCTCTCCCCAAAATGACCATGGACTACAACAACAATGGAAGACTCCCCCCGGGGACTCAACGTATCGAGGATCAGGCTGGATCTAAGATTCTACTTGCTCCCCAACCAAACGCTGACCCTAATCAACCTCTGGTACGTACATATACCCAACAACAAAACCCAAAGAAACACAAAAGCAAAGCACTAACAATACTACTTGCTGTAGAACTGGCAAGTTTGACTCTGCACCTGCAATAACCGAAGCAGCCCTATACCAAACCTTTCCCTTCTCCGTCCGTTGCTAATGCTGCCGTGAAACAGGACCAAGCTCCGCAAAACAGTACACATGGTCGTCTTGTGTTTTTATGCACTCATGGTCTTCGCCATGTGAGTTTGTTTCTTGAGCCTGTTGATATAAAAGCTGATTGAAAGGCGAAAAGTCTCTGTGTCGCAGTTCCCCTCTGGCAAGATTTCAACGCCGAACTCGGAATGAGTTATGCCATCCTGAATGACGGTTACGCAACCAACATGGCCACCTTGTCAGTAGGGTGCATTTTCTTCGTCCCGGTCGCTCTTCGATTCGGAAGACGTCCAATATACCTCCTCACCGCCCTGATCATGCTCGCCTCTGCCATCTGGCAAGCCAAGATGCAGACGGTCGGCGACATGATTGGAAGCAATGCCATCTCTGGCTTTGCTGGCGCCGTGAATGAGGCCATCTTCCAAGTCACGGTATGTCTGAAAACCTGATAGACAGTCATAAAGGATGCAACGAAGCTGATTTCTCATCTTGCCCCAAAGATCGCCGACCTCTTCTTCGTTCACCAACGCGCCACTATGAACGCCATCTACCTCTGCCTCGTCATCGCGGGCAACTACCTTGGTCCCGTCGCCGCCGGGTACGTGGCCGTGAACCAGGGCTGGAGATGGGTATTCTGGTACTGCACTATATTCATGGCCATCGTGGCTGTCTTCATGTTCTTCTTCCTCGAGGAGAGCAAGTACATACCTAAAATCGTCGAGGGCCACGAAATTGTTGCGACAACGTACAACGACCAGGACCATGACCTCACCAAAGTGAGCAGTATATCCAAGGACAGATTGGGTTCGATTTCCATCGACGCGACAGAGGCCGCCAATAATCAGCGCCGACGCTTGGTCGACATCGACACCACTATCCCAATGGACTCGTACCTGAGGCGCCATCGGCTCTGGTCAACTGAGAAGGCATTCACGACCGGCAACCGGAGCTACTGGATGCATTTCTTCCAGGTGAGAAAACAAAATCACATGCCTCCTATTGTGGCTTGAGGATAGCATGCTGACCGTGTATTTAACTGTCGCACAGCCATTCCAAATGCTGTACACTTTCCCAGCTGTGGCATTCTGTGCACTCCAATATGGTTTCCTCATCGCCATGTTGGCCATCCTCGCCGTTACACAGGCTACTCTCTACCCAGCTGCACCATACCTCTTTTCACCAATCGGTATTGGAAACATGGTAAGTTGGGAACCTCTCTTTTGAACAAAGTATCCTGACAGGTAGCAGAATCTTCCCCCAGCGATTGGCGCTATCCTGGGATCCATCTTTGGTGGCCCTATAAACGATTGGTTCATCGTTCAAGTTGCAAAAAGACGTGGAGGTATCTATGAGCCCGAAACTCGTCTTTGGCTCTTTTTGATCCCCGGGTTCTGTATGCCCCTGGGCCTTTTTGTGAGTAGACAGATTCCCCAGCCTGATAATATATGCTACGAGACTTCGGCTGACCAAGTTGTTCCGGACAGTTGTATGGCTTGACAATCGCCAAGGTATGTAATAAACTCCCATCGCCAAACAACAAACTAAGGGCAAGACATGTTGAGAGATGAGAGACTGACTCTATTACCATACAGGGCATGCCATGGGCCATCAACGCTGTCGGAGCCGGTTTCATTGGCGCAGCTATTGGCGGTTGCGGCGACATGGCTTTGACTTACTGTCAGGATTGTTACCAATATGTGAGTGACTCCTACCCATACCAAAATCCCTTATTCTCGAACTGCAGATAGAATGGATTCATGTACTGACCCATGTCACTTCGTCGTTTCTAGATTCTCGGTGACGCTCTCACGGGTGTCGTGTTCGTTCGAAACATCATTTCCACCGCTCTGGTCTTCGCCATCACACCTTGGATGCAGGGTATGGGGGTGTACAACATGTTTGTGCTTTTGGGATGTTTGTCCATCGCAGTAGCTTTGACTTCTGTCCCTCTCGTGATCTGGGGTCGGACATGGCGTGTGAGGTTGGCAGGAAAATATGAGCATTTCGTTGCTAAACAATACTGATTGTTTTCCTGTATGCGGAGGTGATGATGCGACATTGTGCGGGTGGCTACTTATCAAGAACGCCAGGGAATATGTCGGCCAGGGTATGTACGGGTCCTTGGGACATCAGGAATCTAGATTAGGTAGAAAATGGATGACTCGAATTAAGGCTACGGGAAGATCTTCCTTGATTGCAATCCTCGCTCCACTCCACGCACCTTTCGTAGTCTTGAAAGCGAGACTTTTGTTGACTTGCTGTATGAGAATAACTCCCCACGACTACCTTACCTTGTCTACAACATCGTCGATGATTTTTCTGTGTCAGCTTTGGAGTAGCCTGAGTAATGTCCATAGCTAAGAACCCCGGCGCTCAATCGCCCAATACTCCGCCGTAAAATGTGCTGCCAAGCATAGCCCGCCTTAGTTCGAAAATGCGTCTACGCAAGAGTGGTGCCAAAAAAGTTCTTGAGGGAGGACGAGGTGCGTACCGACCACCCCACTAACAACACCACTCTTTCCAAATCCCCGATACCAGGCAGTCAGTGCGAGGAGTCAAAGATGGCGGCATTTGGCGGACAAACACCTACCATCATCGTTCTCAAAGAAGGTACGGGCTTGCTTTCCCCGTTCAACTGCGAGACACAACTTTTACTAACGCCGCTGCGTCCACGCAGGCACCGACCAGTCCCAAGGCAAGGGCCAGATAATCTCAAACATCAACGCCTGCCTCGCGGTACAGAGCACGGTGAAGTCCACCCTGGGCCCCTATGGCGGCGATCTACTCCTCGTCGACGGCAACGGCCGGCAGACCATCACCAACGACGGGGCCACGGTCATGAAACTGCTCGACATAGTCCACCCGGCGGCACGGATACTGACCGACATCGCGCGGTCGCAGGATGCAGAGGTCGGCGACGGCACGACCTCGGTGGTCGTGCTGGCCGGTGAGATCCTCAAGGAAGTCAAAGAGCTCGTGGAGCAGGGCGTGAGCACACAGACCATCATCAAAGGTCTGAGGAGGGCGAGCGTCATGGCCATCAACAAGGTCAAAGAGATCGCCGTGGGCACGACAGAGGGCAACAAGAGGGAGACGCTGCGCAAATTGGCGGCCACAGCCATGAGCAGTAAGCTCATCCATCGGAATGCTGACTTCTTCACCAAGAGTACGTTACACGCCCTTCCCCCTGAAATCCAATTAGTCAGGCTCGGACCCGATATGCTAACAACTGTGTGTATTTTCTAGTGGTCGTCGATGCCGTCTTGTCCTTAGACCAAGAAGACCTCAACGAGAAACTCATCGGCATTAAGAAGATCACCGGTGGTGCGCTGGAAGATTCCCTGTTTGTGGACGGTGTGGCGTTCAAAAAGACATTTTCCTATGCCGGTTTCGAGCAACAGCCGAAATCCTTTACGAGCCCCAAAATCGTGTGCCTTAACGTCGAACTCGAACTGAAGGCCGAAAAGGACAATGCAGAAGTCAGGGTGGACCAGGTCTCCGAGTACCAAGCAATCGTCGACGCAGAATGGCAGATCATCTATAACAAGATGGAGGCGCTATACAAGACCGGTGCAAAGGTCGTGCTGAGTCGATTGCCCATCGGCGATCTTGCGACTCAATACTTTGCAGACAGGGATATCTTCTGCGCTGGGCGAGTCGCGGCAGACGATCTCGAGCGAGTGTGTCAGGCTACTGGCGCCACGGTGCAGAGCACCTGTAGCGACATTCTCCCATCACACTTGGGTACCTGTGGCAAGTTCGAGGAGCGACAGATCGGCGGCGAACGTTACAACCTGTTTAGCGAGTGCCCAGAGGCAAAGACCTGCACGCTTGTTCTACGGGGTGGAGCCGAGCAGTTTATCGCTGAAGTGGAACGAAGTCTTCACGACGCAATCATGATCGTCAAGCGTGCTATCAAAAACCACACCATCGTTGCTGGTGGCGGCGCTACAGAGATGGAAGTTTCGGGTTATCTGCACAGATTCGCAGACAAAAACGTCCCGCACAAGCAACAAGCCGTCGTCAAGGCTTTCGCAAAGGCCCTCGAGATCATCCCACGACAACTCTGCGACAATGCCGGCTTTGATGCCACAGATATTCTTAACAGATTACGTGTCGAGCACCGCAAGGGAAACACCTGGGCTGGTGTCGACTTCGACCACGAAGGTGTGCGGAACAATATGGACGCCTTCGTCTGGGAACCGGCTCTGGTCAAGGTCAACGCACTCAGTGCAGCGGTCGAGGCTGCTTGCCTGATATTAAGTGTTGACGAAACCATTAAGAACGAGGAAAGCCAGCAGCCCCAAGCGCCTGCACGAGGGTTACCTCCTGGAGCAGCGCAGAGAGCCCTCAGGGGCAGAGGAAGAGGTATGCCGAGACGGTGAGCGAGATGGCAGATGTTGAACGAGAAGAAAACAATGAGCTCCTGGGTTCTTCCCGCCCATGTAGATTACGTCCAAAACAAAAAGTGGTCATATTGGCTTCTTGCTTCGATTAGCGAGCATCTGCAGCCCCTGTCGACAAAGGGCCCATGGCGCACAGGATGATATGACATGAGACCAATGATACCAGAATGTCTGTTGGCACCTTGATTGATAGAATTCGGATTAAATGTGAACATTGGTGCAACTTGGAGCGTAAGACGCTGGGAATGAATGGACGATGCCAGGTCGCGCAGCGAACCATATGTGGTGGGAACCTTTTTGCATATCTAGACTCATCACATGCCTCTCGGTATGGTTGGAATGTGTTCAGCTCAGGTCAATAGGCTGCCTCTCTTCTAGACCCAAGAGTTAGGCAAGCAGATCGACATCTTCTCAAGATGGCTCTAACGAGAGGTCGAAATAGACCGACAACTAAAAACAGTGTGTGGTAAATCTCTATAAGACTTGGTGTTCATTGTTCTTAGATTGTCCAGCTCTTGTCATCACAGCCCCTACTAGGCTCAAAGGATGGTCAAGCATGTGTAAGCATGGATCAATGTAACCACAACATCATCGCGACAACCCCGTATGAATAGATAACCAAATCTGGGGGATGGTGTAAACACTGCTCTGTTAACAGCCCCTTGTCAGAGACTACCCAGACCACAGGGGTTTGAATTTCGGCAAGGGCTGGACTTGCTATATGCGGCCCAGTCACCTATTGCTTACTACTCTGTAATGCCAGTTGCAACTACTGAGGGTAACACGAGGGTATCCGTAACAGGAAAGACATCGTATGCAAAATGACCAAAAGGACTGAGATTGCAGCAAGCTGAACCAATCGAGTGTTTTGCGCAGACAGCATTATCCAGAATGGCCAATCGTCTAGGTCCTTTTGCTGGCGAAGACTTGTGGCGCAGCTGGATCTTGCATGAGGCACGACTTGTCACCACTGGGTCTCGGTCTGCATGCAATTTTACGGCCTGTGCCCATGTGAATGCAGGGCTGTTCGAAGCTGATTGCCATATGCCACGTGGATCCCTCGAAACTCAGCACTTGGAGCTAGAACGAGAGAGAAAAAAAGAATCGACTTCTAACCTCACTAGAGAGCGGGAGAACAACGACTTGTCGAGTCATGTCTAGTTCGGATGAGCTTGTAGCTAGCCTCGTACCCCGTGTTCAGCTTGGAACTACTGAGAAGAGCCGACCTTCGACGCTTTTGAAGATGCATACAGGGTTTCAGCAGGGTTGTAATTCCTATGACTGCATTTGGACTGCATAGCCAGCTAGGACTGAATCTTGCATCTCGTCTGAGAACGGTTGCTCGATTTAGGGTCAAGTCGAACCGTCGTAAACTGGAAACAGAGGAGTTGTTCGCTGGTACACGGCCCTCCTTTCAAGGGTTAGTCGTGAGGCGAGCGAAGCTGGAACTTAGGCGGAGGACGTGCCCTTTCCCGCTGCAAGGCGAAAGGAGAGGGCGACTAGCCGAGAACAAAAAGACCCCGTGAACATCGACCGAGACAGGTTGACAGAGGAAGAGGGGACCGAGACACATGTGAGCTGGATGGTGGAGGCTTTTGACGCCGGGAAAAAGCACGTCTGTCTGGTCTCGTAAGCGGCCACTTTCCCGCAGGGTCTATAACAAACAGGAACAGCACAGTAGGCGCAGTCGGTCGTCTACTCTAGAGCCTCACATTCCATTCCTTTCGGTTTACCTGAGTCATCAATACTGTACACGTATAGCCGTCGCCACCTCGTTCATACCAGATTCTCCCTCTCGAAGATTCGCGTATCGGCACAGATAGTCCCGTCAGCCCTGTTCTCATTACTCCACATCGAACCCTGGCACATTGACCTAAAATTCCCCATCCCAGCCGAGAACCTGAGGACTCCCGCCCACTTCATCTTACGAATACCAAAAAGCACCTTCGTCGACGCTACCTATTCTTCTCGCCCAACGGTGTCGTGCTTCTTGAAAATATCACGGTCGACCTCTATATCTCTAACAAATTCTTCACTGTCCTCGAGTGTACAATGTCTTGGTTCCCTGGACAGGGCGGCTACGGCGTAAGTCTGACACACTCCAGTTCCGCAGCGAGAAGCGGCAACACCGAGCTGTTATGACGCAGGCAATTGATGATAGACGGCTTACTGATTGTACTCAGGCTCAACAACATAACAACTACGGCGGATACCCTCCCTCACATTCTCCGTCACCATACCCGCCTCAGGGCTACAACCAAGGCTACGGTCAACAGCCATATCCCCCTCCACAGTCGTCACAACCGTACCCGCCTCATGGTTACGGCGCTCCTCAGTACAGCCAACCTCCGCCAAATGTAGCACCATATGGCTATAATGTACGTCCACAATAACCCTGGTTCCAAAAAAATATCTGATGTGTGTTAGAATCCCCCTCCTTCGCAGGGTGGCTACGGAGGATACGCAAGCCCGCCTCCTCAGCCAAATGGCTATCCTGGACCCCGACCAGGCATGCCCTCCTCATATAACAACAACCAGTCACAAGGCCATGGCAACCCAAGACCTCCGCCTACTGCTCCCCAGCAGTTTGGAGCCGGAGCACCAGCAGGATATTCGTTCCAATACTCAAACTGTACGGGAAAGCGGAAAGCGTTACTGATAGGTATAAACTATTTTGGTCAGAGAGGACAACTGAGAGGTTGTATCAATGATGTGAAGAACATGTCGACCTATCTCAATCAGAATTTCGGCTATGCTAGAGAGGACATGGTAATCCTCACAGACGACCAGCAGAACCCAATGTCACAACCGACAAAAGCCAATATACTTCGAGCTATGCATTGGCTCGTCAAAGATGCGCGTCCGAATGACTCACTATTCTTCCATTACAGTGGCCACGGTGGCCAAACGCCAGATCTTGATGGAGATGAAGAAGATGGATATGACGAAGTAATATACCCTGTCGATTTCCGGAACGCGGGTCACATTGTGGATGACGAGATGCACCGCATCATGGTCAAATCACTACCTCCTGGTGTACGGCTGACGGCAATATTCGACTCTTGCCACTCAGGCTCAGCACTCGACCTGCCGTACATCTACTCTACCCAAGGTGTCCTCAAAGAGCCCAATTTGGCCAAAGAAGCCGGCCAAGGCATGTTGTCTATCATCTCGTCCTATGCTCGTGGAGACATGGGCGGCATGGCCTCTACAGCTATGGGCTTGTTCAAGAAAGCTACGACGGGTAACGCCATTAACGAACGCAACAAGCAAACCAAGACGAGTCCTGCGGATGTGATCATGTGGTCAGGCAGCAAAGACTCTCAGACTAGTCAGGACGCCAACATTGCAGGAGAAGCCACTGGCGCCATGAGCTGGGCTTTCGTGACGGCGTTGAAGAAAAACCCACACCAGAGTTATGTTCAGTTGTTGAACAGCATCCGTGATGAATTGGCTGCCAAATACAGTCAAAAACCGCAGCTGAGCTGTTCCCACCCTCTAAGTAAGTTCTTCCTTCAATCAACTCTCAAATCAAGCACTAACCGTCAAACCAACAGACACGGATTTACTATATGTGATGTGAACAACGAGACGCAGGAGGATAGTCATGATACCCGGGCCTATGGTGCCATGGAATGGTTCTTAGCACGCTTCAACATTGTATAGTCGGCGTTTCCTGAGCGGCTTCCCCTGGACATGCCACAAGTTTCTAATGGAAGTGGGAAAAGTCATGGCGTGAAAGGGCGAGCACAGAGTATAATTGAACCTATTCATCACACTTTTTGAGAGCATCAACCGTTGCGTTCATGTGCCGTGTAGCCGTCCATCGTTGGATGTTATCATTAGTACTGCCAATCATGAGCACTATTCATGTGTATCTAGGCAGTGCCTGAATAGTGGTCTGTAAGCGAGGCAAGGATTGACAAGAGTCAGCCTTGAGAGCGTCCAGAAGACCTATTATAGGATGCAAGGACGGGATGTTCATTTTCGTTCTGCTCTTGGCTGTGATTGTAGTGGCCGCCTTGGAGAAAAACGTGCCACGTGAACGCGGGCGGAATCGTATGCAATACAACGTCAATGCTGGCGCCGCATGTCACCACCCACTTATCACGAATCTTGCAGCCCGGCGCATTGACAACGAGCCCATGATCGATTTATGAGTGGCATTGGTACCGACTTCACTTCCTCCCGTTTCTGTCTTGTCGCCAACGAGCCTCTCCTACCGTCGTTACTTTTTCCAACATGACTACTCTTGTTCGTCCGAACCGCCCTCCAGCATGAAGCCTGATGTCCCTCCCTCGTACGAGAGCGCCATCAGTCGCGAAGCATGGCCGATAATCGCGCCCTACATCCCCTCGAGTGACCTCTGTTCGGCGTGTCTTGTATCGCGGAAATGGTACTCGATATTTGTTCCCTTCCTCTGGGGCGATCCCGCTTCCCACTTTGGCATTGCCAACGACGCCGTCTACGTCGCGCTCACCCGCTTCAAGAGGATCCTCCGCAAGGCGAGGCCGAGCGTGAGAAGCCTGACGCATACTTTGCACCTACCGCCTGCGCTCAGTGAAATATACGGCGGTCCCAACCCGACGTGGTTGCGCGATGTCCTCGAATATCTACCCAATTTACAAAGTCTGGTCGTCACGAAACTACCCTTTTTCGATCACCATAGTCTCAATGCGTTGAGACTTACAAGCAGCGGGAGGACACGGCCCTCGGGAGAAGACGACGAATTGCCTACATATGGGTTGAAGCTACTGCTGGCTTCGAGTGAGCCGAACACCACATCAAGCGCTCTGGCGGGCGCGTTGCCCAGATTCCCAAGTCTAGTCTATCTCGACCTTTCGTACACGTCACCCGCGAGAGATGCGGCCGTTCTGGCGGCGCTGCTATGGCTGCCAGATCTGCAGGTCCTGAAATTGAGGGGCGTCGGCCTGAAGGACGGAGAGGCCGAGGTGCTGGCCAATGCCATCGGCATCAAGGTCCGCCTGCTGGATATCAGGGACAACCTGTTGACCGATATGGCTGTTCGTTCCCTAATGCAGGCTTGCTTTCTTCCATCCGACGCCTCAACCCGTGGCAATCTAAATCTGGAAGATTGGCCTGTTGGCATGGCCCCAGGCCCGGACTTCTTCAGTCTGGACACCTTACGCAGTGAAGAACTCGACCATGAATTACTGAAGCAACTGACCAAGCCTCTCACAGGGAGGTTAGCGTTTGAAGATATTCCCCACAGAGGTCTTACTCATCTATATATTTCGGGTAATCGCCTGTCTGTCGAGGGCCTCTCCAGTCTGCTCAAGTCGGAACGACTACACATACTCGATGGTGGTTCTGTCGATACCGTCAAAACCATTGCAAGGACACAATCACTCTCTTCGCCTACAGGTTACATCGACGAGGTTCGATTTCCGGGAGCCGAGAAGCTTATACCTGTGCTGGCGAAATCGGCGAGCAAAAACCTCACATATCTTCGTGTCGACCACGCCTTGGTCACTGCAAAACTAGAGGGTAGTCATGGTTCCATTAAACATAAAGCGGCCTCAGCTGCCTCGGCCGAATCTGTCAAGTCTCAATCAGTGGCTGCTGAATTGTCGTCAGAGGAAAGGCACATCGTCGAAGCTCCAGCGCCAGCTCACTATGCCGTGGAGTTGCCTGACAACGGACCAATTTTCGAATTGGACGCTACACCAGCACAGCCGAGACAAGAGCTGATAGGTGACGTGATGTATTTTGCCTTGAGCCCTCCAGTCGGCGAGAAACCACATGAGTCCAGCCCAGTCGAGGAGAAGCAAAGTCCCATCAGAGGCGAAGGCCCTTTCGCGCCAGAAGTGGTCAACGACAAAGATCTACACAACAACGAAGCCGAAGACCATGGGAATACGACAGAGTCCGAAATCTCTGACGAGACTGGGACGCACAGTACGACCAGGTCTCTCTTTTCGCCTGTTTCTCCCATCAGCAACCATGGTACTTTTCAACCCTTGGTGGCTCCGTCGGCAAAAACAAAGCACATGCCTACTCATCTTCCTCTCATAAAAGAGCCATCTGAAACTACACCTGAATCCCCAGCCGTCCAGCCAGATGCGACCTTGTCTCCTCTACCAACCCCGACATCTCATCGTCAAGCTCAGATTGAAACTCTTTTGGCAAAGAGACCCATGCAACCGTCCAAGCCTCAACTAGGATCGCAGGTGAACCAAATGGTCTTCTCAAACCTGCGCAGTCTTCATCCGTCTCTGCTTCCGAATTTACGAACACTAATACTGACTGATGTGCCTACCACTACCTCGAAATCCTCGGGTGTTTTAGAGAACCTGAAGTCGTTCATTGCCGCTTGCGCCGATGAGTCTGCCCTGTCCCGTCTCCTCGCCCGTACCGATTACTCTCTTCCGCCTGGCCGAGCGCGACACATGGCCGAGCTCGAACAAGCACGTGCCCTTTTTGCCTTGCGTACAATCATCCTAGAGATGGAGCAACCGGCGGTCAAGACTGTTGACGCCCAACGCGGCTGGCAACATTCTCGTCAGGACATCACCATGAGTAAGTCGTCCACAGGTGACATGGATAGTGAGAACTTATGGTCCGCCGCGGCCAATGATTTCAGCTTCTTCGGGGAGGAGGGAGAAGAACATGACGAGTGTGGCATTTATGAGCATGATCCAGAAAAATATTTCCCAACCGCGCATTTTGATGATAAAATCGTCTTGACTTCAGGTGATGGACACGATGACAGTGGATCGAATAGTCCACATGGCAGTGTCAATCAGGGCTGGGGGGCCGGAACTGGGACCCTATCACCTTTCTCGATGAATCTTGGTGGACGATCGGCGGGAACGATAAGAAGCCCAAGAAATTTGCCTCTGGGGAGGAATAGGCGAAGTTCAAACGAGCCTCATTCTCGACCACACAGCGGTGCCGGTAGTGGGACATGGGACCCTCGCGAGCTACTGTCAGAGGTGCAAGGGGGACCTGTTTCGCCAAAGTTTTTGAATGGACACATTCAATCTGCACAACGTCGGATGGCTCCGCCACCAACATCCCATCCCAAACAAGTGGAGCCGGACAATGAGTCGGAAGAAGAGCAAGTGGATGTTGTTGCGGAACTGGCTGCATGGAGAAGGGAGCGAAAGAAGGCGTATGAGGAGGAGTTGTCCAGGTATAGGTCGTCAAGGGCCGGCGGACACAGTCGAGGACCCAGTCAAAATGGGCAGAGTTACGGCAATGGAATAGCCAACAACAACACTGGATCGGATTCGATGGATGTACCACGAGGTTATGGCTATGGCTTCGATCCGGGAGCCATTAATGCCGCGACCGGAGCAAACAAGTCATCACCGATGTCGAATGGGTCGACCACTCCCAAGCCTACGACTCATGGCGACCTTAATGACATTGACATGAAGTTTGTAGAGGGTCATTGGAAAGGCGAGATCAAGGTGATTCGAAATCCGACCCCCAAAGGGAGAACGGGGGTCGTGGACATGTATGGGAACTATTTTGAAAAGGGCTATTTGTATCCCTGACGACGTCGACCGACCAGATGTTTGGGAAATCTACCTACCCAAGATACCTACCTTGAAGAGAAAGGAGAAGCAAGCAGCTATAATACCCCCCATATACAGATTGTTGATTTTATGTCAAATGACCATGTTGGACCTACAGGGAGAATGAATTGTATACCCTATATATGATGATTACTTTACACTGGTAGCTCCGTTGTCTGATCAAGGCAGGAACAGGTTGCGTCAAGAGTATCATGTAAGGAGAGGCCTTCGACATCCCCGCTCATATGATTTGAGGACGAATTGATCCTCCTTTCAATGACCTAGGAACGTATTTGCAAACTGTTGAGGAATTGCGTCTGTCTCAAAGATTTGCCAATGCTGATGGAACACACGAGGGTCCTTGACATCATCACGGCGGTCCAAATTACCCCCGGAACTCACTACTTGGTCGACGACGCTGTTGTATATATATGGTACAGTTATATTACACTGACACCCCCAAGCCGTCGTCTTTTTCTCGCCCCCTTTTTCAACTTATCCGAACGCCGCTTTGGGCCATCCAATCTCCTCCCTCCCTTGACTGCTTCCTTCCGTTCCCTTGCACTCTCTCTTGACTCTCCTCCCCGCTCTCTACTGCCCCCTCTTCGCTTCACATGAAAGGTGCTTTACTGATAAATCGTACAAGAGGTTGGTCGTCCAAAAACATTCATTTCTCCGCGAACGCCACTGTGATGCCGACCTTTGTGTGAAATCACACTCGGCGCTTTCCACCTTGCCTCACTGTCCCTTGACCGCTTTTTGTAATGCCCAAACCACCTTCCGGAGCCACTTTGTCCCGGTCAGGCGTAGAAATGTCGAAAATTACTTCTTTGTCGACCGTACGCATCCAAACACATTATCTTGGCAGGAGGTGACGAATCAGGTTTGGATTTCTCAGGGCGAACCTGAGAAAGCCACCACCATCCAATGCGATAGAACAAATGACAGGGGTATGCAGTGCGAAAGACAAGATGTATCTCTGGGGATGTCTGCGACCAGTGCGAATATGGCGTTGATTAACCATATAAGAGCAAGGCCAACCCGTCACCTTTTCTTCTACGTTTCCTCAGTCTCACAATCGACTGTGTCAGAAGAACTTCTTCACCCGAGCCAAAGTCTTCAACCAAGTGCTTACGTGGTTTTATATATTTCCTCTTGGGCCCTAGAGAGGCTGAGTCCATCACTTTTCTACACGAAGTCACTCCCTTCGTGGTGAAAATGCAGCGCCCTCCCAGGAAGTTACACTATTTGAAATGCCACCAATGCCGCAAGGATCGTCAAAAGGTATGTCGGCACATTTGGCCGTCCAGGCGCCAGATATTTTTGCTGCTGAACAATCAACCCTAGTGCACCCCTACCGATCGCTGTTGGCCTTCTCGGAAACGTGACCGCTGCATCAAGTTCTCTTATCCTTGCTCGCCAAATGTCACCGCTCGCGGCGAAGCGGCAAGGCCTCTGAAACCCCCCGAGATCCCTCAAGGGAAACAGCCGGCCTCACTTGACTTCAACCTAGAGAATCACGACTTCGGTGCCGACTACACGGCAGCTCAACCTGGTCGATCAAGTCTTCATAATATGGAGAACCCATCTAGCGACACTAGTCAAGACTTTCCCGGAACGTCATCTATCGAAGGTGCTTTTGCCGAGACGTTTGCCCCAGGTCGTGTCAACGCCAGTTGCACAATTTTCTTCTCCCAATTGAAACTTTCAAGGTGGAATCTTACGACTTGTTGCATGGCCCTCGAGTCTCTGGCGCCTGAGGATACGTTGAACAGGTTGCTTCTTGGCAAAGCGTCTGTGCTCGGAGAAGCCACTGCAATCGAGCTGCAGAACAGGCTTCTCCAACGTGAAGGCCTTGTCGCTTCAAGTTTTGTCCGAGATGTACGTATTCGACAGGAGATGGCTAAAGGGAGCAGTCGAGATAAAGCTGTGAGAACTATCACTGCAGGCGAGGTTTCCCATCTACTAACATCAGGGACGACAAAAGGCAAGAGTCAGTCAGCACTGAAGGACATCGTCGCCGCCGCTCGTCGTATTCGAGAAGGAGACAGGTGGAGTGAGCTAGTTGAAGTGTTTGGTGCTCGCGAGGTGCTCCTCGTTGACGCATATCACGCCAAATGCCGTTTTCGATTTGGGAAAATGAGCGAATGTGACATTCACACCGAGTTTGGGGATGTGAAAAACCTCGAGTGTTGCCCAGAAAGCCAACCTTCTTTCAGCATTGACAGAATCGTGAAGAAAGGGACCGATGAAATTTTTGCGACGCTCAAGGCGATACTGCTGACACCTGAGCTTCAAATGCAGGTGACTCTTCGGCGGTTGAGCGGGCTCACCCCTGTGATTCACCGCCTTTTCGGACCTGACAAGATAGACCGTTTCCTTGCTGTCTACAGTGGGCTATCTCCTTTTCTGGATGTGAAGCTCAATCTCGGTGAACACGACTCTGACTGGTTTCAGAAGTACACGTTCTGTCCTGAAGGTTTGGAAGAAGCAAAACCCTTCGACGCCGAACTTTTGCTCTCAGTGATCTCATCCAAGTTCGAAGACGCCGTAAAAGAAGCAAAACTCTCCAGTCCGGGCCTTTTGCATTCAGAGATGTCTTCGAAGATCGAAGACGCGCTCGGATATGTCAGCTTTCAAACTGCTTCTGAGTCCGATGACGGGTCTGACGTGTGGGATTTTCGCGATGACGACGCTAGCGATGAGGACACTAGCGAGGACGACGAAAAGGGCGACGGAAAAGGCGATGACAAAAATGACGGCGATCCGGACGAGTTTTCTGGTATCAATGAAGAAGATTTCGGCTTCGATGAGGATTTCTGTATTCACTTCCAGAACAGCGACGCATTTGCTTCATTTTCACTCTAGCCGGGAGGATGACCCAAAGCACATCGGGTTCCTGGCTCCCCAAAAACAACCAAAACTCCCTCTTTTGTCTGAAAAAGAGAAAAAGAATGCCAATCTCTTGGTTGAGTGCTCGAGGTTGCAGTCGTTGCCCTTTGGCAGGTAATTTCAGGCCATGGAGCGACAGCAAGTTTCCGCAGCTTCAACAGCAAATGATGGGAAGAGCTGTCCATTCTTGCTGGTCTCGAAGCAGGCGCTCATTCTTGTCCTCAGTGAAGCCAAGTAAGGTTCGGAGGTTCGGAACGGGTCATACAATTTTCTCACTGTCGACTGCGCTGGGAGGTACAGTTGATGGCGAACAACCTGCGCCATCTCCCAGCAAGATCCATTGCGCCCAAGAAGAGACTATGAACGGGAAAAGTGCCTCGTACGGATCGGACCTTCTGAACGAAAGAGTTTGAACGTACACTCTTTGATGCGGCTATCGGGGGTGCTAGGTTATCGGGTAAAAAGCAATCACTTGACATGATCGTCGAGTCCTTGATTGATATATTTGTAGTCCGGGGAAAGCGAAGAGTTGGTATCATGATCAAGCAGTAAACTTTCGAAGACATGTTCACCTCAGAGTTTTGAAGAAGCAGACGAAGACATTTCTGTCCCAAATTATACATCTGGCAGTAGAACAGGAAATGCCAGAAAAGGCTCTGGCAACCCGAATTGAAAACCGGATGTTAAAAGGAGCCTTCGGCCTCCACGAGGGCCTAAAGACGACCCTTGGGAGTCTAAATGGCCCTTCTAGATATTCGGGGCGTACATATAGTATATATATTTCGTATCTCTAGCCAGTGCCTCGTATCATATTTCGTTTAGAAAAAGCCAAAAAGAAAAATTCATCCTCATGAGTAAAGCCCGGTCGAGTCCGCACGGTTCCCGTTTCAGAGAAAGAGAAAGAGAAAGAGAAAGGGAAACCAAAACCCCCGGCAATATTCCGAGTGAAAGAAAAAAGCACCTCCTTTGAAACGCCATTGCTCATGCAAAATCAGGCACATCCTATACGCACACACAGCTTCCTCATAAATCGTCTCTTGCTTTTCTTTTTACTGTGGCTGGGGGGCCGGAGTTTGCCCTGCCCCGAAACCCCTCCAACGGTTACTGCTCTATGCTCCTTCACTACCAAACTCTGCCGTCCAGTCCGCGTTTCGTTTCAGATCGTCACCGGACACGGTCGGTCTGGAACCCTTGATGGCCCGGATGAAGTCCTTGACGGTCAAGGGGGGTTCGAGCAGTTGCTCCGAGTCGACTTCCATCCAGGTCATCTCCATGGCTCCTGAATCACCGGGAGAGCAAGGGGTGAGTTTTTCGCCACCATCTACTTGGACCTGTTTGTTTTTGTTAGTCGAATGGGTGGTGGTCTCGTGAAGGTTTAGGACATGTGGGCTTTTGCCTGATCAAGGGCGAACGGGCCCAGATAGATGGCTTGGTAGACGTACCTTTTTATAATGGGTTGCAGTCTGAATCTTTCTGACGGGTTGCATCAGGGCGTCTTGTACCGCTATGCTGATATCACTTCCGGAGTAACCTTCACTGAGATCGGCCAGGGCCTTGTAATCTTGTTGTGTCATTTCACATTTCGTGTCGCCGACGGCGAGCTCAAACATTCTCATCCGCGCCGGCTTGTCGGGCAAGGAAATGTGCACTCTGCGTTGGAAACGTCGGCGGATGGCCGCGTCGAGTTGCCAGGGGATGTTTGTGGCGCCTAGAATCAATACACCTTTCGAGTCTTTGCCTACACCGTCCATCTGGACCAGAAGTTCCGTCTTGATACGTCTCGACGCCTCGGACTCGCCTTCTCCTCTGGGACCGCACAGGGCGTCGACCTCGTCGATGAAGATGATTGCCGGTTTATTTTCTCTCGCCATATTGAACAGCTGCTTCACCAGTCGCTCCGATTCACCCATCCACTTACTCACCAGGTCGGAAGAGCTCACGCTGAAAAATGTGCTGTTGGCCTCGGTCGCGACGGCTTTGGCCAGGTACGATTTACCAGTCCCGGGAGGACCGTAGAGTAATATGCCCTTCCACGGTTGTCTTTTCCCCTGGAACAAATGAGGGAACTTGATGGGTAAGATGACGGCCTCTTTCAGTGCCTCCTTCGCGGCGTCCAACCCCGCCACGTCCTCCCACTTCACGTTCGGTTTGTCCGTCAGGATGGCCCCCGTCAGTTGACCCCGTAGCTTCTTGCTGTCGGCATCTTCTTCGTCCTTGTCGCCGCCGGCTTCGCCCTTGCCTGCCCCGTTGACCGCTTTGCCGTTGACGCCCATCGCCGCCGGTTTCTTTCGATTACTCGGGTCGTTGGCTTGTATGTGCGCCTTCAGTTTCTCCACTCGGTCCATGTACTCCCCAGCCTTCGCCCGTATCATTTCTTTTGATTTCGGGTTCTTCTCCCATTTCAAGGCGAGCATGAAGAGTTCCAGAGCCGCATAGTATTGTTGGTATGCTTGTTCATAAGACCCTGCGGTGTCTAGTTCGATGGCCTTTTTGACCGTGTCGATTGCGCGGCCGAGAAAGTCGGTGTTCGACATGGTGGGCTAAGGAACTCTGTGTGGGCGCAGAGGGGGAGGATGTGTGTGTCGTCGAAAAAACGAGGGTGTGTCTGTGTGTGTGAGGTTGGTCGGTGATGTGATGCTAGACGTAAACAAGCGCCCGTGGTTTGGCTGCCTTGGGATATTCGCTCAGGCAGTGGTGGCTTTATTCTCTCGCAGGCGGGCTTCCTTTTCACAAAGGATTACAGGTTGACTGAGGATAAGTCAACGACAACTCTGTCTTGGTCAAAAAGACATCTAGATAATCACTGTACTTTATTCGTGCTAGACTTAGATTAGGTAAAGGTGGGAGATATGGAGAGGGACATGATAGATGGTTCGGGGGCGGCATTTGCCCCGCGACAAATCGAATGGCCGCGCTAAATAAACATCTTTCCAGGCCTACAGTGTTCCATACTAACATCTTCTCTGCACCCTGACAAAGCTTTTGCAGATACATATCCCCATTTCCCCTACTCGAGACGCCATGGAAGAGGATAAAAACAAGTTACAGACCTTGTCGGAGGCTCTGCAAAAGTTGCAAGACGGTAAGGCACACAGTCTATTTTCCTCGTTCACTTTGGGCTTTTCTGATTCAGGTGGGCATCTAGATCTACAGACTACGATCGAAGCGCGACAGAAACTTGAAGCCCAACAACAAGAAAACAAGGCTGTTCAGAAAGAGTTTGCATCTTTGAGCGACGAGGCTGGCATTTACAAGCTTGTTGGCCCCGTTTTGCTGAAGCAGGACAGAACTGAAGCCGTGGGTGCAGTGGATGGTCGACTGGAATTTATCAGCAAAGAGATCAACCGGACCGAAGGCAGAATCAAAGAACTACAGGATGGTGCTGAGAAAAAGAGAGTAGCATTGCTACAATTGCAGCAAAACCTCCAGATGGCGGCGCAGGAACAAGCGAGCGGTTGAAAATACTTCGACTGACTACGAATACGCCTTCTCTAGTACGGCCCACACTGTATGCCTCAAGGACAACATTTCGGACGGTGCCTGGATCTCTGAACCAGTCCCGCAGTCAACTTGCTCACCTGGATCAGTCGCACAAGGCCGTCACAGTAGGTTATGGCTAGATGTGCTTGGGTCAAGGCGCGATGACTCGTTGTAGCCTCCGGGCACGAATGCCGGCGTTTTTGGCTACTATCAAAGCCGCTCATCGCTTCTACTATTACCAGAATGGCCCCAGCAGTGAAAGGCTTAGGCGGCCTTGAGAATGGCTTACCTATCAAGTCCGCGAGGGACTTTGAGTGGTACAGATAAAGGCTGGACATCAGACAGGTATTCTGCTACGGAGTAATACTTCCTGTCATGGAACATTTATGAGAAGGTCAAGGACTGTATCCCTCTTGTACAATTCTCGTCGAGATCGCTTCGCAGTCATGATGATGATACATAGCTACGGGCGAGGAAGGGCCAACGCGGGATAGCACCAGACATACCCTATGGAAACTAACTTCCCCTGTGTCTATCAATCAAAATAGGTTCAATTGTCAAATGAACATTAAAGCAATCTACAAGTCATTTAGCTGTTCGTCGTCATGTCTTTATTTTTGAGCCCATCCCGCTGATATAAACGAGGCTGAAGCTCGACAACAAGGCTGAACTCGCCCCCCGCGCTATTGGCCGAACGCCAAATCTTCTTCGCTTAAAGTTTTTTTTACTTGATCGACATCCGACCACAAGACATTTAAATAGATCTACTTCGTAGAAGATCTTGAGGGTTATGTTGATAACCTTCTCTCCCCCCAACACATTCAGCACAACTACACAAAATGCCTCGCGAAAACAAAAAGCGTGGTCGTCGCGAAGAGGCCAAAAACAAACGAAAATACGAAGAAGGCGATTCACAGAATTCAAAACGGTTCAAAGCCACCGAACAATATGGGGATGAACAAGTCGACCACTTCGATGTCAGAGGGAATGCTGGTGACGAGTTCATAAGTTTTGGGGCTCCTCATGATCACGGACACCAAGAGTTGCTAGAAGAGGATCAGTTTCATGGCCTTCTCGACCCCGAAGAACAGGAATACTACTCGAATGTAAATAGCAAAATCGTCGCGAATGACTTCGAGTCGGACGAAGACCGCGCAACTTTCATCGAGGCGGTGTATCGAGAAACAGACGGCAAAGAACTCAAGGTCGCCTCTAGCCAGTCTTGTTCGAGATACCTGGAGAAAATCATCATGCTGTCAACATCCGAGCAGCAGCGAAGACTTTTTAACAAATTCCTCGGCAATCTCACGTATCTTGTCCGCCACCGATTCGGAAGCCACTGTTGTGAGACTCTTTTCTTGGAAACGGCAAAGCGACTTGGCGAGCATCAGCGGGAAAGTGATGACGATTCAGACTTACCTACGATCGAGCAATTACTCTTACAGGCCGCAGAAGAGTTCAGGCCCAATCTTGGATTTCTTCTGACGGAAAAATTTGCTTCTCACACCCTTCGAGTGCTATTTTTAGTTTTGTCAGGGGAGCCGTTGGACGACGAATCCACCAAGACGATTCTTGCCAGCAAGAAGAAGGAAAAACTGGAAGCGCCGGTGCCGAAGGCGTCTGCAGACGGCAATACTAGCTCCAAACGGCGGGTACCCAAGTCTTTCAGCAAGGAGCTCGCAAAATCCATCGAGGGCTCGGTCTCTTCAATTGACACTACATATCTCAGAGCACTAGCGACGCATCCTACTGGAAACCCGGTGTTGCAACTGCTGTTGAGACTGGAACTCACCTTGTACGGGAAACAGCATCAGTCAGAGAAGATGTCAGTGTTCAAGAAATTGTTACCTGACGAAGATCTGGAAGAGGAGTCTGAGAGCGCAAAGTTCATCTCCGGGCTACTATACGACCCAGTCGGTTCTCACCTGGTGGAAATTCTGGTCCTGCACGTACCCGGAAAGACCTTCAAGAAACTCTACAAGAACGTTCTGAAGTCGCGACTTAACAGCATGGTCAAGAACGAGACGGCAAGCTATGTCGCGATCAAGGTTTTGGAACGACTAGGCAAGGATGACCTACAGGAGGCGAAGCAGATGATCTTGACCGAGTTACCCACCTTGATAATGCGACGAAGATTAGGCATCATCAAGGTTCTAGTAGAACGATGTACAGTGCGCCACGTCGATCTGAAAGACGTCGCTGAGATCATTGAATCCGGATTGGAAGGTGACAAGACAACATTCCTGCCGAGACTACTGGGGTTGGACAGGTCGAAGGATTCAACTGGAGCGGAAGCCGACGTTGGACGAAAGCCAGCCACCCCGGCACAAAAGGCAGACGTACACGCCTCGCTACTCGCTCAGGCAATGTTACAAAACCCATCCGCACGACAACCCATCCACGACAGTCTACTGGCACTCGACGCTTCATTTCTGGCCCAGATGTGCAAGGACCCAGCTGCCTCGCGACTCATCCAGGCTGCACTTGCCCCCAGCGATGCAAACGCTCAATTCCGCCGACAGTTCATCCCTCGCTTCTTTGGTCACATTGTCGACGTCGCTCAGAGTCTCAGTGGCTCGTACGTAGTAGACGCCCTCTGGTCGGCAACTGACGGGTTGTTCTTCCTCAAGGAGAAAATCGCCAAGGAACTCGCAGATGACGCCAGCCAGCTGAGAGAGTCGACGGTCGGCAAGAACGTTTGGAGAAACTGGGCCATGGACATGTATTCGAGACGGCCTGGCGAATGGCGGGCTTTGGCAAAGGGACAGACCAAGACCGATGGATGTGAAGCCGATGGTGGATCCAAGGAAGAAAGGAACGGACAACAACAGCAGCAGAAGCAGAAAAAGTCAGGACTCGAGCTCGCGCGGGAAAGGTATGCACAGAAACAGATGCACGGAGCAAAGCAAAAGACTCCTGCGACGTCTGCGAATGCCATTGTGCGGACGAATGCGTAGGAGCATACTATTCAGTTCATGCAAAGTAGTATCGAGTCGTCGGTACGGAGTACGTGGTAGTCTATGTAGATATCTCGGCAAGGCTAGACTCTCCTTGACCCTTATTTCCAGCCTGACTGCCTGGTGGGTACAGTACTGTACAAGGTACTCCGTATATGTAGCCCGGGCTCTATTCAGAATGGCGTCATTTCTGGGGACTCGGATTTTTACGCAAAGATACCCGTACATTGTAGTAGGAACAGTACGGAGTGTTTTGTAAATAAGATCATGCCATAGTCATCGCCATAAGCGTACCGACTCATCCTCACTTCGGTATCGTTCCTTTTGTATTCCTTTCTTGGTATAGATTTCTAGAGGAATTTTTGGTCGTTGTCGTTGTTTCGACCTGCCATACTCTGTATATTTAAGCACGTACTCCACCTTAAAAAAATTGACTCGAGTTCGACACATGTTTAGTAACAGCAATGCCGGGATTCCAGGGGTTGAGACAAGACAGCAACCCACATCAGTTGAATGGATACAAGTCTCAAGCTTCTTCCAACGGCATCACAGACGGTTTCCAGAATGGCACCACAACACCATCAAGAGCATCGCAACTGAAGACACTTCTCGAGGCCACCTTGGACCAGCTGATTCCTTTTGTCCAACGAGCCGACGATGAAGTCGAAGCTCACCAGCTTCAACGGGCGATAGGCAGTACCTCGCTCGTGGAAAGTCACCCGCCTGACGAACTGAGGTCGATCCTGTCGCGAGATGGGACACTCTCACTCCCGGACGACGGCACCGGCCGTACAGGACTGCTCGACTCTCTGGCGTCGATCCTGAAATACAGCGTCAACACATCTTCTCCGGGATTCTTGGACAAACTCTACGCCGCACCTTTACCCCCCGGCATAGCGGCGGACTTGATCCTGAGTGTCCTCAACACGAACCTCCACGTCTATCAAGTGTCTCCAGTGCTCTCGCTGATCGAAACGCACGTCGCCAAAGAACTGGCGTCGATGTTCGGCTTTACCGGTCCAAGGGCCGGAGGGATCAACGTCCAGGGTGGAAGCGCGAGTAATCTAACCAGCATCGTGATTGCGCGAAACTCGTTGTTCCCCCAGACCAAGACACTCGGCAACAGTGCGGATGGCTTGCGACTCGTCATGTTCACTTCCGAACACGGGCATTACAGCATAGAAAAGGCTGCACAGCAATGCGGATTCGGGTCCGAGAGCGTCGTTCCGGTCCCCGTCGACCCGGTCACTGGAACGATGGACGCGGACGCGCTCGAGTCGTTGATCGTGCGGGAGAAGCGAGTCAACGGGACGACACCGTTTTACGTCAACGCCACGGCCGGGAGCACGGTTCTGGGTTCGTTCGACCCCTTCGTCGCCGTCTCGCGGGTCGCCCGCAAGTACGGGTTGTGGATGCACATCGACGGCGCCTGGGGTGGAAGCTTTGTATTCTCGGAGACGTTGCGCGGGCGGCCCCTACGAGGGTGCGAGTTGGCCGACAGTATCGCCGTCAACCCGCACAAGATGCTCGGTGTGCCCGTCACTTGTAGTTTCCTGTTGCTCAAGGATCTGAGGGACGCCCACAGATCCAACACTTTGAGGGCGGGTTACCTGTTCCACGATACCGCCGAAGACGAGGACAACACCACCACCACCGAGGAGAACGGTGAGGATGACTGGCCGCCACCGGAGGACCTCGCCGATCTCACGCTCCAGTGTGGACGACGAGGTGACAGTCTGAAACTATTTCTCTCCTGGCAGTACTATGGCACGTCGGGATATCGCAACAAGATCGAAACCGCTCACTCGGTCGCCTGCCACATGGCGCAACTCGTCGAGGACCACCCCGACTTGGTGCTCGTGAGCACGAATCCACCACCTTGCCTGCAAGTGTGCTTTTATTATGCCCCGGGAGGGAAAATGACCTTTGACCTAACGAACCACCAGGTGGGGTCCTCCAACGGTGACCGGTCAGCGACAACCGTGGTGGAAGAAGTCGGGAAACGTAACACGGCCATCACCAGCCGCATGACACAAAAGTTGATCTCTCGAGGTTTCATGGTCGATTTTGCCCCTGCCTTGAGCAATGCGGTAGAAAGAGGTTCCTTTTTCCGGGGAGTGGTCAACATTTCAACCACAAAAGAAACCGTCGAAAGGTTGATTGATGACCTCGTCGAGGTAGGCAAGGTTGTTGTGGAAGAGAGAAGAAGAAAGTGAGGTCGTCGGAGTCGGAGACTGCACATATTGTAATATACAGCCATAAGTATAGAAGAATATAAAACCGCAAGATAGAAACAATCTAGACTCATACATTGGATCCCACAGTCCGAAGAATTGCCCAGATTCTTGTGTAACATACACCACAGCCTCAACGGTTCTGTTTCTCCTACCATCAGATAATCACTTTCTCTTTCGACCCATAGTCACTTGTCATCTGTAGTAGACACGAGTCTAGCCTGGATGGGGGGAGAGAGGAAGATTGCCATATCAATGTATTCACACGACCATCACATCCAGCAGCAAAGGGCAATCTTCCTCCTTTACTGTTCATCTCCCACCACGATCCCATACTTTTCATAATCAACATCCTCTAGACTCGACAAAACCTCACCCCATCCACTTTCACCTGCTTCCGCTCCGTCCATGCCCATCTCTCCCTCTCCGGCGCTTCGTCCGGCAGAAGAAAACACCTCCCCTTCTCTCCCTACGTACATGTCCCTCAACCATTTCTCGGGGACCCATACCACCCTCATCCCGGCCCTCCTGGCCGCCTCGACTCCCGCCACGGCATCCTCAAAGACGAGACACTCTGCCGGCTTGATTTCTCTTTCGTTTTCCTTCTTCCTCACCGTCTCGTTCACAACTTCCAACGCGAGCAAGAAAATGTCGGGAAACGGTTTGCCCCTACCCCTTTTCAATCTCTCGTCGTCCCCCAAAACTTTGTGTCCTTGCGGTATGAGACTCAAGACGCCGTCTGGACCAGACAACCTATCCGTCTTGAGTCTGTACATGGCCGATTGTGAACTGGTGGCCAATGCCAATTCCACTCTGTTCTTCTTCCTTTCCGATCCGGTACCACCGCTACTGCCTCCCTTGTCCCCGACCACACTCGTCGTCGTCGTCGTCGCTCTTGTCAAATTCCTCAACAACTTTTCAGCCCCCGGCATCAATCTCGTAGTACCAAACACCTCTCGTAATCGTCGATCCAATCGACTCTGAAATTCTTCCATCGTCGGCGTCGGCGTCGTCGTCGTCGTCGTCGTCCTGGCTTCTTCAACTTTCGTGGAAGAAGAGAAATTCGCACTCTCGTACAAGATCCGAGTCGATTCTTGTGCCGATCGACCTTGTAGCGACGCTTTCACCGTCCCGGACATCGAGGGTCGAGAGTATTCCGCCAAAGTCGAGTTCCGGGCCTCAGTCAACAAAGTCTCCGAGTTGATCAACAAACCGTCGAGGTCGAAGATACACGCTCTTACGGGCTGGGGAGTCGACCCCGACCCCAATAACGGTGGTGTCATGCCGTGTTCGCGTCAAACATGCACAATAAAAAGTGTTGCCCGGGGGGTGAAGGACAGAAAGTAGAATCGATTCAAATATATATCTACCACGCTCAATAACGCGGAAAATACGGAGTAATATGATGAATAATACTTTGGCCATTTTTATATTCTAGGACTAGCATCCTGTCAACATGTTACGTAGAATCGAAGTGCCACATATCAGACCTAAAGAAACAACACTCGGGATTATAAAAAAACCCCAGACTAATAGATAGGGATGAAAGAACAATACAATAGTTAATCTATTGTGTGCGGAGTATGCAAGACGTATTCAGATCAAGAGGGCGTCATATCAGATCTGAAAAAGACCGCAAAACAATCACATAGCTCAAGCGTTCAGTGAAGTTTCAAAAACCCTACGGAAAGAGTGAGCTATATAAAGCCTTCATGGAGCTCGATATGTGCCTGCCGTGTACTCTGATGGAAAGAAAAATCATACATGAATCACGCCGAGAAACGCCAGAATTCAACTGCAATGACTCCCCAGACCAGTACCCCCCTTTTACCGTTCCTTCCACCACATACCGCATATGTTTGTGCTCGTGTAACGCATCAAGGGAGAGTCATGGCTGGTCCTGATCAAAAGTGCCCCCTCCGTTCTTTTGCTGCTGTACAGACCCCAATTTTATGTACAATAAAAATAATGATAAAAGAAACAGTGCCGCGTTATTGCACTGGCTCGAAGCCAACCTGTTGCATGATGGTCGACGTCGAGGGTGTATAGACCATTGCGAAGGCAAAGATGCATGACAATAGCAGGGCCATCAAGATGGTGCCGCTCTTTTGAAGTCTGGGATCATTCGCCCAACGTTGCAATGGTCATAACAGTGATTAATCTTGATATGGATATTGGACGGGTTAGACAAGTTTGAAGTCAGAGTCGTTCTACGTCCGCTGCATGCCAGGTTGCATCGGAGGTCCATTCGGCATCGGCATTCCGTATGGGTTAACATGTTGGTTGGCAAAACCATTCGGATCTTGCATGCCATTCAGGAATTGTCCAATGCCTTGGGCATGTCCAACCGGGCAATCCTTGTGACCCATCAATAGAGTCCGAAGATTGCGAATTTCCTCATGGAGCTGAGCGACTTGAGTGTTGAGGCTATCGTTCTCCGCAGAGTACATTTCAACTTTGGCCTGGAGGTTCGCCAGCCACTGTTTCTTTCTCTGTCGACACTTCAAGGCAGCAATACTATACAGACGGTTAGCAAAGGTCATGCAAATCTCGACATCTTAGTCTTACCGATTGCGTTCGAGGAAGTTTCGGCGCTTTTCCTCATCAGTCATCTTCTTACCATTGCTGTTGGTCGCGTTCATGTCATCATCTCCTTCGTCACTGTCCATATCTTCTTCCTCATGAGGATCAAGAGCAGGATCGACATTAGCAGTTCCCGAGTTACCCTTTGCGCGCTTATTGCTTCCTTTAGCGCTGGCTTCAGACTTTCGCCGGTTGTTAGCGGGCTCTGCTTTGGACTTCTTCCCGCGACCACCACGGGTATTGGCTTTGCTATCCTCGTGACTTTCCGGACTGTCGCCATTTGAAGAGGCCGCCTTTTGGTCTTGACCATTTCGTGCCGGGTTTTGTGCAGGGTTGGGAACAGCAAATTGGTTGTTGGGCTGGCCACCCTTGGCTAGCATAAACAAACCGTTGGCGGCATCTGTCGCGTCGTGTTGATTATCCATGTTGGTCTTGGGAAGGGCTTCTTGTGGATTCGAAGTGTTTGCGAATTGGTTGTTCTTATTGCGAGCAGCCGCGTTCATAGCAGTGCGATGGAAGTCAAGTGTTCCAGGTGTGGCGCCTCCACTCTGCAAAGAGTTGAAAAGTGCTTGTGAGTTTGGGCTGGGGGCCGGGAACATAGACCCGCCACCGCCAGGAGTAAGACCAGTCCGGAGTGAGGACTCGTTAGGTGTTGGGAAACCACGGCCGGGTATGTCGAAGTAGTCGCCTTGTTGAGGACCAGTCAACATTGCGGGGCTCAATGGCCCAGATCGAAGTGAACTTTGCCAATTGTATCCCCCAGTGGAACTCGTGCCGGGGATGGCAGGAGACGTGAGTGCGGCGACCGGCGGCAGAAGAGTTTTTCCAGGCGTCTCTGTTGATGGAGCCCCAAAAGATTGTTCAAAGGGATTGAATTCTTGTAGTCCTCCGTTGGCGTGGACCGCTGAGAAGTAATCTGGGGTTTCTGTAGGATTTGCAGGAGCAGGTCGCGGTGGAGGTGCAAGGGGTTCTGTTGCTTGAACGATTGGCTTGGAGTCGTCGGCCTGCGATGTGGGTTGCGATTCTTCTGGATGATGGTCAGTGATGTTGTTAGGAAAAGATTTGGGTAGCGACGCGTACCTGGTAATGATGATTTAGATTGGACAGGCGAAGTCTTGGTTGATGAGGCTGGCATTCGTCGTTAGCAATTATTTCTATGTAGTCATGACACGGCCGTGAACGGTGCACCGCAGAATGGCAATGCGCGAATGGTGGTGTGGTGTTGACGCGGATAGCAGGGTGAAGAAATTTTACTAATAGGGGCGGCGAGAAGGTGACTAACCTTGCTTCACATTGTTGGTTTTTTTATTGTCCATAGGCGACGAGGTGCGAGAGGTAGGGCCAGCCCCAATGTGTTGTTGTGATGGTTGAGTTGCGACTGCGGCGCTCGCCATATTGTCGGGTGGTGATGAAGCAATACGTAGATGGAGGAAACAACGTCAGCCGTTGCAAAAGTGACGTCGATGAGAGCTGGGAAGGCGCAGGCGCCTCATATACTCTGGTAGGGCAAGAGGGCTTGGAAGGGATTGCGAGGTAGCAGGGTTGGCTTTTGCCCTAACAGCCCCTAGCGATGTGGGCGACGGGGGAACTCTGCGAATCAGACGTCTGTCAGCAGGGAAGACGGCAGCGCATGGCGATCGCCAGCCATCCAAGAACCAGTGGTCATCGCCACTTCTTGCACCCACCATCCCAAGTCCGATCGAGCAGTACGGAAATTGGGGCCGGGGACAAAGAGAAGCACAGATGCAGGTCAGAAAGCAGACAGCCGACTTACTGCGAGACAGATCTCACCACCCTACAGTCGATTTTGCGTCGAAACCCAATCCTGGTATATAGTCACGATGTCTGACCAGCGACCGAACACTGGCGATTGACGAGGGAACCCAATCTCTCGGGAGAAAGACCACTAGAGACGAGAAATGGGGATGACGTTGATGTGTGATACAGCCGCCAAAACGCACTACGAGTACGAGTACAGTGCGTGTGCTGGAGGGAGAACAGAACAAAGCCCAGACACTGCGAGGCCTGTTAGCGTCCCCAAGACAGAGGAGGGGGGTCAAAGTAGGTGAAGAACAAAATCTTATTGCAGGCGTTACACTTGATGGATGGCCCGAGGGGGAACGTGCAGGCCTGGAGAGTGAATATACCTTTGAGAGATGAAAACGAGGATGTTGTAGGCCGTGTCCTCGACGCGCAGAGAAGGTGAAAAGTGGAAAAAAAAGGGTACTAGAGAAGGGAAAATGGGCAAAGTACCAGAGTGTCACAGCACCACAAATTCTACAAAGACACGATAACGATGCTTGACTGGACGGATTCGTATGCAATGCCTTCGTGCAGAAAGTCGGTGCTTCGAAATCGAGAAATTGTGACGCAATCATTGTCAAGCCATCAATCTTCCGAGCCTACGCCATCCGCTTTCTGCCTAGCGGCCTGATACCCTGCACTTTCGGTCTTCCCTTTTCTTCTTCGGGCCAAACGCCACACACCTCGCGTACAGTACGAGTACAACAAGGATTCAAATGGCACCTCGACCACGGCTTCTACATTCCTCCGAACAAGAGTACACAACGATAGGTACTCAGATGTCAATACTGCGCTTTGATACATTCAATCAAAACATTCCCATGCGATGAAAATGGGAAATTGAACGTCTCTCGTGATTTGACATGGGTCTTCTCACTCGGTCCTTTTTCCTCAGTGGAGGAGACCATTGCCACTATTGCCTTACCAGACCATTCGAACGTGCATTATTAATGCTGTATATGCAATTCTCCACCCGACTCACAATGACGCAAAAATGATAATGTTGGTCTCGTATGAGAGAGTTGAGGATGGTACGGATATAATACCCTGCCGAAGTCGAGTGGACAACTCGTCGAGTACCGATTTGTTGTTTGAGTGCCCATCAGTACTCGTACGAAGTACTGGTACAAGCCAGAGGTACCTATAGACTGCGGATTTCTACAGAAGATATGCACAGTATCTTTCGCAGATCATGCACTACGCAGTCTTCACCTTGATGTTGTACATTTCAATTCCGTGCGAGAAGCATCAATGGCCATGGCCGTGATCTTAGTCCTTGTCTTGTAACCAGCAAAGTGCCGGCATTATTTCATATTCTAGTGCTACAAGTTCTCTGTTCCGCTTGAAAGGCGTAAGAAGGGGAACCGCCCATGGTGGTGCTGCCTTCTAGTTTCCCAGCGACCGCAATGTTGGGTCACATATGTACCTAATCCCATCTGCTAGTACATCATCTGTAGAAGTCAAATTTATCAGCTTCTTGTGCACCCTTGACTTGACTCGAGTAGGCATCCTCTAGATCGGCTTGAATGATATTGTAGCGATTCTTCCGAACTGCTCGAAGCCCGGCTTCTTGCATAATGGCTGCAATGATGGCTCCAGATAATGGATCGTTGCGTACAATCAAAGAGTCCAAATCAACTTCAGGCGAGAGTGACATTTTGCTGGCAATTGTGCTGAAGATGAGTCGACGTTCTCGTCGATCTCGGAGTGACGGGAACTCGATTTTCCTATCGAGACGTCCGGGTCGAAGAAGGGCCGGGTCCAGCGTATCTGCACGATTGGTGGCCATGATGACCTTGACATTACTGGTTTGGTCGAAACCATCCATTTGATTCAGGAGTTCCAGAAGAATACGCTGCACTTCACGGTCGGCACCAGTTTGTGCGTCAAATCGTTTGGTTGCAATTGCATCAATCTCATCAATGAAGATGATGGCGGGGGAGTTCTCGCGTGCCATCCGGAACACATCCCGAACCATGCGTGGACCTTCACCAAGATATTTCTGCACGAATTCCGAGCCGACCACCCGGATGAAGCTTGCAGTTGTGCTGTTTGCCACAGCCTTGACCAGCATAGTCTTGCCCGTACCCGGCGGGCCATAGAGCAAAACGCCACGAGGAGGGTCAATACCAATCTGCTTGTAGAGGTCGAAATGTGTCAGGGGCAGTTCAACCGCCTCTCGAATCTCTTGTTTCTGCATGTCCAGACCTCCCACATCGGCATAGGTGACATCGGGCTTCTCGTCCGCCCCAAGCATAGCAATGGAGGAGTCAGCTTCTGGCGGGAGAATGTCTACAAGTGAGTTGGAGTGTCGGTGGAGGGCGACCGAGGAGGATGGCTTCAACTTTTCGCGGTCGAGTGTTGATAGAATCCGAACGACATAGTTTGAGCCCGTCGAAGATTGAACGATTCCGGTGCTACTTGAAGTCAGTAACACATACAAAACAGAGCATCATCTTGCTCACTTTTGATCGATGGCTTCCATGAACTGGCCGATCACAAGGGGAACACTTTGTATCCGCTTGATCTCTTCTTGTGCGCGCACGAGTTCTCGTTTGAGTGATCTAAGAGTTTGTTAGACTAATTGAGAGACCCGGTATAAGCAATCTTTACCTCTGCTCATCTTTGATGTATTCTTCTTGAAGCTTGATATACCTGCTTAAGGTCAGCGATGACACCGGCGTAAATAGAGAACTTCTTCTTACTCCAAGTGCCGCTGTAATCTCTTCAGTGTCGAGTATTCATCCCCACCATCTGCTCCAGCTCCTTCTAGTGAATCGATATCTGGTATGGAGTCTGATACAGGTTGTTTTTTGTGAGGCGGAACAGTGTGAATCGGATTGTCAACCAGAACGTCTCCCATTGTTGCTGCGGGATGCTGGACAGGTATGTGTCGTGGAAATCGGCTCAGATGAAAGGCTTGCTCGAGCAGAGGTAATGACAGATGTTGGTTTGATGGGTAGATTATCTATAACACTGATTGAGACCAGGTCTCAAATCGTAGTTGTCGGCGCAGTTAAGAAGGCGACCATCGGAACGCGTTGCCAAGATGGATATGGCGCTAAGCTGACAAGGGCGTCCACCACTCCCCAAGCCCTTCTACTCCCTACCTGCTCCGTACTCTATGCTTAACCTCGCTATTAGGCATTGGCGGCGTACAAACAAGCTTAAGCTGCTCTACCTGAGGTAGGTGTCTACAGACAGTGTACCTGGATCTTTGGACCTATCTTCCATTCTGAGTAGGCCACATGCTGCTAATGCTCTTGGTGCGGCTCTAGCTGCAGCCTGCTCTGGCTCTTAGGCGCTAGATAGCTTTGTCTGCAAAAGCATCCATGGGGGCCCCAAACTGACATGCTGGCTTTGCTTTATTCTTATAGATCAGACGCTTCGTATTCAGGATCTCAGATCTTGTTGTGACCATAAGGAATGCTCCAATCTCATCTAGACAAATGTGTAATAGAACCGCTGCGTGAATGAAACCTGCCTCGTATGTCAGGGTTCCGGATTCGCTCGGCTTGGGAAAGCGCCGTGGGAGATCCCGCGACCAATATTCAAACGTTGTCCTAATAAACCCTTTCTGCTGGGGTCGAAAGCTACTCGTAGGAAACTTGCAATGTTGGCCATAGAAACGAATGTCCTTGAATAGTGAATACGGGCTTCATCAGGGCATCTCAAGAAGGAGGATCCAAGCATACTGGAGTAAGGGTTGTATTCAACCTTAATTGCTAGCAAGAGTGAGAGAAAAGACCCTGGCCTGGAGCGCCATAGCATACCAGGCAGGCGTGCCCATATGTGCCTAAAGTGGGTTGAAACGAATCATATCGGATCTCGAGTAATGGGAAGGCAGATTCGTTTGAGCCTACTCCGTATCTCTCGGCTGTTCCTGTGACACAGCGAGGATTCGTGTCCTAAATGGATTCACGGTGCCAGTTGAGAAATTTAAGGATGGATCTACCAATCACGGAAAAGTATGCCTGCTTGCTATGAGGCGTGAGTCTCAACGATGATGAACGGGGATGTAAGCTGTGGAAAATATACGGTGCCTGCTTTAAAGATCTCTGTCTCTTCTTCCCCATCCGTCCTTTCTTCCTTCTCCTGTTCTCATGAGGTTCTTTCTCTCCTCGCGATCTTGTGCCTCGAGTCCATTCACATCCCGTACCCTCGAAGACTGGACGCTACTACTAACACAATTTGTCTCTGCACTCCGAATGTCGTCGACTCACCTGTGTATTTCGATATGATCTTTCCAATAGACCGTCTGAGCGACTGGCGAAAACAAATGGACTTTGTGTCATCCTTGATGGATCTATTGCACGATCGTCAAGATCTATCCCCAAGATCAATTATGCCAGAGTGTACAAAGTTCCATGAGCGCGGCATTTGCAAACATCCAGTCAAGCTGGCAAGCAATGGCTAGTTACAGGCAGTCAAGTCTTCAGCACTGAGCGAATTCATATGCCACTGATGGGCAGGCACGCGGACATCAGTTGTCCTTCCAAACGGGATGGCCATGGTTTGATGGCACAGACCCAACTCCAAGGCACTTGAAAAAGAGCCTAAACCCAAAAGGATGGCTGGTGCGACCACGCTTTCAGCTTTGCATAAGTGGTGTCGACAATTTGGACACACATGTGCAAAATTCCTAGCTGCATCGGATGGAGTCCTTTAACAAGCCATGCTGGCCAGGAGAAGAGCAGATGGAACTCGCAAGAAAGAAACCCCAGATCAAGCCGACTTTTGGTGGTTGAACGGCCCTGGATTTTGAAGAGGCGGGAATAGCATCGGACGCACACGCAGTTGGTGAGTGGCTGGAAACAATGATTCGTCTGACATCCCATTTCTCGATGTCTTTCCGCCGATACGCCTTTCAATCACCTCCGTCAGACACCTTCGGATCTCCTCGACCAACTCCCCGGCAGCGAAGTGGGACGCGCTCCAATCCCATTGATTGATTATTGAGTGCTAACAATCAAAAAAGCAGAAAGCGCCAGGGTGGCCATTTTTAGGGAGTTGATCCACGCCCCAAAGTGTCACCCGACAAGCGGTAGCTGCATCATCACCACCCGCCCATCCTGTGTCCTGTGTCTCTGTTCTTTCTGTCTCTCTTGCAGGCCGTTTAGGCTCCTCTTTTTCACAATCCCTCGCTCACATTTTTGATCTGGCCCAGTTCCCGATCGTCTTGCCTTTGGTACTGGTTCATCGCTCTCGTGCTGTGTCAGCCAGCATTTGTGCCCTTTGCTCAAGCCTCCCCCGCTTCTCACTCTCTCTGTGCTTCTCTTCTGCCACTTGCGTACCCGGCCACTACCACCATACGCACCAACGTATCAAACAAGCATCAAATCACCATCTGATCACACTCGCGGTAAGCCTCCTATCGAACCTTTTTTTGCCCCTCCTGTTAGCCAACCCCCTGGCACATCTTTTGAAAGTGGATTTGTCTCGTTATCACCTTCCCGCCGGTTCATAGCAGCCGGAAACGCAGGCTGCACATGGCTTTTGCCCACCACATCACCGACCCTTTCCTCTCCTACCGCACTCGTCCGTCCACAGATCCATCACTAGCGTCTGTTTCCCATCGACAACATTGATTCAGATCGTGTTGCACGGCCCAATAGACGCGTGTGGGACTGCCTTGATCCTCGATGCCAGTCCTTTGGCCTGGCTGACTCCATCGCTAACCTTTCCTTCTGCCATCCAGTTCTCGAGCTAAACCCTTTTCGGCACCCCAGCCTCAGACCGAAAAATCGTTCCCTAATCTCGACGCTCCGATTCGGTTCGCATACCTCTACGCTCTGACGATTCCGCTTCACAACATTGCCAGTCAGGTAAGTAGCCTTATCCGAACCCCATGTATCTTAATATACACCTCACTTGCCCTGTATCACATGTTTGCCTGCGTCGTGTTGACCTTACACCCTCCCTGACGCGTCTTCCTCACCATCGAGCGCATCCTGATATTTCTTCAACCATCCACCATCCAGGCCTCTGTTCATCAAGACTCCACTAGCCTTCCATGATACCCTGACCCTGTCACTCACGCGACCTGCGACAGTACCTTTTTGGACGTGTTTGACTTGAGACTGACAATCTTGTTGCTGCAGCCCATGGATGCCCAAACCTCCTTCAAGCCATGAACCCTTGGCTTCCCGACTCCTCCTCGACTCCAAATAACCATGTTGGTTTTGGAGGCACGATGGATGGTGGCATGTCTTTTATGCAACCTCCTCAGACTATAAATCCCGCGCAATTTCAGAATCCTGCCTTCCTCAATGGTGCAGGGCGCACTACATCACCTGCGACGTTCCACAATCCAGTATATCAGACGAATCCTGTTATACCATCTAAAAGAACAAGAGACGATAGTTTAGGAGCATCTCCACGCCAGGCTCAAGGAGGTTTGCCTGTTTCACGTGCGCAAACACCTGGACAAGGTCCCTTTCCCGGTTATAATCCCCAAGCCAACGGCGCTCATTCAATTACCAACACCCCGGTGCCCTTTCAACATCTCCAAACCTCTGCCAATGCTACGCCATCACCTACTATTCAACAGTTGAACCAATTCAATCAGCCTCCTGGCAATCAACGCGTGTCGACGGCGTCGCCGAACCCGTTCTCACCACAGCACGGCCCGCCCCATGCCTCCCCGGGCCCTTCAGACCATGCCAATCGTGTTGGCACTCCCCACGACAATCCGCAGAACTTCATACCCAATGGCGGGTTCCAGCAAGGCTTCGGTCAGCCTCAATTTGGACACAACATGAACAATGTATTGCCACAAATGGGAATGAATCCTCAGCCTAATATGCCACAACAACATCCTAGTGTCTCTGCGGCACAAAGGAACTATCAGATGCAACTTCAGGCACAAGCGCGTCAGATGCAAGCACAATCGCAAGCTCGTGGTATGAATGGCATGCCGCCCAATTCAGGACAGCCTATGCCCAATCCACAGATGCCCCAAGGACATGGAACGTTCCAACCCCCCAAGCCGAACAACCCTGAGGAGTTTCTCAGGGGCTTGCAAGCATTTATGGCTTCTCGTGGCCGATCAGTTGATATCAATCCAGTTATCTGTGGCCGGCCAATACAACTGCTACGTCTTTACGCGGCTGTCGTTAAGAACGGGGGCTCCCAGAGAATCTCTAAGATGAATCAATGGGGTGGGGTGGCTCAACAATTTGGATTCCAGCCGCCGCAGCTGATGCAAGCCGCCCAGGAGCTCCAGGGATATTGGCATAACAACCTCGCACCTTATGAGGCTGCCTGGCAGATGAACCAACAGAAACAAAGGATGGCTGCGCAAGCCGCAATGCAAAATCAGAGCCAGAACCAGAGCCAGAGTCAGATGTCACCGCCGCGGGAGATGAATATCAATCAAGATGCACGACATCAGAGATCCACCAGTGCCTCGATCAACGGCCAAGGACAACACCAGGCGCAACAAGCCGTTGCCAATGGACTCATGCAACCGCCTCATGGACAGCCAGATCCTTCAATGACTCCGCAACACCAACAGAACATGTCCAGACAGCTTGATCCTCAGCAAATGAGTGCTCTTCAAGCTCAGTCGCATGGCCAGACACCGCAGAAACGACCTTCAACTGGCGCCGGCAAACCGGCAGAACCAGAAGTGGATTACAGCAAACCTTTGTCGAAGCCAATCGAGGACCCTTTCAAGCCTGATACACTTCCCATGAGTCGATATCATGGCCCTATCAATGTAGAAGAGATGGCGATGATTGGGCAACATATCGCAGACGTGAAGCCAATAGTACCCACGATAAGAGAGATGGGTCTCATCGACATTCACGCGATAACAATGTCAATCAAATCTGGAATGCACGCAGAAACCAGACTGGCGCTGGATGTTCTCACGACCCTTTCAATCGAGCCTGCGTTGCAGCTCTCACTGGTTGATTGTGACGACTTAATGGACGCTTTGATTGATTGTGCTCAGGAAGAGGTCAATTTCCTCAGCGAGCATGCGGCAGAAGTGTCAGATGACATGCTTCTTCCATCATATGAAGAGCTTATTCGTTCTGTCAAGTCGGAAAACGAATCGTTGCCGGACATTCCTGATTTCGGCACTGTGGCTTATGATCTGGAGCGAGCAGCCGACCGATTGATCTGTATAACCACTCTTATTCGCAACTTTTCGTTCTACGAGGCCAATTTTATTGTTCTAGGCCAGCCAGAAGTTCTAAAATTGATCAGTCAAGTCATCCGGTATCTCGGCACCACTGAAATGTTTCTACGGCATCACCAAAATGCTCTGGACTTCATGAAGGATGTGGTCATTTTCCTCAGCAATTTGTCGACCTCACTGCAGCTTCCAGGAAAAGAGGAAGCATTATGTATCCTGCATTTCCTACTCGCCTTTGCGCCGACTCCTGGGCCAATAACAAGCTCGGGTAAGATATCCTTCACCATGTACACACCATCTTCGCATAAATACCTACCTTCTGCCGTTGACAGCTTAGCCAAGCTACTGGCTCGCGATGAACCAAACCGAATGTACTACAAATCAATTTTTGCTGCAGATGCGCATTCAACACCGCCGCATGAACTATTGACCAGAAGCTTTGGCCTGGCTATATCACCGGTACCGGCAAACTCGAACCACACCAGAACAATCATAGAAGCCAGGAAGCCATTCCTTCTTCAAGGGATGCTTGCAGCCGAAATACTCGCAAATCTTGTACCAGGCTATGAACAATCCCTAGCTCGTGCATGGTTGGAATCCGAAGACGCGTTTGCTGGCAACCTGTTGCGACTGGTAGGGTTGCTAAGTGCTGATAGGACAACTCAGACTGCCCCGAGACAGCCACAACAGAACAGCAGGCATCAACAGGAAACGGATCCCAACGGTTATGGAGCTATTTCGAATCGTGCCATGGCGGTACTCAAGACACTGGTTCAGAAAGCGCGTACCGTCGATGCCGATGGAGCAACCGTGGTTCCACTGGGAGTAATGCCGAAGAGAGAAAGTCTTCTGGGTGCCATGATACAAAAAGACATCGATCCTGGTATTCTACGACAATTGTGTGTCTACGCCGCTCTGGAGGACTAAAAGTCTTTCAGCCCTGTTACTCAGAGACTTTGATGTTTGCGTGGCTGAAGCCTCGAGATCTGATGTGTACATTCACTGGTCATACTGTGCAGCGTCATCCAACAAGGAACCTGGACCTGGATACGAGGCACGAACCATCCTTACCGTCATTGGATACATACTGTCTACACCAGTCTTCTCAAGTGTACAATTGTGTATTAGGGTTAGACCCTCAAGTTGTGTATCAAGCCAAAATTGCTATAATTCATTAAGAAGAATCAATCCTTTTGACCAAGCGAGAGAGATTCAAACCACACATCTCAATTTTAGGATTGGGCCAGTTTCAGGTAGTTCAGGGTGTATGATGACACGTATTTACAGCTGTCTTCTGTCGACGTGTATAGATGTCGATGTCGAAGTGTTTATACAAGTAGATTTCTACTGAGCCATCCGTGCTCGTCTAGTACGATATTGTACAAATATAGCAACAAGAAGCTGAGCTCAGGGTAGTGGCCTTGTCGGTAAACCATTGTGAACTTCAGCAAGGCCGCTTGCTAGGCTTTGATCCCACAAGATGATACTGTTTACAAAAAGTTCACCAAGTTGCATTGCATCTTTCATTAAACTGTGCCAGTTCAAGGGCGGCTCAAAACCCATTCAACTCAGCCCACTTCTTTATCTCGGGCGCCCTCCATCCACGGACAACGATTTGCTTAGTTGTCCGGTTTATAGTGACGGTCTCTTTCCGCCGACCCCGAATATCTGTAATGTACTGGTCCATACCAAGTGCCTTCCGTACTTGGCCTGCCAACTGTTCTAGATCGCCGGTAATCTTTCGTATCGTTGTGATGTGCTTTGAGCCTCCAGACTTTGTGCTTTCGTATACAGGAAGGTTCGAGGAAGGCGTTCGCGAGATCTTGAATGGGAGGTTCGAGATGACTGCCAATTTTGAGAGGATTGGCGAGGAGGCTGTGGTGGATGACGGTGTCGGCGTTGGAGTATGACTCGTTGCTTGTTCAGAAGTCATACGCTGGGCGCGTAGTGCGCTGAATTCACCTGTGATACGTGTCAATAAAGCTGTTTTCGGGTTACTCAAGAGCGTGAAAAGCATACGTTCTTTCCGGACTGCTGCTTTCTGGCGTCGATGTAGCTTGTCCAGGCTGGTGATTTTGGCGTATTTCTCACGCGGCATCCAGTGAGATTTAGAGCGGATTTGGCAGAGGGGACGCCCTGGTCGCAGCCATAGGGCACGAAGGAGGAGGCTCGAGGGCGCCTTCATCTTCAGATGTAGCTGTTGAGGAGGAATATATGATCCTGAGGATGCATGTTAACCCGGCGCTCATGAAGTCTGTCGCAGAGACCAGACGCCAAGGCCGCCGAAAAACCCGCTGGCTTCGTATAGGAAGGTTAACCACATCGGGACTAGCTTTCATATCCCCACCGTTGGAAACAGCGACACACAGAAATTCAAAGGTGATCACGGATTTCAATGTGAGAGAAGGGCTGTCCTGAACACTATTCCAGAACCACGACACTGGGGGTAGATCTCGCCCATTGACCTCGAAATACTGCCACCGATAAGGCAGACTAGTCGTCCGTTCTCTCACACCTCACTGAGTGCTGCCAGGGCCTCTAAGCCGGAAAAAAGATCGAGGTCTTCAACACTTGAAATCGACAAGATGACTGCCATTGAAGATCCCACGGGCGAATATGCCTTCCTTTCGAAGCTCCTCCAACATATGGATCGCCATCTCATCTTCCCTCTACTCGAACATCAAACCAGCTCTGAAGACATCTCACAGCAAAGATACGATGACCTCAAACTTGCCATCTTCAACCTCCTCAAGAACACGAATATGATTGATTATGTCGGCAGCCTGTACAAAGAAATCCACAAGTCGGAGAATGTGCCTACAGAGTACGCGAAGAAGAGAGAGGAAGTTCTGAACAATCTTGCAAAGTTCGAAGAAGAATCCTCCCACCTCACAAACCTTCTCAACGACGAGGCTGTCACGTCTCAACTACGTAGCGACAAAGTCGCCAACTTGAAATTCCTCGAAGAACAGCATGGTGTAACTCAACAGATGGTAGACAACCTCTACGACTTTGGCCGGTTCCGTTACGAATGTGGTCTCTACCCCGAGGCGGCTGATTTGCTCTACCGATTCCGAGTGCTCTCCACCGACAACGACAAAGTTGTCAAGGCCACGTGGGGTAAGCTGGTGTGTGAAATCCTGGGCGAAGAATGGGAAAGCGCACTTGAAGAAGTCGAAAAGGTCAAGGAGCATATCGAGACCAGACTTTTCAACAACCCACGGGCGCAATTAACGGCTCGAGAATCGCTTGTCCATTATGCGCTCTTCCCATTTTTCAACTACGAACCTGCCCGCGAAAAGCTCACCGAAATGTTCTTCTCTCCTCCATACATCAGCTCCATTCAGACCGTCTGCCCCTGGATCCTGCGGTATTTGGCTGCAGCCGTCATTACGAACCGTGGTCGGCTCAATAACTCTCACAACTACCAGAAACAACTGAAGGATCTGGTCCGAGTTGTCAAGCAAGAAATCTACGAATACCAAGATCCCGTGACAGAGTTCGTCAAGGCGCTCTATGTCGATTTTGACTTTGAAGGCGCACAGAAGAAGCTCTCTGAGGCCGAGGGTATTCTGCGAGGAGATTTCTTCTTGGGGTCATCTACAGATGCATTCATGGATTCGGCTAGACACCTCATTTCAGAAAGTTACTGCAAGATTCATCAGAGAATTGATATTAAGTAAGTCTCCTACGCCTCGCACTGAAGACGACAATGTACTAATGACTTTTCAGGGATCTCTCGACCCGGTTGGGTCTGTCTCAAGGTGAAGGCGAGAAATGGATTGTCAACCTGATTCGGGACACAAGAGTGGACGCAAAGATTGATTATCAAGCTGGCACCGTGGTGATGAACCATCCTCCGCAGAGCGTGTATCAACAGGTGATCGAAAAGACCAAGGGCGCTTTCTTCCGTACGCAAGTGCTCAGCGCCGCCGTTGCCAAGTGAAGTGTAGGTGAGAATGGTGAATGAGGAACCGGATAGAGAGGAAAAGAACAGCCGGACCTCGAACGCAATTACTATTGATTTCAGCAAGACCAAATCAGAGGAGCTTAAGCTCATTCAGTCAATAGATGCCGGGGCCCAACTCCCACAACGCAGAAAACTGGGGCGAAGAGTTGAGCAAACAATTACGTCGTGAGACGGAGATCTCTTATCCAGCCGAGAGGATGATGATGGGTCAAGCTGTAATTGTGTCGAGGGGGGAAACGAGGCCGGAACTCGGGCGCGGAATGTACAGCATGATTGATACCCGTGAAACTGCTTCATGAGCTACGGAAATGAGTTAGAGCTAGAAACAAAAGCATGGAAAGGGGTTGGCACCATGATATGTTGGACTTGTCAATTCATGCTGTCCCCCCCAAAGCCAGAAAATGAAGATGCCATGAACAAAAGGAATTTTACCTGATTAGGACTTATACGATCGACCTCTTTAGTGGTTTCTCAAAGTTGTTGATACAAGGTACAAATTACCTCAAAAGGTAGGTATGTGCAACTGGGGGTATCTATCGCCAAACTCTCTCGTTTTCGGAGGGAGAACGTCGACTTATCATTTCTGGGGAGTTTCGGCCTGCTTATTCTTCAACTCCTCCTCGACCAAGAGACCCTTGACCTCCTCCTCGCTCATCCACTCCCTGACGCTGTCCATGATGTCCTCGAGGTCGCGGCCGCCCTCGAGCACGCCGTCGAGGTTGCCGCTCTCCCGGCCGCTGCGGTGGTCGGTGACGCGGTTCTGCGAGTAGTTGTAGGTGCGGACCTTGTCCTCGCGGCCCGTCCTGGCGACGCCGCCCATGACGCTCCGGCGCAGGCGGATGACCTCGGCCTCGCGCCGCTCGCGGCGGATCTGGGCCAGCTTGCTCCGCAGGAGCTGCCAGGCCTTTTCGCGGTTCTTGTGCTGGCTGCGGCTGTCCTGCATGGAGACGACGATGCCGCTGGGGGCGTGCGTCAGGCGCACGGCGCTGTCGGTCTTGTTGACGTGCTGGCCGCCGGCGCCGCGGGCCCGCATCGTCTCGCTCCGCACGTCCTGGGGCGCGATGTAGTAGTCGCTCTCCGGGTCCTCGTAGTCGAGGTCCTCGCCGCCCGTCTCGGGCAGGTTGGGCAGGACGAGCACGCTCACGGCGCTCGTGTGCGTGCGCCCCTTCTTCTCCGTGCTCGGCACCCGCTGGACCCGGTGCACCCCCGCCTCGGACCGCAGCACGTCGTAGCTGCCCGGGGCGTCGACCTCGAGCAGCGCGTCCGTCAGCGCGCTCTCGGGCACCGAGTCGTCGGGCGTGTAGCTCGCCAGCGTCGTCCGCCACCGCTTCCGCGCGCAGAACCCCTTGTACATGTCCAGGAGCGTCTGGGCGAAGAGGGACGCCTCGCTGCCGCCCGCGCCCGGGTGGATCTCGATCATGCACGACATGTCGGCGAAAGGGTGCGCGGGGATCAGGGACGTCTTCAACCTCGACGTCAAGCCGGGGAGGGTGGAAAGCGTGGACTCGATGTCCGACTGGGCCAGGGACTTCAGCTCGGCGTCGGACGAAGGGTCGTGGAGGAGGGCGTCCAATTCGGAAAGACTCTAGTGACCAACCATCAGTGAACCGTTTTGGGTTGGTTGTGCACACGACAACGACACCACCGAGTGTGTGTGTGTGTGTGTGTGCGTCCAGACGACAACACAAAAAAGTGTGACGACGACATACATTCTGCGCATCTTCCCAGTCTTTCAACGCTTCACAGACCGAACTCAGTTCGCCAATCCTTTTCGCAACTGACACATCGTAATTCTCAATGTTTGCCGCCGAGAGCTGCGCATGTTCAGCTGCAATACTGCGGGCTCGTTGGAGTAGAACGGGCGAGACTTGGGACTCGGTGTTGACTGTAGTTTGACACGACAAGGGACAAAGTCAGCCAAGGACAAACTCTTTTCTTTGCTCGAGAACATGGCGGTGCAACTTTTTGCATGCATCTCGAATACGTACAAGAACTTTGAAACCGAATCTCCCCAAAGGTAGGTCTAACTACCGTGCGTAGAGAAGGTCCAAGGCATCTTGAGCATAGCAGCCAGCTACGACTGCTTCTCAACATGCCTTGGAAATTGCGCGACTCAACTTCATACAACCAAAAGAAGTGCAACAAAGTTGGCTCATCAACCTGAACGACGTACCGAGAGCACTTTCAAAAAGTTCCAATACTGGACTCCAAATTCCGCGTTCTGAGGTACGGGGTCGAGGGTTATTATCTAGGCAAGTCTAACGAGCCAATCGGTGATGGGGCCTTTCAGCCTCGTGAGCCTGATGAGAGGCAGCCTTACGGAGTATGACCCTCGACAGTAGCCTTACATCAGGGTCAGTCTCAAATACCTCCGATTCATGGTTTTCCTTTGCGCGTTTAATAAAATAGAATATCGAGACTGGATACTACTAGAGGAAATGTCTCAGGTGCTGTATATCTATGGCATAGGACAATTTCCCGCCCGCATGGCAACCGAGTATTAGAGCTTAAAACCTTCGTCCGTAAGTTGATTTCTTCCCAACCATCCCGTCCTGTTAATGCTGAAAGCAAACTCCAGTGCCAGGCTAATATGTATGCATTTTTATTCTCTTTAGTCGTTGAGCAATGCGTATCCTGAACGGCGGGGGGGGGGCGATGATGATGATGATGGAAAGCTGTACAATTTTAGACGCCGTTCGTGAGTCGTCAGTCCCTGTGTTTCGTGTGACCATCAGAATACAGTTCATTCATGACCGGAAGGCCCACATGTTGTCGCCTTTGCCCGAAGGATATCCTCCATCAGGCCTCTCCTGCACCGGTGCCAATCTGGGTGACTGGCCAATCCAACCCGAACCCCTGTCGTCTCCATCCATGGGGAAGAAAACACCTTCAACTTCTTCGTCAATCTTCTTGGAGCTCAAGCCAGGACTAGCTATGCCACGGTCCAAACGGCCGATGGGTGCAGAAGAATGTCTTAGCCCACTTCCCCTGCCACCATTCGATTCGCCAGACTCTGTACGGTCCAGTTGCATCCTTGCCATGGCTTGCGATATTCCAGAGGCTTGCGCATTCGGTCGCGAGGATTCTTGTGGCATCCAAGAGCCACGGAGAGGTGAACCGACATGGCCAATACTTGGGATAGTGTTTTCTGCGGCCTTCTTTTCACGTTGCTCTGCCCATAAAGCACTGAACCTCGATGGACTCCCCGTCGGCGGTGACCCTACCGAGGTGGAAGAGGTGCCACTTGGTATCGCAAGACCGCGTGCGTGATCCTTCGTGCCGAGATCTTGCTCAGGTCGTGACATTCGCCTCATCTTTTCTTGCGGTGTAAGAACTTCGTCGTGCAGGCTATTGGGCAACAAGTCGGTTTCACTCCCAAGGTTTTCTTCCCACTCGTGATACAAGTTTGAGCGAGGGACACTGGCCGACAAACCTCTCATCTTGATCGGTCGTTGTGAGTGCATTATCCTCTGGCTGATCGAGTCTTCCGTGTTCTGCGGAGACACTCCAAGCGGTGATGCATTGCGAAGATTCGAACCAAGATTGGCGTTTCTTACATTGACTATGGATTCAGGAGGACTTCCAAGTTGTCGGGAAAGGGAAGATGATGCGGGGGACCGTAAACCAAACTTGTCGGGTACAGACTGCCCTAGAGGTCCATATTGTGCGATATGAGAAATGCCATTGGCATCGAAAGAGTGTGGGAGGGGAGCATTGAGTGCGGTTCGGAGGTTGTCGACCGGCGACTTCGGGAATTGGTAGTCGTTCGGAGGTGAGCCGAACTGTGAGGTTGGAGGGGAGTTCAAACCCGAATCGAGGGCAGAAGCAGTCTGGTATTGATTGTATCGGTCCTGGAATGCATCGGGCTCATCGCTGTCCATGAGTGGGAATCCTTGATTGGGGAAGTAATCTGCATTGTAAGGTTGCTGGTTCAGCATCGACTCTGCTGCATCCTGAGATGGGAAGGATTGTTGTTCTCGGTTCGAGTAAGTATAGTTGCGATTAGCCATTGCTAAGCCGACGTCAAGATCTGCTCGGTTGACACGTCGTCCGTCGGGAAGGTAGTGGGCCAGAGCACATTTGGCGCCGAATTTGCAGTTCCCCTGTACTTATCTTAGCCGAGTAACACCAACAGAAAAGAGAAACCTACCTTCATAAAGTATTTGCATGGCGCTTGGTGGCTCATTGGGTCGAGGGAGTGTGAGAATGGGCATGCGTTGCCTGCTTGACAGGCACCCTGCCGGAAGAACTTGCATGGGACATGCTTGGTGTCTTTGGAATGCTTAGAGGGCCAGTTTTCCCCAGACTTGTGAGCGGACTTACTCTTGTTTGAGGCATTTGGAGGGCTCCTTGCCATGTCGAATAATGATGCGCCTCCGGATCCTCCGATGCTGCTCTTTCTGTCTACCCCATTTCCATATCCAGGCACGGGAACAGCCTTTTCACCATTTGCGCCAAAACCGTTGCGCGCTCGATTCTGTCCTTGGATCGTGGACCCAGGCATTTGTGCCGATGACAGACTGTTCGAATGACCCCTATTCATATTCGGAGGTTGATCATGATCATTCCACAGTCCTTCAGTGTTTGCAGCTTGTCGAGGAAAGGCCGTGCTCATGTCAGACTCGGCGTCGGTTGTCAAGAGGCTAAGTCGAGATCGAAGGCGAGTCGTGTAAGATTCGAAGGTCGGAGGAGAAGGTCGGTCTTTTCAGAGAAGGTCAGACTACGCTGAGGCGAGGAATGCTGGAGGGGTGCCACGAGTCATGCGTACTCCTTGCGCGCAGGCCCAGGGACGGTGTAGGCTCTTCCACGTGTGTTTGGGCAGATATGCGTGGGATGGGAGCCGGTTTGGCGGATGTGTTTGTTGTTGCGACTGCAAAGTGTGAGGCCGTGGTTGAGGTCTATTCAGGTGGAGCAACAGATACGTGGAGCGATCTGTGTAGGACTCTCACGGACGAAGGCTGGGGAGACTGATATGGTCTTTTATCAATGATCGCAGACACGTAGTGGGGCGCGGTTAGAGGAGGAGGATATGGGTGGGATGGCAGCGAAAAGACACTGTAGGCCCCGGTGATGATAGGCTGCAATTTCCCCCACACGACGCGTGACTTCGAGTCCCATCAGTCCCTTCACAATCCCTGACGCCAAGACTTTGATAGACTGATGAAGTCTGACCGCGGCTTCTTTAGCAGTTGTCTGACAGTGAGATTTAACATTGTTACAGTAGTACTTTTTTGTCAGACTCGCGTCTTCTGGTTCCTGTTGACAAGATCTTTCATCAACGAGCCGTCTTCATTTGGTACTATCAAGACAACCCTAGTCAGCAATGGCCGACCGGACTGGGCTCCCGTTCCTCTATCAAACAAGAACCATCCTCTGTCGACCACTCCGACTACACCGACCGTCACAGCGACGACTGTTGTCCGAATTTCCAAAGGTGTTTGTCGATGGCAAACAAGAATCCAGAATTCCTCTGTCACCTCCTCCTGGAGAAGAGTCTTACCTCCAGCAGAGAGGCCGCCAGGCGTCAAAGTCTTCGACCAACAAACTACCAGAGTTTCTTGGTTCAAGTGTAAACTCCACCATCACAGCAAGTGAACGTCGCGCGTTTGAGACCATCCTGCGTTTCACACCTGACGAGTCTCGATCCGGGCCTGTCGGTGTCAAGGACCAAACGCCTCAGGACGATGCATTGGACACGGACATCGAAAGCATTCTCGACATATTTGCCACTTCTGTTCGGGGCTACAATGCTGCCCGCGATGCCAGACTAGCCGCCGCTCGCGACCCAGACCAGCAGCACGGCCATGATCAGGACGAAGGTCTGGATTTATCGGAGTCTAAAGTCGGTCGAACGACCCGACAACAGCCCGGAGATTCAGACGTCGTGCCACTTGACGAACAGTCGTTCCAACAAATCGCCGACAGTCGTCGTTTCGAGGGTTTCAACGAACCCATCAAGGCTGCGGTCCGCAAATGCATGACCGAGATCTCCTCCGCGCTACAGGCAGCAGCCACCTCGCCCAGTGAACGGGGCGATATCGCCATGTGGCGTGTCTGCGAATCCCAAATCTTCTCGCTCGCCGCGTATCTACGTCCCAAAGCCGTCAAACGCCAACGTTACGTCGGCCCCTTGAGGTTCACCTTTTCGAGAGCCGAGTCCGACGACGCTCCTCGAGCTCTGGAAGCCGCCGAGCGAGAATTCAATGCGGCACAAGAGGCGGCCGCTGGCCCCTCCGTCTCCAGCGCAGAGACCCTTCAGCGGCGTAGCCATGACCAATCTCTGTCGGACGATGAAACCCAAAACCTCGTCTCCCAGAGCATCTTGCACCATGTGTACCCTGCCGCCCTCCTCCTCGCGCTCCGCCTGTACATCCGCCACTTCCCTTCGTCGCACCTCCCGCACAACTTGCTCCCAAGCATCCGCTCGTTCGGACACACAAGCTACGTCCTGGGAGCCAGCACCCAGTTCTACAACTCGCTCATGTACCTCGTGTGGTCGACGCGGTCGTCGCTCCGGGAGATCGACTCCCTCCTGTCCGAAATGGAGGGCGGCGGCGTCGAGCTCAACGAGGAAACCTACCGTCTGCTCCGACAGATCGAGGACGAGCGCGCCGAGGACCTCGAGTTGGACGAGAAAGAGGACGCCGGCTCGCTCCTGGGCAGTCGCGGTGGACCGTGGTGGAGGAGACACGAGCAGATGTTCTGGTTCCCCCGGATCCTCCATTGGCTCGGCGTCATCTCCAAACGGTTGAACACTGCGGCGATAGAAGGAAGACCTACCTGACAGAGGAAACTAAACTCGACTCGCGTCTCGTGCCAACACTTGTATTACCTTTTGTATAATCAACACATGTAGGCATAGATTTAGAAATTAATGATTTCCCCAAAATTCTATCATTGTGATCTCTGTGTTCAAATGAAGATACGAGGTATCGCTTTACTTTACAGACTAAGTACCTTGGTAACTCTTCCGTTTTGGGCAACAAGTCGGAACTTGGCCCCTTGTCTATGTATCTGAAACAGCCTGAGCCATCGGAGTCTTCAGTATCCTTGAGAAACCATGTCTGTAAACTTTTTGTGGCCACACCTAGTACAATGCCTAGATCCGAGAGGTGTAGGTCCCGAGTCGTTTCTCGCTCAAGTTGGTGAACGTAACGCAACACGCACCATTTTGATGATCCGCAGGTGGTCATACGAGAAGTTGCCCTTATCCGGGGAGAAGGGGACCCAGGTACTCATACACTCTTGGGGGATGGGCACTAGTGACGGACTACGCCCGGTCAATCGAACGCTTCTGGCTGCAAGGGGTCGTTGGCTCTCGACTCGAATCCTCCACATGCATTGCCGTCAGTTTTCCCCATCTCTTCAAACCATTCTCCCTGCAGACTCTCGAGAGTGGCGTCGACAACAACAAAAAGGAAAAGGAGGCAGTAACAAGTAGAGTCTTCGGAAATGGTCGATGCGGCAGCACCGGCATGAAGATCACCTCATCCGTGTCATGCTATATCAACAAAGTTGATCAGTGTACCCCTCGGAACGCAACCTCCTCAAGCTGCACAGTCCCGTTCTCCACGCCCGTCACAAAATCTTTCAAGTCCATCTTCCAGCGTTTCTGTCCGACAGTCTTGAGATCCATGTCGGCCGGACAGGACGGTATCTTGCCCCATTTGGATTTATCCACGGCCATTGTGTCAGCGAGACTGGCGTCCTGCCCATCGACGACCTTTGCATGGTTTCCCCCTTCCCCTTGACCTCCAACACCGTGTCTCTTGTCCAATTCCTTACTCGTCTCAACCTTGACGAAGACGGGGATGACCGCACCTGTACCCAGCGAAAAGGATCTGTGCCCGAGAACTCTCAAAGTCGCGCCAATGGCGCCCGAATGACTCGTGAAACTGATTCTTTCTGAATTTTTGAATTTCTCGCTTTGCATTAATTGGTCAAACAACTTGCCGAGCCTCGTCGTCACCGCATCGTCGGGCTCTCTCAGATCTGGGTCCCAGAACTCATCCGACTCCGTGAGCAAGGGGTCTTGCGTCGTGATGAAGTCGGGATAATGGTCGCGAATATACGACACATCACTGCGCCTGTCGCACGTATGTATGCCTGTTCCTTCACGTAGCCGCTCCATCACAGTCGGGTCGAACTTGTCCAAGAGACCCTTGAACGTGATCTGTGCAGTCTCCATGGCCCTGTCCAGTGGGCTCACGAAATACGTCTGTGGCAGACTCATCTTCTGGCCCTTGATCTGCGCCTTCCAAAAGTCGTTGACCTCTGCAGCTTGTCGGCGTCCTTCCTTGCTCAAGTGCGCATCGGACCAGACCATCACATGCTCGGGATCTCCATCCAGCGCCGAATAGTGACAGTCCCACGCTTCACTCCCGTAATATCGTTCTGCGATATTGTGATACCCGTTTCCGTGTCGACCTAGGAAAAGCAACTTGTATCGTGTGTGGCTACCTTCTTCGGATCCATGCCTCTTGCGCTCCTCTGCTCGATTGAGTGTCGTGATGTGGTTTTCGAACCGCTGCCAGGCGGTCATATCTCGACCTTTGTTTGGCAAGTTCTCGTCCGAGTCGTACGAACGCTGTACAAGCCCGAAGTTCGTCTTCATGAACTCAAAACTCCCTGGCTTCGTCGCTGGGTCATCCTGCAGAAAGTAGCCCGGTAACGTGGTATATGTGTACTTGTGTAGATTGGGCTTGCTTTGTACATGTCCCGGCGAGTCTTGCGCCCCAGGATCAGGGTCCGTGTGGACGTCAAGCACTTTCTGGCCGCTCATGCTGAGAAACGAAGCGCCTGCGTCGCTCGCTTCTAGCAGACCGCAAACGACCAGCGACACAGTGAGAAGGAGAAGGAGTTGTCTTGTGCAGTTTTCGGTGTCTCATTAGCCCGGAAAGTCGCAAGTCATGGTGGGTCGCGGGCGAGCGTCCACTTACATGGCAATTGTTGTTCGACAGATTCTCGTCGGTACTCTCCACCGGCGATGTGCTTTGCGATGACTTGAGTCGAGCAACATCACGAAATGCTATACCATGGTGTTTAGGAACAACATGATCTTGAGAGAGGTCACACAACATATCGTGTTTGTTGTCAAAGGCCCAGTGGTAAGCCCGGAACATTCTCAACAGGCGCAGTCTTTATGCGTTGCCGTATGATTACGGTGAAGTTTTTGGGTATCGCAGTATGACCTCAGCTTCTGAATCTCATTCTCCGTTGAATCACTTCTCTTCTTGTAGATCAGTTGTGCTGCAGATCTAGTCGCATTCTAAATCGCATCAATATGTGGCAGGCTTCAACGGACATATGTTACAATGGGTCGAGCACAGCGTTTGGTTGACACCGGCTTCTAGACTTGTTTTAGTAGGCCATCTGGCTGGATCCGTATGAATATCAACAGGAGACTTGGCTTCCAGCAAGAAGCGTTCGTGGCTCCATTGTTGGAGGACAATACCAAGGTCATTGGCATTTGCGGGCAGTCGCATTGAATTGCGTAAGATGTTCTCAATGGTTGACCACATCGCAGAGCTCGTTCGCTTGACAACGCCAATGAGTCGGGACGTTTTCCATACTCGATCATAGTGGCCTTGATCGGTAGGCATCGAAAGTAACGTCCAAAGCAGATGTTCCGCACTCAAGTCGCTATCGTCATCATCGTCCTCGAGGATCTGCTGTAGAGTGGCCAGATACTTTTCTGTCTGAGACGAGAAATCTCCCAATTCTGCCATGATTAGGTTCAGAAGGATCAACGATGCCATTCGGCAGTTGTCAACAGCTCGTCGTTTTTCAAAGTCATTGTAGCCTGTCTCAAAATTCTCCAGAGCGGTGGACAACTCGGACCCGGCTCGAAATGAACTCGTCCGGAATGGATGGTCTTTTAGAGCCTTATGTTGATCAGCAGTCGAGGGCAAGGCCTTCAGTGTTTGGGCCTTTCGTCTACTCAAAAACTCAACAAATTCATCGCAGCTCCGGTCGTATGCAGATCCGGAGAGTTGGGTCCGATTTCCCATCGAGATGCCGACCGAATCTGAGGTTTCATCGAGGTAAGCTGGATTTCCATCCATTGTCGGCCAAGAGTGCGCTATGAAACTCCTTTGCCCCGTCAGCGGTCTTTTTCTGTGGGAATGCGTAGAGGATCCTTACCAGACGATCTTGGTGTGCATCGGTGGATTGTGTTGTAAACCGGGGAAGCCTCCACGCTCAAGCAAGAGTCGCTTAAGTGCTCCCCAATGTAGTCTTGCTACCTGACGGTCTCCCCAGACACGCTTGCTAACGTCAGTATGATTGGAAAAGATGTCGTTTCGAAAAACGTACTTCTGCATTGGCGAGAAGACCGATGCCCATTATGGTCCATTCATCACAAGGACCTTGGAGGAGCCGAAGACTTCTATTCACAGCCTCCAAAGAGCGCTGCTTGAATTCCATCGTTTGAAGAGACTCTTTTTGGCCCTTTAGTGTCGCCAGGTGGAGCGCGGCGTGATGCAGCATGCATAGAAATGGTATTTCATGCTTTCGATAGAGGTTGAAGAGGTCCCAACACGAGCGTGGTTTGCGCACGGCTCTATGCCAATGGCGATGGACGAGCGATGGTATGACAAAGTAGTAGTGGTCGACCAATTCATGCACATCCCGCGTAGCCAGTATCGGATAAGAATTAAACGGGTCACCCCTCCCACGGCCCAGGTAGTCAATGAAAGAAGTCCTCACCCGATGAGAACGCAACATGATATGCGTCTCGACAATCTCGCGCTCCTCGTCCTTGGGAATTTGAGCACCACTTGCCGGCGCATTGGAGCTTTTCGAAGTCGACACGCCTGCACCAGCGGCAATGTTCGAAGTATCCTCGGAATGAGTTGCAGATTCGAGCTCCTCATACCTCTTCCGCCGGTAGTGTTGTTTTGTAAGGAAGGCTCTAGTCCTTCTTCTCTCGGCTTTGCTCTTCAGTCCTTCCACAAATTGGAATTTCTGTTCGAATCCAGGGGAAGCCTCGGTCGCAATCCTTTTATGTAGCCTTTGAAGGGACTTGTCGACCTGAATATCATGAAAGGAGGGACCAGCCTCGCAAGGCGTTCTACGAACCATGCTGCTGGCAATATTGTTATCATGACGGATACGGGGAGCCATGCACCTCTGATGTACTTATTAATACTCGTTAGTACAATAATACCTACGCAGTTTGTTAGCTGGAATTCTCATTCGGATCTCGGCGATATCTCACCTAAAGTCCAACGCCACCTCTTTCTCGAAAGTGGCGTAGTTGGCTGCTGAACATCGAGCCATAACCTGCTGTGAAAGCTGCTGCACAAACTTTATAGCCTCAATGTAGAGTGAAGATGTATGTAGCTAGATTCCATCAAGAAATTGTCAGTCTTCTTCAGCCAAAGTCGACGAGGAACCCGTTGCTGATATCATGCCGAGTCTACAACGGAGATAAGAAATCGCGCCATCAGCATTTTCAGTTGGCATAAGAAATAGGATATCACAGATTCACGGCAGCATTACTGATCACAAGGAATGATTCATTGTGTGTTTAGCGACATTAGTTAAGTCGCCTTCTACTTGCTGCTCAAGCAAGCTGGAACAACCATGTGCCAGTACTTACAGGCATAGTATGAGAGCTGGGCTTGGTCAACCACAATGCTCAAGTTCATACCACAACGTCACTCGTTGCTACAACGCTCTGTATCTCGCGCCGGACCTTTGTCATACTCCCGCCATTATGGTCGAACAGCGGACGTGCTGTTTTGCTCGTGACAGGAAGCCCTTCCGTGGCAGTAACAGCAATAAAGGGGGAGGGAGAAGCATGCCGGATGTGAACGCCCCACAAGGTCATTGGCGCATTTGTATGGTTGACCAGAAGTGCATACATTGCTTCCATGGCGGATAGCTGCTGTCCAAGGCCACTGGTTCCGTCCCAACCGTTGATATACCATTTTGATCCGCACGTAAGACCGTTGTTCTTATGCACGCATGCTCTTGCGGCGCCCTGTGCAGAAGCCCTGATGATCTCGCCGACACGTCCTGCGGTGAGGGGTGCCATAATGGATGTCGCGCTCAGCCATCGAAGAAGGTAAGCCTTCATAGAGAGTTGGTCGGTATTGCAGGTCATGCCGAGCTCACATTCTGCCTCGAAAACAATATTGGTTGCATTCTCGAAGGGGGACACAAAGGTGTTCGTGGCTTCGAGCAGACCCACAGTTCTCTCAATCCAAGGAGACGAGCCGTTGGTGAGATTCTGCAGCACTGCGGCGCCGTACAAGAACAAGCCGACATTGTACGTCCACTGATGATGGTCAATACCGGTACAATTGATTGTTTCATCAGTGCCGTCAAACACATTGTAGATGTTGTCAATGAGGCCAACACCGACCGTCCAGTCCCATATCTTGTTCGCCCAGTGTATGTAGGTCTGATTGCCTGTGAGTCTTGCCAACCGGGCAGAGAGTTGAAAGAAGGCGCCATTGGACACAGAATTCTTGTAGTAGTAACCTGCATTTTGTGGGTGAAACTGCCATTTGAGACCGCCGTTACACTTTGTAGTATTCCACCGAGCAACGTAGTCTTGCCATGAGTTCTCGACGATCTTGAGCCAGGAAGGAGCGGGCGCAGGTGGCTGAGGGAAGGAATACTCTTCGGCGGATATTGCAGCAAACACCCAAAAGGCTTGGTCGTCATTTCCCTCATCCAAGACTTCGGAGGGCATGTTGAAGTCGTTCGCTGGACCCAGTTGAGAAACGAGAGCTTCGGTCATGACATTGTTGTATGAATTGTCCCCGGTGTAATGCCAATACTCCATCATGCCACTCCAAGCACCGCCGGACTCCCACCTACGCGTTTTTAGTTAGAGAACATGTCGAAGTAGGGAGTGAGTAGGTGGGTTACCAGTAGTATGGCGGGAAAGGCCATTTTCCAAGGGTGCCGCCACTACGATTACCGTTGTAGAGCTCTTGCAAACCAGAGGCGATGGTTGCAGCTGCGGTGAGGATGGAACCTAGCTGTTGTTAACAAAGTCATGGTCTTCACTCCAGCCAGACCTCAACTCACTTCGGTCATCGACATCCAGGGCGACTGCCAGCACAGTCGACGGAATCAAAACAAGAAAGAGAATGGAAATGAGTGTAAAGCCATGCATGATGGCAAATGCAAAACTGTGACAATCGACCGCTGAAAGATGAAGGCTGTTAAAGAGAGAATTGATGGATGGAAGACGGACGAAGAGGCGATATCATCAACGTTGAGTTTTCACAGCCCCTGGGAAGAAGCTGCAGTGAATACGTTTTCTCGAATTGACGCCCACCATATCACAGTGTCTTCACTGCATCCCAGGGTGAACACATCATTGTGCGAGAACCTTCTGCTGACCTTAATCGCCCAACGGCATCTTAGACAAACAGATCATATCGATCAACACACAAGCGTACCCCTACCGGATTCTTCTGCTTTCGAAATACCGCCATACAATCTGATCATTTCGCATCCAACCCCATAGCCACTTACAAGGCACCGAGACCATACGACTCCGAGCAGACGAAGTCAACACGCAAGGTCTGACCCCAGACGATTTTACAGACCAGTGTCCCAACTCTGAGTCTACCAACGCTCATTTTGTTACAGTGACAGTGAATTCTGCTGCGAGATGTGGAGGTCCTGGGCGTACTCTATAGTCTCTCCTTTCAGATCCGTATTCCAAGTGTTTCGGATTCTGCCATGTCAACCATTTATTGCTTCCGCAAAAGTCTTATGGCAGGCCGAATGCGATAGCAGTCATACAGCCCTTCAGTCTTACCGCCTATCCACATCTCACAACTCACCATTTGCAATATAGGAAGTTCGCAGGGACGGTTCTGACCAGTGTTGACCAACACAATCATCAAATCGATACTTCTGACAAATAACTGTTCATCAGGTCGTAATGGTAGCATATCGCCTGAAAGATGATCCATCGTAGTCCGTGGAAATCACTGTAACATCTTACCTGCCTAGTATCCTAGCTAGGTGCGACCTAGGATGTCCGCCTATAACAGCCTCAAAGACTCGCTCCCGGAAGACTTCCGCCTATCTCGATATCACACAATCTGAGAGACTGTTCCCGGAAGATGTCCGCCTACCTCGATATAACAGTCTCAAAGACTGTTCCCGGGGGATGCCCGACTACCTCGATATAACACAGTCTCAGAGGCTGTTCCCGGAAGATTTCCGCCTATCCCGATCAGGCGGCTCAAGGCTGACCCATGGCGCCAACTCGATTCGGAATGTATTATCGAACAGACTTAAGATCCAACATTGTGCCTGAAATATAAGCCACGGCCAGCATCTGTTCGGTTTCGAATGTGCCCTTTCTGTTGTTTCAAACATTTACAATCCTGCAGCTGCATACTCACCAACATGATTGATTTTCAGTTGTCGCCAGAACAATTGGCTATGAGAAATGCTGTTAGAGGATTTGCTCGTGCCAATCTGCAAACAGCAAGGTCGATATATGAGGCTCAAAGAGCATCATCTTCAGCGTGGGAGGACCGCTTTCGCTCAACCCAACCTATTTACGCTGAAGCCGTCAAAGCCGGCCTGATAAAGGCTCAAGTCCCAAAACAGCTCGGCGGAGCAGGTGGCCCTCTGATCGAGGCTGCTCTTGTCGTGGAAGAGTTCTATGCTGTCGAAACCAGCGCGTCTTTGACTATCCTAGGTACTGGATTGGGTTTGACCCCCTTGATCATGTCCGGCTCCCCCGAGCACAGCAAGTTCTTCAAGCCATTCCTTGACGGTACAGGAACGCCGCTGGCCAGTCTCGTTTTCTCTGAGCCTGGAGGGAGTGCGAACTTTGCAGAAGCAGGTGCATCTGGTTTTGAGACAGTCGCTCAATTGCAAGGCGAGGAATACATCATAAATGGGGAAAAGGTGAGTGATCTGCGTTTCTGCTCATTCGAGTTGGTTACCGACAGGATGCAGATATGGGCGACAAATTGTTCAGGCTGGGATGACAGGGGTGCGGACGTGCAGTGCGTGCTATGCCGCGTCGAGGGTTCAGCGGCCGTGGACGATGTTCGTGGGCAGACAGCAATCATCATCGTCACCCGACAGGATATTGCTAAGAATGACGCGAGCGCATACTCCGTGCTTTCTCATCCCGAGACCATTGGTCACACAGCCGTCAATGGGCCGCACATTCGCTTCAAGAACCTGCGTGTCCCAAGATCCAACCTACTTGCTCCTCCTGGGAAAGGAGCAGATCTGGTTGAGATGACATTTACTGCCTCCGCTGCTCTCGTGGGCGCGATGGGCGTGGGCATTATGCGACAGACATTTGATCGGGTTCTTGCATGGGCCAAAGAAAATCGACGAGGCTCAAAAGAGGCTATGATCCAGAAACAAAGCGTAGCAGATCTGTTGATCAAGATCAAGACTCGATGTGAAGCAACCAGAGCTCTAGTCTGGAAGGCGGCATGTTGTTTTGGCAGCACTCGGTTCGGAGCTGAACTCTGCTATGAAGCCAAAATCTTTGGATCCGAAAGTGCTGTTGAGTGTGTCATGGATGCCATCAATTTGGTAGGGGTATCGGCATACTCGCGAACCCAGCCATTTGGAGACCTGCTGAACGATGCTGTTGTCCTGCCGATATTTGATGGCGGCAATGTAGGGGTTCGACGGAGACAGGTTGAAGCTATCTTTGCTCAAGACGCGTATGATCCTTGGGAGACTACCTTTGGGCCAGAGAAGTGACGACAGAACCGACCTGGTTTTACAGGTGGCATTGCATGTGTAATCACGAAGCTAGGCTGCCTCAGGGACAAAGTATTCCCGGAATGCGTGTAAAGTCGCCATAAGTGATCGGGTAAGCAGTACAGTTACGAAGATCTAGAGCATAAGGTAGCATGAGAGCACGGCTCCGAATAGGGAGTACAAGTCCTGTTTACTAAGAAATTACTTAAGCGCCAAGTCAGGTGTTTTGTCGACCCTGATTCTCCCCGTTGGTTCACCCAGGTTCGTTCCTTTCGCACATCATTTATTATTTCCCATTCTTTCGCCAGTGTGTAAGGGTGAAAGCGTGGAAACCGGATATTTCTCGTAAAACAGGACTATCAATCTCGGCACGACGTCTTGATGATGTTCTAAGCAGATCGGGCAACCGAAATCCTCCAGGGATTCAAGTACTCTGCCTCGGCTCCGCCTCACTTTGTTTCATCACTCTGGCCATCCCGAAGCGTGTACAAGATGCCGAAAGCGGTCAAGGGAGCTCTACTACAATGCGACCCGCCTCAGATGGCTATGGTGCGGAAGATTGACCGCGAATCCAACAACGCATACATCATTGAGGAAATCGACGATCATACATGTTTGGTCAAGGAGACCAAAGTGGAAGAGATCAAAGCGCGAGTCAAAGAGCTCATGGATGCGGCCATGGGCATGGATGAGGACGACAATGACGACAAGGACAGCGACCTGGATTGAACGCAGCCAGAGTACGAGGTACTCCAAGTCAAGGCGTATACACTTCTCCAAAGATCTTCGCAGGGACAAAGTGGGCGAGACGGGACCTTCTGTACCCATGTTTATCGAAAGTGGTGAATACAGACTTGGCCGAATGGACCACTTGTGTCATGGTAGAACATAACCAAAAGCGAGCTAGAGTGTTCCCGAACGCAGCTCGTCGTTCACAATCCTCTTGAATTGAGACTTGAGGAAATCAGGAGCACCAGAGGAGGTGGCAAAAGGCTGGTGAACAGGAAAATGCATTGATGGGAGAGGCATATGCGTAGCACCAACCACCCTACAGAAATGACTACGGGGGTGGTTCATAGGCTATGGTGGGTATGTGCTGGTATCGGGGTAGCGGTTACGCGGCAAAATGCAGCAGGAATCCCTAAGCGAGCACGCAAAAGGTTTATTCGTAAGAGGGAAGTGCAACAGTAGAGAGGGATCTACATGCAAGATTCGTACTCAGCTTGAAAACTTGGTAAGAGGGGTTTGTCGAATACTGTCATTGCTTGATCGCAAGGAATTGGATACAGTAGACAGCTGCTGGAATGAATCTGACACGTTGACACACTGACACATTGACATACATGCGAATGACACGCTTCTGTCTGCATGCATGCATGCATGCATGGTTGATTAATGCACATGACCTCTGGGCGAAAAGGGCAGACTGGACCCTGGCAATCGAAAATTGACTGGACGAAGGAGCAAGTGGTCGAATTTAGGGCTTGGGGGATTGACGGCTGGCGGCGGTGCTGGGGGCGCCCGGTGAGCCTAGTGAAGGCGTTAGGGGCGGGGAAGACAGCCGGGTGGGATTCGTGAATGCCTGAAAACTGATTAGGGCCAAAGTCTGAGAATGACTTGCGTCCCTTGATCTGCTTTGGCACCGGAACCGCTGGCAAAGCGAGAACGAGCAAGAGTCCGGATACGAGGTGCAATACAGCGCCTTGTACGCACGAACTCACAACCGAGGACTGAGGGACTCTTTTAGTTGCCAAACATGGAAAAGCCGGAGATATTCCAGGCACGAGCGACTCGCACAGAGACAACCCGCCCAAAGTCACCAAAAGGCAAGCAAGGAGTAATAAGGAATAACATGAGTACGGATAATGAACGGCAAGTCTCCTCCCTTGGTGGCTTCTTGACACTACAGTAGCACCTGGGGACCCAATATCACACCTGTTGGCCACCGCCGATGGCGCCAATGAGCCAGTGGATGCACTCAGCGCCCTCAATACCTTCCTTATAGGCTATAGGTACGAACAGGGTTCAGTCAGTATGCACCGCTAAGGTACCTCAGAATGCTCTCCTGTCCAGTACTCGTATGCATTGAATCTTCTACTCTTGTCCTGCAGCGACTGTGATCGTCAACCATTTGATTTCTGCTGCTCTCCATGGAATTACATACTCGGTATCGGCTTCGCTTGACGCCCAATCCACTGCTGATCGGTGAATACTGGCCAATGTTCGGCGCCACATACACCCTTGTCTCTTCCCTCCCTTCGTCCACCCCAATACTCCCGTAGCAGAGAGGTGAATTTCTCCGTAGACGGCCAGCTAGTGCCTGTCATTCGCCCACTACTCTTTTCGTGCATCGGGCTTTCGGTGGGCCACACAGTACGAGTAGTTGTGGCCCTTTTCCCGTATCTGGATTCCCCGTTCACCGTTACACTAAATGACAAGCCACACTCCGTGCCTACCGACCGACACTACAGTACAACATGTACAGGCAACAGAGTCTTCACCACAACTCTCTCCCTACATTCCTCTCTGCAGGTGTTTACAGAACAGTTCATACCTGGCCTATTCTTTGCACTCTGATTCTTTATCTTTAATTCATCCTGTCCCGGTCCACTCCACATTTCCTCTTGACCAGCGCGGCGCTCCCCGCTATATTTTCCCCTGCTTGTTCCAACCCTCAAGTACATTCATCCGAAGATAGAACATTGCGACAACAATGTACGGCTATAACTTCAGCTCACCCTGCTCATAAAACCGCAACGTCGATCAGCTACATCATCAAGCAGACTACCCGTCAGGTTCTATCCACCGTTCACCGACGCACAGTGGGCATAAAACCCCGCCGCCAACTCATCAATTCCCCAAACAATTGTGACATTTCACACCCTCCCACGCTCCCTCGTCACCGCCTCGCCTTGCAGGTCTCCAGTTCTTCGCAACATTCGAGCCCACTAGGTTGTCAGCCAGATCTTTCTCCCACAGTCTTAAGATCACTTCAACTTTATCACAGGAGCTTTTTAGTACGTGAGAAGTGCGGCAACCGTCCCGGTCCGTCTCGTGGAGCTTTTGACGTGAAAGGGTTCTGACTTTGTCCAAGATTGCCAGCAGGGTCTCATCCTCTCCCTTCTGCCCCTGACTGGTTTGCATTGGAACCCAAGTCCCCCTTCTTCAGTTATTGAAGTACTCTTCTCTTTCCCGACTAATCCACAATATCGAACAACCAGTCCATGGCATATCTCAGGGTCGGCCAGAGAAAAGTGTACCGTCCATGAACATCACGGTTTTGCACTTTGCTATCAGATCTGCCGAGCAGAGAATGAGGCCAGCATTCAAGTCACCAAATCATGCTCTTCCCGGCGAATCTACTCCCCAACAGTCCACCTCTTGACACAAAGAAGGCGTTGATATTGTTGGACTTCCAGAATGACTTCGTCAGCCACGATGGAAAACTATCTGTCGAAAACGTTCGGGGCTTCCTACCCAACCTGACCACCCTTGTTAAAGAGTTCCGCACGAAAGGAGATGTGATATGGGCTGGAACCGAATACAGGCAATCTCGTTCCACTCGGTCTGCTGTGACAGGGTCTCATTCCATCCTCCTTAAGCAGTTCCTGCAGGGGCAAGACAATGATGACGAAGAAGGTGTGCATTATAACGATCCTATTTACACTCGCTCACCTGCCGAAGCTCCTCTCTCCCCAACAAAGACCCCGGACCGCTGGCATGATCGTGAAGCCTTCCTTACCCCAACCATGACAATGACACGCCACAGGTGTTGTTTGCCCGGCTCTACTGGTATTCGGTACCCAAAAGCTATCGAGTCTACCATGGATCCTCAGAAAGATTTGATAATGCTCAAATCTCACTATTCGGCATTCGTTGACACTCAACTTCTGATGCATCTCAGGACAAGACTAATCACCCAAATCTATGTCTGTGGGTCGCTTTCGAACATTTCCGTTTATGCAACTGTCCTTGATGCCGTATGTCACGGCCTAGAGGTGACTATCATCGAGGACTGTCTCGGCTATCGTGACGAGATGTGTCATACCGAGGCCGTACGGCAGATGGCCGACAGCATGGGAGCAAATGGTATCGACTGCCAAGAACTTCGAGACGATATTGCTGGTCTGTTGGGCGATGTGATCAAAGAGGAAGATTTCACCACCAAATTCCAAGTCAGCTTGCCGCGTCCAACATGCCGGACAAAGTCGCACACGTCCAAAAGTCAGATTCGCAACTGGATATCCAACGTGGAAAGTGACGAGTTTATTACTCCCCCGCCGGAAATGGAAAGAAAGTCTTCGAAAAGGATCGGAAATATAGGTGACAGCAAAAGGGATAATGACTCCAAGGGTGACTCACTGAAGATCTCACCCCATGCCACTTCAAGCGAGCAAAGCCCCCCACGAAAGAGGTCAACTAGCGACGTTGATTCTTTAGAAGAGAATCGGAGCTGCAAATTGTCCCATAAACCATCCACGAGGCGCAGCTCGGAGAATAGTCGCAACTCAGAAATGGCGAAGCAGAAACAGAAACCCTCAGCCAGGAAACGATGGCCCTCTCAGGACACCTTTCAACAGCCACCTAAGCATAGTATGACCAGCGTTACTGAGCATGTTTTACCAACTATGGCTGATATTGCGGACAAAAATCCGAGTCTTGATACCAAAAAGAACGAGGAACACAATGCATTTTCAAAGCTGTACAGTGAGCATCATCCGTGCGGACAGAAGAAGAAGAATAAAAGCGTACCCAATATTGTTGGTCAAGGGGATAGGATTGGCAACGGTGATTGCCAGCTTTGTATCGACGTGATCGAAAGTGAAGAGGCTGAGAATGCCTTCTACGCTCTGAGAGATCAAGTACAGTGGAACAAAATGTACCACCGTTCGGGAGAAGTGCCTCGTTTGGTCGCTGTCCAGGGTGAGATAAGTGGAAATGGTTCTAAATCCCCCATCTATAGACACCCCGCGGACGAGTCGCCTGAATTGCTTCCCTTTGACAGTACGGTCGGCATGTTAAAAAGAGCCGCCGAAAGGGCTGCCGGGCACTCCTTCAACCACTGTCTCATCCAGTGGTACCGAAACAGCGAAGATAATATTTCAGAACACTCTGACAAGACGCTCGACATTGTTCGCGGGTCCAGTATCGTGAACTTCAGTCTGGGTGCCCAGCGGACGATGATCTTGCGGATGAAGAAGACAGCAATAAGAACAGAGGGTGGCCATCGCGAGGACGACCATTCACGGCCATCCCAGCGTATTCATCTTGCGCACAATTCCCTTTTCATTCTCGGCGAGGAGACCAACCAGTATTGGTTGCACTCGATTCGAGCGGACAAACGGCCTGCAACGGAAAAGGACGCCGCCGAGCGTGCATTCGAAGGCCAACGGATAAGTCTGACATTTCGACAAATCGGGACATTTATCGACTCTAAAGAAAGCACCATCTGGGGCCAGGGTGCCCGAGGCAAGAAGGAAAAAGATGCCCGCAAACTGCTCAAAGGGGTCGAGGCAGAGGCCGAGGGGGAGGTCATGATCCGGGCGTTCGGTCAAGAAAATCACGCCAGCGCCGACTGGAATTGGGACGAGGTATACGGAAAGGGTTTTGATGTTGTCAACTTTGGCGTCAAGACTGATGCAACCGTGCCGGTTGATCCCGAGACTGCCCATGCTGTCTCGTGAAGGTCATCTTTTCCCTTGGAGGATGGACAGTGAAGAGAAACGACCACACTCGAACGGCTCTACTGCTACCATATGGAAGGACCCTCGGCGACCAGAATCGCAATACTCACTGGTAGAGTTCTACAGGGGGAAGACATCCCTCGGCCAACAAGTTTCAAATTCGAAGCCCTGGAGGGCCCCAAGAAACAGGGAACCCAAGGGTAGGCCAGATATCTACGCGGCAAACTATCTGGCGCGTTCAAAACATGGCCACGCGACGAAGGCTATAAACTAAATTATACGAAGGTACGACACATGTTTTGATGATCTTGATGAATTGATTGTGGCAATTTTGGCATCTACACATTGACATTGACAACGATATTTTAAGAGAGAGATGTGTTTCTTCGCATATTGTATGCTAGCTCTACCATACATACATACATGGGGGAAAAAGGGTCGTGCAACATTTGCGGGTGCACGTTCATCAAAGGAAGAGAAGAGGAGGGGACTGACTTGAGTGTGTGTGATGGACCGTGTTGTGTAACGGGTGTTCAGGTTGCCGTCAATCATGAGCCCAAAGCGTCATTATATAAATGACAATACCAATCAATGTACTCCTCCCGATAATCAAATGAATCAGTAAAGGGGTAATGTGACGAGGGGGTTTTGGTTTTATTTGTGCTACGTTCTGCTTGCCAGCTTTCCGGGACACAGCTATACCATTGTACAGCTCAACTAAATGAAACCTTTCCGTCCTTCCCTACTGTGGCGGTCGACAACTTGGGCTGTGACCTTGGTACTGTCGACGTCGATGCCGCCGCCGCACTGCTGGCCTTGTGTGCCCCTTGAGCATTGTCAATGGCTTCCACCACACTTCCAGCCGGGGCATCCGCGATCTCGTTGACTTCCTGCGCGGTCAAGACGTCGCTGACTCTGGGCGCTCGACTCTGGATGAGAAGTGTCGTGGGTCCGCGAAATTGCAAAAACAGTCGGTCTCCCCATAATGTCCTGCGGCTCCACGTCCGTATTCTGAGCGAGGCATTGGCCAGAAATTTGTATGTGCTGCTCGTCTTCAACGTTTCCACAAACTTTGAAGACGGGAAGAAGTTGCCCAGTTGCAGTGGTATCTGCAGACGAACGTTGTTGGACTTGAACCTGTACGGTCGAGGTCGAGGGGACGGGGACGAGGCGGTGTACGCAAGCACGTTCGAAGGGTGGACGACATAGGACTCTCCCTCCGCCAGCTCGATCGCGTAGACTTGTCCCTGGCCTGCGAGAGCGAGCAGACCTCTCCCGGTCACGTCGGAACTGCCCCAGTACGCCAGAGACAGTTTTGCATTCAGGCTCGGTTTCACCGACAAGGTACTTCCCGTCCACGCCAACAGGGCTTTTCTCTGTGCCAGTTTCCAATCCGTCGTGCCGTCCAGCTGTAGGATCGTGAACGTGGTCAAGGGTGACCGCGTCGATATGAGGGCGTTCGATGGAGATGTGCTCGTGATTTTCTGGTAGAGAAACGGAATCCCGACCAAGGCTCGACGGACGGGGTTCAACATTCGAAGAGACGAGACCGTGCCGTCCGGGTCACCGCCAAAGGCGACCAACGTTCCTCGACGTGTATAGAGATCTTGCGACGGAGAAAGTGTGACGGAAAGTAACGAGTAGGGACTGCCAATGACCTCGAAGCTGGCGTCTGCAGAGGAGAATGAAACGTGTTAGAGATATACCATCCACGCCCGCCCGAGAGATGTTGTGGGTGACTGACCTGGAGAAGAGGCAGACAGAGATCTACTACCAACATCAATGCTGCTGGTATCTGTCGATGGCGTCGCTTGTAGCGAAATGTATCTGTATCCGCCGACTCTTCGACCCGCGACCAAGTGTGCTGGGAACGCCCATCTTCGTGGAAAATTGCCCAATCGGCGCAGACTGCAAGCTGGGATGGCGGGCATTTTCGACTGAACAGAGGGTGTGTATGTGCAAGGTCGGAACACCAGGATTAGACGGTAGTGAGCGACCAGGTGGCCGTCAAATATTGGCGCGCGTGGAAGAGAGTCTTCCTCTCTTTCAACAAAAAAGTGCACTTTATGGAAAGCTTCAGTCGAGGAGCTCGATGCCCCCGGCTTGTCGCGCTCCCTCGGCACACTTGCCCCGAACGTACATAAGGTAGGTATAGCCAGCAGCCTTGTACTACTACCAACGAGCCTCACCAGGCTGCGCTTTCCTTCAACAACGCCTTCGAGACAAAATCCCGTAGATATATAATGCGATTCCGCACATAAACTCACCTAACCATAACATATATCGAGGCTGAGAACCCTTTTCAACCATTCAAACATACCTATAGAAACATATAACTCGAGCAATGCTTTGTTCCGAATCCAGCAGCCTCAGAGGTTTTCTGCTTCGCCTTCAGCGGCCAAAGGATCATGGGGCTTTTGTTGTCACTTCTCAATCTGATGTCCGAAACGCGAGTACATCTTCCTCCATTCAATGCATCAGATCTTCAAAAGGCGCATAAATTCGGTCCGGGAGAACGTCCACCTTTCCACGGTTTCATGTGGGCGACTTTGGGTCCATAAGCACATCCGAAGTTCAGCCATAAGCATCTCAGTCTAAGCCCTTACAAACTGGCAAATCTGGAACTCGCTGCCGAAAAAGAGTGTTATAGGCGACACCCTGGAGGCCAAGCCGTGGTGCGCCTTCCACTGTTCTCCATTTTAGTTGCCCACGGCGCAACTCGAAGCCAATAACCGTTTATCATTAATACGCGCCCTGCGCATCGCACGGCTGATGAGTCCCCTCCTCCGTCTGAGAATTCGGGATGATGTCGAGACAGGCAATGGAGCCAGACCGCTGTTCTGCCGCCACTCCATAACGATGTGGGAAAATCAAGGGTTTTGGAACCAGACTTTGACCCTTGATGACTTTTCTTGACTCTCCAGGCCCCAAAATCTATGCAGAGATTGCATACAGACCTGGACCTTTTCGTATCGTTGAGCCCGTCCTCATTCGAGCTCTATCTGTAGCAAGAAACATGGTAACCCAAGTATCGGCAACTACTGGAAATGACGATGACGCCTTCCCATACAAGCAACTGGCTGTCGTGGGTATGTATATGTCCACCTATGCAGTGACTACCGTCATCCCTTTGGCACCACCAACGCTGACTGGATGCGATGTCTAGCCATTTGCCGTCTGGCAGAACCTATCGCGTTCACTTCGATAACAGCATATACCTTTGTCATGGTCAAAGATATCAAAGGTGAAGAAGACGCGTCCTTTTACGCCGGTCTTCTGATATCAGCCTTTGCCATGGCTGAAGCCTCGACAGCCATGATCTGGGGAAATATTTCAGACCGATATGGCAGGAAGCCCATCATTCTCGTCGCATTAGCAGGCACGGCTCTTTCAAGTCTCTTATTTGGTTTCGCCAAACGATATTGGGTGGCTCTTCTTGCCCGAGTCGTCGGTGGTGCTCTCAATGGAAATGTCGCTGTTATGCAGACAATGGTAGCCGAAATGATCAAGAACCCGGCACATGAACGTGAGTTATTCCGTGATCTTTACAAGTCATTTGGCTTACTCCATTCCAGCCTCAGCATACGCCGTTCAGCCTTTCATGTGGAGCTTGGGGTCAATTGCAGGCTCAGCGTTGGGGGGCTTCACAGCGCAACCTGCTAAATTCTATCCTCATCTGTTTTCGCCTGAAGGTCTTTTCGGGGAGTATCCCTATCTTTTGCCAAACCTGGTCGCTGTGGTGGCAATCCTCATCGCCATGCTTCAAGGTTGGCTGTTCCTCGAAGAGACCAACCCTCGACTCAAACCAAAATTGGATCAACCTGAACAAAGCCGAATCGACGATGGTCCTGTCTCGGAACGAACACCACTTTTCCGGCCGCGAGGACGTAGAGAATCGGCAGTCGAGTCAATAGCTGTATCACTCGGTCGAAGCAGCATGCGTGGCAGTATTCGAGAGAGCTTTTCGTATGCCGCCAACTCCGCCCCACTTCCCAATGATCCTGCCTTCGATCTTCGGAGAGGCTCGCTCGCATCCATGGTGTCGATCGGCTCCTTCAAACGCCTTGCCGGCATGGCTCCCCAGATCTCTGACGTCGTTGTCGAGGATGAAGAAGACCCGGATACTGAGCAATCTGTCACCGCGTTCAATAAACCAGTCATATTCTGGACTATCGCCCTTGTTCTGATGTCGTATCACCAGATGTCTTTTTACTCACTCTATCCGGTCTATATGCTTGACGATCCACACCAGCCCCCGAGACATCTTGATCTCATCGGAGGGTTGGGATTAACCCTGCCCAAGGTGGGCACTTTCCTTGCTGTGAACAGTATTCTGTCTCTGTTCTTTCAAGGAGTTCTCTTTCCAATATTCGTGAGCAAGCTCGGTGTTTGGAAGGCTGTCTTTACCCTTGTTTCGATAGCGCCTATCGCGCACATCCTGGCCCCCTTTGTCTCAATCCTGCCGAACCCAGGCTGGGGTCTCTGGGCTCTACTTGCGCTTCAGAGCTTCACCTGCATCATCATATTTCCCAGCTTGTTGATCTTGCTCAAAAACGCTACGGAGTCACCTCTTGTTCTGGGCAAGGTCAATGGCTTAGCGATGTCGGCTTGTTCCGCAGCGCGAACCGTTGCGCCGCCGTTAGGAGGTATTATCTACAGCTCGCTAGGGTCGGCAGCAGGTTGGTGGAGTTGTGCCATCATATCGATCGCGGCGATTGTCCAACTGTTTTTCGCTCCTAGGCCCAAGGAGGACAATGCCGCAATCCTGCGCCGAGCTTCAGTTGTGGTAGAGGCGCCACCAATGGCCGACCACGCGAGAGATTGAACACCAGACGATTTCACGCCTTTCCATTACTATATATCATCGCCTCAAGGACGTGTCGGATTGACACATTGGTATCTATGCATCACGCGGAGTTTTTGCGGCATATCGTTACTTTGGAAAAGAATACGGCACATATTGCGTTTACACGAGCATTAACGGTATTGGATTGGCTACTCTCTACTGAATTCCAGGTCAAATGTTCATTCTAGCTTACTGCAGTTTTTCTTTGAGCCACATTTTGATAGCACCCTCCTGACACGTGTCACCCAGTTTGTCAAGCTCACTGTCTGGTAATGGATACAAGGGGGCATCATGGATCTCTCTCTTTCCCACTACGAGCTTCAAAACGTCACTACCGACACCTTCCTTGAATTTGCTTGCGAAAGAAGTGATTCCATCGCGCAAAACTTCTTCGTCCCCTACTGTGATGAGCACCGAAGATACCTTGACACCAGACCACCAACTTGGCGGGGCTTGTTCTGGGACAGTGTACTCATCGTCCTGGATGCCCTTTCCCCGGCCCTTGTACACGTCAATCCAGTAATTCGCACATTCTGTGTTCACGACATCTCGCTTCGCAAATTCGGTCATCGATTTGAACTGGGAGGCATCCGATGAGACCCACGGTGCGATCATGAGGGCGCCGTGCAATTTCCCGGCCAGATCGAACGGCTTCACGACGTCTGGCCTCGGGTGTGGGTGATTCGATATATGGCTGAGTACGCAACAAACCAAATTTCCCCCAGCAGAGTCGCCGCCTACCATGGTTGTGTCTGGCGTACGATTGGGCAGAGAGAGCACATAGCGTAGTGCCTCAACGCATTCGGCAATTTGAAGTGGGTAGAGGCCTTCTGGGGCGAGGGTGTATGCGTTGCAGAAGACTGCAAGTTTCCCATTGGACCACTGGACGACGCGGGAGAGGAACTCGAGATGCTGAGGCAGCCCAGGCATTACGAAGCCGCCGCCATGGAAATAAGCCATTACATAGGTCGCCGAGTCTGGGTCGCCGAGCCAGAAGCCTTTTGTCTTGGTATTGGGAATATCGACCGATCGAGGGGTCAAGTTTTTTTGACTGCAGAATTTGGTGTAGATAGTCGTGAATGGAGGAAGTAATATTCTGAAATCAAAGTTAGCGTTGCGAGTCTACATCAAAGCTTGCACAGGACAGGAAAGTCGACATACTGCAATTGACCAGTTGTCAAGTGTGTGAACATAGTGCGAAAGGCGGTTCGCAAGACATGGTCACTAACTGTCGGAGCGCCCTTTGTCCCTCGAAGAGGACTGCCTACTAAGGCGAGGATGCTTCTAGCAAAGACATATGATAGTCCTGGGATGAGGAGGACTTTATCACTGACTGTTGATGGCATATCGCCTGCGACAAGATTCTTTGAATATTGTTCACGTCGAGAAGCAGGAGTTGTAAAGCGCAAAGATGTAAGGGATCATAAGTAAGCCTGACAGCACGGTATGCCTCGAGAATTGGATACTTAGATGGTTTAATAAACAATCGATTCAGCCCCCGAATTCATGGCATGGGGTATCCCTCCTCCGTACCCACAACGACTCCATACTGTTGGCGAGATGAAGTCAGACGTCGCCAGACTATTCATGCTATTTGAGCGTCAGGCGACCAACGCACGGAGTAGAATCGAAGAAATCTCGCAAGGCCGGCTTACGAGTCAACCAAAGCTAGGCCCGGTTCTGGGTCATTAATCGACACATGCTCGTGTTCCAAAATGTATGTAAGCGAAATCGCTGACTAGTCGTTCCCTACCGGAATGCCAATGCGCAATGCCGATGAACAGTCTCGCACTTCGTAGTTCTGGTAAGCATGCGTGCTTCTTGCGAAGGCGATCATAAGGCGGATTCCTTAGCGGATTCCAGGTATCAAGCACTGGTATCAAGCTAGATTGCCTGAATGGACCCTTACCACGCATCATTTCTCACGGCTTCCTACTATGTACTTCCGCACAAGCACTCTAACATTCCGCCAAGAATCTTGAGCTGGGATACTTTTGATAGCATTGTAGTAAGGGTGATTGTCTTCAGAGACGACGAAGAGTTTACTTGTAGTCTCAAGTGTACAGAGAGTGGCGCGACCTTGCAACAGTCACTGACTCGAATATTAATTGTCAGAGCCAAGGTCAGGAAAGCACATGGTAGCCAACGACTTGAGTTTCAAACGCCGTTCTTTTTGCAGCATGTCTGAGGGCACTGTATCTGGAGTATGCCGCACTAGAGCGGTAGGAAAACACATGAGCATACAAGGTCTTACACCCACAGTTGCGGTGCTGAATACTCAGCAATCTGCCCACCTCTTCAGCATTCTGCGGTAGTACAAGCTGTGACATAGGGCGTCTTACATAATTTCCTCGGTGAGACTGTCGACGACAGCCTTGCCAACGAGGCTGAATCAGTCTAACGAATTCGGGCTTAGATATTTTTTCTACGGTGAATCAATACGAAGGCCGAGGCCGAGAATTCTGGCCCGAATACGGCCATCGCATCATAATACGCAAAAACGCCTCATTCTTTTCAATAAATAAGGTAGCACAGAGTACAGCGCATCCTCTACGCGATACACTTCAACTGGATTACACGACAATAGGCTCCCGACGACTTCGATGATAACGTCCAATGCAGTAAGCCGATGCAAGAGGGCCCGGAAGCAGCCCTTTGAGATCAGTCGGTAGAAGACGAGCATCAGCTTATGCAACGATGCTCCCCAGGACGGTTTACAGCTGTGGCAAACGGCACTTTTACAGCTTGGCTGAGGCCGGACCATCGAGGTGGCATGCCACATGCCGAACGGCGCCATCACGAACTTTTCTCCGCCCATTCACTGGATCAGCCTTACTCAGACGTGACGAACCCGCCAAGAGGTCAATTGAAGCTGCCAAGGTCGCAGAAAGTCCTCCAAGCCGGTCCGAAAGCGCAGAGGTCACGAAGCCAGAGACCCTACAGAATGCCGTCACACCCAAGGATGCCCAGGAACCGGCCAACAAGAAGGATGCCACTCTGTTGTCGGAAAAGGTTGTGTCCAACAAGGAGCAACGGAAAGTTGACCTTGCCATCATGAGGGAGATGGTCAGGTATCTGTGGCCAAGAGGGGATTGGGGCACCAAGGTACGAGTAGGTGCGGCGTTGGGACTGCTTGTGTCGGCCAAAATCTTGAACGTCAACGTGCCATTTTACTTCAAGAACATTGTCGACTCGATGAATATTGATTTTCTGGCTGTTGGCGGAACAGCTTGGACCGTGGCGGGTTCGATGATCGTGGCCTATGGTGTGACCAGGATCGGCGCCACTCTTTTTCAGGAGTTGAGGAACGCCGTCTTTGCCAGCGTCGCGCAGAAAGCCATCCGGAACGTGGCGCGCAACGTCTTTCAACACTTGCTCCGCCTGGATCTCAACTTTCACCTGTCGAGACAGACTGGAGGCTTGACCCGAGCGCTCGATCGAGGTACCAAAGGTATCAGCTTCTTGCTGACGTCCATGTTGTTCCATATTTTCCCCACCGTGCTGGAGATTGGCATGGTATGTGGCATCCTTACGTATCAATACGGAGCCCAGTTTGCAGCCATCACTGGGGCGACCATGGCTGCCTACTCGGTCTTCACCATCACCACGACATCATGGCGAACCAAATTTCGGAAACAGGCGAATGCCGCGGACAACCAGGGGGCCACGGTGGCGGTGGACACTCTCATCAACTATGAAGCGGTCAAGTACTTCAACAATGAAAAGTTCGAGGTCAATCGCTACGACAAAGCGTTGAAGAAGTACGAAGATGCGTCCATCAAGGTCACCACGTCACTTGCCTTCTTGAATACCGGTCAGAATGTCATCTTCTCCAGTGCCTTGGCAGGTATGATGTACATGGCAGCGAACGGAGTAGCGGAGGGCTCTCTCACTGTTGGAGATTTGGTCATGGTGAACCAGCTCGTCTTTCAATTGTCGGTGCCACTCAATTTCCTAGGATCGGTATATCGAGAACTCCGACAGTCACTTTTGGATATGGAAACACTCTTCAATCTTCAAAAGGTCAACGTCACGGTGAAGGAGGTGACGAATCCCCGACCCCTTGCCCTCACACGTGGGGGAGAGATCAAATTCGAGAGTGTCAGCTTTGGCTATCACGCTGATCGACCGATTTTGAGAAACTTGAGTATGACAATCCCTGCAGGTAAGAAAGTGGCCATCGTCGGGCCCAGCGGCTGTGGCAAGTCCACGATTCTCCGACTTCTGTTCCGCTTCTACGACGCAGAATCAGGAAGTATAACGATCGACGGCCAGAACATCCGCGAGGTGAGTCTGGACAGCCTCCGACAAAGTATTGGTGTCGTCCCGCAGGACACACCATTGTTCAACAACACCATTGAGCACAATATCAGATATGGAAAGATCGACGCGTCCCTGGACGACGTGAAACGAGCAGCTCAAAGAGCCAGAATTTTTGATCTCATCGAGCGTCTGCCGGCCGGGTGGAACACGATGGTCGGCGAGAGAGGTATGATGATCTCGGGTGGTGAGAAGCAACGCCTCGCTGTTGCGCGACTCCTCTTGAAAGACCCTCCACTCTTGTTCTTCGACGAGGCCACGTCGGCACTGGACACGTACACCGAGCAAACGCTGCTGCAAAACATCAACAGCATTCTCAAAGAGAAAGCACGCACGAGTGTCTTTGTGGCACATCGCCTTCGTACCATCTACGACAGTGATATCATTTTCGTGCTCAAAGAGGGTCAGGTCGAGGAGCAAGGTACTCATGCGGAACTGCTTGCTATGAACGGCTTATATGCGGATCTGTGGGCTGCGCAAGAAGTGTCCATCGGGCAGGACATGACTTTGGAGCGGTCGCTGGAAGAAGAACGTGAATCGGAGAAAACGAAATGAGTTGGTCTACCTGCAGACAGATACACCACTCGCAAACATGTATGGCTACCAAATGAGTGCAAATGAAATGTCGAAGAGTGAATGTAAGGGGAAACTACCTTAGTCACCGCCGGAACGAGTACATACATGCCTGACGACGGGATTCATTACCAACCAACATCGCAGTCACCTTATTCACCACCTTCACACACCCCTCCCAAAAAAAGAAACAAAAAATCCAGCAGGAAAAACAAAAAGTTTGGAGATTCGAACCCTCCGGCTCTGATACTTATCCCGACTATGACCATTCACAAATCTCTACTCCATAGAGGAACGTATTACTCCGTAATACTTGTCAGAGATGCTACAGTAGTCATGGAAACCCAGCAGACTCCCAAGTTTAATCCACTAAGCTGGATTTCCAAGGATAAGCCCAACCTCCAAACCATTAGACCAAAGAGTCGCATTACGACGTGGTGAGTCTTGATAGTGGCCATCGAGGCGGTCTTTGTTGAAGGAAATTCCACTGGATTAAATATATATACACCATAGAACATGTAGGTACTTAGTATGGACTTGCCAGGTATTCCCTTGACAATATAGCTGGGAAATGAAGCACAAGACAAACTTGATCCTCCGCACACGAGACCCCGAACATGATACCCCTTCGTTACCAGGCTCATGGGTACGTTTGATATCAACATGGGCGACCCCTCCGGTCTCGCAGCAAAGTGATACGAAGTTACGGAGTCTGTAGCCAGCCGAAATGATTATTGGGAAATGTACAGTACTCCGTACAGTACAAGATTTCAGAGACAGGGGGATGATGAGCCTTCTTGGCCTAGTTTTAACCCCTGGCACGTGGCGTTAGCTTGCTGGGGAAACCGAAACCCCCTCTATCCTGTTTTTGTATCTAATGGATACAAGTATTGCGGCAACCCGTGGTACCTGGGTATGTATGGTGATGTTGACAGTCGCGGACCAACTTTTGACTGGTTGCTCTGAAAAAGTCCGTCGATCATTTTGACTCCATGGCTTGCATGAAAAAAGTCCACCGTCGCGTTCATGGCAACGAACGGCGTGTGATAACACACGTTCTACATACACAGCAGTAGACCTGGTGGGTTGAATAGGGGAGGGCAAGCTGAAGCGCAGACCACAGATGGACGAGATCACGAATTTTCTATCCAGCTCCGTCAACCAATTCAAAGTAGTCTTGCGGACAGACCACGTACGACGAACACGTTACAGCTGTCATTCAAGCCCCCTCCCCTCCAGAACTTCTGAGCATGGCTTCTTTTGACAGGCAGTGCGTGCTCTCTGCATGAACGCTAGAAGGCGAGGAAAAGTTCCTTGGAGTGACGCGAGTGGAAACATTCAAGTCTCAAAGGCAGGAACGACAGCGACTTAGGGGGCTCCCATCGGGCTAGCATGATACCTAGACGACGCCTAGCCACGCCTGACCACGCCTAGCCCCCGCCTAAATGCGGCCTAATGACTGGCTAAACCCGCGTACAGAAATTGCGATCGGACTACCAGGCCGTTTTCTTTCTCCAACCGACTCCTTTCTACGGAGGTTGCTGGTACTAACGAGGGAATGCCACCCACCCTGCCACCGCCCTTGATAATGGGAACCACGTCCACCACTGTCGCTTGTCGCCGGCGACGAGCATGACATCTTCCTTGTTACAAACGCTCCTTTGAACCTCCTCTACCTACTGTTCAAATCGAAAATCCTCGGTAGCTCAACTTGTTGTGCGAAACCCCACGTCGACCATCCCGCATTTTCTTGCTGCACCCGAGCGTTTCACATTCACAAACGGCTTTGCATAAAACCTGGGAAGAGCGACGCCCGCACATTGCGATCGAACTCACCCTTTCACCCCGTACAGGTATCTTGAGAATCTGGTCATCAGGAGCCGTCGCAAGACAATCCATCCACCATCTTACACCACCTGCTGTTGCACGAAACGTTCTTCCTCGTCGAGAACTCCCCCCCTTCCGCCGCTCGGTGCCGAAATAACAGCGAAATCTCTCACAAAGGATAGACCTGGGGACCTATCGCTTTGCATACATTGTCTCGTCGGAAGGTCGGATAGAAAGAATCCACGGATTGGGTCTGCAACATCCCGAGGATCACGAGGCTATACACACACGGACGCAATCCTTTTTCACAAGGTGTCACGAGAATCAGCTTACAAGGGTTCTTGTGGGATATAGAACCGAATCCCTTGCCCAGATCACAACTACTCGCCCTATAACCCATTTTACACACCGGTTGTGACACTGCCTTATCATCGTCAACATGGGTCTCTTTGAAAAGTTACAATCAAGTGAGTCGCAAAAACTATCTACGCTGCTCTGCTTTGCATGTCCACAGGACTAGGTTTTACTACCTTATGAGGTATTCTTTCGGCTGACCACGACGTCCACGTCTTACTTCTAGAACTCGAACTATACCGCCTCGAGCAGAAATATGCTCGTCGCAAGAACAGAACCACCTACAGCACCGGCGCCCAGTATGTCGACGGAGAGTACGTCTACCCGAGTGGACCGGACTACCTGGAAAGCCCCGTCTCTGCAAACTCGACCGGCAGCAGCTCCGGCAGTTCGAACAAGAGAAGGACCATGTTCTGGACACCTCCTGATCAGCGCCGATGATGCCACCTCCCTCAAATCATTCCAATTCGACTGAAAGTGGTGGCGGGGGCTGTACAAATTTCGTGTCTTGACGTTTTCGGGGTCTGGGGTTTTCAAGCATAGCATGGGCGTTGTGTGTGTGTGTGATTTCCTTCTTGGGGTTTGGAGTACCACCATGACATGCTCCGTATTGTTATTATAAAGTTACATGGTTTCAAGGACGCATTTCATTTGTTACGAACAACATCAACATCGATTGGAGCCGCGAGAAAAAGAGACGAGTTTGCCGTCGAATTGAGTTGGGGGCCAGGGTGGGCAAGAGCAGCGCAACCCGAGGCAAGAAATTACCTATCTGCCTAGGTACACACTGTTGGACGGGCACAGTGTCAGTAGGTAGGAAGAGAAGAGCACTCTTTTTTTTCCGCTTCAGCAAGCGAGTATGAAAATACAGTACAATACTTATCTCATCAAAAGAGGTACAAGTCTACCGGGTCCCGCGAAACTCGGTATTTGTCTACTATACGTACGTCACGTCAAAGCCGCGTCAATCCGGCAACGCTCAGACCACCGCGTCTTAATGGATATTCGTTGCCAGTGACCGCCGGAGCATCCGAACGAGGAGGAGTTGAAGATTAGAGGTGGGAAGACCATCATACTCCACACCGTATTTTGCCTGGGATAAGGTAATCCTTTGCAAGAGACAAGCAAAGGCTGTGTGTGCCAGGTGTATTGAGCAGTGTAACGTTCTAGCTCACATCATCCCTCGATAGTTCCTGGACGGGGATTGAAGAATGTTCATGGCTGTGATGTGTTGGGCGTGAAAGATGTTGCTACCATTCCCATGTCATGACCTCGATGGAGAGGCACGGGAACACACGATTTGATTCTTGATCATTCTCCTTTAGATTCATGACACTTGCCAGAGAGTATTGGATATTCTGCGAATCTGCCTCGTTACCTGCTTACTTACCCACCAAAGGAGGTAGTGACTGGGACGGTGACGATGGTGAAGATCAAGTTCCTTGTGAATCATGCCTGTGGTAGGTGAAGGATAAAAGAGCAGTTTCTCCGATCACTTCCTTCGGGTTTGCTGTGAACATGAACCCCCAAAGATTTCAACTTCTTTCTCTTTCTCTTCTGACTCGAGTCAACCCGAGTCAACATTTCAAGATTGCCACAGATCATGGGAAACATACCCCAAGGCATGGGTAAGAATCCACAAGTTTGTGGTAGCAAACTTCAAGCGGTGGATAACAACACAACAGCCACTGGTAACAAATTTCAAGCCACGAATAACAATCCTCAAGCCATGGATAACAATCCTCAAGCCACGAATAACAATCCTCAAGCCATGGATAACAACCCCAAAGCCACTGGCAACAAGCCCCAAGTCAGTAGTGACAATCTACAAGCCGTCGGTCACAGCCCAGAAGCCATCAATGCCGGTCCACAAACCATTGACGACAAAGTTTCTGCCGCCCCGGCACGAAGTCGCAAAACGACCAAGTAAGGAAAGCAACCTCCTTTGGTAACTCTTCGCATGCTGACTGGACAATAGCTTCACAGGATCAGAGATCGTCACTATACTTGTCGATGTTGATGAAGTGGAATACTACCATCACAAAGACAAGTTGATCTCCAAATCCCCCTTTTTCGCGGCTTGTCTTGCTTCGGGCATGAAAGAGGCTCAGACCAAGAGAGTCAAGCTCCCCGAGGAAGACGTGGAGGCCTTTGACTGCTTTGCGGATTGGATCTATGAAGGGTCTTTGCCAAACATCTCGATCGGAGAGCCGGTGAATTCGACGATGAAAGCCTGGATCCTTGCCGAAAAACTCTGCATGCCAAAGTGGCAGAACGCATTGGTTGATCACTTGGGTCACATCTTCACCTACCATGCCGAGGTGAAGGCCTCGCAGATAGCTTGGGTCGGTGAAAACGTACCTACGTCGAGCATGCTGTCGAAGTTCATGATGGACTATTTCGCATATCAACTTGCCAAGAGCACCAGCTCCTATCAGCAGAAGGATCAGGACTCGGGAGAATCGGTGTTTGACGAGGAGATTTGGTCGGCGATGACAACGTCCACTGTGGGAAATCGGTTGATGTTGAATGCTGTCAATATCGCGCGGAATCCAAGGGCCTCTGACCCGAAATATAGACCACAGGACTACCACGTTTCAACGGTGTCCAGATGTCGTGAGGCAAAGAAAGGTTGAGAGTCGCTGCTAGACAGCCGCCGGGATACGAGGGTTGAATTGGAAAACATTGTCAAGCACTGGCATCGGTTGAGATACGATAGCATGACAGCAATGGACGAAACTGCAGTGGGCAGTCAGAGCACATAGATGATGAACACACTCACAAATTAAGAAATACTGCAAGATAGTTTCTTCCATTCCAAGCCTTTCTTAAGAGAAGATAGATTGGTCGTTGCTGTACGGAGTACTCCTTATGTCTATGGGTGATGTTGACTATGGGGGTTTCCGACTTTGCCGTTTCTTTCGGCCGTGGTTGTCATTGCCCCGTCTCCGATTGGCCAATTCCTTTCCTTGTGTCTCTGTTGATTTTCGTGCCCAGCGTCTAATCTTCACGGCCTACATCATTCAACATTGCACATCACTTTTGTCCTCTCCTCGTATGACTTTTGTTGCATCACAAGGTGTCTGGCGTATAGCATACAGTATAGCACATCTTTTGGCAAACACACCTCGAATCCCCAATCGCGCCTTTTTACGACTTTGACGAAGTTATCTCGCGAGCACCCCCGAACCCTTTCGTCAGCGCCCGCGATAGCCACCTGATTCAGCAAACAAATTCCTACTTGGAGCGATATATGAAAGAGAACCTCTGATATCACACTTGATTGATATCTTGTGCCTTCTTGCATCCGTCAAAAAAGCCAAAAAGAAGAGTCATGGCTCGCATCTCACGCTTCTTCGCGTATCTGCACTCCCTCCTTATTCAAGTGCCTCAACACGGCTACCACAACATCTCACGCGTGATCCAACCGCAAATGCGTCATCTTTCGGAAGGGTTCACGGCCAACTCTTCGAGTCGTATGATAAACAAGGGTATTGAGCTGCGGCCGATGAAGCCGAAGGAGACCGTGTCGAAACGGCCAGAGATGTCGAAACCTCAAGAGTGATGCTGTCGGACGTGTACGCGGAAATAAATAATAAAAGACACAGCACACTGGAACACATTCAAGACTTGGTGTAAGAGGGTAGCAATGGGGAAGAGCATGCTCGGGAACATACCTTCCAATACCGAGATGTGTGCAGTGTACACAACACACTTTGGGGGGATTTTGGAAGCATCAATTTCTCTATTCGATTCGCCCTTTCAGACCCATACTCTCTGTGGCAGGAGACACAGAGATTGGTGTTTGGATGCTCGTTCTTCAAGACACATTCACCACCAGTGTGACCGTTCTCCTTCCGTCAACATCAATCAGCACTCCAATTTCTTCGAGCTTGTCTGCTCCGGTTGCAGTGAAAGTTGCAGCTACATATCTGGAACGGACGAACCCCGATTTGAATACCTTGTGGCCGGTCTCCATTCTGGTACTTGTTGCGCGAGATTGCGCCTGCCACGACTCACGCCTATCGTCGCATTGGAAGAGCCAAGCTGCTCATTTTGGATCTGGAACGTAATACTCCTCGACTTGATGTGCTGGGCTTTCCTCCGGGGTGCTTTTTGCAATGTCGATAACGGCCCAAAGTATCCAAGTCGAAACCGCGGGGTTGGCCAACAGCATCTTGATCTCATCAACATGATTGAGTCCTCTGTATCTGTCAGAATGGATAGCAATGGCCCAGGTATATTGGTCCATCACCAAAGAAAAGAGATTGCTAGACTCGTCAACATGCTTGGTCGTCGTCATCGGATGGACCAGAACATGTAGGGTCATCGGAAGAGCAGGTACTCATCCTGTTGTCGTCGGCCATTGTCGTAGTGGTGACGATTGATTGTCGAGAGCAATGAGGAATGATGGATTTTCTCGCGATCGGATGCGGATCCATGGTCTAAAATCCCACGAAATTGAGGTGTGCATGAAATGTTACTTTTGAACCAGAATGCGGTGACACGACGCATGTCCAAATCTGAAGATTGTTACTTTGACATGATATACCCTGCCACTGGAAAACATTTGCTGTAAACCAGTATTCACCATGTACCGCTTGTCTGCTTTGCAAGTTTTCCATGGAGGAGGCATTGAGGTTTTCCATTGACATCTCTAGAGTATTTCCTGATCGGTTCGAGGGCAAGGCAACAAACACTCGGTTGCACTCGATCGGCAATGATGAGACATTGTATGGTGAGATGGGAGTCTTGACAGGCTTCTGGTGTAGTTACAACATTGGATATGTACCTATTATCTAGAAGACCATAGAGAACAATGGTACTTAGGTAGGTACAAGCCCCCATACGACGTACCACCCCGGTACTCTGTTTACTTCTCCGTATGTAGAACATGTACATCGAAGTCATTAGAAAGGATCATCGACTGCGAAAGCACTTGCTTCGACTTTGTGTTTCATATTCTCTTCATTTCGAGGGTACGTTACAGCATGGTCATGGTGATAAGAGATAGACTCGACTCCTTGTCCTACCTGACCTATTTGGGTTTTTCAATACAACTTTCTCCCCCTTGCCCAGAGGATATGTTGTCAAACATTTTCCAACACTCTGTCAACTTTCAAAATCACAGTTCATTCTCGGGGGTTTTGTGCTTCTGCTTTCCAAATTCATTATCCTCCCCCCCCTCCCCCCCCCTGATTCCCTTCGGTTGTGTCCACGTGGTATATATTTATAGTTGTCTTTTTAGAAGGAAGATCACAGATGCGGTCCTCCCCCTCACTTAGTCCTCAGACTTGACTTGGGTCCGGTGAGTAGTAGTAGATCAATGGAATTGATCCTCCGTCACACCTTTACCCATGGCGCTCGTGCTGCTCACGCCGCCCGTGACCATTTTCAGGAGGTTGTCGACGTAGTTGGCGCCGCTCCACTTCTGGTGGGTGACGACGTCGACCTTGTTCTGCATCTCGGGCTCCTGGATGAGTTCGCCGTAGGCGCGCATGCCGCGCTTCGCAAAGGCCTTGGCGAAGGTGTCGGAGATCAAGGCGGTCGAGTGCAGGCCGGCCAGGGTGATGAACTGCCAGCAGTAACCCAACTCGGCCAGCCGTTGGATGTAGGTCTCCTGGTCCTTGGCCGCCATGGCCGCCTTCCAGTTGAAACTCGGCGAGAGGTTGTACGCGAGTCTGGACGGTGACACACACACACAAGTCAGCAAAATGACGTTCCGAGGAACGACGGCAAAACACACGAAAAACGCGACGCGAAAGGACAGGCAGAGGGACGTACTTTTGTTCGGGCCACACGGCGTGCACACCGTCGGCAAACTCTTGGGCTTGGGCGTAATCTGGCAACTTGCTCTCCATCCAGATCATGTCGGCGTAGGGTGCGTAGGCGATGGCGCGGTTGACGGCGCACTGGCAGCCGCCCTGGTACCGGTAGTAACCTTCCCGGGTGCGGGGGGCGTCCCAGTCGAAGTAGACGTCGACGCCCGTCAGGCCCTTGGCGATGGCGCGGCACTCGCCGTTGCTCTTGCCCTTGCTGGCGGCCTTGTACTTGGCGACGAGGCCCTGCTTGTCGACGTGCACGCCGGCGTTGATGGCGTCGACGACGGCGTCGTCGAAGAGCTTCAGGCCGCACTGGGAGATCCACGAGTCCTCGATGGCCTGGAGCTGGTCGCCGTTCTTGCCGGCCTGCTCGGCGGCCACCATCAGGTCGTTGAGGGGCTGGAGGTCCTTGTTGGTGCTGCCGAGGATGAAGGCGTGGTCGCGGTGGTCGATGGTGGTGGTGATGAGCGTGGCCGCCTCCGAGTCGGTGCGGGCCACGGCCAGCAGGTCGACGCCCATGATGTCGGCCTGCGCCCGGATGGCCACGAGCCGGTTGATGTGCTCCGAGATGGGCACGAGGACCTTGCCCGCCATGTGCCCGCACTTCTTGGTCCCGGGCGCCTGGTCCTCGATGTGGATGCCCGCCGCGCCCTTTTCGACGAACAGCTTGGTCAGCTTCATCACCGCCGTCAGACCGCCGTGGCCGGTGTCGGCGTCGGCGATGATCGGCCGGAGGTAGTCCACGTTCGGCGCGGAGCCCCTCTTGTCCTTGGGGGTGGTGAGGCGCTCCTCGCGCTGCTTCCGGTCGTGGAACAACTGGGCCATGAAGAGGTGCTGGACCTTGTTGGGCACGGTGTTCATGGGGTAGTCGGCCAAATCGGGGGAGGGTTCGTCGGTCGACGAGGCCGTGGACGAGGACTGCCATCCCGAAACGTAGACGGTGTCGAGGTACTTGTTCATCTGGGTGAGCATGGTGGGCTCGAGGCAGCCATAGGTGGCCGAAGCGGTTTTGGTCTGTCGGATTGCAAGTGTCTTGTCAGTTTTCTTCTCTTCTTGTTCATTCAGAGGGACCGAGGGTTTGCAAACGTACGGCAAAGCGGTTCTCAATCAACTTCCACAGCTTCTTGGCCTGGGTATTGCTGGGGTATTCGATCTTGATGGTGCCTCGCTTTTGCACAATCTGTTCGGCGGTAAATGGTCTCTTGGTGTAGCGCCATCTTGAGTCGCTCCACCACTTCTTTACAGCCTCTACATCTTGGAGATATTGCTGCTCTTCCTGGTCAAGGGAACCCATCTTGTGTGTGGAGGTAGTAAGTAGCTACAAAAGATACTTGTGCGCGTGTAGGAGTGGTCCTTTTGTCGTTTTCTCTCTCTTCACGCAGACTCACAACGAGAGCGTCATATAAGAATACACCGAGATATAGAAGCACAGAGACACAACACAACCCACCAACAATTGAGTGGAGAGTAGAGCAGGATACAAATATAGTCGTCGGAAGAGAAAGGAAGTTCCAAAAAAACAGTCATACGAGGAAGACATGGCCTCCAGTTTAAGTAAAAGCACAGCAACCCGGCCATGAGGCAAAAGTGGCTGGCTGGCGCATGCTGAGTGGTTCGAGCACTGGCAATTGGGCCCCATCCATCTCCGATGACAAGGGACATGACACCGAGGAAGCACGTACCCATCAGATCATGATTGACGCATTCGGCCAAGCTTAGGATGCTGATGGGTAGTCTGGCTATGAGTTATCCCGGGCCAAGGGCGGAAGAAGAGAGGAGGGAGGAAGAGCGGCGCACAGGCATTGGCTATTCCCAAGGAAATGACTGGGGAAGAAGCCGGGCTGGAGGAGGCGACGTGCAGCAAAGTGCGTACTGTAAAGAGCACGAGACGATTTCGGTAGAGGATCGGCTTCTCTGGGGAAAGGAAAAATGGCAAGTCGAAAAATGGGAGCAGAAATGCATGTGGAAATGACGTCCATTTGATTCTCTCCGTTCACCCGTTGCCATGCCCTTTTCTTCCACTCCCTGCAGCTTTTGTAGGTTGTAGACACCTCCTGTGAAGTTCTATACACTTGGTAAACGTCTTCTATGTTTTCCTTGCTTCTCTAATGCTCGTTTACTGTCTTTCTACGCTTCGTTGCTAGTTTCATTCCACCGAGAACTCACGAACCAAAATGCGTACCTCGGCACATATCACGTGATTTGTCGCTCTGCCGGAAAGGGAAAGGTCTGGATTCGATGTGACTCACGAGGATTATTCGGAACCGACTTCGACAGATTCAAAAGTCACCGATCATGAAGCCGTCAGAAGTACCTCCGTATCAACCTCGACATCTTTGATACTCGTACCGAAGACATCGACGATGATGGTGATGATGGTGATGATGGTGATGATGGTGATAATGATTGCTCGCAAGAACGCTAGCAATATATACATAGAGTGCTCTGGAAACATGGCCAAGGTACTTCACACACACCGCACGTAGCCACAACATACCCCCCAACACCGGCCCATCATTGCATTGAGACTCGGTGGCCTCGAAATGCTGAAGTAGAAATCCGCAACGCCACCCATAATTGCATCTGGGCCCTTCGATGTCGGTAATCTACTGTCCTGGAACTTTCGCAAAGAATAATGCACCTAAAAAGGATACTGCGTATCACATCAGCCATACCCGTGGCAATACTTCCGGATCCTCCCGACCAGCCACCATCATGCACCCTGCTCGGATCCGGAAAGTATGGCCAGGTCAGCCTCATCTGCGGAATCAGGTCTTGACTCATCGGAGCCCTCCTGAATCATATCGTTCAAATCGCCGAGGTCGATCTGTGTGGCTTTGGCAAATGTTTCCCACGGAGTTAGAGTACCCAGGGCTCGTTTCATATGCATCGGGATAAACGATAGTCCGTATACATAGCTGGCATTGACCCAACCGAAGCTGTCAACTGTTAGCACACGCTCACCCACAACCTTTTGGTACAACAGAGTGTACTCACCCTTCCCTGGGCACACCTTTGAAGTCGGCGCCTTGGTTACCATATTCTGCCTCAACTTTGTGTGGATCGAGCTCACGAGTCACGTTGTACTTCTCTACGACCACACCGTTGAAGTCAACAAATGCTTTGGTCACCATGTACAACCATTTGTACGCCAGTCGCTGTGCCTCCTCAATGTATCCATATTTGATCAAGCCACCCCATGCCAGAATCTGCTGAGGAGCCCAACCGAAGGGATAGTCCCATTGGCGATTGGGACGATCAAGTCCGACTTCGCCGCGAGAAGCCTCTGTGCCGGAAACCAACCCTCCAAAGCAATCAAATTTGGGAAGTGCATTCAGAACCAAGGCAGCGGCTTGTCGTGGTGATGCACATACTGCCCACATGGCCCAGAATGTCGTCGCGCTTTCGTAGTCGGTGCGCTTCTTGTTGACAGTATCATAGTCAAAGTACATTCCCTTGGCTTCGTTCCAGAAGTATTTGTCCATTCGAGCCCGGCGCAATTTAGCACGACGCTCCCAGGTGGCAGAAGTCTCCACGGTGTCGTTCTTATTGGCCTCGCATCGGAACTCCTCAGGCATACTCAGCTTATTTTGAAAATGCTTTCGAATGCACCAAGCGATGTCGCACTCATACTTGTAGAGCAAGGAGTTCAGATCAACCGTGGCTAAGTTGGCTGCACAACCTTCAAGACGGTAGGACGTGTCATGGCCAGACTCTCGAACGGCACGATCATGAAGGAAGTACTCATCAAGCTCAGGCTCATGTACTTGCTCCTCGTTGTATGCCTTGACAAATTCCTCGAATGTCATGCCATGCTTCTTAGCATACGGGGTGAGGATATGCACAAAGTGGGATGCCTCGGTCTCCGGAGGAACCCCCAGACCGTCGGGGCGGTAGCGCGATAGCCCTGTTGCAGGATCAAGACGAGGTGCCGACATCCAGACGCTGTAGTATTCCTTGATAGCTGCTCGAATGGCCAGTTTCAAGAATTCCTCGGCACCGTGTTCTGATTTGATCTTGTCGTAGACCTTCAGCGCCATGTCTGTCAAAAAGGGTGGCTGAGATCGAGTCAGATAATACGACCGGTTGGCATTCAAGATCTTTCCATAATGTTGGATACAAAAGGCAAAGTTGATGACCATAGACTTGGCGATGTCTATTTTGCCATTCTCAATGAGACCGATGGACTCCATGTAGCTGTCCCAACCGTAAAGCTCGTTGAAGCGACCGCCCGGGACAATGAATGGCTCTCCTTTGAGTGTTTCTTTGCCGTTGATCATGGTCTTCTTCATCGCAAGTGCTAGGATACCTGGAGAATCATTCAGGCTCCGGACATATTGCGCAGTGATTGGGCCTTCGGGGAGCCATCGGACGTCCAACCTCAACTCAGGACGGTCTTTTGCCACGTGAGTATAGTATTCAAACTGCTCCGGACAGCCACGAGGGATGTAGATACGTGGTCTAGGATCTTGGGTCCAATCTTTAGGATCGCGGCCGGCTTTCTCAATGGTGTTAGCATCGAGCGTGCGCGTCAAGTTGTTCCAGAACTCGTCTCGGATGCGACGTGAAAGACGATCCACAGGATTTTCACTGAGACGGGATCGATGTATTTTCACCACCTTTTTGCCCAAATCTTGTGCCAGAGTCAATTCTTGGAGAAGATTGCTGATCATATAATTGCCTCGAATGTCGGTCGATCGATATCCAGCGGAGGCTAGCGTGCCCAAAGTGATATGCTTTCACACAATCAGCTATTGAATATTGTGTAGAGGACATGTGGGCTTACCTTAGGGCCATTGTCCTCTATGGTGATCTGCTGGTTGTTGTCGTGGTCCTCTCTTTCTAGGAGATCCCTCAAGGTGCGCTCCACGTCCACCAAAAGCTCCTGGTGCTGTTGAGTGTGTTCATCTAGTATAGTCTGGGCTTAGTAGGTTGGTCCAGGTAGCGACAAATGTAGTACGAACCGTGACTTGTCCGACGTGCGGGATAGCTGCCTTTAGCAGAGAGGAAATTGGTTTCGCGAGCAGGTTTTATGTACTGTCCTTCGTCAGTCGACGCACTGTTTGTTGTTGTGCAGCCCTCCTCACCGATGAGATAGCTCTGTTCCGGTTGCCCAGTAATTGATGTCTAACTGAGTCTTCATCAAAGTAAACAGAGGGGGAGGAATAAGGGTCACGCCGTTCTATAGACGAGCTTCGTCTTCGATTGTGCCCATGTGACAAGCTCATGACCGCCGAAGTGGTCTACGATGTCAGCAGCAAGCAAAGTCAAATCCTCCCAGAGTCAATTACCAGGGTGGTGTCTGGGTATGTGGTGGGATGTGACAAGAACGCAGGCGATATTATGAGGTCGAGATTCGGGCTGACAGGGGCCACCGATGATGTCGTTTTGGACCCGCTTCAGATTTTGATCGGCTTATATCCGACGGTGGGCGTGGAGCGCCAGTGGGATTGTGACCTCGGCCCCCAGGCACACGACCACAAGGTGCGGGAGGAATACGAGAGTTGATGATTTGGCAAGAAAGTGTAAGGGATCGGACGCGGGGTTTCGAAGGAATGGTTGAGTGGTATTGGTAAAGAATGGTAAAGAATAGTCGAAGCGGTGAGAGAGGGATTGAAGTACTGAGGCGAGGTCGATAGGTAGTGAAGTTGACAGTGCGAGTGGTCGTCGACACGATATGTGACGAAGGGTTCGCAGAAAGGACTGTCTTGCTCGTAGTGGCTCTTGTGTACAGACGAACAATATTTCACGATGTGAGGAAGAAGTGACGATTAAGAAAGAAAGAAGAGAAAGAAGCAGGAAATTACCACTTGGGTCAGCTGGACCAAATGTTGAGACAGCCAAAACACACAAAAAAAGGCCTCCAAGCGGTGAGGCCGATGGCTCAATAATCAACAGCCTTATCTCTGCCGACCTGGCACCAGTTTTTCCCACTCTCTCTCTCTGAATAAGTAGCATTGAGCATCAAGCATTGAGACTTGTCGAGTCAATTACATGCAGGGTCTGACAGGGGGCGATCACTGTATCTGGACATCGCACCGCATGAGGAAATTCTCGGAGTCCGTGCTGCTATTTCTCGTAACAATGGCTCAGATATCGACAAGGCTGCGGTGTGACAGATGACAGTGGCTGTTCTTTCGTTGTACCATTCTTAGCGAGCACCAATGCATTAAGAATTGGGGGATTTTGATACTCAACAGAGCCTTGGAACCCCCACGACCGTGTAACCGTCTTAGCTCTCGCCCTTCTTACAATAGAGGGGGCTTTTTCAGACTACCCAATCAAGGCTTGTCCTAGTCAGGTTTTTTTACTCATATTGCGCCATCCGCCTACGGGGTAGTACAGTTGCACATGCCAGGCACCAAAGTGTTTTTTCCATCTTTGCACAACCGAAATCCCGAAGATCTGGGGGATCTGAATTTGGCGTCTTAGCACTACGGCAGGCACCTCGAATGGCTTTTGTGCGGCAATTGGTCTCTGTCATGCCAATTGTACTCGGCACATGTACCTAGGTACCTCAAGTACCTAGCCTGTACTGAGTTTCTGTATACAGATATATCAGATACTCCATCTTTCTACCCTGTACCGGAGACAAGTCTCAGATTGAGCTGCTGTCGATCCTCAGGCCCTGGACACACACGTCGACACCATCCACACCAGCTGCGCATGATTCCTTGAGATTCCCTCTCCAAGTATTTGCCACTTTCCCTTTCGTCCTCATACTCCCAGACTGTGGCACCTACCTTGACTCGTTTCTTCACCTTTTTTTTAACAACCCCACCAATGCCCTCGATTTCTTGCTGCAAATAGCCGGGCTTATTGTTGACATAGTCTGGGGTACCAGTCCGACTCGGACCACTACCCTCAGCATCATCACAACCCTTGCCTTCGGAGCATTCTATCTCGACCCAGCACACGGCTTTCCCGCTACTTTCAAGACAGTCTTCGCCGCGCCCACACTTCTGGCCTTGGTTACCGACCCCTAATCCGGTTCCCAAACCACCGCCGATGTGCGTGGAATATCTCGATCTCCAGGTCCAGACTCTTTGATATGTCGTATCAGACGCTCCAAGATTCTGTGCACATGGCATACAGAGGAAAATGCCGTGCGAGTCACAAGTGCAAGGCTTTCGTAGGAAGGCCGGCGTCGTGAAAGTAATATGATATTCATGTTCTGGACCATGTTCATCGGATCCATCCTCAGAACTTGCCGTGGATGAGCCTGACACTGAGCGTTCTGACCGGATGGAACTTGCACTGGACTTGGTTGCTCTATGGTCAAAACCTGACGAGCGTAAAGGCTGCAGATGAGCCTCGATGGGTGCGTCTAAGCACGTCTTGCATAATCGTCTATATCTGTTCTTCATCCTACTGCTGCTGGGAGGTTTGGCCGTGCAGTTCCGGCAAACAACAATGCCACATCGCCTGCACGGTGCTACCAGGTCTCGGGCACAGGGGCTGAGCTTGCTTGTAACTCCTGATGATGTATAAAGCCCAACAGGTCTGTATTCTGGCCTCGCAGGAATGACAGAGCCTGGAAGGGATTGGTATTGATCACGGGAGGCTGCGGCCCCTGTAGGTAACAACGTATCATAGAGCAATTCCTCGAGCTGCGGTTCGGCTCTCTGCGCGGATAGTCTCTCGGTGAGAAGAGGAGTATCGTCGTGGACGCATCGCAGTGATTGCGTTTTAAGCTGGTGTGCAAACTGCGTCAAGCTCGCATTGACGCTTTTGCAGGTCGAGGAAAGGGCATGGAGATCATTAAGGTCAATCGAGGAGGCCAGCGATAAAGCAACACTGGATTTCTCGCGTCAGTATTCACACATTTGTAAGTGCACCAGATCATGGCATACGGATAGCACGTTAAGGCAGCTGCTAATTTGTTTGCTGTGACCGCGGTGGACTTATCGTCTGTGCTGTTGCTTCCGACTGTTGCTCCCCTGGTCACTGAGTTTAGCTGGTTCCAAGTGTGGTACGGACGCGGATCGGATTGCGCAGATCCCAAGTCATTGCCCGATCGACTGCCGGAAGCGCAGTCATCGTCTTCGAGGTCGTAGAACACTGCCATATCGGTGCCATTTGAACTGGACGTTATCACTGACGCCCAGAATGCAGGATGAAGCCAATAGTCAAAGCAGGTGCCTAGCGATACAACTGCCCCCCGTTGTATATCGAGAGAGAAGTCTTCAAGGGACCAGCTGACTTGCAGAGGCGGAACAAGATCGTGTGAGCGGGGTGAACAAGATGTGGCATCATCAAGGGAGTCGAAGATCCAGCCAGCGCCGCAAACGCCACAAAGGAATACGTTTCCCCACCAGTCACCGAAAAACAAGGGCAACTCGTATCCCAAGGCGCAAGGGAGAACCAGGGACACCCATGATGGGCTCTAACCTGCTTGTCAGTTAAGCAACCAACAAGTGTTACGAGGACCGTGCAGCATAGCATTGTACCACCAGAGATGACCATCCTCTATTGAATTGTTGCCAACATGAGCACCTATCTGAGGCCTAGTAGTCCTCGTGCGCGCCTTGGTGGCTCTATAATCATTCTCAGCCGCATACTGTAGGTTCCGAACGCCTTGCAAACGATCGCAACTAGTAGGTGTATTTCTTCGACAACGATGGCATCTCTGAAGCACATGTCTGGAAGCGGTTTCCCTCCCTCAGCTTTACCGAGGAATGAAGGACTATTCTCGTATAGGAACGGAGTACGGAACAACTATAGGTGGTCTGAATACGCAGAATAGCAGATTGACCGAGGTACGGATACGAATTACGAGGACCCCTTCGGCGCGCGTTCCACCCTCCTGGCCATCGTCAAGTGGGAGGATTTCGCAATTGGTGAAAGCAATGCGAGTAGTTACAATGTCCACAAATATCCTATTAAGCGACACCTCCTCTTTCCCAACGCCGTCCGTCGCCCCTCTCATCTCGAATGCCTTGCCCATAACTACAGGCTCTCCCGGTGGAATCTAGTTATCTACACGAACACCTTTCCTACACTCCAGGATCGATCACAAGATGGAGTCTATGAAGCTGCCAGTATTCAAGACCACGCCGGTCGACGACATTCCTACGATTGTCTCACGCCTGCGCAATACGTTCTACTCTCAAAAGACTCGTCCTGCAGAATTCAGGGTCAAACAACTCCGCAAGTTGTACTGGGCGATCGATGATCACAAAGAAGAGTTGGTGGAGGCATGTCGCCGCGATATGAACAAAGGCTATTTCGAAGCCATGGCTGGAGAAGTTAACTGGGTACAAAATGATATCGTTTTCCAGACCCAGAACCTAGAGAAATGGATGAAGGATGAAAAGCCAGCCGACATTGCTCTCACCAACCGGTTGGTGAGCCCTAGGATACGCAAGGACCCATTGGGTGTCGTTCTGGTCATCGGGTAAGATCATAAAGTTACCTCGTTGCAAGTGCCTTTGCTGATCCTCAATCAAGTGCCTTCAACTTTCCCGTGAACCTATCCTTTGGACCCATGGTCGGTGCCATCTCTGCGGGAAACACTGTGCTCTTGAAGCCATCTGAGAGCTCTCCCAATTCTGCTGCTGTTATGCAAAAGATCATGGAAGAATCTCTCGATCCGGACTGCTATGCATGCGTCCAAGGTGCTATTCCCGAGACTTCGGCATTACTGGAGCAGAAATGGGACAAAATTTTCTTCACTGGGTCTTCAAGAACTGCTAGAATCATTGCCCAGGCAGCGGCGAAGAATCTCACCCCCATTGCCTTGGAACTCGGAGGCAAGAATCCAGCATTTGTAACTAAGAAGGCAGATGCACGCTTGGCCGCTCGGAGGTTACTGTGGGCGAAGACTATGAATGCAGGCCAGCTCTGCATCAGCCAGAACTACATTTTGGTCGACAAAGATGTCGCCCCATCTCTCGTTGAGGAGCTCAAGGTTGCTATGAAGGAATTCTTCCCAGATGGTGCCAAAAAGAGCAAAGACTTCTCACGAATCATCAACACTGCTGCCTTCAACCGTATCAAGAAGATGGTAGACAACACATCTGGCAAAATAGTCATCGGCGGAACTATGGATGCCGAAGAACTCTTCATCGAGCCAACTGTGGTGCTAGTGGATGATCCGAAAGACTCTCTCATTGTAGAGGAGTCCTTCGGGCCTCTCATTCCTATACTGCCCGTGGACAACTTGGACCAAGCCCTTCAGATCGCAAATGAAACTCATGCAACGCCGCTAGGTGTCTACGCATTTGGATCGAAGGAGGAGACCAAGAAAATCCTGGATGGGACTCGCTCGGGAGGTGCCAGCATCAACGACGGAATTTTCCATGGTATCGTTCCCAACCTTGCTTTTGGCGGTGTAGGTGATTCTGGTACTGGAGCATACCGTGGCAAGGCATCGTTTGACTGCTTTACTCATCAACGGTCGATCACCACCACGCCAGGATGGATGGAGAAATTGTTAGCGGTGAGATACCCGCCCTTCTACGGCACCGACAAGCTGAAGCAATTCAACAAAATGGGCTTCCTGACGCCCGACTTTGATCGAAACGGGGACAAGAAGGTGGGCTGGCTCTGGTGGCTACTTACATTGGGTACTGCCAGCGCATCGAAAGGTGCGTCAAGGGCTGCATTAGTAGCCGGTCTCTATGTTGCAATTACCATGCTGATGCAGCGTAGGGCATTGAGGCCTGGTCTGGCATGAAGACTAAGTAATTTTCTGTAGTTGAAGTCGAATTTAGCAAGCGGTGACAATAATGAACCTCCTACTCGTACGTAGATAATTTCACAGTGACAATTTTTCCATCTGTTTTATCGCCTTCAGTGTAGTACATCCTCACCCACAGTACGGTGGCCTGGCACCCTTATCGTTATGGGCTCACCCCGGCCTAATCTATGTGCCGCGGCCTGCGCCCTTTAAGCTGGGCTTACGAGTACGAGTCTCGAGGCTGTCATAGGCATCAGCCACAGCCAAGTAATAATGCATTATTGAACTGTGAACGTCATCGCCTGCGCCCGCAATTCTTTCGGGGAGCCTGTTCAACAGCAGACAGACCATCCCGCATTTTTCTTGATACCACGATCGTCAATTGCTGCGTCTGGTTGGATCATTGCCACCGACCTTCTTCCCTGCATCTCCCTGTATCTCATTTCCGTATCTTTGGCAGACGCGTCTAAAAGTCCTTACTGTCTGCTTGCCTCTGCTGAAATTCCGACCTCACCGAATATTCTTATCGAGAGACAGCCTCACATTTCGACCTCAACATAGTCGGCCGCTTCGCAAGCACTAGCAGACTCACTGGGCTCAAGATCGAAAAGACTGTATAATGACCTCTACCTCCAATACTCCATTTGCTACACCTGGAACGTCTACACCGAACACTAGACCTGGCACACCCAGCAGCCAGCAGCCTACGCCAACCAGCGCGCCGGCGGATAACCAGCTGCAAGATGATAGCTCGAAGCTGCGAACATTTTTGGGTTTATTGAGAAAGTGAGTCATTTGCATACGAGGAGAGATTATCTCGCTGGTAGACACAAAGTCGGGCTTTACAAGAACGATAAAACTGACAAGTGGCGGTGGGCAGGTTTATCGGCGTCACAGATATCGCCAACGTCCGTTTCTCTTTGCCTTCACAATTGCTAGAACCTATACCGAATCTGGGTAAGATATATTGTTGGAAGGTGAATAAAAGCATGGGATTGACGAGATGCAGAGTATTGGCACTATCTAGATCGACCTGAGACGTTCGCAAGGTAAGAATATGCTGGATTGTGCTCCGTACATTGTCATGCAAAAGAAGATAATCTGAGACGCACATCATGGCAGTATCGGCACGTCAGACAGCGATGTTGGCCGCATGCTAGAAGTTCTGCGATTCTGGTTCACCAAAGATTTGGTTTGTGGATCTCATCCATGCTCATATGACTTTGCACTCATCCCTACCACAGAAATACGTCAAGGGAAAGCCATGCAAACCATACAATTCCACGTTGGGGGAGTTTTTCAGGGTGAGTTGTGTCATTTGGGCCATATGCGTCCCAGGATCGTTCCCGAGAGCTGTGGCTAACCTCATACATATCTCAGTGTCAATGGGAGGTGACAGAGCCAGCGCCATCAATATCTCAACCATCCAAAGCCCCACCACAACCACCGGCAGATCCATCTGGTGAGACTAGTGACAAGCCGGTACGAATATCGTTCTTGACCGAGCAGACGTCCCATCATCCTCCCGTCTCAGCATATTGGTATGATTGCCCAGAGAGAGGCATCTTCGCGCGAGGCTACGACCAGATTTCCGCCAAATTCACTGGCACATCCGTTCGTGTCGTCCCGGGCATGTATAACCGCGGCATCTTCATCACTTTAGCCAACCGGGATAACGAAGAGTATCAGCTTATCCATCCAGCCGCTTCTTTGGGTGGCCTGCTTCGTGGATCACTGTATATTTCCGTGGCAGATACTTGCTCTGTAACTTGCCCTAAAACGGGGCTCAAGTGTCTGCTGACATATGTTGAAGAGAGCTGGTTTGGTAAAGCGCAGAATCGCGTTCATGGCCTCATCTTTCGCTACGACCCCAACGATGATAAGTATACTCGGGTCAAGGATGTGCCGGATAAGGACGTCCTTGTGAAGATTGAAGGATGCTGGCAAGAACAGATCACTTACACAATCCCCAAGACTACAGCGGTCAAGGAAACCGCTGGCCTCGAACCTACATCAGATAAGCAGCTTCTGATTGACTTACAGCCATTGTTGCCGGTTCCCAAAGTCACGCCACCTTACGAGGAACAGCTTCCTCACGAATCGCGGTGGTTCTGGAAGGATGTCACAAACGCCATTCAAGAAAAGCGGTATTCTGACGCCACTCGAATCAAGCAGGACTTGGAGCAAGCTCAACGCGACAAGGCAGCTAAGCGGAAAGAGCTGAACGTCGAGTTCAAGCCACGATTCTTTACTACTGTCACCGAGCCTAACGGCAAGCCTGAGCTCACTGAGTACGGCAAGGCTACGCTCGACAAGATGCACAAGCAGACGTATCAACTCGAACATATCCCTGAGCTAGGGGTGGACGAGTAGAACTCGATGCCGTTTGGATAGTCAGTCCAGTGTCAAAAGAAGGGGCACTTGATCACAAAGTGCTGATACCTGTACCTGGAATAGAGTCGCAATGGCATAACAGTCGAGACATGTCATGTTGGAAGCATAAGCTGAGGAGGAAATATACACCTTACGAAACAACCTGAATTCCTTCTGCATGTATAGATGACAGGACGAGGAAGCACTGTCCAGGGTCGACAGTGGGAGTACTTCCCCGGCTTACTCGACCTTGTCCTTGATGTTTTTCCCCTCCCACGATAGCGTGGGATGGTTTGTTTTGTGGTGATAGATTTGGTCAGTGTCCACCTACGGAGTACAAAGCACGAGCTTTCAGCATTATTTTGTTTCTAACTTTCTCTGCCATTGTATTATTACAACTCATCTTGGGACGATACATCGTGTTTCGAGACATTCCAATGCGACAAAATGAGGAATTGCTGGCCAGGATACACGGTAATGAAGCAGGACAGACTTTCGTGAAAGATAGCTCCTTATGACGAATCGAGGGTCTTTCGCGAAACTGATGAGATTCAGAGGTTTCGAGGTCTTGTTTCCTTGCCAACGCGATACATTGAGACACTTGCGCCTGAGTGAACCAAAGAACAGGCTGTCTTAACAAGCGTCGGCAGTGATTCAGCTCGATCATTAATGGATGCGTCCTCGATATCACTTTGCTTGGGGGCTATGACTCGGCTGGGCTGCCTTACCTGACTTGCCTCCCCATATGCTTTCTAACGAAGACGAGAGATGGAGGTTGGGGCGTAGATCGAGGTGTGTGCGCCGCAGGTCTGCCTGCATAAGCCCTTCCTCTAAAGAGAGCGGCGTGTATGAGTTACGGCAACAGGTTCTTCGTCTTTTTCTTTGTACCTATTTCACCTTGAGATATACTCGCCGAGTTCCTGTTGGTGTGGGAAGGGGTCGACGTACGAGGCAGTATCCGGTACGAGTCTTGGTTAGGCAATGCAAAACTCGAGCTTGGGACGGGTGTATTTTGAATTTTGATTTTGGTGGCCGTTGCCATCTGGATCTTTTCTCGGTTTGGCCCCGCTTCGATCGCATATGCCTGATGTTGTGGTGATCGCAGACGTTGGTCTCTTCTCTCTTGTCTTGTGTCAATATTATGAACAGGTAAGTTGGGTGTGGTGTAGATGAGCCAACACGGGCGTTGATCCTCTTCCTCCCGGAATCATGATGGATGGCATTTCTCGAGGATGTGTTTCTGAATGATCAAAAGTTCGGTCTTGCTGCTCCATTCAGTCACGGCTGACGACGTTCTTTGTGGATGACGGGACGACGACGATGACGATGATGATGATGATGATGCTGATGGCAAGATAGGTTAGCTTTGTTGCTGTCGTTAGGTGTATGCCATGAGGGCCTAGTTTTCATTTCCCCCTCTTCAGTTCACATCGGAAACTCGGAGGTTCTCTACGGAGTAAGTACAGTGTTGTGTGTGGGTTTGGGTATTCTTCTTCTTCGGCGACGTCGTCCAAGTCTGTATTGGGATGCCGCGTGTGCATTCGGGTAGAACTGTAGAAGAAGGTCCTGTTTGACTATACCGAATGTGAAATCTTCGCCGTTCCTAGATGCGTAATGCAGGTGTAGTGTAAACAAGTAAACAGAGGGGCTGGATAGCGGGGTACGTCATCCTTACCTTCGATAGTACAATACATACGGAGTACAGGCGAGGCTGAATGTCCCGAAACATCCTCTAGGAGTTTTCAGTAGCGAGGGGCCAGCGTTATGCTATACTGATTATGTCAAGAAACCCGGGGGCGGAGATATAACCACGCATTCCTACCAAGTATGGAGGTTTTCCCTTTGGGGTTACAAGGGATCGATCCTGTTGTATGGGTCACGGGTTTGACTCTTTTGGGGTGGTCAGCCCGGTACAGGCGGTATCGATAAGCGGGCGACGGAGTGTGGCCAATCCTTTTTGTATAGAGTACTCCGTATGGAGTGTGGATATGATGATCGTGTACTCCGTATCAATATGTTGACCGTACGGCTGGTGAGACTCGGTCGAGATCCGAGTAAGGCTAGAGTGGACCGAACCGGATATGCAGCACCGGTACGAAGTAGAAGGATGCGTACTTGTATAGACCAGCCTCTCGTGTCGGAGGAGTAGCTGGAGAAGGGTGTTTTCTCCGTAGACCGTAAGAATATTCGCTTGTGAAACCCGCGTGGGCGGGCTGGCTTCCTTTAAGCTATACTCCGTAATAAATCGTCAAGGAGATGGTCTGGTTCGGAGATGGCCTTAGTCAGGCTAGCATGGCCGATGTATGTACCTCGTATACCGACCGAAGTGTGTATGGATATTGTAGATCTGGTAGCCGGGTTGTCTACCGTTGTTGGCGAGATCCGAGGAAACGTAACGCCCACCTGAATGGAGGACTTTCCCCTTTGGAGACCTCTCCCGAGTATGAGGTGCATATGTACGGAGTACGTACTGAGCCCAACTTCTTTTGGGTGCACATTACTGCGTACTGTCGTTTAAAAAAGGTGCTCCGGATTAGCCTACGATGCAAGTACGGAGTACAAGTCTCGTTAAAGAATTATAAACCAAGGCCCATCGGCACCGTGATGCGAGGTCGGACCGACTTATCCTCGTAAGAAAATGATCGCCAAACATGCATCGCTTCAACAGGGTCTTGTGTTGACACACCGTTTCTCACTCACACACAGACTTGTTCTTCGTACATACCGTAGAATGACGGGCGCAAATGGTGAACTTCGCGGTGCATGTCAATTTTGGTATAGCATGCGCACTGAAACCCACCAAGGAATATAATCAGAAGGATCAATTAATCCGTCGAGAGTGTTGCGTGAGATGTGAAACCTGCGTCAAAGGCGTCTCGATGGCTGGCCTTCCCGCTCGAACGTGTGTTAGTTTCATCATTCAGGCAGCCCAAAGAGCCTGGACGCATCAAGCGAAAGTGTCTGGTTGTGAAGTATCCGTACACCGTACGGAGTACAGTCTTCCTCATACGGAGTGCCGAGGACCTCTCGGCGCCGTTGTTGAATTCCCACTCCGTTCTCCGTACTTCAGGACTGGCATCTCGTGACGAATGTTCCGTGCCCCGTTGGATCAAGTTTTGACGCACACCAAATGTACCGCCCCCTAAAAGGCATAGATCTTTTTTTTTTGAACAGGAGATGAGCTGTACTGATTTTGGTAATAGGGGTAATTGCACAATTGGTTGAGGATGCCACGGGGTCCATAAGTCTCCAGAACGCTTTCCGTCCGGACCACATGGTCTGTGGAAGATTTCATCAACACGGGCTGTTAGGGCGGGTTCGAAGTGGGCTTCAAAGCAGGGGGTCAGGATGGATGCAATGAAAATCCTTTGTCGAACGTCTGAAACAGTCGCGGGAAGCCGGCTTAGGTCGGCACCCTGAAACAATATATGAAGATTCAGGTGTTTGTGGGATGGTATTGGCTGGCACCACCACTTTTCATCACCCATCCTAGCGTTGCTGGGAATGACGAAACCGGTGACAGGGATCCTAGTCTGCTCTGCTCGGGGAAACTTGTAGTTTCGCCACGCATCACCGCAGGAAGATGCTGTAAATACTGCAGTGGACGATCCCTGAGATGCTGCAGGAGTAAGGAGTTGGGCAGTGACAACGTGTACAATTCATCATGCACGACCCGCAGGACTGGGCTGGCCCAGCAACTGGTTGCTTTCTTTGGAGGACAAAGTAATTAATTCCTTTTGTTCTACTCCGTACTCCATGGTCCGTTGTCTGAGAATGGTGTCGGAGAAAACCACGATGAGATGAAACAGGCAGTTTGTTGTTGTCGGGTCACAGATGTTATTACCTCAGTCTAGACCATGCTTCGTTTCGTCTATTCCCGTACATTTTTTACGGAGTAGAAACACAATAAAGATTAACCGAGAATACTGCGATAGAACCCGGTCAAGTGCCGTTTAGTGGGAGAGCGCTGTCGGCAAGAAAGCACAAATGATCATGGCCATTTACGCTTTTGCGCATGGAGCATGGGAGATTATGGGACGGACAATTCGAACTAGGTACTCCTTATTCACCGGTACTCGCACCAGCAACCCGCGTCGAAGTTTTGTCAGGAAACAGGAGCATGAAGTGTCCGGCGGGTACAATCTGCGCTGTTTCCGTGTTGAAGACATGGTGATCAGGGTGATTATACAATTGCCACAGGGTTCAGCCACTTTATGAGGCCCCCATTCCCTCCATGATTTATAATATATGTACCGAGTACGAGACCAAGCCACTGATTACATACATGTGGCAAGTACGAGTACCACGAAAGTACAGACCGTAATCCTTCTCTTCGTATCCAGGTGGCTGACAGAAGCGAAAGGAGTGGGAAACGGGACACGAGAGCCACACGAGAGAAATCTGAGTGATCTGCGCAACTGACCAGGGTGAGGCACGAAAGGAGTTTAGAAGGATCCATCCAACATGCGTAGTCGACATTTACGAGGGGAGCCACCGCGCCAATACCGCGTGGATGTGGACGTGCTCGTCAAGTACCTGCATGATTTGCATCCCACTGGTCAAGCCGTGCAACTCCCGTCTGGTGGATGTGAAATCTCCCGGAAGGATTCTGGTGCTTCTTGAACGATCAGGAGTTTGATGACACAAAACAAAAGACCCATGTGCTCGTTCTGTGTTGGCTTTACGTTCAGAAGACGATGCTCACGCATCGGAGCTGTCGCAATCTCAAAACTGGTCCCGGTGGCTGAAGCAGGTTCGTACGCGACCAATCGCTCATGGTACTATTTCAGTCATGGGGTGATGCAGCCCAAGATCCATTCAGAAGCCTGCATATCACTTCTTTCGGAGGAGCTCGTCTTGGAGATTTGGCCGTGGTTTGTATGACAAGATGACTAGTCGGAGGCGTCATCGGTACGACAGATCATCGGACAGCCGGGAACGAGTATGCGACCGAGCTTCTGGGACGGGTGTCTTGCACAAAACAATGGGCAATGGACCGAAGCTATTGTAATTGTCATGGTTGGACGTTGATACTCCGTAAAGGACGGTCGATCGATGAGCATACGTAGCACCGAGATGCTTAGTGCTCAGGTAAGGCAGAATCTGCTTTTAACAATACTTAGCGCAACGGTTTGGGTTAGTCTGAGGCGGGCCTGGTGTGTTATCGTGGCGCTGCTGGTTGGCTACTGTTTCAAGCTTGTCCTCTCTAGGTCTAATCGTATTCCTCAAATAGCAGCGCCAAGCCCCTCTAAGCGGCCTGCGCCGCATTTCGCCATACTGTACGGTGGATGGTTTGCTATTCAGAGCCAAACAGGGCCTTAGGACCCAATCACTGGTGGTGGCCTCAGGTACCTCCCCCCATCCATGTCATCTTCTGTGCACCATCATCAACATCTGACGGCCATCTCACGAATTGCTGCATGCGTCTTGAGCTAAATCGGCGAGGATGGCGGAATTCTCAGCCTCCCACTGGCGGATGACCGTGGTACTAGCCACATAGTGGCCGGCGTGCCGTTTACGATCCACCCCTTCGGTCCCTTCCCTTCCATTTTGGAAACGACTCACGACACTTTTCTTTCTTCTCGACGAGCTAGTTCGGTCGTGCTTTTTCTCGCTCGCAAAAGAAGATTGACCATCCTCATGGTGGAAATGGGCCCCCCTGGTCCTCTCGAAGACAACCAACTCCCTAGCCTTGTCAGTATTCCCAATCCACTCACACGCTCCCCCGGTCGCTCCAATCATGAGACGATCGTCCCTTGATCAGAACGGTCCATATTTACACACCGAGCCGGCCTACGCTTGACCCAGAAGCCTCACGTCCTCTACACAGCCGCTCGGTGTTGATTGGCCGGGACCACCCTATACCTCGCGCTGCCTCTTCGCTCCTCCACGTTCAAGCTCACTAATTTCACCCTGGCTCCTGCGTGTTATTCAATTCCATGAACTGCCACTCCAACATCATACGGGCACCCATTACCCATCGCCCGTGGACAAGAATAACTCGTCGTTGTACACTTGTCGTTGCCCCGCCACGTGCCTAGGGCCTCCCTCCCCATTTCCAGCGTACTCAGCCCTGCCCAATAGGTTGCGGATGATTCTCTAGTCTCCTACCTCCCATCTTTCCACCATCAAATCGTCATTTCTTTCATCACACTTCTCTTTTCATACCCATGCTGTGGTCTCCATTTGCTCAAACAAGCTTAATCTTTTGCTTGAGGCTCAGTAAGGGGCGGAGACTTCCAAGCATTACTTCGACTCCACCCTGAAACAGTCGGCGCAGAGCTCTGGGCTCTTCGTATACTCTATATCTTCTATACCATACCCTCAATCCCGCCATGGCCCCAAAGAACCGTTCCCATACACCTCGACTTTCCGGTCCAGCTGAACCAACTTCGCCAATCCTTTCTCAGCATTCCACCACTACATTCCTTTCAGATCCTTCCAACCATCATCGTCACAGTCGTCGTGGCTCTCGGGACAGCCTTCGCAACATATCTTCAGCTCAGTTGCCTACTCCCGACACGCTTGCCTCGACGCGGTCGCCTATAGCACCCGACTCCCCCCATTCTACTCTCGAAAGTTCTAACTCTCGTCGTGAAAGTGTTTCGACCATGAGGACTTCGTCGATTTCCCTCGACGGGCCTCCTGCCTGCACGCCCACAGGCCGTGTCAGCAAGGCGAAGAAGGGCAAGAGAGTCCATGCTTGTGAATTCCCTGGATGTGGAAAGGTAAGTCTGACTCGAACAGCAAACCCCCAATTCAAGGCCAACCACTTGATCTTTAGGAGGACCTGGCTGACGATCAAGTAGGTCTTCACAAGAGCAGAGCACAGAAGGTGAGTCCAGATTGGACAGCTCGTATGGGGGCGATGCCCTTACTCACATTTCGACAGGCGGCATGAACTCAATCATAACCCTGAGGCGTTGTTTCCTTGCACTCGTCCTGGGTGCAGGAAAGCATTTCATCGTCTTGACCTTCTGCAACGACATCAAGAGAGACAGTGAGTATTTTTCATATACCTCTTGAAGCGTTTTTGGTTCGTACATCTAACCATATGACAGTGATCTCGAAAACTCTGCTCCCTCTCCAGGGCAAATGAGCCAGACACCGCAGATGTCAGTGTCCTCAGAACCGCCTTCTTCAGTCATGCCTGCCGCAGTTATGAGCAGTCCTCAAGCTGGCAGAAGTGCTCCGAGAACCTCTGCCGGCGCATTGTCGATTGGATCCCTTGTTCACCCCCAAACAGACTATCGCTACGGCATGGGAACGCCAGCATTCAATGGATTTGCCCGGCAACCCATGCAATTTATTCCCGGTTTCAATTCTTCTGATGATTCTTTGTTCTATACCCCCGAGAGCAGCCAGTCTCCTGTTTCAGATTATTATGGGCGATATGCTCACCGCCAAAGCATCTCTTCCTCTTCTTCAGTTGCTGCCTTTGAGCCGAACGGAACCTCTCCTTTGATCGGTGGAACCATTCCAGGTCCATGGGCTCCTTCTTCCGCCCCTCCTAGCATTTTGCCATCAAACATGCTCGATGATGGCGCATACCTTCCCGTTAGTTCCCCTTTTCTTTGGGTTGATGCGTATACTGAAGCTGATCAGTCTCCTGCAGACTCTTCCCTACCGATACCCCTCTCCGACCTGGATGGCTACGAATGGTCTGTCATTCGAGGAGAACTATCAAATTCCTCTGGACTTTTATCAGGAGATTCCCCAACCGGTGTATCCGACACTATAAGGTGGCATTGTCTTGACCACTATTGGCAATACTTTCACCCTCATTTCCCGATTGTCCACCGGCCCACGTTCCTACCTACAAAGCCAAGCCCGCTTCTTGCAAGTGCCATGTCAGCAATTGGATCACAATATGATGATCGACCGGACGCAAAGCAATATTCCTTGACGCTGTTGGAGATTGCGACAAAGCTGCTGAGAAGGCGGGACAGCATTACGAGTCGATCACGATTGGCGGACCTACAGACCGTTTTCTTGCTTGAAGTCTTGAGCAAGTATTGCTCCAGGAGAGTGGAAGTAGAGATGTCGGCTCGATTCCGGTCTCTCTTTGCCAGTCTCGATCAAGCGCGTCGAACATTGGCCACGGATCCTCTAGCAGTCTTCAGAACTCTCCGGAAAGATAGGACTTCGGAAGATATTTCGCGAGCTCACAAGTTTTGGCTCGATCATGAGACACGGAGACGGATTCTCCAAGCGTCGACCGTACTGGATCATCAACAGGTGACCTTGTTCGAACAACCGCCGACGATTGTTCAACACGGGCGACCCAGGAGGACCACAAGCCCGAGTCTACGGTGCAACATTCCTCTGCCTTGCTCCGAAGAACTTTGGGAAACCAGTCCCATCGAGAATTGGGTCCAGATGGCCGCGAACACGGACGCATTCAAGCCACGGTCGCATCGGCAAGACTCGAGTATCACATCAACCCCCGACTATTTTCAGAGCCTGGTCAGTATGGTAGCCTGCCAAGGGTTGCCTGACCAGGCACCAACTCGGCAGGAGCGACTAGGAGACGCAGCGGCCTATATGGCTTTCAACCGGCATGCCTTGGAGATGGCCCGGAATACGCCTATCAGGCAGTTGCTCGTGACCAGTGGCGAGTCCTGGATCTTGGGGAAGAAGTTGGAAAACGAGGCCGAGTTCCAGGACGCCAAACGCGTCCTGAGGGCCTGGGCCGATTCCAACTTCCAAAGTCGGATTGCCATGTGGCATGCCACCCAGCTGATTCGCAGCCGTGTCAAGTTTTCATATTCCGAACCTACGAGGACCGAACTGGTGGTCACGTTCCAGGAAACCCATATGCTCCAAGAGCCGTGGGTCTTGTACCTTGCGGCGCTCGTTTGTTGGGCTTACGGCCTTTCGGCATCGGCGGCAGCCTTGGATGGCAACGGACAAGGTTCGGGCGCCGGCTCAACAGCCAGCGATCCACATTCCAACCCATCTCGAACGCCGAGTTCGTCTTCGGCACATCCGGCGCTCCTCGACTCTCACGAAGCTGCGTATTCGATGAGAGAGTATCTCAAGGCCACCGACGTCGACAAGGTGGACGGCATTCTCGGCGTCGACCCAGATATGTTTGGTCGGACACATGGTCTCCTCGAAGTCATTCGACTGAACAAGATTGGTTCACTTCTAGGAGGACTCATGAACGAAGCTGAAAGGGTTCTTTATCGACTTGTAGAGGGAAGGAGTCGTTTGTCACATTTTTAGAGCAAGTAAAAGCGGGAGAGATGTGTGTGTTTTTTTGGGGGTTTCTGATTCCAGCATTTTTCTTTCCCTGAGATTGGGCTTTCTTGGGTTGGGGGGAACCATTCTGTCACGACCATGATGACCACGTTTATGACGACTACGAAAAGATTTGTTGTTTGATAGGTTTTTGTTTTTTTGTTTTTGACTTTCTGATCGTTTGGTTTATCTTGTGGACTTTAGGATACCAGCAGAGGTGTTTTGATACCATGGCTACCACTGTACAGAGAACCTCAGCGTATGGCGTGTTGGGCTTTTTGTTTTCAAATCGAATCCGGAAAGACCTTGAAAGATGTTGTTTGTTTTTCTTGGGAAAGCGAGCCCTGGTTCAATGGGCATTTTGATCCCCCGGGCGAAAAATTCATGAACATAGTCACACTACGGAGTATTCTCTCTGGTGGGAGAATCGATCCTTCCCTTTGGGACAATTTTACTTCGATGATACGAGGGAAAGTTACTTATTTCGCAAGTTGTTTCAAGAAACAAGTCTGCGGAGGAGTATCGAAAGTCCTGATTCATTTCGTGTTGACCTTCCTCCATACTCTTGATGCTCCTTGCACCAAGGTTGGTTTTTTTTGTAAAATTACTAGACTTTCTAGGTAATAACGGAGTAATCGTAACGGAAATACCAGTGATGGTAAGCCGCCCTCCCAAAAAGAGAGAGAAAACCCACCGAACGAAACGAAACCAACAAGTCGAACGGGGTTGGGGGGGGGACAGGGGTTAGGGATGTGAATGCCTCAATGAAGTATTTGTGGGATGTTGGTTTTGGTTAGTTCAATACGGAGTGACTCTTTCGTGGTACGGAGTAAGGTACTTCTCCGTACAGTAAGTGATACCTCGTACTATGTTGTTTCGTAAACAACGAGTGGGGTTACGAGCTTCGAGTTTCACGAAACGAGGTACCGAGTACGGACAAGGTCGAGGATGACTCCCGTACTTGGTTTGTATAGTAAGTGCTATATTTGGCTACCAATGGGGGTAGATAGCTAAGGAGGTAGATAAATGAATTGCTTTTTTTGCTTTTGCTTGCAATCTTGTAACAACAACAACAAATGGCATATCCCCGTTCGCCGCACTCCGTACAAAAGTGTGTCTCTACGAGAAAGGTTCGGTTCCAGTAGGATGAATTATCTCTCCGAGAAACAAGCGCCTCTACTCAAAATGAACGAGGTGAACGAGATTCATTGCGGATAAACGAGCGAAAAAAATGCAACCTGTACAGTACAATGATTGCGACTCCATTATAACAGAGTTCAAGCCACTTACATTTCGATTTGACCTAGTTCAACACAATTGTTGGAAAAAAAAGGATGATGGGACGCCTGAAGAAAAGAAAGAATCAAGAAGGACACCTTCCAAACACGGATTACTGTATTATAGTACGGAGCAGTACACCACACAAAACGAAGAGATTCTCCCTTCCCCCCCCTCCCCCCTCCCCCTTGCAGATCATTTCCACGAGCCGCTCAAGTCCAAAAGGAAAAACAAAAATTATGCAAACTTGCAAAGCTACCTTGAAAACACAAAGGTAGGTTTTGGCGAAGCTCCTCCAGGTACTCCCCCCTATCCTGTACAAGTTGGCCAGAAAACAGGGGGGGATGGGGGGAGGGGGGAGTGGTCCCATTCGTTCCCTAGTGATCAACTCCGTACAGTACTCTGTAGTGGGCCTCAAAGTTCGGAGCAACTTCGAAATGCCCCTAAACGATTTTGGGTAGTAGGGCATCATTGAACGATTGGATTGATTTGGGGACCACATTTACTGTACAGTATGTACGGAGTAACTTTTTTTGGGAAGGTTTCTCGCTACCTTGTACTGTACAAGTAGGTGTTTGCGTGCATCAGGGGGGTGGATTCTTCGTTTGGGTCCGAGCAGGTGCGTGCACTTACGAGTCATGTTGTCCCCTTCAACAGAGACAGACAGAGAGACAGAGAGAGAGAGAGAGAAAAACCCAAGGCCGGTTCAAAAGCCGTTACGAGTAGCCCTTTTTTTCCCGGCCTTCTTCTACAGACTACAGAGTAGACATTTCAGTATGTTCTGAAAAAAAAGAAAGATAAATGTACTGTGGGGACATTCACGACTCCGGGGTGAGACCGATCAACCTTCTCCGGATATTTCACACTTTTGTTGTTGATCCTCTACGTGTTGTTATGTTCTGGGATGGGAAATGTTGTTCAAGTCTGAAAGAATAAACACAGTTTGAAGACTTCATCTACTCAGAGGACGCTTTTTCATGACTGCGAAATAACACCTGCCTCATCAATACCCATAACACCCTTTGCTTCGATGATCTTGCATGAAATCAATCCAAACTCTTGTCATTTTCTCATGACCGAATGTTCACCTACCCCCCCAAGTTGGAGCTTCTTCTGTCGGTCTCTGACCTCTTTCCAATTATCTCTCGCCCAGACCAAAACATCACTGAACCTGTCTTCTTGGAATGCCTTCCTGACTTCTGCTAGCGAAGCAGCGTCCGCGTCTCCAACCCCAGCGATGTCGCTCTTCATTCTCCTCACGACATATCCAACTTGAGTTCCGCTGATGGGTAAGGTCTCCCTGATGTCCCTCCATAACTCATCGACTTTGACCTGTCCCGCCCATTTCTCTCTCCTGTCGTCAAAGTCTTTCGTGAAATCTCCTCCAAAGTACTTCTTTGCGTCCTCAACGACCTCGTCTCGGGTTAGATGGGCGTCCTTGCCAGGCTTGTCGTGTACGTGGGCAGGCAAGTACGTGTTGATCCAGTAGCGAAATGCAGGACGCTTGTTGAACCTTGCACGGTCTTTGTGCTTGCGTCCTGTGCCGAGATTTTGTTTGTCGGGGCCATCACCGCCTTTAGCATCTTGCTGTCCTCGGTTTCGTTCCTGCTCCCACTGATCCCTATTTCTCCAACGTCCAGGATCATGGAATCGACAAGTCGTCGCGTAAGCCATCATCTCATCCAAGGTGTCGAAAGGCTTCTCGTACTGATGGGTATCAAGACCGAGGTAATCAAGGACCAGCTTGGGATCACTGGTCATCTGCACCCGCGACTGAACTTTGTTGTGAGGTTCTACCTCTTCGATGCGAAGTTCAAGGCCCTTTGCGCATGTCAGTCCGGCATGTCGGATGATACCACCAAGCATGCTCCATAGATCACCGTGAGATTCGATGAATAGATGCCATTTGAAAGATTGTTCATCGTGGCAAATACGAATATCAACTTGGCAGAATCTCTTCTCAGGGTCTGGCAGACTCGGTGCATATGATGCCTTGGGCTCGGGATGTGGTGTAGGATTATCGTTAGCCTTGCACAGTTCCTTTTCCCGATCTTTCCCTTCATCGCCGCTCGCAATGTTGTCAAATTGCTCAGGCCAGGGCAGAGCGAAATGAAACATTGACCAGCTTCCCATACTCTTCGATCTATGTGCTTCCAGGATGTCAGACAGATCCCTGCGAATGATAGGCCGAGAGATGTTCAGCGGCTCAGCGACCAAGACATCAATGTCCCCATGACTTTTCTTCGCGGGAGCTTCGGGAGGGATTCCAACGAATTTGAAGTGAGGCTCGAGCAGACGCAGTACGTGAGAGGAGACGTGGTGGTAAACTTCTGGGGGCATTCGCGGCGTGGACAGACCATCCTCCTTGAATACCAACCCTCCCATGGTGTCGAAATCGAAATACCGATGATTTTTGCTAGAAAGGATTGAAGTTATGCTGAGATGCAGATTATGAAGAAAAAGTGAAATGACTCAACATCATCCCTACCAAAGTTTGTTGGTAGAAGGTGCCATTGTGTGAGTCAAACAGCCGTCTAGGTAAGCAGCATCACAGTATCTGGACCCAGGAAGTTGTAATGCAGTGTTTGTCACCTGTAGAAATTGTTTGATTCATTCTTGCGGTGTCAGTGACGCGCACTGCCTCACGCAGCAGGCAGTGTCATTGGAATTCACCTTGCAAAGGGGGAAAATCATTGTTGTTCTTCTCCCTCTTAATTTTTCCCATCACTTTGCATCCTCCCAATTCAAGCTGTCAATTCTGACTGAGATACCAGATAGATAACCTTTACAATAGTCTATCTGATGATGTGACTAACGAGTGCTGGCAACTCGTTGATGAATATTCGACTCCAGTTCTGAGAATCTCGGTGAGACGCCATGGGCTGCAAAAAACCACCAACATTGGCTGGACGCCTCGACTCCTACCCTGGAAAATCACAATCCTTGTCATAAGGTAAGTATGCATTCTGAACGCTGTTAACACGGCTGACTATGTGAAGATACTGTGGGCGCAGGTCATCACCATGAATGAGTACAAGGGTCAACGATAAATATTGGACCATTAATAGGTACTTCTTAGGTACCCAGGGAGCTTTGATTGGCGGTGTCAGATCATCACTGCCACTTTCCCAGCTAGGCCCTAATACAATGGTGAGCCTCAAGCTTCCCGAGTCTCCTACTGTACGAGTAACAGAGCATCAACAAATGTCGGCGATCTCCATCTCCTGCTTCGCCCATCAAATGACTGGAAAGGGAAGAGTCGCGACGCTAACATTTTGCGGTCCCTGGGATTTGTATTTTGACTGGCTGGATTCTTGAATCATTTCATCACATCCAGGTACGCGAAATCACAAGGAGATAGGCGGGAGAGCCGCACTCTTAACTCATGCTGGGTTGGGACATCCCTTGAACATTGGCAACAGTATGGACTGGCCTGGGAAGCCTACCTCCACATCTATCTCACCCTCATGCGACATCCGGTCCTCTTGGGCTTGGGTGCTAGTTATGGAGTCTCCTGTAAGGTGCCGCCTTTCGGCTGAAACTAAAAGGGCAAAACAGCAAATAAATCAAATGGGATCAATTGAGGCCAAACAGTTGTGGCCCCCCTTGGGACGCCTCACTGCCCAGGCTATCGACACATGCTGTACACATGCTGTACGGAGTACAGTAGGTCTGTTTTGTTTCCTTTGTGCTGCCTGCGCCTTTCTCTTTCACACCTCGCAACATCACTGCTCGATCACTACCAACGGCGCATACCTATATCCATACCGGATTCTCAGGCAACGCCCCCAATCACCTACCAGATTTTGTCGAGTTTTTCCACCCACAACCAAATCTCTTTCTTTCTCGAGACAGTCACTTCACTTCCAACCTTTGCGCTGACGGGCGGCTAATATGGCACCGTCCTTGTCTACTTCACTCCTCCTCAGCCTTCTTGCAGTCTCTCAACTCACCTCAGCCACCTGCTACTGGCAAAACTCCACCCTTGCCCCAGATGATCCTTATTCAATAGCGACCGACGATACAGCATGTTTTCCTGACCAGGAGAACTCACCATGTTGCGGAACGGGCTGGACGTGTTTAAGCGACGGTGTGTGCGAGATCAAACAAGGGGATACAACGTTTTATTACCGTGGAACTTGTACAGATCGTACCTGGAATAGTGTACAATGTCCTGGATGGTGTTTTGCGCAAAGTAAGTATTCGATATGAGTTTGCGGGACGACAGACGAGGCAGTGAATGGCATAAGTGAATGTCCTGAGTGAATGCCATATTCACTTCACTTCAGCGGTCATTATAAGTGGATATTATATTTGCTTCACTCGCGTGAATATCATGAGTGGATATTCTATTCACTCTGCTCGAGTGAATTCAGCCTGTGAGTACTTGGCTAATATGGCTTTCTTGTTACAGATTCCAATACTTCTATACCACTTGCTAAATGCGACACGGAACAGGATTGGTATGTTGGCCTTGTCCACTTTTCCAATCATCAAGAATTATATGATTTGTATCTGTATAATTGTCTCTCATACTGATATCGAGGTTATAGGTACTGTTGTCCAGGGGATAGCGAGTGTAGCTGTGAAACTGGAAAGAATGCCGTCAAACTGGGAGGAGGGCAACCTTCCACCATTACTGTCATTGGAAGCACCAGCTGGCCCGGGTTTACTAGCACTACAGCACCGTTCACAGCCAGTGATCTTGTCTCAGACGGCACCGCAACTGAGACGAGCAGCGAAGCAGCAGCTACCTCATCTACCAGGTCTACGAGTAACACGAATACTCCAGCAAGTATGTCGTCGAACACAGCTAGCGCAGCGGCTGCTTCTGCCACCACAAGTACCCCGGCTGTATCGGACGACGGAGGGTCAAGCAACACAGGCTTAGCCGCCGGGCTGGGTGCTGGATTGGGTGCCGCAGCTGTGCTAATCGGAGTACTTATTTTCTACCTCGTTCGAAATCGACGCAAGAAGAATGCTGCCAATGCAGGGGCTAGTGCTGGCTATGGTGGCGTTCCGGGAAGCAGTGCTACAATGCAGAAGCCATTCTACACGGATTCTCAACAGTCCGCACCGTATAGCGACATCAGTCACCCACTGTCCCAGCCAGAACTCCCTGGACAAGGAGAGTACAACAGAGCAGAAATGGCGACAGAAACACAGGGTCAGACCGTGTACAAAAACCAGCACAGAGCGGAGCTTGATGCTTCATGAGATGACGATTTCTCTGGTAGCGAGCGAGCAATGATTTTTGGTTTACGAATCTTGGGTGACAACGTTTGCGGCAGAATTGACGTCAAATGATATATCATATAATACGAATACCTTTCACTGATGTGCAACTCTTTGAAAAGCATTGGTCAAGTTCGGTATAAGCAGAAAACATCTCAGGCAAATGACTCAGCAAGACTTCACTAATCCGCTTTCTTTCTCGACCGCACGGCCCTGCGGCAATATAAACCACCGGAATGCTGATTGTTGGCTGTTTCCGATGTTTGCCGGCGCCTGTCCCTTTGAACCAATGACTGGAATTGGCCGCTCTTCCTATTTTCTGAGCATGCGACCGACCAAAACGTCAGTCCTGGCAAGCAAATGTGAGCAAATCGAACGAGTCTGGTGTGGCAATCCCATATATTTTGTGCGATGAGCATCACATGCGCACGACTTAGCGTACGATTCAGAAAATTAACATCATCGTCCAACCAAAATGGGAAAACGACGGAATCTACGAAGATGAATGTATGATGTGTAAGCAACTACCAACCCGTCCTGATGGTGGCATTTATTGGGTAAGATCTCATTATACCTTTTGTTTGGCGTCCATCTCGCTTCAACAAGCTTGGTTTAATCTTCAATTACCTTTATTCCTTCAACCAGGGTCCTCTTTCGGCAGTTGGTCTAAACAGCCTTGTTACCATCCATCACCTGCACGATCTGACCAAGTTCGAAGTCAAGTCGAAGTCGGGTCTTCGTATCATGGCGATAACCCGGTGGTAAGGTTGTGGTCGGAAGGGGTAGGTCTCTGGTCTTTTGAGGATAAATCTCGCACGCCGCTCTTCCGTCGTTTACCTCAGCCTAGAAGCCGACAGAGTATGTAATGTACGAAAGATTCATTTCATCTCCTCCCCTATCGGTTCATCATCTGTGGCGACATATTTACCAGGCACACAGACCCTGGTCGAGAGGCCGATTCAAGAGACACTCCTGACTTTCCCTCATTCCATTTTCTTTCCTTTCCTTTTTGCTCTTTCTTTTTGGGAAAACCCCCCTCGATCAACTCATACCTTGCCCAATTGAAACACAGGGGATAGTATAAGATACATCGAATCGAACGACAAAGACGCCTTCAGCTGACCTAAACTCCCCATTTTCCCAAGACAGGGAACGAACTCGTACTATAATACTTGTTCTCTATCTATTCAAGCCTAGTACTACTATCCCTGCCCGTCCACCAACTAGTACGACTGTGTGACCTACCTCCTCTCCTGGCGCTTCTAAGGAACCCAGGTCTTGTTCGCCATCGCTGGTTCCAGACTTGATCCGACTTTTGAATTCGACTTCAACCACCACCCCGAGCGGATCCCGACCCCCGTTGACGTCGTCGGTCACATACCAGATCACAAACTCGTCGAAATTCGCTCTACCTATTGACATCTCTTTGGGTTGTGGGGATTCTGACCGACCTTTTCATCTCGATTGTCTGGCTACTTGCTATACAACCATTTATATATTTGTTTATACGTCCTCTCTTCCTAGGAACTTGTTTGCGTCAACCTTTTTTTCCGTTGTCCAAAAATGTCATCATCGGACAGTCTAAGTACGACGTCGTCCCGTTCTTCACGTTCTTCTTCTTCACTACACATCGACATGTCTTTTGGTCACGACACCACTACCTCTATGGCTCAAAACCCTGGCTCGACGGCATGGCAGCAGCATCACCACCACCATCATCCTCACACCCCTCACATCCCTTCGCCACACGTCCCTCACATCGCGACCCCCCACCCATTGGCCGCCGCCACTCAGTACCTGGACAAGCACGTGGTGGGGGTGTTTGCAAAGCACCAGACAGAGTTCAATGTCAACCGGCAAGCGAGGGAGGCAAAACGCGAGGCCCGCCACAGCCTTGTCGACAGTCCGATTCCCGAGTACGAACACGATGACGACGTCGAGCGGCACGAATCCGATCGGCAACGACAACACAAGATCAGCACGGCCCTGAGGACGGCCGCCGTCACGTCGTTCGCCCCCGCCTTGGTGGATGGACAAGGTATCATCGACGACAGAAACGAAGGGGACGACAATGAAGCGTGGATGGCGGTTTTGGCGAAGAGGGAGGCTGCAAGGTTAAGGTCGGGAACTGGTCTGTCGACGGCCACGGGTGGTGGTGGTGGTGGTGGTGACGACTCGGGAAAAAATTCGTCGTCACCACCACCGCCCGGCGGACGAGCAGAGCGCTAGTGCGAATGGAAGTGCAAGTGCAAATGTAAACGGTGGCGAGCCTTGATTGCACGGGTGACGGGTCGAATAGGTGGTCAAGGTCGTGGGCGAGCAATCAGTTGGGTTTGATTTGAAAAAAGGACCGCATTCAAAGTCCAAAGCCCGTCGATATCGATATCGACATGGCGCATCATGAAACGATTGAACGATGAACGATTGAGTGTACGAATGTAGTTTGAAATATGAAACATGAAACATTAAACACACTCTCCAAATGCTCATTCCGCTGTCAACACTCGAAGAGCAAAGAACATGATCAGTTTCACTTTGAAGTACTCCAGTACTATCAACTCACGACGCGGTACGTCTACCCTACTGTTACTCCAATGCGCGCCCAACACCAAAACAAAAACAAAAATGGTGTATACACAAACGGTCCCATGGGTCAGTCATGTCTTCATATGAGAACGGATTTCAATCGTCAGATTACTCTCCCTGTCAAGTGTGCTCATTCATGCCTCGCTCTCGACGACCCGGTATCCCTCTGCCAGCTTCTTGGTAATCTCCTCGTTCTTATGTTGCAACAACGACAACGCATAAGCCGTATCGTCCCACTGTCTCTTGTTGACGCACCGACCAAGTCTGGCCGCGAGTTTCTCGGCGAGGTTCTTTGCATGTTTGTCCTGTAAGGGGCAAATTAGACATGATCAATCATCATAGGTTATAGCTAAACGCCAAAAGGGGCAAAGGGAAGTAGCGTCCTGTACGGTGACGGGCATGTGAAATGACAATGTGCCGGCCAAATCCGAGTAAATCCGAGTGCAAAACGAACATACCTTTTCGATAAAGCCACACAAGAACTTGAGAATTCTCTTGACGGCTTCTTCTTCCATTACTCCGCCCTCCAAAGGACCATCTTGAGTGAGAACACTAAACATGTCCACAAACTGATTATACACGGCGTTGTCCTTGGTCGCCAATTCGGTAAAGAACATGCGCGCAAGATCCGCGATCTTCTTGTCTCCGTCCTCGAGACATTTGGCCATTTCGCCCAGTTGACCCTTGACTTTGACTTGTCCAGCCAAAATCAAAAACGTCAGGGTCATCAAGCACGTCCGCTTGACGCTTTCGTCACCATCGTTGAGTCTTCGATACAGAAAGTCCGTGTTTTCGTCAATGAGGTGATTGAAGCAGACCGCCATGTCGCCGAGGGCGATCACGGCGTTCGACCGGACGATTGGATCTGTTGATCGTTCGAGAATCGTAATCAAAAGAGGCAAGTTCTTTTCGCAGTACTCACTGCTGACGCACATGAGCTTGGCCAGACATAAAGTCGCCTGGGCCTGGAGTTCACGGTCTTTGTAGGCTGCGTTGTTTGCACAAATCTCCGTCACCAATGGACCGAAATTGGCAAGCAACGAGTTCTGCCCATAAAGGAGCTCTCGTTCTCGAATGTGAGCAATGGCTTCGGTAAAATCGTCCTCAGTTGTGCCTCCAATCATATCGAGTTCGTCCTTCTCTTCTTCTTTCTGCTTCTCTTCCAAAACCTCTTCCGCGGCTGTCTTCTTTCGTCGAGCAGGTGTAGGACCGGCTGACTTGTCTCCTGACGTATTACTAGCCACGGCCTTGTTCTTTTCTTGCTCGTGTTTCCGCCGTTTGAAGTCAAGCTCGCACAATTCTAAATGAACAATTTGTTTGATGGCGATATGACCAACTGTAAAGAAAAGCTGAGAAAGGGCAAGGGATGGCTTCTCCTGCCCTTCTTTCGAGGCAGCGGCTTCCTCTGTTTCGGGCTTGTTGGCATCCTCGTCCGCTTCGTCAACATCCATTGGTTCAGCATCTTGAGCCAGTTCCGGGCTCGGCGTTCTCGAAAGCGAAGACAGGTCCTTCGTTTGTTGAAATACAAGTCGAGTTTTCTGCCTCAGTACTTCAGAACATAAGATATCAGGGTGGTCCGACAGAATATAAATGGCAGAAATTGCTTGTTCAGCCATTCCGTACCACTCCTTACTAGAAGACGTTGTCAGGAGAATTGAAGCGAGCATCCGTAGAACTTCATGGTTGTTGGGCATCCGAGACAAACCTGCTGCTGCTGTCTTTTCTTGAGCCTTCTTCGCAACAGGTATCATACGTCGCAATGCAACGCAGGTGAATTTAGCAAGGACAAAGTCTTGTCTGCCCAGTTGACCCAACCCTATTCGCAGCATGGTATCAATCTCCCTGATAACCACCTCGGGATTGGCCAAACCTATCATTCCAAGGACAATTATTGCACCTCGTCGCTGAGCTTTAGAGATTTCCTTGTTGACTCCATATACCTGCCACAACTTTGCCACCACTAGTTCAGAGATATGTCCAGCTTTGAACATCGTCGCTAGCAGCTGCTCCAGTGATGTCAATTCTGCTGGAGTAGCTCCAAACGTCAAGCTGATCATGTTTCGAGCGACAAAATTGGCGGCATCGTTGGCGGTAAACATATCTGGAGCGTCGAAGAACAAACCCTTGTAATTGTCGATCAGGTGAGTTTGTATACCCTTTCCTTCATCACTATTGCCTTTGGTCCAGATTAGTCGGAGCATGCGTCGAATGCCTTGACGGGCTGTCTCAATCTTGAACGCATCGATAGTGACAAAAAAGTCCATCACATCAATGACTTCGGTTTTGTTTGGGGAAGACAGCAGCTGTACTGCAAATTCTGAAGCTTCGTGGATCACATCAATAAACCTCAACGCCTCCAAGTAGTACTTGCGAGTCAGCTGAAGTTTTCCCAACACTTCCGAAGTCGCGGCTTCTTCTTGAGCCTTTCTTACTGCCTCAATCTTCTCCTCTTCAGTCATTTCGTCCGGGTCCTCAGCTTGAGCATCGGCATGTTGCGTAGCATCATCCAAAAGTTCATTATCAACCTTTTCCTCGCCGTTGGCCGTCTGGGCTACTCCAACTTCTTCGGGCGGAGGCTGTAGAGCTTCAAGCTGGGACTCTACGGCTTCTAGCCGGTCGACCCAATCCTTCCTGGAGAGCTGACCACCGTGCATCACACTGAAAGGATGCGAAGCGACAAGTTTCCTGAGCAATTTGATTGCATTCCGGCGCACGTTGCTGCTCTTGTCTTGTAAACTCTGCATAGCCAGCTCAGCAGCATGTTGCCGCCGTTTCGGGAATTTCTGCTCCAAGTCGCAGATCTTTGTGAAGACTTGGATTGCTTTGACTCTACAAAATGGAGCCGTGTCCAAAAAGCGCTGCTCGAGTGTGTCGAAGAATGCATTGATCTGGATTTTGGTCGTCTCACTCTTCTCTTCTTGCTTGCTCAAATCAGCAAGGAGATTTCCACAGACTTCGATGACTGAGCATCTCAAAGTGTAGGATTCGCTATCGAGGAATTTGGCGAGAAGACCCATCTCTTTAATGACTAGTCTCGGCTCCAACTCCGACAGCTTGATCATAAACGTAGATACTGATTTTGGGCCTTTTGTGTCATTTTGGCTGAATTCCTTTCCTGCTAACTCTCTCAGGATCTCTGCGGAGAGCTGATGATAATCGTACTGTTCTGCCAGAATGTGCAGAAACTCAGCCATCGGCTCCGACAGGTGCTCGAAATAGGTCAAATTCTGCACGATTGATGTTTGTGCACCGAGAGCATGGCCGTGGTGTTTGACGGCCACACAGAGCACCTTGAAGCAAAACATTCGAACTGGCGTTATCTTGACCCTGGCCTCGCTCTCCATGATCAAGTATACCGACCGTGTGAATAAATTAACGAACGTGTCTCGGTCAGAGGTGGTTTGAAAAATGCGGTTCAATTTCAGCTTCATGACCCGACACATGACATCCATTGCGCCTTGTACTTGGCCGGCCGAATCCCAAACATCATCTTTCGCAGCTGATTTGGATCTTGCTCCTTTTCCTCCTCTTCTTGCGGGGGCCAAGTTCGATTTCTCAAGAGCTTTTGCTTCGACACCTGAGATTGCCCACTGGAGAAGGAAGGCATACATCTCCAGGAGACGTTTATGTTGTGTAATGGTATCTTGTTCATCATTTTCAATATCGTGGTTGGCAACGTCCGCTGTAGTTGCGAGGCCGGAAACGATCAGATGGAGGATCTTGCTTAGAGAGTGGGTAGAAAGGACAGAGGATTGCCTGGATTGAAATGTTTTAGCACAAAAAGATCTGGGAATATTTCAGGTGATAGTAAGGAGGAGAGAGAGCGCACTTTAGCAGAAAGAGCAGAGTATCAAAGATAACACTTCTTCCCAGGGCCTCAGGGTTCTCAGCAATTGCGTCTATTACCGGATCCAGCGCATTGTTGACGAGGTCTGAATTGAGACTATCTGGATCATTCTCACAGTCGAGCAGCTCGGAGCTCGCTTCTGGAGTTGGAATTGCCGTGGAATCACTCAGATATAATTTGAGTAACTCATTAATATCGAATTCGACCTGGTCGTCCATGTTGCTGATTGTGCCTGTGCACGGCGTGGAAAGGAAAGGCAACTGGATTCACCAACCTTTGTTTACAGTGGCCAGTACAAAAAAAAGGCAAGGCTTCACCGCGCGGTGATTTTCACCACAGAAGAATTGGATCTCTCAGAATCAAAGTATCAATCAGTGCAAACAAGTTCACCGACATCGTCAAAAACATAACGATCACTCAATCATCCAGAATTGCTTTGCAGGGCTTGAAGTGTATGCGCACGCGTATTGATTGGTGGGATTTGTTGACAGCCGCTTAATCGGGCCATTCACCCCACAACAACACAATGAAATTGGCGAAGGCCAGAAGAGCCGTCCTGTGGTCTCTGCGACCAAGGAGGTTGACTGCTAGAAAATCAACAGTTCCAAAACACTCAAAGAACAAACAATCACAATATAATGTTGTGCTAACTCCCACTGACGCGTTAGAAGTCGAAGACGCCGAAAAGGAAGGAGCTGATCCTGCGCGTCCTGAACGTCAACCACCATTGGAGGTTGAGACGCAGCGGGCCGCTGCAGGAGAGTTTGCAACTGCAAGGTCTGACATTCTGGGCAAGAGAGGGCGACTCGACATGGTACACCCGGACATTGCCATCCACGAGGATGCCGAGGATAGCTTCCATGACGCTCGTAAGTCGCAGAAACCACTGCGCAGTCACGACATGGACCAGCCGCAGTATGACGAGGAAGATGACTCCATACCTGGGTCCTGCTCCGAGGATTCGGAAGAGAGTGAGGACAAAGTCGACGAGAGTGTCATGGAAGACATGCGGAAACTAGAGGAGAGTTTCAAAGGCATCTCTGAAAAATACCGGTTGATCAACCGCATCGGAGAAGGTAAGCTCGCCGTTCCAGCTCGACCATGTCGATACTCATGATCGATAGGCACATTCTCGACGGTGTATAAAGCGGAACAACTCCCTCAGGCGGATGATTTCGACCAAGAGAATGACGTGCCCTCGGGGGTGCTTGATGAAGATATGCCAGCATGCAAGAGACGGAAGACCAATTCTACAGACCAACACATGCGATCTCGACGAAGGCCCCAGATTGTGGCTCTGAAGAAGATCTACGTCACGTCGTCCCCCCACCGAATCCTCAATGAACTGGAGCTGTTGCACGAATTACGAGACTCGCCGTATATTTGTCCGCTGCTGACGGCATTCAGACACCTCGACCAAGTCGTTGCTGTGCTGCCATATTTCAAACATCTGGATTTTCGGCTATACTACCGCGATTTCCTGGTCAATGACATGCGTCACTACTTTCGCAGCCTGTTCAATGGGCTGTGGCACGTTCATAAAGCTGGAATCCTGCATAGAGACATAAAGCCGACCAATTTCCTCTACGATCACTCGAAACGACAAGGAGTGCTTGTTGACTTTGGTCTTGCTGAGCGCCAGGGTACAGACTGGCAACAGTGTCTCTGCACAGAATTCAAGGAGCGACGCAAAGACAAATTTCTCAACTCAGTCGCCATTCAGATGGTACAGAACCAAGCTGACCTGATGTCTAATGGCCATCCCAAGAATGATAGTCGACCTTCACGACGAGCAAACAGGGCAGGCACAAGAGGTTTCCGAGCACCGGAAGTCCTGCTCAAATGCACATCGCAGACCACCAAGATCGACATCTGGTCTGCAGGTGTCATCTTATTGACGCTGTTAGCACGAAGATTCCCATTTTTCAACAGTGCTGACGACGTCGACGCCATGATCGAGATCGCCTCTATCTTTGGTCGGAAGAAGATGAAGGGTGTTGCTGCTATGCACGGCCAAGTCTTTGAAACCAACATTGAAACCATTGGCGAGCGTGGTTTTACACTCGAGAAAATTATCCTTTGGGCAAGCTGTCGAGAGAAGGAACATGACCAGCTCCGCGCTGGTGAGGCGCAAGCCGTTTCATTCTTGGAGGGTCTCCTTGAACTTGATCCTGCTAAAAGATTGAGCGCGAAAGAAGCACTGCAGCACGAGTTCTTCACAGCACCTGTCGAGGACGAGGAAGAGCGCGCAGAGCGAGAGGCACAAGATGAGCTCGAAGAAGAGCAGAGATTAAGGCGTCGCTGATAATATTGTCACAGCATTTTTGAGGTGTTTGAGGAATTCAATGACAGCCTGGTAGAAGTGTATTATTAGCAAGCTAGATACCCCCTGGGACATTGGACGGCAGGGCATTGCATGGTGAGGCTTGTGTTTGACGAACAGTGTGCTTGATGGGGGAGGGTTTTTGACGAGATGAAGAAATGTCCTCGACGCGAATAGAGCGCCATTTTATACAAATGAAGAAGAAACAATTCATGCATTTTGCTTTCTAAGGTCGATATAGAGGGTCAGGAGTTTGTTGTCACGGCGCTGTTACGAATACGAAGATATTAACGGAATAAACACCAAGCCGTTTGTTGATGTCATGACCAACGACAAACAAAATGCGAGCGCAAAACTCCAATAGTGGATCTTAAATAGACGGGCTGATAACAGTGACACCGGCGACTGTCGACAATTCTAAACTACAGACAAATCTCTTTTCGAGTTTCGCGTAAATCCCAATTTCGAGATTCAAAAGTGGCAGTTCGCGTGCTGAGAGAGCGTCGAAGCTTGTCCTGCCACCACTCTCTCAGATATCGAAGAAGTTCACCTAGGGTTGTCACTATACCATCCAGTATCAAGTACCACATCGAGTCGTCTACAATTCATTTTCTTAAAGTATAGAGAGCATACACACACACTGCGACCCAAGATCTACCTACCGATATCGGCCTCTCCTTTGATGCAATTATACCCTAGACGTCTTCTCCTACGGCCGGCAAAGACATTTTGGACATTCAGAGCCATGTCCACGGCGCCACTTGGTCCAAAGGCAAAACGCCCACCTAAGCGTTTCGCACCGCTCGATCCGACGCTACAGCACGACAGGGACCTCCCAAAGCTGAAGGGTATCATATTCGATGTGGACGGCACGTTATGGTAAGTTTCTCTCTGCCAACCCAGATACCTACCTAGGTAGTATTCATCTGGCACAGCCTTTCCTATGCACAGGGGCGTCTAGATGACCGTTGAGTGATACACGAAATAGTCTCCCTCAGAACTACATGTTTCGTGAGATGCGCTCTGCCTTGGGTATCCCGAAATCCATCGACATAATTGACCATATACGGTCGTTGTCCAACGAGCCAGACGGGGAGCATCCCGCAACTGAACCGCCACATTCACCGCTCGACCCGACGCAACCGCCGTCTGAAGAAATGCTCTCTCCGACCAGCGACACCGACCCGGATCCGGCCCCATCGTCGCCCCAGTCGCGTGCCGTGGCTACGATCAAAGCCATCGAGCGTAATGCGATGACCTCCCAGCGCCCTCAACCTGGACTGCAGGAGTTGATGGCCTACCTCACGCGTCGGGGAGTGCCGAAGGCTCTGTGCACGAGGAACTTCCCGGCGCCGGTGCACCATCTGCTCAGCACGTTTGTGCCGGACGAGAAGTTCCACCCCATCATCACGCGCGAGACCGAGGGCGTCCAGCCGAAACCGAGTCCGGAGGGGCTGTGGACGATTGCGTCGCAGTGGGGGCTTGACAAGGATGTCGACGACAGGGTGTTGGATGGTATCACAGTTCATACTGGTCCAGAGGGCGAGATAGAGGTCGATCCATTGGAGGTCACGAAGAGTGTTCTCGGGTCGGGATTGATCATGGTGGGAGACAGTATCGACGACATGGCGAGCGGGTATAGAGCTGGTGCGGCGACGGTGCTGTTGGTCAATGACGAGAATCAGCACTTGGAAAGCCACGAGTATACCGGGTTGTGCGTGAAAAGGTTGGATGAGTTGATTGATATTCTGGAACGGGGGTTTAAGGAGATGAGTGCATCGTGAATACCACCCTATCCTACCTGACCTAAAGATCTATCACTCTGGAAATGACTCGCAGCATAATCAGCCTACTGTGACCCAAACAAGATGCAGGTGATTCAGGGAGAGAGAATCATCTGCACTCTCACGCAGGGTACATCCCGCCGGAACATACAGCATGGGGTAGGCGGAGTAAATGATCCAAAGACAGACGCAGGAGACTGCTGCATTCCCTACTCATACACGTGATGATTTGTGGCAGCAACCAAGCAGCTAGCATCCCCCTGCATGAGTATCACTGTATCATGACATGTCTGGTTGCACAGAATAGAGACACGGCAATAATGATTGATACGGTACAAAACGATTCGTGGCCTCAAGGATGATGCGCTGGCAAAACGAGATCGAATGGACGAATGAGGATGGGAGAGCAGTCGCTGAAACTGTTCATCACATTTTTTTGCCTGCGCACCACCGCCCCGTCGCCTGTGCAACCATGCAGGAATTTCTTTCTTTTCTTTTCTCGTCAGGGCTGGGCGTCATTCGCGGCCACCACAGGCCCAAGAAAGGCGGCTTGTGGGGAGTGCGGATGGCGGCAAAGGCCCGTAGCTGGGAAGCCATTCGTCCCGCCAACCGTGAAGCCGGATCTCTCGGTGGATGGTTTTGGCAATTGTGATTGTAGGATAATTTTGGACCTCGTCGGGCACAGGATCGAGGCGGTCAACAACGATGCATCAGCTGGTCGAGAGGTAGGACTCGTATCTATTGTTGAGATGTCTGTTTGAGATTTGGTCTGTAGGGGGGAAGTGTGTCGGTATTCCAGCAGCGCCATTTAGAAGAAAACCTGATGATGATAACCTGGTACCGGTCAAAGTCATAAGGACAATACTTCCGGGCAGCAAAGATCTGTGCGTGGTAGTACCCGAAAATCAGACGCCCGAGCTTTGTCTGGAGAATAAAAAAGCTGGAGAGAGCTTGGGCCGGCCTGGCGAACCGACACTCGACGACGGCTGTCTCATGATAACCATAATTCAAGCTCGCGTCAGAGCTTGCATGAAGAGGCTTCTGAAACCAGTGAATGAGATCATGTCGTTTGTTGATGAAGTTTGAAAATGGACATGGATGGAGGCGCCAGACAGAGAGGAGAAAGGGCCTGCTGAGCCTTTACCAGCGGGTTCCTGGTCGGCGTGGCGAGCTGCCGACAAGGTGACTGGCCTTTGAATATCGCCTAAGCTTAGCGGGCACTTTGGTGTCACTGCGCCATTTGGGGCCTCTAAAGATTCCCGGGCATTTTTAGATGGCCTACAGAGCCTAGAGGGCCTAAACAGCCAACAGTAGTGCCTCTGTACGGAGAACTTGCCTCTCCATCTCACCTCCGCCCAGTAGCCCAATAGCCCAATCGCCTCACTTACCACTCCGTCCCCTGCTGCTGCTGTTGCGCTACTCTCACAATCCCAGCTGTCCGCAACTCATCCACCTCCATCTCCATCGAATTCGCTTCAGCAGCTTTTCTCTTTCCCTTCCGAGCCAGTCTTGTCTTGCGTGTTTGCTTGTCAGTTGAGCCTTTTGATTTCTGGCCAGAGATACCCGTGAGCGTTCGTCAACTGCGATCCTAGACAAACGGTGACAATTGTCTCAAACAAAGACCTCGTCCACAAATTTCCCAGCCTCACAATTCTTCCACGAACTGTTCTCTGATCACCTGTTCGTCGCTTCCTGAGTGGAATCCTCCCTTACGATCGCAAAAACAGCTCGTCCGAACACCGATCTCACTCATGTCACTCCAACGACGTTAATAAATAATCTCTGGTGGACATCAATTATCGCCGCTACCTGCAGCCTTTTGTTTACATTCGACGGAAAGCCTCGCACTAAGCAAGCCCCTCTTTCACCGACAAGTCATGCAAAGCCGCTGCCTCGCAGGAGAATAAATAATCGACCTGTTCAAATAAAGAGTGCATGCGCAACAGGATCTGTGCATGTCCTCCATGAATTCCCACCGCCTGAGGTAGCTTCAGAATGGGCTTTACCAGTCGACGCCCAATTCTGCCTGCGCCCACCGACTCGGAACTAGGCCCGACTGACGACACTGGACTTGGAACAGACCTGGGTACGGATCTCTCACGGAGGAGTGACAAGACATCCGATACTATTCCGGACGACGGTACACCGATCACTATCACGACCGCCCCAAAGCACAAAGCCAAGGGCAAACTTACAAAAACCCGACAACAATCCCAGACTTCTCTACTTATTGAGTACTTTGAGGGAAACAAGACACCCGAGTCTGGTCAACGAAGGCCAAGCTTACGGGTCCGATACACCCCATCTCATTCCAGGAAGAACAAGGAGAAGGGAGAAGGACACATCTTGGTGACTGAATCTAAATCGGCTCGACGACCCTCCCAAAGTCATCGTATTGTGCTGGGAGGTAACGAGTCTCTTGCCGAGAACCCAATCACAAGCGACATAAGTTCGCTGGATCCTGCTGACGACCTTGTATCTGCTGCACCGGTCGAAGTCGAGGTATTGCGCGGCACTCCCAGCGAACTTTCAGAGAGAAGCCCTTCCCCGGAAGCCAGGTACATTGAACCAGGATCAGATATCTCTTCTATGCCGGCCGAGAGCTCTATCGGACCACATCAAACTATCAGCATGGTGCCTTCGACTCAGAGCGGCAGTGTCGCCAGAGGTACTTCCTACGACGGGCTGAAGCCACCCGTGATACCGGCGGAACGGAACTTGAGTAACGAGCGAATCACTCAAAAGGTCATTGAGAAGCTCAGTAACAAGCCTAGAGTATCCGCGAAACGACAACACAGCAGTCACAGCGCCAGCCGCAGCAACGGCAGCAGAGAGGCTGAAATACCGAATCGCGAAGCAAGAATTCGTGTCACGAAGCCTGTTGAAGATGAATCCGCTCCGAGTGCCACAGGATCTAGTCTTGTCAGTGGCTCCCAGTTATCCGCAGACCTTCGGCCAGCCGACCAACGTTCAGCACGATCTGGCGCTTCAAATGCCTCCATCACAAATAATCCAAGACTCCTACAAGCAGTCGAAGACGCCGTCAAACGGATGATACTACCGGAGCTCGATGCGATAAGAAGAGATCAAAAACACTCACATCGATCGCGTCACGATAAATTAAGCAGTCCCTCGGATATTTCTTCTAGCACCATCTCTCGGGACGACAGATCACGACGTAAGTCGTCAGGGAGCAAATCAAAGCGACGTGAAAGTCGAGACTCGGAGTCCGGTTTGGCTGCAGGCTCTTCCCGCCGCCGTAGGAGTCACAAGAATGTTGATTACGACTCCCCATCCGAGCAAAGCTACGATCCAACCGAGTCGCTTGATAGCAACAGCATACGCGAGGAGAAGAAGTCCCGAAAATATCGAAGCCATCACTTACGGGATGTAGCGGCAGGAGCCCTTGGGGGAGCAGCACTGACCGCAGCAGCTCTTAAGTCTCATGATTCTGGCTCGAGCCTCGAGTATTCAGTGCACCGAAGACGGCGTCGAAGCAAGAGTCGCAGCAGTCGGAGTGCCAGCATTGCAGAGAAGGAAGATGCCTTTCAAAAACACCATGTTCCTCCTATGCCCTTTGTCAGTGATCTCGGGACCGACCTGACTCGAAGTTCTTTGAAGTCCTCGAATGATGGCAGGACCGAAACTCCAACCAGAGGTGAGGTTAGGGGAGTGATACGTGGCTCGCCTCTCGATGTGCCTTCGCCAGGATCATTCACACCCACACGAAACTCTTTGGATCTAAAGAGAGGACTTGGTACTCATCATGGCAATCTCTCAGAGCATAACCTCTCCGGCCCTGATATCTCATCCAGGAAAGAGACCTTCGACGAGGATGGCGTTGATCGTTCGGACGAAGTGGATGATATTGACTTTGCAACTCATGGGTTTGCTGCCCTGACTGATCCTGAACGAGCAAGAGCATACGAGAGAAATTTGCATCAACAGCATCCGATCAGAAGGGGTCTAAGCCCTATACAAAGTGTCGCTAGCTACCAAACTACCGAACCCAATCGTACATCCATCATGCACGCAAGAAGTTCTGAGTCTATCAACTCGCCGAAGAAGACTCCTCAGATGGACGACCAAATATCCATATCCTCAATATCATCGGCGCCAAGTACTGATTTGGCTCGCTCTCGACGACCTCAAGGCATAAGTCTTGAAAATCGCAGTGAGATCATGGGACAACATCCAAGCTCATACAATTCCACGCCAAGGCAAGCAGATGTTGATGTTTTTGAAGAACAACATCGCGAAAACGAGAGTTACCGCGATGAGCCGTATATCGACAAGGTTACCGCTGGACGACAAGTCGGCCAAGTGTCAGGCGCGACTGCAGAGTACATCGAGTCTCCAGTGGGTGTAGAATCTGCAGTGGCATCATTGATTGAGCCATCAGTCGTTGATTCTGCGAATCATTACTCACCGCGTGGGAGTCAAGCAGACTCCTATAGCGCCCGAGAAGAGCAAAGTCCATACCACTCTCAGCGAGGAAGCCCCTTGAAGCATGAAGTATCACACCACAGCTTTGACGAACGTGGTTATCCTGCTGGTGAAGACATAATGGATTCCCCTCCTCAAAGCCCTGCCCGCTCGATGGAGCATTTCGATGCTGTCCCGGCTCAACCAGCAGTCCAATCGTCAGGAAACCAACCTTCGAATCAATCTGAGCGATCGCCAGACTCAGACATCACAACCAACCCCTCGATCATTCGAGGTCCGATTGGCGGGATGGCTCAAGGCAGTACTGACCACTGGCCTTACGACCCGACACCACCACGCTCACATCCAGAGTTGGTACTCCCGCCCGTAAGCAGAGATATAGGTTCTGCTGGCACCGACCTGATTCCGCAAGCCCTGTCCATTAACCGTGGCTCCGACTTGGATCAGAAAGGCGACCTGTACATGAAAGCGCTGCCACTAGCCACGCCACCTGGAGGCAAGGATGAAGGCTACGAAACTGGCGCCAATGCTCCCTCTCCCGGTCTGTACTCTAACAAGGACAACTTCGCCATCAATGCTCCTCTCGAGGACGATCCTTTTGCCACTGGTCGGGACAAATATGTCAGTGGGTTGTCCCACGGCCTTTCACCAATGTATGATAGTGCTTCAGGACGTGGCCGCGACAACATCCAGTCAAAAGATATTGTGGCACTCATGGACCATCTGACAGTGCGCGACGCCCAGCGCAATGCACGAGACACGGAAATCCTGGTTACACTCGTCCGTAGTGCAGCCGAAATGAGAAACTCCTTTGAGGATATGAAAAAATTCATAACCGAGCAGGACGGAATGATCATAGACTCGGCTGATAGACAACATCAGCAGACACAAAAGATTGTCAGTGGACCTCGGCCGCAACCGATGACTCCTCGCGCTGCCACATCTGCAGCTTCAGAGGAGGAGCTCCCTTCGAAACGGCGGAACGTCTTTCAACGAGCGCTCCGTGGCCTCGGTGCTAAGAATACGCAAGAGCTACAAAATATCGAAAACATGCTTATGCGTCTGCTGGACGAAGTAGAAGGACTTCGAGCCATACAGTCTACTTCGGTCCCGCAAAACCAGCCCAGGTCTACGAGTTTAGCCTCAGCAGACAATGCTCAGCCTCCTACTGATACTGGTTATGAACCTGAGGGACAGGCTGGTACATCATCTACGGGTGATCGTTCAGGCTTCTTTTCCAACAACTCCTCTCGTCAGGCAGACTACCGCAATTATACCATGCAACGAGATGTTTCGAATCGAATCAGTACAGTGATGGAAGGGGATGAGGAATATGAGGATTATGGCGATGGCCTTGGTGCAGCTACCGCTGGAAATGTTCAAGCCATGTCGCGATCGACCCCAACCAGAGCTGATCCTGGTCGACAAACCAGAGGCGGATCGGTACCTCTGAATACTCCACCTCGAACGCATGTTCCACATATGGGCTCGTTGAGCAACGACAATACTCCTCAGTATTCCGCGAACGACGGCTCGGGGCGAAAGCACAAGACTTTTTCATCTTCTTTTATCCCCAAGATGGTCTCTAGGTGGTCCAAGACTACTGCCTCGACGGAGAACTATCGAACAAGCAACCAGCGAATCCGCCCGTACTCCGAGGTTTCTCGTTCGGGCTCAAACCTAGGGGAATACGAATACGAAAATGATCCTCAAGGTGACGATCGACTTCGTTCGCAAGGCTCATTCCAACAAGAACACTATGAGGATGAAGAGAATCGTCCACGTTCTCCCTTGTTGCCCAGCCAGATTTCAGACAACCCTAAATACCAGGCACATCGAAATAGTATGAACTTGCAACACCCTCAACCTCGACAAGGTCCAACTGGTCGATATCAGTCTCGATTAGAATCAGAAGCCCAGCTCTACAATGACGAACTGTCGCCAACCTCGCAGACCTCCTCGCATTGGGATCATCAACATGGATTCCGAAATCCAGAAGGCACTGCAGCCATGTATGGAGGACATGTCAGCCCAGTCTCTGATCTGACATACTCCCAGGATCTCGGCATTCCCCACGACAATAAAAGCGTTGCGTCTTCTCAAGGACCACCGCGGCCTCCGAAGATTCCAAATGATGAGCCTTTGGTGCCTCAGCGACCCCCTAAGGTGATGATGAGTCCTTCTCCTTCGAATCGACAACCGACATACGTCGACCATGTGGCTGCTGCCCGCGCAGGTAGTCCAGCATTCGATAAGGTATGTCTTAATGTAGTAAGCTGAGAATGGTTCTTTGCTGACGCTTATGCCAGTCTCCTGTGGCAGCTTTGCGATCTCCGCAAAGTCAAGGACGCAAACCGTCTGGACCTAGGCCACTTACAACAGCAAGTGGTTCAAAGGGTGATATGAACACCATCAAGAGAACTCGATTTAGAGGAAGTCCGCATCAGATCGACAGCGAGGATGAAGCGACAGCAGCCTATTAAGCGGGGTTGTGTGGTCTGGCTTTGGTTGTAATTTCAAGATGCATACGACGGTTGTACAAGTTTGATTCATGACATAAGAATTTTCTATTTACTCCTGGCGAGTGAACAAAGCTGCAAAGCTGCTGGTGGTGATGTGATTATGATGATGAAAATGATGTACAGAGCGGTCCCTTTCTTTGACTTGGTATTGTCGATTTTTTTTTCAAAAGCGAGTAATTAAGAATTGGATGTGGCAGAGAGTTGGATGGATGATGGTTCTCTCAAAACCAAAATATTACCAGTCAAGTGACTCGGATTATGACGACTGTGAATAATGGGTGTGGTGTTGAAGGTCAAATGCATCTTTCTTCGTTCTTTCTTGGTGGCGTACAGTGTGGTACGTATGAGAATGTCCAGAAAAGGTAGAAACCGAGTAGAATATCAAAATGATCAAACTACGGAGGTCTTTTATGAGGCCGTGGTTTCTTTTTGCTTGTACGGATTGAAAAGAGATGTAGACACACCACAGTACTTTAGACGAGGTGATTGTAGATTGTGTAAAGACTCGGGTGCTACGCATACCAGAACTCCTGTACTGTCACAGTTGCTAGTCCAGCTGAAGGAGGACTGCAATTGCCAGGTAATCACATTCCGTCACTCCGTGGTAGTGGTGACGACTGTTTTGATAGAGACAGACTTTACGCGGCGGAAAGTACAAATGTATTTATCTTGTATCACTTTGTGTTTGTGGCGGATTCGAGTCCCGATCTGAAAAGCATGGCCACCCAATCCGGTACCGCCCTGACCAGGGTCGCCTGCCAGACCTTGTCGGGGACGAAGACGCTCCCACTCCTTCCCGACAGGACCTGGGCCACCACTTTCGAGGCGACGTCCCTCGGGGTCAAGACGAACTGTTTGGACCGCGAGAGTTCCGGTTCCCAGGAACCGATCAGAGGGGTCCGGGCCCAGGTCGGGTGGACGATCGAGGCCTGGATGCAATGGCCATCGGGGCCGTAACGGTGGTGGGCCAGTTCTTGAACCAGACTCTCGTGCATGCCCAACACCGCGGCCTTGGTGGCCGAGTAGTCGGCCAAATTGGCCACCCCAATGTAACTCGCGCCGCTGGCCAAGGTGACGACGTGACCTTTGCGTCGGCGGAGCATGACGGGCAACAGGAGTCGGAGTAGGGTGAAATGGGACAAGACGTTGATCTGGAAGATGCGCGACAGGTAGGCGTCGGAAGTCCCGAGGATCGTGTGTGCTTGAGCTATGCCGGCATTGTTGATGAGGACGGTCGGCGGGGTCATGTCGTGATCGTCGAGGAGTGAACTGATTGTGGTTGTGATTGAAGAAGGAGATGACAGGTCGATCTTGTGACATGTGACTCGGGGGACTTTTGAGGTGAACAGAAATCAACACTTGCTTTGTTTGACGAATCTCGACGCTCGGGGATGAGAAAGTAGGAGCAGGCAGAGGGAGGTAAGTTGGAGAGGTAGGAAAAAAGGTGTTGTAGACTCACGCATTTTGAGGTCATCAGGTAATTCTTGAATGTCCAAGACGACGATGTTGGCTTTTGTTTGGTCTGCAAACATTTGGACCATTTCCTTTCCGAACCCGGAACAACCACCGGTGACGACTATGGTTTCGGCACCCTCGACGTCAAAGGACCAAGGGACTCCTTGTTTCCTGACATGCCAGTAATTCAACGCCAGGCGGTTCAGGAACCTGTTGAGGTGGATGACCACGCCGATACCGAACAGAACCTTGAGGACTTTGAGAGGGGGGTCCGCGCGAAGGGTGACGCTGTCGCGGGTGGTGAAGGGGATACGGAAGGGCAAGGGGAGTTTCTTTTCCGCCGGGAACCATGGGACCTTGGACAAGACGGACGGGTAGAGAGTGGCGTACAAGAGTAAAGGACCCGTGATGTATGGTGAGAGGAGGGATTGTTTGATGGTGCTGGTGGTGGCGAGACTCAAAGACGAGCTCGGCGAGGACGACTTTTGAGATGACATTGTTTTGCTGGTAGACAAGAAAGAAACCGTGAGAGAGAGAGAGAGAGAGAGAGAGAGAGAGGGTGAGATGTCAGATTGATAATGTTGTTGTTCAACAACAGGTGTCGGCGTTGTTGGATCGGATCAAGATACTGTAGATTTGGTGTTCGTTATCGCGAGCGGCGAAAGCGAAAGCGAAAGACACGTCAATAGAGTTGAATCATCAATCGCCAGAAGTGATGAGTCTCATTTGTTTGTTAGACAATCAGAATAGTCGAATGGAAAGAGACTAGGAGATGGTAAGAACGAGAGGTCTTGACACCCGATAGAAGGTCGCCGTCATCTTACGGCTGACTTTCTGTCGCGAATACGAGGAAACAAGAAGGTTCTCGTAATGCCGAGGAAGAAGTTGTGAGGAGTTGTTGGTACAGAACCAGGTTCAGTCAATACCCACAGTATGGAGAAGTCTTTACCTATTGTAATGGTATCAAAAGGTCCCCTAAGGCCTGTACTCCGTATCTGCTCCTTGCTACTAAATGACTAAGAATCCGGGGTCGGAGAATATCTTGACGTACAGTACTTTTGTGGTCATCATCAAAACTACATCTTCTCTCTCCCTCTCAATACCCATGTGTCTCTACCTTTGACCCTTTCTCAATCACAGCAAATACGCGTAATCAGCAACTCTACTCACTGTCTCTCATTTGTCTGCATGGAAATTGAACACTAGTCAGACTTATATTTCCCCCCCAATGTCTCGAAATCCAGTACACCCTGTCGTAAGTAGCACTGCTTCACACCGAATTAGAAGTACACCGTTCTTTTCATGGCCGAGGATTTCAATCCCAGTAGATACCGGATCAGACTCGGCGTTGGACAGGAGGACGAAGACGAAGAAGATGAAATCTGGTAGAGAAAGAGGACTCAGGTCTAACAATCAGAGGAGGAAGATGTTTCAGTAAACCCGGCGATCAAGAGCAAAAAAAAAGAATCCATCACACGACTGGGATTTTCTTACCTAGGTTCCAAACGTTGGGAGCCTGGGATCAAGGTTTTTGTTTTTGTTTTGTTTTCTTTGTAGACAGGAGAAATGTCTGGCCCAGTTTGGTGTAACCCATGTGCATACGCCTATACTCACCGTGGACACGAATCGTGGGCGTCTTTCTTCCTGCACCGAGTTCACAGTTTCGGCTACAATCTTTCATAGCAGTCGCCCGTAATCTGATGCCTGTGTCTGCTTGGCTTCCTCCTGTTTCTCTCGCATCGACCGAGTGTGTGTCGCGTACGCGCATTTATCGAGGCATCAAAAGCGTCACGCAGGTCCGAGGAGACAGGAAGACAAAAGCAATTCCGGTCGAGTCTGAACATTAACAAGAATCAAAACAGAATCATCATCATTCAAACAAAAGTGGTATCTAAAAATCATCGGTTCAGAGACAACGCCGCATCCTGGTGCCAGGATCAGGAGAAAAGGAATTCGGAATTCGACGAACTCAAAAAATGAACGGTCAGCTCCAGGTCGTAAAGATGGTTCCCTCCAATCTTCCATTTCATCCGTTCGACCCCAACCCACAATTGGATCCCATATAGCCACCATCCAATCATCATGAAATCCGCCTGCGTAAATTCATGTATATCTGGGCCCTTGTGTGTCTTGTTATTGCACTCATTCCTCATCTAAAAGGCCGATCGTATGTCCCATCGTCATTGCCGACCGCACTGGCTGGCGCACTTCGAAAATGGCTCAAGTCTCCGCTACCAGTCTTTCGCAATGCTTGCCTCATAGTTTCGACGTTGATTTCACTTCCCATGGCCAATGGCGAACTCTGTCCTGGCAATGGACTGCCAGTGCCACGCGGAGCACGGTTCGGGGACGTCTCGAATCCCTTGACCGAGGCCGTAACACTGGTTGGTGGGGAGGTCCCAAACGCCGCGGAAGAGGTGGGAGATCTGACAGGAGAAGGGGATCTGGGAGGTATAAGAGATGGGTGGCCAGACAAGTGAGCCGAATCACGTCGCACATCGCCCGCCTCCTGCTCTCCGTGAACCACATCGGCAAACGAGATGAAGCTCAATCGGCGCACATCGGTCGAGTCCAATGAACCATAGGTCGACGTGTTGTCCGTGTCTTGGCGATGGGTTGAAGGGGCAGGGAATTCATCCTGCATGGACGAGGCCAAGGATTGCTCGTTGCCTAAACCTGTGATTGTCACGGCCGCTGGCTGATGTGTCGCGGACGTCACAATCTCCACCGTGTCTGGATCAAGTTTCTCGTTTGTAATGGCTTCAGCGGACGCATCCAATGCAGGCGCAATATGGTTTTCCATGATAACATGGGAAGGCAAATGAGGAGATGTTTCTGGGTGGACCACCTCATCCTGTACATTCCTTTCGAAAATCATAGATGAGGCAGGGGACTGAGGCCTGGGAGAGGCGCTTTGCCTGCCTAGCCCGGGCGAGACTGGATGCGGAGAGGTCATGGATGTCCTATGCGGTGAAACAGAACCGGCGAGGATATCTGGAGATCGGCCAGGCGAGACTGGAATTAACCCAGCTGGTGGGCTAATAGGCATAGGGGCGGATGTTGCAGGTCCCTTACCCTTGGATTTATCTTCGTCATTCTTTTTACCCAACTTCCAAAAGTCTCTCTTTCGTGGCTTTGTAGATGTATCTCCAGCTGCTGACCCGAGGACTTGTCTCTCGTTGCGCTCGACAGAGGGGTCTTTCAATAACGGGGAGGCTGATTCTTTGGACTCAGTGCTAGGAGCAGCACTTTTGTCATTGATGGAGGATTCTTTGGCTGACATTTCGCTGACAGTGGTACCGTTTTATCGAGGGATATGAGGTTGTTGTGCAAGATGTAATTTGGGAAAGTTGGTCAGTCGCTTCGAGGGTCGCAGCGGGGCTTTCGGAGAGAGACGCTGCTCAAAGACAATATTGAATGCATAACATGTCGGAGGAATCAAATATTGAAACGTCGGTTTTTAGGTATGAATGTAATGTGTAGAATGTATTAATTGATTTGCATGCACCAGGCAGGTCGCGAGGGTTGTGCGGAAGGGAACAGTGGGAGGCCTTTGTTGGTTGGTAGAGGTGTACGTAGGGTGCGGAAGGGGTCATAAGATCGTCAATCGGGGTCGCAATATTGTTCTGGGGTCGATGCTTGAGTCTGAAACTTGATAGTATCTTGGATATGAAGTTGAGGAATTGCTGATCAATTTCAATGGCTGTGCTGGAAGAAGCGCGAAAGAGAGAATGATGTCGCAGGAGGTGAGGCCAGGGACAAGCAGATCACAAGTTGAAGAATACGAGGGATTGACCATTTGGGCCGCAGTCACAAGTCACCTGAGACTCACTACGGACTATAATGGAGCAAATCAATACGACGAGGGAATGAAACGCGAATCAATGCGCCCTCGACGGAATGAGATTGGCCAAACAACGATTACGGAGTCAACACAATCTTGTTCATCCTTCAACTGTACAATTCGTATAACTTTTACGACCATCGCTGCATCATCTACCTACGAGTGCCTCTACGATGCTCCGTACTGTCTAGTCCGTTTCTCACATCACCATCTTACCCTTGATACTCTCCCACCGAGCAAATGGAGCTGCAACTGCCACCACACAGAAACATGCTATTACCAGCGTAAATGGTACCTTGACGCCATCCATGTACGCTTGCAACACACCTGCTAGTTGCTCTCCTTGGTATACCTTTGCAATCTGAGAAGCTCCCAGGCCCAGGACGCGGGCCGGATCGACGTTCGGGGCTCGTACAGGTAACATTTCCAGCAATTTATTGCTAAATCCCGCTTCTCCCGCTGACACCCATATAGCAGATCCAATAGTCTGACTCCACATGATGATGGCTGTGACCGTCGAAATATCCGCCGATTCCACGATGCTTTGTGCCACCATCACGGGCACCTGGAGGACAAGTCCACAACCTGTCCCGACAAGCAGTTGAAAGCCAACCCATTTTCCCGTACTGGAATTGACATCCAACGTGTAGAGCAAGCCTGCCCCAACTGTCATTGGAACAGAGCCGATCAGTATCACAGGCACATATCGGCCCCAGAGACTCATGATCACTCCGCATGCAATTGCAAAGAATGATGATGACAGCACAATAGGAAGCATGTTAGTGCCTGATCTGGCTGCCGATACACTTCTTGTCGATTGGAAATAGATTGGAAGGTAGTACAGAAGTAGTTGGAAGCCAGCGACAACATGAAATGCAATCACGCACATTACCATCAACGTGCGGTTTTTGACCTCTCGACCTCTGAAGACAGCGCGTTCTCCGGAAAGGTATTGAATCGCGACAAAAAAGATCAACAGTAGACCAAAACCGACGAGCAGGCCGATAATTCGAACAGAATTCCACGGTCTGACTACTCCTCCGTCTTGCATCGCCAACAGATAACAAATAACCGCCCCCATGATGACGAATGTGCCAGGGAGGTCCATTTGGAGAAGCTTTTCCTTGAGTGTCACTTGGGGGGGCGTCGCCGCAGACGGTGGTTTGAAAAAGACCAGGATGACAACGACTGCCGGCAAACTGATAGGTAAATTTATCCAGAACACCCAGCGCCAGCTGGCATGATCTGTGAGAACACCGCCCAGGATAGGTCCCAATACGCTGGCGATTCCAAACACGGCTGCGAGGGCTCCCATCATCATGTTTTTCTGCTTGGGAGGCGCGACAAATGCAATGATTGTGTAAATTCCAGGCGGGAGGCCGGCACCAAGAGCCCCTTGGACAGCCCGTCCGGCAATCAGCGTTTCAGAATTCTGGGCGACTGCGCAGATGACACATCCAATGTTGAAGCCAATGGCGGTGATGGCAAAGGCGATATTCAAAGGAAAGTATTTCAGAATTTTGCCCCAAGTGGGCTGCCAGGCAGCGATGCACATGAAGTAAGCTGAACCATACCATCCCTATGAAGCATATAAGTCCCATGTCCATCAGGTGAGCGTCTTGCTTACAATGTCTTGAAGTGAATTGAACTCGTCGGTAATGCGTGGAATGGCAGTCGAAACAATCGTCATTTCGATCGAGACGCAGAACTAAACGAGGGTCAAAATACAGTGACGGAATAAACAGGGCAACTCATACCATGACGAAGACGAGGGCGGAAACTGTTATCACCAGAGGAAGCCCTTTCGTGGAACCGTCTGACTTCATCTCCGGTTGACTGTCCATACCACTGTCGGAGCTCTCATTTGCCTCAGCCTTGCTTGGCTGACTATATCCAGATTCAATGGCGGCCCTGGAGTCTGACATTGGCACGGCTGATATTGAAGGAGGTTTCGCCTGAGATGAAACCTTCTCGCTTGCGGCTGGCATCCCGAATGATGGCTCAGCTACCATCCTGAAGTGATGTTGTACAAGGCAATGTCGAAAGGTATCAGCTACAATGGAGGATTTCTTCAGATGCGGGCACCGAATTTGTACAACGAGCAATTTATCTGCGTCAAACTACTAGCTGCTCCATGGCATGATCCTCATGGTTGAAAGACTGACAGTTTGCGGATTTGCGGACTTGCGGACTTGCGGACTTTGTGCCTACGATCTTTACTGCTTGACAATGCTAAGATGGGGATTGCGGAAATGAACCATGGATTGAACCTGACCGTTTATGGCTGCTTGCTTATGAGCTTTTCCCATCCAACACATCAAATTCTCGTTGGAGCGACAACTTCTGCTACAGCCCCTAGACTCGAGGACCGCTGCCTGTCCTTTGGGCTGATTTACGGACTCTTTCCAATAGCTTCATCGACAAGGTGCCATGTGTGATTGGCTACCTTGGTCATTTGTTCCTCGCTGAAGATTGTCTTGTTTCCTATTGACCGTCCCCTATTATCAATATTGCTCCAAAATATGCCTTCATTATTCTCTCCCGAGGCTGCCGCACATCGAGCCACTCCACTCAGCAACCTTTCCGCACACACATCAGGGGTCACTGCAACAATTTTGAAAGCCAGTTTCATCAAGGGCTGCAGATACCAGGGGAGTTCTCTGAAGAGGCCCGTTTCAACACCACCAGGATAGGCGTGCACAAAGTGCCGCCTCCCAGCATCGTTTCCATGAAGTTTCTGCTGCTGTGCAGCATGATACTGAACCATGACATCGTTCATTACAATGCAATGATTCGCCGCCTTGGCGAGAGAGTAGTGTTTCTTGAGATCCAGGTCTTCCCAATCCAACTTGCTCGGATCGCCTGTCTTGCCGTCTAAGACGATGACGACCTTGGCATCGTTTTTCAGGACGGGCAGAAGTTCGCGTATCAGCAGCTGTTTCCCATAGTAGTGCAGGGCCATCTTGCGATCGATTCCATCCGGTGTCTCTGTCCTCCCTGCGGTCGTCATGATTCCTTGGGTCATGACCAGAAAGTCAAGTTTCGGCTCCGCCGCCGACTTGAATGTGTCGGTGTATTGTTTGATCTGGCGCATGGACGAAGCGTCCAGGGGTCGGAATTCCATGTTGCTGTGCGGCATGGTGGTGGGTTTGGTGCGACCGCTGATGATGACTGACGGCGACAAGGTGTCAGCGGCGAGGCGACAAGCCATGCCATAGCCAATGCCACTTGTTCCTCCCACCACCAAAGCTCTCAGGCCCATATTGTCGTTCTGGAGGTGTCTGTATCAAGCAGGAAATTGTTGATCAAGTAATCTGTGTCCAGCCTACGGAAGCAGGAGGCCTAGGTAACATTGACAGATACTACATATATAAGACTGGATTATATTATCGCTCTCGAAACCAGTAAATTTCGAGAAGTTAGTTGGGACCGTCGGCGAGAGATATACAGTCAAGTAAGAATATTTCGAGAATTTGTTATTGTAATGTCAAAACGCCAATTGCTGACTTTCAAGGCCACGAAGTCTTGATAACGTCCTAAGAACGTCAATAAGTGGCGGCATTAACATTAGTCTGGCGCTAGCAATCGAGTACAGTTTTCTAGCCACGGACACTTGGCCCTTCGTATGGAGTACTATGGATTCTTGTGATGAATACTGTAGACGTAGTGTATAGATTGGATGGGGTATCTCTTCGGCTTTGGTAGCACAAATCCATCTCGAATTGTCCCCATGGACAAAAATTTGAAGGTTCGAAGTCCCAACCCAGCGGTCAGCGCTTCTGAGACTTATCCCGACTATGACCATTCACCCCCTTTTTGATAGAGATGTTACAGTAGTCATGGAAACCTGCTGAGGAATCCGGGGTTCGGTTTAATCCACTAAGCAGCTGGTTTCAGGACAAGCCCAACCTCCATTCCACTCAGCCAAAGGAGTTGCCAAATCGGCAGACAGGTATTTGTGCCCGGCAGCTCCGAACGTTTCCGATTCCCTTCCGGGGGTTCGGCCCCCGGGGGGACCAAGGACGCACGTACAAGGGCGACCCGGCCCAACCCAGTAGCATCACACTCAATGCGAGCATGTGTTGACCGTATTGTTCAATTCAACGGGTCTCGCTTGGCTCCTCGCAAAGTCGCGACTGGATAACTGTATGGGAAGTAAAGCATCAACGACACAAAACGGATTCACTTCAAAAAAAAATGAAGACCGCTTTTCGCCGCTTGGTACGCTTCAAGACCTCTGAAGGGAAGATCAAATATGGAGAGGCACCTTCTGAGGGTGCATCAGTCGGTGATGTGATCAAAACCTACAATGGCACTTTTCCTTGCGAACTTGAACCGTCGGACGAACAAGCCGTGGTCGGCGAGGTATGTTGGTATCCGGATCGGCAAAAGATGCCTTCTCGAAATGTATACGCTGAGAAACAATTGCGGTTGTGCAAAACAGATTCTGTGCCCACTGGCCTCCACGCCCATCTTCTACGGCATCGGGTTGAACTACAAGGGACACATAGCCGAAGCCAAATAAGATGTACCGCCATTTCCGACCGTCTTCACCAAGCCGCCAGGTAAACTGTCCATCCAGCCGTATTTTGCCCGTCTCAAATCTAATCAAGAGGGGATTGTAGGCGCCCTCGCGGGCCCATATGACCACGTCCACGTTGACCCCGCCTGCCAAGTCCTCGACCATGAAGGGGAGCTGGCCTTCATCGTCGGCAAGGACGTGAGGAACTGCAGTAGTGCCGAGAACAGCGTCGAGGACAATTGACTCGGGTCCACCGTGGGCAACGACGTTTCCTCGCGATACTGGCAAATGCCCGAGCGGTCCGGCGGTCAGCATGGCTATGCAAAGTCCTTTGACCAATTTGGGCCCATCGGCCCGGTGATTGTCTCGACGTCTGAGATCCCCGACCCCCGTCTCGACCTGAAAACGACGGTGAATGGAGAAGAACGTCAAAACTCCAACACGGGTGGCCTGCTGTCCACGATACCGCAGATCCTCGAGCATCTGAGTCGCGGAACGACGCTGAGAGAGGGCACCGTCGTGATGACGGGGACTCCGTCCGGGGTGGCGGCTTTCTCGAAACCACCCGCGTGGCTCAAGGACGGAGATATGGTCGAAATCAAAATCAGGCAGATTGGAAAGATCAGGGATAAGACGGTCATTGGATGATGACCTAAATCGAAGACCGATGTAGCGCATCCAGAGATCATCGTTCGTAGATACAACAACAACATGCAGTACCCACCTAATTATCTTTGCCTGGGATGGTGTTTTTGAAATCTCTGCCTAAAAAATGGGAACATGTCGAAACTGGTAAGCTGTTAGTAAGAGGCTTGACTCTTGTAGCGTTTGCCCAAAATGATTCCTTAAGCCTTTCCGGTACCTTTTGATTTGAGCTCCAATTCCATTTGCGTCTTCGGTCCTGCTTCCATATTGTTGCATGCGGTGTTGTATGCTGGTGGAAGACCTCGGTCACCATGGTCTGCATATCCAGCTGATGAAGACGAAGGGGAAAGCACCCGCCAGCCATACTTTGATGCCACATGTCAGTCAGTGAGCACTTGAACAAAGATCGTTGAACGTACGGCCAGCAACCATCAATGCAGAACTCCCATTCACCCAGTGGGCAGGGGCAACAATGACAGTGAGAAATAACAGGCCGATGATGGATGCATATCGTAGGAGCGTCATCATGTAAATCCTGCCCCTGCCCGCGCTATAGATCCGCAGTCTTTTCTTGTGCACTATATAGGTCGGTTAATCTTCTCCCAGTATTGTGATAGCATGTGGCATGTACCTTTCGGCTCGACCGGCGCAGGCGGCCTCCGTGTAAGCTGTTCAATATGCAGTCGTTCCTCGGGCGACAGAGTCAAGTTTGGGGTGATCTCAGCCTTGGGTATCACCTTCAATGGCACCTCCACCTTTCGTCCACCATCAAGCGCCCAGTCCTCTTGTTGAGGCACGACAAGTTCGGTACTAGCTTCTGACTGTTGTGGTAGGGCCGTACGAGTTCCCTCCAATTGTTGCTGTGCTTGCTGTCGTGCGTAGACTACCTGGATCGGAACTCGTTCATTCTTCTTCTGCTTCTTCTTCTCGACCGGCAGGGGCTTGAACTTCTGATACAGTGGACGGGAAGTGCTAAATCGAGCATGCTTGGTTGCCGCATATCGTCTCGAGCACGTGCTGAAGGCAAGACGCACCTCCGCGACTAGAAAGGGCGGAAGGCTTCCCATTGAATAGCTCAGCAGTGTCTATTGTTTGAAGTCATTGTCGTTGACCAAACTCGGCACTCTTCCCCGAAATTGGTCCGACGCGGTCTCACTGTCCACTGGAGATTTGGAGGAAACTGCACCTGAGGTTGGGACCCCGTTTGGGCAGGAGGACGATGCCGCCCTGTGCTCACCTCCCGCCGCGGGAATCGCACCAGCGCCAAGCGCCAAGCCATGCATGAACGCTTCCAATCACAGTATGTGTGGAGGGTATGGGGGTTCTTCTTGATGTGCACCACTTCTTCATGGACAAGAGTCTCCTGTTGCTCCGTCAGCGTCGCCGATTGCATACAGTCTTCTAAAATGCTGTCTCACCAACAAGACGAAAGAGCTCAAATCGTACCGTGGTCCGGACTCATTGCCGACGACTTCGTTTGACAAATACTTAACCCAGGTGGTGTTCGTCAACGACAGCAAGGCGGCTGATGCACAGCGGCTGAGTCGAATCAACACGATCGGGAGCATCCAGTAGTCCATCGTGGATCGAGCACCTTCACCTTCACCCTCGTCAGCTTCCGTCTCTGAGAGGGGTTCGATCAAGAGCCTGAGGACGTGCTGTGACTTGGAATCTTCCGCCGCGCCGCCGCGATTGGAGTTCCTATACTATTTCTCCAGAAAGCTCGTCTAGCTTTCCCAACTTACTCGGTACCTACTATTGCTTTCGTACTGATCCCAACATTCATTTCATGCATCTAACAGCGGCTCCGGATCGGGATCTTGTTTCCGAGGCCGTTTTGGGTAATATCGGAACGAAATCCGACCTTCTCCTAGTAATAAGCTAATGTACTCGGATCTTCTTACTCTCCGTTGAGATCGAATCTAATTACTAGTTGCAGTTGCTCTTCTCCATTATTTCTTCGAGATTCCCCGTATTTGTCCTTTTTTGCATCATAGCAGTGTCTAAGATCTGTATGTATTTGGAATCATACACTTAGTTTGCTCGACCCACTTCCCAGCATACCGCTGCAATCCGTACCAACCTGGAGATTCATGTGGTACTAGTAGTCACTAAGTGCCGCTGGACAACACGGTATACAGGACTACATCTTGATCAGATTAAGGATATAGAGCCAAATACTATCAGTCAGTACTAGTGGTATAGGTCTTCTGAAGTAAGTACTTGCTCCTTTCTTTCTAGGTGAACGTACTGTGAGGATACTCAGTACTTACTATTCTCAAAGCAAAACCATCGGCATCTCTACAGCAAAAATGCCTGCGACAGATCTTGAAGTCGCCAATGGTGCTACCACTATGATCGCGGCCAGCGCTTTCTTTGACACACTTGGTAAGCAGTACTGACACGGTCTTCAAGTTCATTTCAAACCGAAATTCCAGCGACAATGTACCTCTCTATCGTCCTGCATAATACCATAGAGTACATGCCATTTTGGACAGATAGTACCCAGAATTAAGCGATAATACTGACAAGTTTCTTTGCAGTTGAGACTGGAATGGAGTATTGCTTCGCGAATCTGTAAGATCGGATCTGATTTGCACACATACCTCGAGTCCTGTTCTTGCCTGTTTCAAACGAATATTCTACTTCTGACAATCATTGCTTCTCTCCAAAAGGGGGAGCGACCATCCAGCAATTCTCGAGGCGATGGCAGAAGCGAAAAGAGGTCAGTGGTAATCCATTTGAGGATATCGGGTTCGACTTGTATCTTGAAAAGCAGTGGCAACCAAGTTGAAGTTGGAATCTGCCGTTAGTCAAGCTGCTGATGCGACATTAAGACCCTTCGAGACCGTTTCCTACGATCATCACTTGTCCCTCCGAGTTTGTGGCCCTGTCGGCTGCACTTGGTTACGCTCAAGTCACGGGGATTCCGGTAGGTTTCTGGATTTTTTGCTGTCTCTTCCCGACCCCAACGATATCTAGGGCAGAATTCATCTTGTCAATCTCTGAGCTGCTAATGGCTAACGGACTATCGGCTCTTGCATAGCAATGCGTCCTTGTCCATGTCGACTGTGGTACGCTGGCTCTCGGCCAGTCGATCCATAATGCCTCTGTGGCCAGAGTTCCGGTGCTTTGTTTCGCAGGGTTGAGTCCCTCAACGCAAGATGGCGAGAAAGTGGGATCACGGACAGAGTAAGTATCGCAGAAGTTCGCGAAAATTTACCCCCAACCTTGTTACGGTTCCATATTCTGACTGGTGTTACTTCTTAAGGTATATCCATTGGCTCCAGGACGTCCACGACCAGCAAGCCATTGTAAGACAATACTGTCGGTATTCGGGAGAAATCCGGATCAGCGAAAATATCAAACAAGTCACTCTTCGAGCTTTGCAATTCTCAACCTCGGATCCTAAGGGCCCATGCTATCTTGTTGCCGGGAGAGAAGTTCTCGAGCAGGTATGAAGCAATCGAATTTCATTCGTTCCGGTCAAACTGTTTTTCCAAGGCAGCAACGACAAAATCTAACTAGGAAGCTAACTTTACTAGCATATTGAGATTCCCGATCTCCAGGGACTTTCAATGGGCCCTATTTCACCGACTGGTCTCCCAGAATCAGGTAAGGAAGATTTTCAATACTAGATGCCTTTGCCTCTGACCTCGATTGCCAAATCTGGATCTCCAGGAGCTGACGGGAAGTTTCATTGGCGCGTGCAGGTGTGGAATTGATCTCTCACGCCCTCATTAATGCCAAACGGCCTTTGATCATTACCGGATATTCCGGGCGTAATCTTCGTGTCCCTCCGCTTCTAGCCAAACTTTGCGATCAGTTACCGATTCGAGTCGTTGAAACGGTTGGCTCTGACTTGTGCATCCGTCATGATCATGACGCCTATGTTGGGTTCACTGTGAGGACACATCCTGAGGTTCTCAAGGCTGACGTGATCATCGTCCTGGACTGTGACGTGCCTTGGATTCCAACAGCAGGAAAGCCTGCGAAAGGTACGACAGCTCTCCCCCTCCATCGTCATGCGTTTCCTGACCCTGATCAACCAGATGTGACAACATTTCACCTGGACGTGGATCCTCTCAAACAGCAAATGCCGCGTAAGAAGTCTTCCTCTCCAAGATAAATATTTGCTTGAGTGGTTCGGATAATCCTGACTCAGAGTGGACGTGCCAGTCTTCTACATTAACGCTGGGAAACGGTATCGGGTCAGTAGTGAGCTCGCCATCACACAGCTCATCCATTTCCTCAATCAGCAAAATTTACGACAGGAGCATCATGCGGCTGCCTTTGAGGAACGTGCCCGGGAGGCACGAGCATGGAGGCAAAATCTGCGTGAACTTGAGGCTCCCCCTATCGACGGCACCATTCGAATGCCTTTCCTGGCAGCCCGCCTACGCCATCATGTGCCGCCCCAAACTACGTACGTGCTCGAGGCCGTGACGAACGCGGCAGGACTAGTCGACCATTTGGGCTTGGTTGAGGTGCGTTTCTCTGGAGTCCGGAATGAACTAAAGATCCACCGGGGGAGAGTGGGTGACGAGCCTTGGAGAAGGCGAGCGCACTCTACCCTTTTCCTGTCGCCTGTGCCGTTGAGCAAGTTGCTTTACTTGATTTCGTTTGCTCTTCGGTGAAATTTATACGTCTCAATGCTGACTTATATCAATATTTCAGCCAGGGTCTATGTATGGCAGCGGCGCTGGTGGGCTGGGATGGGGCGGTGGTGCAGCTCTGGGTGTCAAGCTTGCTAAACCAGGCTCTTTTGTCTGCGCGGTGTACGTTCGATCACACCTTCGTCAAGATTTGCCGGATCTCTCCAGGCAACACTCTGCCCTACTCTAGCTGTTCTTTGGTTTGATGTTGCCCTAGTGCGGACTTCGCTAACTTTACTCCTTAGACTGGGAGACGGCACCTTCTTCTTCGCCCAGATGGACAGCGTCTATTGGATTTCCCGACGCTACGACATCCCGTTCCTCATGGTAGTTCTGAACAACGGAGGCTGGGAGGCTCCTAAGGTGTCCGCCCTGTTGGTCAATAATGCCGGGTTGGCCTCGCAGGTGTCGAAGAAAAGTATGGTATTCGCCTTTGTCATCGCAGTGGCTCCCCCGAAAGTTTGTGACGTGTGCTGACCGAGAGGTACACCATATTCAGCATTGAATATTTCTTTTGAACCGTCGCCAGATTATCCTGGCATCGCCGCCGCCGCAGGAAAGGCCTGGGGCAGAACCGTCACGGATCCGAAAAACCTCGACACGGTTTTGAGCGAAGCTGTTAATGTTGTGAAAGGGGGAATATCAGCTCTTGTGGAAGTCAGGTGCGTTACTCATTGCTATACACTGTCGAAATTGGCTGTGGTCAATCAGATTTCGCCCCCGTTCCACAATGCTGACTTGGGGGAACATTCGCAGAATTCCATCCCGGTGGCCCACGTTCCCCGATGTGCCTGCGTGAATCGGCACTTCGTGGGCCGTGAAGTCAATCGAAAATAGAATGTTGACAATTGAGGTGAAGGAAGAGAGGAAACACCATGTTGAGTCCAAGGAGAGAACAAAAACGATGCGGACAATTGTCAAAAGATGAGAAGGATTTGTGGCTGTCTGTAACCAAGAACCTTTATCTCGTCAACTGGCAAGGCTTCTCCTAAGTAGATCTGTCATGTACAATTATCTATTTGGAATCTGATGCAGCATTAGAGGGAGGCTCAAAGGCCCAACTAAGCCGGTAAGTTATATTCAAATACATATCCCATTTTCCTTCAACGTATAGATTGGCATTGGAACTTCATCTCAAGTTTCTAGAGTGTACGCTATCGTTAAGAGTGTGTAGCTACATACTTTGACCCCTTTCCGTATGTTTCGGCTTTACAAAACTAGATACTCCTGGTAATAGAAATGGAAAGGTGGCGGGTAGATATCCTATTAGGAATACGAATACCATACAGTAATATCCTTCTCTTTGGTCGCCACCTCAACCAGCCTAGCATACTATTTCTGAATGGATCATTCGTCCACGTTCGACAGCTCTCGTATTACGAAGCGTAACGGAAATGCGGGTGACGATGGCCCAACTGATTCGCTTCGTCCTCGCTGAGGCCGACCAGGCGATCATCGCGACGTCCCAGGTTACGTTGCTTGTTTTCCCAAGTTGCGTAGAGATAATAGGAAGCGGTGGCGGAGACCGCAACAATACTGAAGGCCAAATTTATCGAGTGACCGACAATGAAGAGTGGAGCCTGCGCGTTGGTGTATGTCCACGACGAGATAAAACTGCCCAGACCTCCCACGCCGACAACCATAGCCGTCGAAACTGCTCGCACGGCCGGGACAGGCGAATTGTTGCCCGCCCACTGCCCAGTAGTCCATGTGTCAGCGTTTTGGTCAATGCAGTCTGCCTGTGGGGGTACAGGCGAGGCACATGTGAAGAACAAGAAAAGGAGATGAGATTTACTCACCGCTAGAGTTAGAGGAACCCCCGTGGAGCCGAAACCTACGCCGAGAAACAAGGCCATGTATCGCAAACCAGATATCTTGAGGAGAGCCGGACCTGAGAGGGTAAAGATCAGGAGGAGCATGAAGCAGAGCACCATGAAAGGTACAAAGCACAGCATGACGAGTCCACGGCGCTTGATCCTGTCGGATAGCCACCCCTGAAAGATGACCACGATGGCGGCCAGGAGGAACGGAGCGCCACTCATAATCTGCGCGGCACCCGCACGGTACCCCATAGCTTTGATTATCTGGATGAAGTTCAGCCTTGCGGACAGAAGGATAGAGGAAATGAGGGGATTGAGAGGAGAGGCGCACCGATGGAAGGAAGATAATACATGCTTGCGTAGGGACGTTGATGGCCATGTACAATATCGATGCGATCCAGTTCCCAATGTTCATCGTGGCGGCTTTGATGTCCTTCATCCGGACCCCGGGCACAGTCTCTTCTAACATCTGGCGACGAAGGCGTTCGAGACCGACCTGCTTTTCGGCTGGCTTGAGAAACCATGCAGTTTCAATGTCGGTGGGCAAGATTATAAATGACACCGTGCCGAGAACCATGGAGATGATGCCTTCAAAGAGGTAGATGTGTCGCCATGTGTGAATTGGCCCAAAGTCGGGCAAGTGCTCGAAACCCAGCGCCAGAAATGGACCGATAAACCCAGATGTGTAGGCGGATGACCCCACAATACTGATACGGGTGACGACCTCGTAACGTGGATAGAAGGACGACAAGTAGAAGGCGTATCCAGGGAAAAGACCCCCTTCGGCGAGACCTAGGAGCAGACGCATGGTGATTAAGCTCCCGTAGCTGTGGATGAATGTCGTACACAGGGTGATGAGTCCAAAGATAAAGCAGAGGCACGACAGCCATATCCGAGCCCCCACTTTCTTCAGGATTATGTTGGACGGCACTTCGACCACAATGTAGGTGAAGTACTAGAATGGGCGTTAGAAATGGTCCAATTAAGCATTCAGAAGAGCAATATTGAGGAACAAGAGAATCAGAGAGTGAGAGTGAGACATACAAAAGCTGTAGAAGCCCAATTGAAGTCCAATCCCTTCATGTTGAGGTCCTTTTCTAAGCCGACCACTTTGGCATTCCCCAGATTGGCCCTGTCATGAGGTTTAGTAAAGAGCAGCCGAAGCGAGCCTTTTCAGTCTGATCTTCATCATACCTGTCGATAAAAGCAAATATGAAACTCAGCGTCAACAGAGGCACGATATAGAGATCACATTTCCTCCTAAACGAGCGCTCGACAATCGGGTCAAGAGGAAGGTTCAGGGTGTCGACAAAAGCATCCGCCTGGCCACTGGAGATCGCGAGGGGCTTCTTGACGATTTCTTCTTGGGTGAAGACATTCTCCGTTGCTGATACGTCTCGAATCTCACCCGCGTTGTTGCTGGTAGATTGAACGGGTGCTCTGTTTGCGCCTTTTTCCATTTTGGAGGACGCTCTGCCAAGTCAATATATGTGGAGGAAACAAGTAACAGATTCGCCTGACGTAGAATCTGCAGGATGAAATGAAAACCAGTCCTGCGGGAAGCAGGATCTATATATCCAATGTGTCTGTCACTCTCACTTATCGGTGCCACTAGGAAGCTGAGCAGCCGCTTGCCGCGCCAGACTGCTTGTCGATTCTCGATTGGCATATTCTACGCCAGTCTAGAGCAATATCCGGGGTCTGGTACGTTAGCCCCGTCTAGGGTAGATGTCATCCCTTGAACAACAGCCTTCGGAGGCGGGAAGAATACGAGGAAAAATCGAGGAACCCCGAAAGAGTTCTGGCTGATCAATTTGATGTCAAGGCAGGGGGAAACCTTGAAAAGTTGTTGGTCAGATCGAATCGGAACAGGAACCGAACACGGGGTGCATAGAATAGCGGGGTCCCCACCACAGGCCCGGTGGTTTCTAGACCTCCAACGTTGACCATACGCGTGATGTTAGTGACAGTCCACGTTTACTTTCTCCCCCGCCAATATCCATGCTACTTGTTACTATGTAACCCTCACCAGAAAGATTTTGGGCCAGCCGGAGGTGTTACCGATGCAAACAAATGAACACTAGTATGTAGCCACACTTATCGCATAGAAGGATCTATCCGCTGACATTCGGCAGGACATTGGAATCGAACTATATCCTAAATGTCATAAGTGACAGTCCTAGTCCTGACCCATTCGTCTAGTCCTGTAGAGCCAAATCGGCCAAACCCGCTGCTCTTCATGCCTCCGTGGGGCAAGGCAGTCTCGTCATGCACCGTCATTGCATTAATGTGGCACGCTCCAGCTTCAATCTCACTGGCAAATCTCAGCCCTCTGCGGAGGTCTTGTGTGAAGACGGCGGAGCTTAACCCGTACTCTGTATCATTGGCGATGTCAAGTGCCTCTTCTTCACTCTCGACGACGATGAGAGAGACTGTCGGGCCGAATGATTCTTGTCGATAGAGATTCATCGCCTGCGTGACCCCGGCAACAGCCACTGGGCGCATGGAGGCTCCCGACGTCGAGGAGGAATGGATATCGCCGTAAAGAATTCGAGCACCCTTTTCAATGGCATCCTCCACCAATTTCCTATTCCTGACGACAGCGGCCTGATTGACGAGAACGCCGGCGTCGGCAAATAGTTGTTGGGTGGCGGATTGGAATTCCCGCTCGAAAGCGTCGGCCACGTTTTTGTGGACGAGGATGCGCTCGGTAGACATACAGACCTGGCCAGCGTTGACGAATGCCCCTTTCGCACACTCAACGGCGGCAAGCTTCAAGTTGGCATCTTCCCAGACGATGGCCGGGGCTTTCCCGCCCAGCTCCAACAACACCGGCTTCAGGTTCCGGGCAGCGGCTTGGGCGACAATTCGGCCCACCGCCGTACTCCCCGTAAAATTGATCTTCTTGACCCGAGGGTCGTCAATTAAGGCGTTGGTGACTGCCGCTGCGTCCGCTGGTCGATGGGCGATGAAGTTGACAACCCCTGGTGGGAGCCCGGCTTCGCGGAAGCAATCTGCAATGGCCCAAAAACAGCGTGGAGATAGTTCAGATCCTTTGAGGACTGTGGTATTCCCGGCGGCGATGGCGAAAGCAACCGAGCGGAAACCAAGAATGTAGGTTCCGTTCCTGTTGTTCTCGATCAGTATGTGCATCGATGGAAACGGATGATGAGAAGCAGGCGTTGTTCACAGGCACATACCACGGAGCGATGGCCAGTATCACGCCGTAGGGCTCCTTGTGCACATGAGCGCGTCTCCCTGGCTCGGCAAGTTGGGCAATGGTCCCCTGGAGCCCGGTCAACCGCCCAGCCACATCACGTAAGATATCAACAGCCAGAGGAACGTTAAACCCGGTAACCCAGTCCGTGGTAGCCCCTGTTTCTTCTTCATTGTATCTACTGAGCTCTCCCACCCGACGTTGGGCAATCTCAGCAGCTCTTAGAAGAATGTTTCTCCTTGTGTCCAGTGTTGTGTCTCTCCACCCATGAAAGGCCGCCGACGCAGCGTCCACGGCGCAACGAGCATCCTCGACAGTGGCACTCGTGCATTGATGTACGACTTTGCCTGTCGAGGGGTTGACCACGTCAAAAGTCGACGAGAAAAGGACGTCCTTGCCTCCTATATGCGCTGGTACCGTGTATTTTTCTGCAGATATGGCTCCAAATTCCCCCAGAGAATTGCTTGCGTCGATCTTACCTGGAGACATACTGTCCTTTATGGGTCGCTGGTGCAGTCAAGACTTTCTAATAGCTGCCAGAGGAGTATAAAAGGCGATGTTCTCATATGTCTCCCCGGTCTCTGAGCCAAAAGGAAGAAGTGTGAACTTCGATTGGAGATGGATCAAGAAACAAAACCTCCTAGATAAGCTACAAGTCGATTTCGTGTTGTACTTTCTGATCAAAAGATTTCTAATTGAGCTTGAATATCGCCTGTTTGCCGAGACTCATACTAGTAGTATTCATCCGTGGCCGAGCAGAAGTTTGAACCTTTTCTGGGTTGGTCTGTTTGTCGACTAATGCAAGGTAACAGGAGGTTTTCTCCACCCAAGCATTTTCCGAGCAGGTCTTCTATTCCAAAGCTATACCCTAGTTAGCAGGTTTGGGTTGGCTTACCCTTCCACACCAAAACACCTAGTGAGCTGCGTTGGACTATTTGCACCCAAGCTTAAGATCTCGCCGATCCAGTTGACAAATTGTGATATTGACATGATGTTGCCCAATCAGGGGCGAACGTCTCCATCTGCATATTTCGCGGAATTTGTTAAGATCCTCATAGAGTGCTGCGATCAAGGTGTGGGCGATCACGAATGTAGAATCGGCTCAGGCTCAGGCTCAGGCTATTCCTGCGCTTGTGGTTGTCTCGAGCACTAGAGCTGAACCCCTGGTCGAAATTATAAAAATCTACAACCAATCTTGGTTGACTTGGTGGAAAGCTGCAACACCAGGGGTATAACACGCACCTCGAATAGATAGTCTCACTTTCATGACCCTGGAGCATCGTTGTCTACCTGCTTCTCGGTCGGTCAACTCGCTCGGGATTCTGGACTCAAATTCCAAATCAAAGGCTAGAAGGTTTTACCCTGGATGAGTTCATCTTCTGCTCTGTGCTCAGGCCCTTTCCAAATTGATTAAAAGGACAAACGAAATCGTCGAAGCATTAACCTTTTCAGGATTTCAAATATCGATGTACTCGTACAAGAATTAGCCTTTTCATGATTCCAAATGTCGCTTTTTCTGAAGCTCTCCAGATTTCCGATTTCTCGGAAGACCACGTCCGAACACGAGACGCACTCACCAGATGACCTCCGAGCACGATTGGCTGCTTCTGAAGCATCTGACCGTTGACACTTGCATGTAATGAGCAGAAACAATCAGCTTCCATTAATCTTGCCAGTGGTCATCGGAAGCCAAACTGAGGAATTCAGTCTGATGCCTGTATCGGCCTTGGCCGTTCTACGTCGGATGTGATGTTTTGACAGACGAGAAAGAGACAAAATTGGACATTGTGGAAATGCTGGGCAAGTCCCTTCCATCGGCTATCTCGACAATGACAAGAAAACTTGTGTCTTTCTAGTACTGACTTGAAAATAAAAGAAATCAGCATGCCAAAAGACAACATAGCGAAGACAATCTATTTATGTTCACGTACATTCATCAGGAGGCCTTGGACCTGAGTAGCCGAGCTTCTGGCTAACTGACTGACTGACTGGTTAGAAAACAGTGACTATTAATGGCACGCTCAGCGGAGAAAACTTGTTTCTCGCCGTTTTGTTTTGCTCAAGGGACCAGATACGACTTTGAGCCTCGTATAGTAGTTAATGTTGAGGTCGTCTACGACCGATAGACCGACAAGTGCAAAGAGAATAACCCAATTGACGTCTAATCCTTGGATCCACATGTATGCTTTCGACGTCGTTTGTAGGTTCAGATTTTGAACTGGAACCAGACCAGATCGTGATGTCTGTCCAATGTTCTCAGAGTTGGCCCAAGGACCATTGATTCTGGCGAAGAGCACGAAGTGATGCCCTTCTTGAACTCTTGGAGACCATTACATATTTATATGAAAATATCCGTCGCAGGCGTCTTGTGTCGAGCAGGCCGTTGACCCCGTGGTACAGAAAGAATTCTTCCTGCAACTCGAGAAATATGACATTTATCTCCCTGGACCCGTCGGCAACAAGTTTCAGGACGTATAGAAATGGAAAAAGGGTCGATTGCTCTCTTATCTTCCCTGTTTCTTTTCTCGTCCGCCCCTACATTGACATTCATGGAGATCTTATCTTGATCTGGATACAAGTACTCTGTGAACATCGTCCGCCAGTGTCGACTTGTCGATTCCAAAACCTCATTCTTGTCTCGGGAACTTGACGGGGCTGATGGTTATCTAGGACGCCCCTTGGACCAACACGTATTTACTATATAGTGGGTACAATACATCGAGAGTTGATCTACTGGGTTTGCAGCTTCTAACCAATTACTATGTACTATGATCAAGATCTTCAGGCAAACAAGCAAACGACGCTAGCAATATCAATGTGAAGAGCATATCCGTGGTATCACGGACAAACTAACTGATTATTCTAGAATCACTATGGAGGACGTCCAGACCTGCACACGCTCTGTCTGAGCCGAAATTGTCTTTGAAAGGCGCTCCCCATCAACGGTGCGATATTGGTAGCATTGCATGTGACCCGGTGTTGTCTCCGCTCTCAGCATCGTTGGCGTCAGGCTTTTCCTGCGCATGTTCCCAGGGAACTCTTCATCTTGCTAGTCTTGACAGGGATACTGGGAACCCATGATTCCGAGTATTTCTCCGCAAAGATGTTTCGCAGGGAGGTAAAGAGGGGCAGGTCGAGGCCGTCGAGCCATGGCGGACGCGACGTATCTGTGAACCGGGACGGTTTCTTGGGGCAAGACGAGCTGGAGGCCTGCATAAATGGTGCCGGTCGTGCAGGGTGTCCTCAGTCCTCAAGGACTGGTTGACCAGCATCAGCACTCGTCGTTCGGCTTCTTCGGCGGAGATCCGTTGCCAGCATCCAGAGAACCTTGCGTGTTTCGTCAATTATACAACACGAATGTAGCAGCAGGATTTGGACTAAACGGCACCAACTTGTGCATGACTGTCCACAGTGGCTGGACGTGTGCTTGAAGACTGCTGAGATAGCCTTCAGTTGAATTGTGATCTTGGGAGGCCCTCACCGAAGTTTGTGCTAGTTCAACGATTACATGTTTGAGACATGGTGGCAGGACTCGAATTGCACTCTAAAACTGGTGTCTTGTTATGAAAAGATAGAAATTTCCTCTTCAGTTCTGCTGAACTGGTGATCGAGGCGCGATACTAGTACTGACTGAATAAGTGCGAATGGCCTTGGTCAAGTATGCTCTCTCTTTTGAAGCTTGTTTATTCGTATCCTTGTATCTCAAAAAGGTGCTTTGGAGTCAAAATGAGCCCTGTCTCAAAGGGATACGATCTGGCACGCAAGGAAATCATCTGAACATCCCTTGTCATGTACAACCAGCTTGTCCGGTACTACGAGTACTAGCACTGAGCTCGTCACTCTTTTCCCGGGGGAGAAGAGTCCCGCTATTGCTCTTAGTCTCCCGTTGACACGGTCCGAATCATGGCCGTCCGAGAAGAGAGACTTCCGAGGAGATAAAGGGTAATAGAAGGTCACAAGCGGCCCAGGGCCGCCTCTTGGAACGCCTCAGGATTGCCGGGAATTCCGGGGGATTGTCGGTATTGATACCCCCGCATTTAGGAGCCTTTCGGGTTTGGAAGTGCACTGTTCATGAAACTAGCTGCCCTGTCTGCTTCGCCATTTCGAATCCTTCTTCTATCCGCAAGTGCATAATGCAGTCGACCACGGTGGATCGGCCTTCATATACGTTCTCAACTGTGACATTCGGAGCCCGCCCGAGTCCGGGAACAGGAGTTGATCCTTCGCAAGCCCCACGAAACAAGAGGCACAAAATCCCGGTCGCATGTGATCCATGCCGGACTAGAAAGGTGGGTCTTCACCCAGCACCATCTTGACTCAACTCAGGAAGAGGAGGAGAGAGAAGCTCTTGGAGATGCTGCTGTTCTTGTCAAATCACCAAGTTCACATGCCTCTGGACCTGCTACTTCCGAGAACCTGTCCATAATGCCTCTGTCGTTGACTGCACCCCGAGGACCAGACCGTGACTGACTGCACCACAGGTGAAATGTGACGGTATACTACCAGGTAAGATAAGACCGAGCCCGAGGTGGTTCCCATTTCATGATCGGATCCTGGAGTTCAGCTGGTCGTTGGTCACCCGGAATGCTGCATGTGTGTGATATGTTGTGAAGCTTATCTTGGACCAGCCATGAACAGGAGGTCTCCTTCTCTGATGCTCCAAAGTTGTGTTCTTCAAGTTCTTGTTGCTTACCCGCTCACGAAACGATAGTCTGTGGCCCATGCTCAAGGAGAAGTCGCAAAGACCCTACACAATGCAGCTGGGTCCATGGCATGTCACGGAGCAAGGGACAGGCCGCACGAGACTATGTGCTTGGCTTGGAAAGACGGATTGGAGAGTTGACCGAATTTGATAGGGACAGGCACAGCGACGGAGATGGCCATACTGCGAACGGGGTATCGGCATCAACATCGACATCAACGTCGAGATCCGCCGCAGCGACGTTGCCATCGCCGGACGGACAGCCAAAAAAGTCCGAAACCGGCCCACGCTCGGCTCCGACTCACGCCAGTCAAGCAAGTCGACCGGGTGACGATAGTTCGACCAATGGCATGACCGGCTCCACGATCGGAAACAGCTACAGGACCGGGTTTTTTGGTACTTCCAGCGCCGGGAATTTCATTTCTCAGGTCCGACGTGCCGTGGACTCGAGGATACACCCCGACCACTCTGCGACCGTGTCATCCGTAAACGAAACAGGGCCGATGGTGTTCCATGAGACTGGGCAGGCGCGAAGCGCGCCACCAGTTTTGGATTACTATTTGCCTGCTCGAAAACGAGCTGATGCGCTGCTCGACCTGCATTGGAGCATTGTTCATCCGCTGTATCCCTATCTGGACAAGGCCGAGACCATCGCCGACTATACCAAGTTGTGGACCGGCGACAGTGTCAAATACGACGAGTCGCTCTTCTTGTGCGTAATCAACACCGTCTTTGCCTTATCATCGCAACTCGATCCCACCATCTCTCCGTCTGCACGACACACCACCTCCGACCGGTTCCTGCAGGAGGTGAGGAGACTGCTGGATCTGTGGAGTACCGGGTCCGTCCGAACCGTCCAGACATGTTTACTCCTGGCACAGTACTTTCAAAGCACCAACGACCCCCACCAGTGCTGGATGTTTGTGAGCTTTGCCATCCGCATCGCGCAGAGCCTGGGATTACACCTTCCCGAAACCAGTCACCAACTCTCGTCGTCGAGACAACAGCAGCTGTTGCGGCGGATCTGGCACGGTTGTGTTTTCATGGATCGGGTGGTTGCCATGACTTATGGAAGACCGACCATGATTGATCGATCCGTGGCGACCGCCGTACCTTTGCCCCTCGGCCTTGACGACGAAGCCATCCGCCATGGCTCCTCCCGGTCCGGTGAGGCTTCGGACGTCGACCAGCCTGTCCCTTCGATGGTAGATTTCTTTATCCATTCCCTCAAGCTATATGACATCCTGCAAATTATCCTGGCTGAGTTCTACTTGCCGCAATCGCGCAAGGACAACATCAGTCGCCATCAAGGTGAGCAGCTGGCCCCGGGGTCATCTCCCCTCCCCGATGCCGCTCTTTCAATCCTGGACGTGGACAGAAAACTCATGGGGTGGGAGCGGCAACTACCGGCGCATCTCAGACGATATTCGATATCCGACCAGGTCGGTAATGGGAGTGGTGCGGAGTCTGCTCTCAGCGGAATCTTGCATCGTCAAGCAGTGATCTTGCGGCAACGGTAATCCTCCTAGCTGAACAAAACGAGATGTAGAGTTTGGCCCAGCTAACACCAGAACATCAGGTTCTTACATATCCGTCTCCTCTCGCTACGGCCAATCCTATCTGCGTTCGTGGCTTCGAATGTGATCGGCTCTGACACCCTCGCGTCCTTTGGCATCCATCTCTCCCATCGAATCGCACACCAGTGCTCCATCGTGTGTGTGAAGGTGGCTCAAGAGACCATTGATTTTGTGGCTCGGCATTGCCCCCCGGGGACTTCGACCATGACGAGTCCCCTGGCGGCGTGGTGGTACAACGTTCTCTTCGTCTACAGCGCCGCCACGGTTCTGATTGCCGCCCGGCTTCGACCATCACTGTTGCTGGAAATCACGGATGACTCGATCCGCGGGTCATGGCAGTGCGCCATGTCCCTCCTTGAGGGCTATCGGCCATTCAGCACGTCAATCCCAAAGTTACTAGCAACATTGGACTTGTTGTATGAAGAGGTGCCGTCTAGATACTCCCAACACCGTCAAAATACCCATGCATGCATTCCATCAGGGTTTCAAGACGGCGATAGTATCGTCAATGACCGCGCTGACGATGACGAGCCCGCTCAAGTTGCGGGTTCAGCCACCGCTGAGCCCAGGGGTGACAGTCAAAATCACAATCACTTGAGTAGCTCCGAGGGTGCTCGAACGACACAGGTAATTGTGCAGTCCGATTATATCAATCCAGCTATATACGGTGCTGACCCAGTCGACCTTGTTGGGTATCCCGAAGATTTTCAGGGGCTGAACCTGTATAAAGACCCGGACGATATGTCGTGGCTGAATGCCTTGCCCTTTGATACCATGGTATACTCTACTCTCCGGTAACACTAGTCAAAGTAGGATAATTTTACATAACAATCTAGTCCAGTTCTTTCTTTAGGCTTAGGGTGTTAAGAAGCATACCAGACTTCTACTCTTCTTCCTTATCCTCGGTGTTTCTGTCCTTCTAGGTTAGTCAGCGGGGGCTAGTCTTAGGCGGAGACTGGTCGTCCTCACCGTCGACTAGTGGGTCTGTATTTGATTCACTGCCCGCATCATCTGGTGGCGTGAGAGGCTCGGGTGAAGACGAAGGGTCTTGGAGACGTACTTTCCGCCGCCGCGCACCATGTCGAATTCTGTACAGATTCTACATAGCCATACCCTTACGCTACCTGTAATATCTGAGTTAAAATCACCAAGCCGTGAATATAAGGGCCCTACTCTTTCCACAGATTTAGGTGCTTTTCCTGCGTGATGCAGAATCCGCTTTCGACGATGCTGCCAACGCCAGGGGCATTTCTAATAGCAGTTAAACCATATCTTGGCATTGAAATCTGCGGAGTTACGGAGATATATTGACCACTACTTTATTATTACTATTGTTATCAAATATCACAATATTTGCCTGTAGGATTTCACGAATCTTTGTACGCCTTTATGATATTCTCGTTGATACTGTAGTCCAATGGAAATTCTCACGACTCCAGAAGGACCACGAAAAAAGAGACAGAAAAACTGTAACAGGTACGTACGGCCACTCCAACTCTACTGAACAGACTTGAGAGGCCTCTCGGGCCAATAACGTCGCGCAAAGTGCTAACACATCTCATCGAGCGCACAGCTGCGTTCAAGGAAAGAGAAGATGCGACAGGCGGACGCCGGTATGCTCCCGCTGTGCCGACAGAAAAATCGCCTGTATCTACAGTAGAACTTGCCTGCCTGGTCGGCAACTAGAAGGTCTGGCGGACGGGCCAGCGCTGGAAAGTCATACTACACATGATCTCGACGAGCCATCAGAGGATACTTTCGACCCTGTGATGCTGGATTTTGGACTCGGTCCCATTACGTCCGAGTCCATGCTGAATCCTTGCTTCGACAACGGGACATTCTCCACGGCGGACGCTTTCGATGCCTCGATGTCTGGTGGCATTAGCATTTTTTCAAGCCAGGATCAATGGCTCGTAACAACGGAGCAGCACGATGCCCTCGAACGCGCAGGCACTCCAGTCGACGAAGAGATAATTAGATCTTACGAGAGAATGGCTCCCATTTGTGTATGACTTTTACCTTGAACCCAAACCCGTTCATCTCCCCATTTTTGCTTTTGTCCAATCCCGACTCGGTATGCTCACCCTTTGATTTTACAGGATGGAATCCAACCATGGCATCTCTACGATCCTAGTACACTACTACATTACATCGTAAGCCGTGTAAAGAACTTTATCTCTGACATGGCCACGACGAATGCCTCCCCTTTCCTCCATTGTTACCTCTACAGGGATCATACCCCGGCTTGCATACTATCATGCTTCTCTACGAGTGTGCTCTACACGAACCGTACTCCGGCGACCACTGCCATGGTGATGCGTGCGATCGACCGGGCTGTGAAGGACCTTCTCTCCACGGAGACCGGCGGCGGCGGCGGCGCAACGATGCCCGTGGAGAAACTCGCCAGGACGCAAGCCCTGTTTCTGTTCCAGATAATCCGCCTACTCGATGGGGACGTCACCCTGAGAGCTCAAGGAGAGCGTGACATTCGACTTTTGGAGGTGTGGTTGAATGATTTGTGCAAAGTTCGTGAGAACTTGCGCGATCTCGGCGCCGGCAGTGGCACTAGCGAGAGGAATAGTGTTGGGAGAAGAAATCAACATCCTCCGCAATGGGAGGTGAGTTGGGACCACACATATAGGACCCTTCAATCAGCACAATGTTCCCGCACGAGCCATCCACTTGAGCGAGCAAGAATCTGTTTTCGCGATGATGGCAAAGGACAGGCAAACGACTTGGGCTTGGACACCTTTTGGGCCTGACTGAACGAACTGACCTGTGCTAATTCGGATTTGTGTCTCTAGACATGGATCTTTGCAGAATCCGTTCGAAGAACTATAATAATGGCTCATTCATTTCTACAACTCTACGAGATGATGAAAGGGCTAGGGTCCGGATCATCCAACTCCTCTGAAGCTGAAGATGACGGTTTGTCGTTCCCCCCCCATCCCCTCCCCTTTTCTATCGTTGTTTCTCAAGACCATATACCGGCTAACCAACAACACACTTGAAAAAAACAGATCGTGGAGTCTGGGATTATACCCACCGATGGACTTTGTCTCGACATTTGTGGGAAGCCAAGTCTTCATTCGAATTCGAGCGCGCGTGGAAGGAAAAACCACATTTCATCATCACGAATTACGCGTTCAACCACTTCCTCCAAAATGGTAGAGGTGACGACGTGGACGAACTTGCAGAGATTTTATTGAGCGTGTAAGTTTTGATGTTCTGAACTCTCTAGTATTAGGTTACACATGCGTTCAGCGTACTTGGGAAACGCATAGGATACACGCACTCTTTAGCTTACCTCTAGGGATATGCTAACTTTTTTCATTGTTTAGGTACATGGGAGTTGAGGAAACAAAAGAGTTTATTACCGCAAAGAGTTGAAGGATAGTACTACTTGTATATCAGTTTGTGGTAAGCCATGACAACACCATTACCAGTACCTCTACCTGGCTCCCTGTACATACCAATCTCTCTCATGATTCTTACTCCGTATGCCTCGTTTTCAGATTCCGTCCCGGCTTAGATTCATCTCTTCTTCTTTTCCGCCCCTTTTCAAAAATTCTCTAATGACATTTCCCGTCACTTTGGCCACATTGTTTTGATAATCATCCCAACCCAAGCTACAGAACCAGTTGATACTTCCCACCGAAAACACCGCCCCTCCGGCCTGAGTGTCATAATGCACCATGTCCGACCTGATTTCTTTGGTCTGTGATCCCAGGGTATTGACGATGGGGAACCCCGTACACTCCGGGGCGATGCCAAACTCGTCGGAGTGTCCCGTGCTGGAAGCAACCACAACGGCGTTGGTTGGACTCCCACAAGCCAAGTCGAAACTGTCGATCTCGTCTCCACTGGCACCACCGCCGAGTCCGTACTCTCCTATCAACAGCTCTCCGTCGTCGCCACAGGGAACACCCTCAAACATCCACTTTAGAGCTTCATCTCGACCTTCGGCTGTCCGTTTGTACGGCACGCCGGGCCCCGTACCTTCTCCGTTGAAAGAGATCCCAAAGAGACCGTGGGAAGACCTCCCCCGTGTCCGCCACAGTCCTCCCTGCGTACCGTTGGTGCTCATGAACCTCTCACCACCGGGCAGGGTATAGGTCCGTACTCCCTGATCACCCCGCCTCACCTCCAGGCGCCAAGGTCTCTTCGGGTCGACCGCCGACACCCAGTAAAACCCGTTACCACCCAGGTACATCAGGTTCCCCCCCCGTCGGGCGTAATGCTCGTACGCGTTATACGACTGGATGGTGGGGTACTCTGGATGGCAACCCGTCATGACGGTGTTGTACGGGGCCAGCATCGCGGCGCCGCCGTTCAAGTGCAGGTCGTGATCCGTGAGGACATCGTAGGGGATCTTCTCACGCTCCAGATAACCTATCATCATCGAGTCCGCGCTGAGCTCGCGGGGTCGACTGAAGGCCCACATGACGTACCCCGGTCGCAGGTTCATGATGGGCCTCTTGGCCGTCGAAAACACCACCCCGGAGTCGTCGTTGTGCACGTCGTAGTTGGACAAGCCACAGTCCAGGCGTCGGTGGATGCGGTAGAAATCCTCCGTCCGGACGGTCTGCTCGATGTCGAACTTTGGCCCTATCTCGACGCACGAGGAACGGCCCTGGTCGGCCAGTTTCTCGTTGGCGTAAGCCAGGTACGTGAAGGTCGAGAGGACCAGAGCAACTTTCGCGCCGGTTTTGGTTGTGGTCTGCTTCGTCGGTCGGACGATGAACGTAATCATGTCCGAGGTCTTGCCGTTGGTCGACGTCGTCTCGACCGCGTAGATGCCCGACCGAGCGTCGTGGGGGAGTGTGATGGTGAAGTCCGTCTCCCAAGCCGCGTCGTCCAGGTCGTCTTCGTGAAAATGGATCGCGCCGTACCCGTACTTGGCTTTTGTCCAGTCGACCTCGCTGCCGTCCCAGTCGAATCCCGCCACGGCCCTCGTGGGGGCGTTGACGAGTACGCCGTCGTGTCCGTTGCCGGACGCGTCGATGATGGTGTCCTCGGAAATGTTGCGTCCGAAATCGTACTTCACCAGAATTTCGGATTTGGGACAGAGAGTTTTGATGGTCGGGCTGTCGATACGACCGTTGAAGAAGTTAGTGACAAGGGGGAAAGTAGGCGTCGTGGGACTTTCCGCAAAGCTGCCCGCCAGGAGAAGAATGTTGCTGTTCTTCTCCGTAGAAGAAGAAGGCATCAATCTGACGCCGGCCGAGAGTTTGTGTTCGACATGTACTGCCGGACCCGCCTTTTCAGCCAAGTACGGAATCGGCAGTAATGAGACCGAAACATTCGTGTCTTTCAAGGTCAACTCGAGGGTTACCCATCGTTTTGTGACGGGCTTGAAGTTTGTCTGGATGACTTCGACGGCGGCGGCGTCGTCCGGCCCGGTGCCTAGCCACACCGCGATTTCCCCGTCGGTGGTCACGACGACGGCGAATCCACTCTTGGAGTTCACGTCGAGCGTGGAGATTATTGTTTGGGTGTGCCCTGCTCGAGGGAGGTGTGCTTGAAAGTACAATGACACTTTGATCCCGTTGGAGATCGATTGCCATGATGATGATGATGCTAGGCCCCATTCGTCTGTCCTGGCATAAGAGCCGATCCTCACAACTTGGTACCGGCCTCTTGCAGTCCCAGAAGGTATTGAGGTGATTTCCTCGACCTCCTTTTTGGGAGAGTGTGGGATGTCGACTCCTTGTATCACCCTTACCGTCTTGTACGTATATTCTGGTTCGGTACATGATACCTATGAGAAACGAGAAACGTGAATGCTTGCTTTGTACACGTTGCCATATATCGGGAGAATGATGTGTATGCTTGAGTAGATGTTGTGGATAGGTGCCTTTATTACCGGGCAACTCACCTTGATCGATATCATTTCACCTGGCGACGCTATCCATGGGTCTGCGTAGCCTGTGATTTCAGGAGGATAATCCTGGGTAGGTGGCGCGTCGATGGTTTTCGCCATATTCGCGGGAGGAGGTGATATCTATGGAACTCTTTTGAAGTTTGTCTTACTGCGGAAGTGATTTTATACGCCTTTGCACTGACCATGTACTTACTGTATGAACCGCGAAGTCGGACATGATATACATTTGGTTGCCCTACTTATCTGGGAGATAGTATATCGCGGACACGGATTTGCGCGCGCCATGGAGGGATTGCTGTACGGAGTACTTACCGTACAAGTAATCATCAATCGCTCCAAACGACGATGACCATTCCATACGCGCAGAATCCCCGGCCTTAGTCCGTACCAGCACAGCGTATCTCTCTTGCCTCATTTGGTAAAGCTGCGATAGAGAGATAGAGACAAACACCAACACCACCACCACAAGTAATGGGGTTGTCGACGACCAACTCACAAGACCCTACAAAGGTTATGATTTGAGTCTGTCGATAAGGGTCTAAATACCAGGGGTGGTTCGTCTCTTAGAATCTAAGAGTGCTGTATGCATCAATTTTGAAGCTTCAATACCAAGTAGCAGGTGGCAGGTGCCGATGGCGCCCCAAAGTGAGTTGCGCGATGCGATAGCTCTTGGTGGGAATGAAATACCTACCTAATGTTCAGGTACTCATTCGCGGCGACGTACCTGATACATAACCACTCCATAGTGGTCGAAAGCTCGACGGCCATAGACGCCGTAATCTTGCCTGGAAAATTGCGGCGTCCGTACCGCATTCAGACCATCACTCAAAATGCCGAGAAAGGCAAGCTCATCAAGTGGTCGCTACATTCAAACGGTAAGTCCTGTTGTTGCGTAGCAAGCGACCTTCGAAGCCTGAAGTATCTGCCGATGGGTGTAGTCTCGGGGTTTGACGAGGCGCAGCGATCGAGGATCGCCCCCGCAATACTCGAGTGGGAATCTTGTCTCGTAATGTGTAATGTTATATCATAACTCACAGTCCCGAGGCTCTCGAATACTCGCATCCTCGGTCCCTGGTGAATAGAGAGTCACTGGTTTCCGAGTCAGGTTGCCAAGTGCAAGAACAAAACCTGGAGTCAAAAGCGAGCCATTGAGATCAGATCAGTCTGGGGGGTTTTCGAACAAATTCCGCTCGTTGGAGTATAACATTTGGCCGCAGTCTTGGTATAAAATTCGTTAGCCAGTCATTGTACCAAATTCTCCACCGTATAACATGGCGGTGTTCTTGGTATATCTTGGGGCCAAGTCTTTCCACGAGTCTCTTATGACAAGCCATCCCGCAGACAAGAGATGCTTCGATCCACTTGCTGCACTTCATCAGGTCATGTCATCGTCATGAGAGCCGACAAGAGAGCGGGGGAATTCAAGATGAATTGCAAGTGACCGAGGCAAAATCATCAGTCTCAGCCATGGAATGCCGTTGACATGGCCTGATCCCCAGGGAATACTTAAGAGAGTTCATGTCCATCTTCAGGCTCATTTACCTGCTGGCCATACTGAGGAAACTCAGATAAACTACCCAAAAACTGACTGGTTTGATTGCCACTGCAAACATGTCTGACAGCCAGAAAGATCACTCGACCGAGAAGCCCATTGAAGCTCTGCATTTAGAGAAGGGCGACGATGTTTCCTCGGTTTCGTCCAAGGCTAATGAAGGGCGTACGCCTCAGGAGGAAGAGCGAGACTGGTCCCCAGAAGAGGAGAGGGCGTTAGTGTAAGTCTGAGTTTCTAGATCTCTTCTGCGGAGTCGAACTGATTGTCCTTGGAATGAAGCAAGAAGCTAGACTTCCGTGTCTTCCCCATGCTATGTATAGTATTCGGCCTCAGCTTGCTTGACAGGACCAATATCAGCACCGCGTATATTGCCGGCTTGTCCGAAGACCTTGACCTCGCCGTGGGATCCCGTTATTCGATTGCCTTGCTAGTGTTTTTTGTGGGATATGTGATTTTCGAGCTGCCCAGTACCTGGGTGATCCGAAGACTTGGGTGAGTGCGAGAAGTACCCATACCCTGTGAAACGGATGCTGATGAAAACCCGCAGAGCTCAGCTTTGGCTCAGTTTCCTGATAATCTCTTGGGGTCTCATTGTTCTCTGCACTGGATTCGTTCATTCTTGGAAGACATTGACCGTCTGCAGAGCATTGTTGGGAGTTTTTGAGGCGGGATGTGGGTATCCCTAATGGTCTTTCACCCTGTTTCTAACGGCGCTAATGATCTCCAACCAGTATTTCCGGGAGCGGTGTACATTATCGGTTCATGGTATCAACAATATGAGACTGCAAGGCGTGTCTCCCTATTTTACATGGCATCCTTGTTGGCATCTGGCTTTGGTCCAATCCTCGCATACGCACTTTCGCTCATCAGGGTCGGCAATGGTGATTTCCGCCGAGGGTGGCGATGGATTTTCATCATCGAAGGCATCTTCACCGTTGTTGCCGGTCTCGTCGCACCATTCTTTCTGGTGGAATTTCCAGAGAGAGCCAAGTGGCTTACACCTCGCCAGAAGCACATAGCCTCCGCCAGACTGGTGACTGACAAGAAGGCCAGGGAGTATGTCCATCCCACGCTAAAGGAGAGCATGAAGATGCTGCTGGACTGGAAACTCATGATTTACTCTCTGCAATACTTTGTCTGCGCATCCTCGGTCTATTCGCTGGCGTACTTCAAGCCGATCATTCTGCGACAGGGAATGGGTTTCAGTTACGCCATGTCGCAGGTACTGGCATCGCCGCCGTACGTTTTTGCCATCATCATGTCCCTCATGATGGCTTGGGTGTCCGATAAGTACCGAACACGCTGGACTGTACTGTGTGCCCAGTCCCTCACGGCTATTGTGGGCCTCTTGATTGTGCTGTACGCAGAGGTCCCCGGCGTTCGGTACTTCGGCCTTTACCTCGCTGTTTTCGGTACACAGGCTAATGTCCCGGGAACACTGTCGTACGGCCAGAGCAACACGGCAGATGTAAGGAAAAAGGGCATTGTGGCTGCTACCATGATCAGCGTGGGCGGGGCAGGAGGGATATGCGGGAGTACGATTTTCAAATCGAGTGATGCCCCTAAATACCTACCAGGCATGTGGGCCACGATTGCCATGCAGTTGACATACTCGGTTTCAACATTCGGGCTCAGCATGTACTTGAAGAGACAGAATAAACTGGCCGACGAGGGCAAACGACCAGCATTGGAGAATGTCGAAGGTTTTCGATATGCACCCTAAGCTGTCAGGCAGTCAATAATAGAGAAGCTAGTATGGCTTTGCTCTATGGAACTTGGAGTATTGAACAGGGTGAGTACCTAGTACTACTCGGTTACTTGAAGTTGTAAATAGACAGAACAGAAAGAAACCTGTAGATTTGGAAGGGGAAAGACGGTGATGCCGCCCTAGCAGCGGCTGGAGTGTATGGAGTTTTAGCCCAATGGGTTCTAACAAGTTACCTATTAGGTACAGCACCTCCGCACAAGTCACCGTCCCCGCATGCCAGGTCAAGCCCTTTTACTAGCCACATCATGAGAGTTACAATTATATAGGCATATCATGAGATTTCATGTTGTAATAGATATCATTTGATAGAGCTTTTTCAGAGAATATAACTCTCTAGTTATGTAACTAATATCGCGTGTACCAGCCCTTTACCTCGAGGACAGTCTTAACCCTGTTCTCTATACTCTTAATAACACTCCTAATTCTTTTAGGAGGAATAGAAGCCTATGCCCATTGAATAGTGTCAAGGACCAGGTCATATCGTGAATTCGTAATAGGGAAGAGTATAGCGTAATAGGCCTTTATTAATGAATGACTAGCTAAGTGATAGCTTAAGAAGAACTTAGAGAGCTTAAGGAGTGTTAGCTCATAAGGGGGTAAAGACCTCCTTATATAGACGTAAAGGGGGGTCTATATTGTACTGGGAAATGATGGAGGTGTCTCCTAGTGGCCGTTGACTGGCTGTGGCAAGTGTGTGTGTGGGACGGTGCGAGTGTCTTGGTCATGGCATCAGAATGAGTAGATAGCAACAAGCATAACACACACGGAGGTGTGTAACTAGGCAACGAGATGAGTCTTCTTTTCCTTGAGTACGAGTGCGCTGTTCTCTAGTGGCTGTGAGCCCTAGGTGTGTGATGTTGAACGAGTAACGCGCTCACCCCGTGGCCCCGTGAATGTCGAGTGCGCCTGTACGGACACAGGTGGCTAGGACGACTAAGCGGTGAGTGCTAACGAGTCTCTGAGGTCGACGAGGACGTCGACATTGTCTACAGGACGCTGCAGGATTGTAGTGTAGGTTACAGAAAGGGTCTTTACGGATCAGGAAGACCTCTGAGTTTGAGGTTTGTTGTTGTTGCTGTTACAGACTAGCCCTATACGCACCTGGTACTTTCCCGTTTACTCCTATTATAATACTATAGCCTATTATAACAATTTCTTAGTATTCTTAGTAGTTAAATAAGGTCTCTTTTTGGCTAGCTACTTCTTTATATTATACTATTTTAATAGTCTATAAATAGTGTTATTTAAGACCATAATATCGTAATATACTTTATGTTTCGCATAGAAAATCTTTATATTATTTATAGTAGTATATACTATATATCTTTTCTCATGCTTAGATAGACTATAAGGTCTCTTAGACCTAGTGTTAATGCGTAGTCTAGGATTATTAATAATGTCCTGTATGGAGGATCAAGAAATGTTGCATATCGCTGCGATTTCACGCCAAGATTTCCCGCCTAGGTGAAGTCCTTGTACAGTACCTCTTTTATAGTCTGTATATTCGCGTTGACTAGACATCATAGATCTTCTCACATTTTTCACTTACCATACGAATTTGTATGGAAAATGAAAAAAAAGTGAAGTGAGTACTATTCATGTGCGGGGTGAAAATACGAAGGTGGACGGTGACTTGTGCGGAGGTGCTGTACTTTTAGAGGAGGAACTTCAAGATGCCCAGACGTGACATTCACGCCACTCTCAATTTCAGAGCGTTGAATCAATATGAGTACGAGTCGTTCTCCCCGGAAAAGACAGAAAAGCTGTGATCAATGCTATCTCCGAAAAGTTCGCTGTCATGGGAGGAGTCCCTCCTGCGAACCCTGTCGAAGACTCGATTTTCCATGTTCCTTTGCCAATGATGCTTCTGTAGGCAGCTACGGGAACTCGGAAAGAACTCAACCCAGGAAACTACGTGGTGGGAATGCCTGCCTGCAATGTCGCAAACAGAAAAGTCGATGCGATCAAGGCATCCCCCGGTGCTCGCACTGCGTGGAGAAGCAATGGACCTGCATCTACGCAGCGACTGGAAATGCAGGAGCTCTCGACCTCGAAATTCATAACCCACACCGGAACCTGGAAATGGAGACGATTCCTACGCAGTCAACCACAGATTTACAGACACCAGGCGCTCATGATGACTTCGTGAATCTCGAACAAAACATTTCCGAAACGCCCAAGGAGAGTAATGCTGAAACTTCTATCGCCGTTGGACCAGACACCCTGACAAGAAATCTGGTGGAGGAATTCTTCACGCTTCTCTACCCTCTACCGTCGTTCTCTTTCTTACACCCTGAAATAACCCAAGAACGATTGATGGAAGGGTCTCTGGACGAAGCTTTGGTCTTCGCGATATGTGGCATTACCGAACTTCAACGAAGATCGGACTCTGAAGCTCAAGGACGAAGTGTAGCGTGGATTTCCAAAAGCGAAGAGCTCATTTGGCAGCATCTGGAGAAGCCTAGCATGGCACGCCTTCAAGCGTTGGTTCTGTGTGTGGCTTACCGCATCGATACTGGCTCCTCTCACCGGGCCTTCATGCTTGCAGGAGTTGCCTCTAGGTCTGCAACTGCAATGAGGTTAAACCATGAAAGACATGACCTGGATCCTACCAGCAATGAGGTTCGACGCCGTACTTTGTGGTCCCTCAAGGTGCTTGAACAGTACTTCTCAATTGGTCTTCCTGAATATGAACTGCTGCCATTTGAGAATATCTATCTACAGCTCCCGAGTCGTGAAGACTGTTTTCAAGAGTCTGACCAGCCATTACATCTGGAGGGAGGAGCATACAGCCTGTTTGTCAAACTAACATCGTTACGAAGGGACACCATGAAATTCAATCGCTCAATAGCTCTGTTCGACCAGCCTTTCCCACAACTCCTCAAGCTCACCCGAAGTCTGGACAGTGAGCTGCTACATCTACGGGATCAGATGCCCGCTGGCTCAGACATGGCGGCCGCTAGTGTGGCCCAATTCATCTCGACACCGTGGCTGGCGAGACATCTGGTCATGCAACTGTCATGGCATCAATGTCGATGCGATCTATATCGGCTCTTTCTTCCAGGCTATCCAGAAGCTGCACCCGCACTGGTACTAGCTGACCTCGACCTCGCCACCACACAAACCGCGGTTCAGGTCTGCGCGAAAAGTGCACTCTCCATCATTGAAATCTTGTCTGAAGTAAACTCACAATGCTCTCATTCGCCTTTAATGGAGTATGATTCTGCCATATGCGGCTACCATGCATGTCGGCTGATCTTGTTTCTGGCCGGTTGCCAGTCCGAAATGTCTTCCATCTCCAAGGAATACGCGATCAGCCGAGGAGAACTATGTCTGGCCGCTATGAAAAGATTTTTCAGACGCTCAGCACCAGTCGGTCCTATTTTGAAGGATCTGGAAAGACTAATTTCGACGTGTAGCACCTCTTCCGACAACTGGGCTCAGCTGATTTTCCGCTCAACTCCTACCGAGAGAAGCCGAGACCCGTTGCTCTCTCAAGTGGCAATGGCAAAACAACGTCTCGCTATACACAGTCTACTACGACAAGCAGAATTTGAAGACGGCGAGTCTTCCATCGTAGCCTCATCATCTGGCCCGGCAGTTCAGCCCTCCCCAAATGACAACACGCCACCACCCTCGTATCCTGTACCAACCTATGTTCCCCAGCAGAGGTTGGAATTCGAACAGGTATATTCTCATTTCCATGGAGATTTGTTTAGATTCTCTACACAAACAATGGAATACCCATAACTGCCGAAGCGCTAGGAAATGTTGACCAATGTTTTCGGATGAAAGTGCCCATCAGCCTGCTAACATCAGATACAAGTAGCAGTCTTCAAATTTCAACCGGCACTGAGGTGTTTATCGGGTACCAAAATGTGTCCATGAAGCCATCTTCCACTCCTAGACAGAGGTCGGCTCCCAAGGCTCACGAGATCAGTACCAATAGCCGCAAATCGCCCGAAAATATATGCCTGACAGCAGCTTGCTGTGGCTGCTACGGGTATCGGTCCCCACCATGCGAAGCCCTACGGATGTCGGTTTTCCACTCCGCATTTTACGATCAGCCCGCTTGGAGGGCCTCGATCCGAATAGTGGAGTCGAACGGGAGGTGCGAATTCATCAACAGAGCAAGACTTTTTGATCATAAGTCGATAATCTTGTATCTGGTCGGCCGCGCTTAAATATCTCTTAAATCTTCCCCTCGACCATCCTACCCCCAGGTCGGATACCTGCTTTTCTAGTTGTACATTGACTCGATTGCGAGTCGTGCCTCAAGCCATGGCTTCTCGAATGGGAACAATCAAGGCTTACTTCCTGGTGGCTGTTTGTTGCACGGGTTCATTCTTGTTCGCCTATGATACAGGTGAGGTCTTACAACGCTCCAGCAGGTACTTTGGATCTATATTGACCATGGGCATCAGGTATCATTGGTGGCGTCCTAACCCTCCAATCGTTCCAAGACGATTTTCGCTACAGCAACAAGGAAAAGACCAATGTCAACTCGAATTCGAACAGTCTGCTACAAGCTGGTGGTATGGACTATTGCCCTCTGTGCCTTTGACCACATTCTCACCAACTTTCTAGCGTTCTTCGCGTGTTTCTTCACCTGGCCCTTTACTGCACGCTTCGGTCGACGGTGGTCTCTCGCTTTGGCGTCAGCCATCTTCTGCGTTGGAGCGATCATACAAGTCCAGAATACACACCACATTGGTGCATTTTACGCTGCTCGAGTCGTTTCCGGCATTGGCGTTGGTATGGCAACAGTTATGATTCCAATGTTCAGCGCAGAGATGGCACCTAAGAATCTTCGTGGGCCTCTCGGGAGCATGTTCCAATTCTTTTTCACTCTTGGAGTCATGACGAGTTACTGGGTCAATTACGCCGTGTCAACGAAAGTGAGCCCTGGAACCCGTCAATGGCAGATTCCTATCGGCCTGCAACTTGTTCCTGGCGGCCTCCTCGGCCTTGGAATGTTGATTCTCCCCGAGAGTACCCGGTGGCTGGCAAAACGTGGCAGGCGCGAAGAGGCGATGAAGTCCCTGATCTGGATTCGTGGAGGCGACAGCGAGGAAGTCCAAGCTGAGTATGTACGTCCTATCCGAGAACGGAATTTGATGCTGATTATGTCTAGAATGACGGAGATCCTCGCTGGGATCGATGCTGAAACACATGCCAGAGAAGGACTCACCTGGAGAGAGATGCTGGCTGCAAGCAATCGCTCGCGAGTCCTGACCGTGATAACCCTGCAGATTGGGGTGCAGCTCACCGGTAACACCTCCCTGGCATACTACGCTCCTCAGGTATTCCAGACCGTCGGCGCAGGCAACTCGAAGCTTCTGATTAGCGGATTCTTTGGTGTCATCAAGGTTGTGTCATGTTTGCTCTTCCTCGCTTTCTTGGTGGAGCGAATCGGTCGGAGAAAGGCTTTGATGGGTGGTGCCTTTGCTATGGGCGCTTTGATGCTGATTGTTGCGTGTCTCACCGCGACGCATCCACCGAAGAAGAACCAGACACATGTGTCGGCTGCAGGCGCGGCTGCTATCACGATGATATATCTTGAAGCAGGTGGGTGTAGATGAGATCCATGGCCAAAAGAGAACAAGCTAGCTAACATGATACCTTTCAGCCGCATACAACATGTCATTCGGTCCAGTTTCGTGGCTGTACACGAGTGAGATTTTCTCGAACCGTACCCGTGAAATGGGTATCGCCATCGGCACTGCGACGCAATGGCTGTTCAATTTTGTCTTTTCTCAGGCCACTCCACACGCCGTCGACAATCTTGGATGGAAGACCTTCTTGATGTTTGCCATTTTCAACTTTGCCTTGGTCGTTTATTCTTGGTTCGTTATCAAAGAGGTAAGCAACATTCCCAAGAACCAAGTCCGCCGACTTGCACGGTACAGAGGGCTAACCGAATCTGTATCTAGACGACTGGAAAATCTCTCGAGGAAATGGAAACCGTCTTTGGTTCGGAGCAGACCAAGATTCGTGCCGAGAATCTAGAAGCTGCGCAACACCAGCTCCAAGAAAAGGCCATCAACTCCACCACACACGTGGAAGCGAAGGAGACGTAGAAAAGCCGAGGCTGTCGTGGCAACGAGAACAGGAATCGTTTTGCTAGGCTGACATTGCACGTTGTTAGTTAGTGGTCACTTTATCAGACGGCTAGGTCGGAGGAGGTAGTTCGATGCTTCCGAATCGTCTCCCATAGAACACAGTATTGATACAGTGTTCCAAGTTCTTCACAAGATCCTTGTAGTAAAATCTTGGCTCGTACCACGTCTGGGGGATGTTTATTTAGGGGAAATGCAAATGCCACGTCGAGGTGGATTTCGTGGACCCCTTCCACTTTGATTTCTTGCACGAGCCCTGCCATTGTATACAAAGTACGGAGGATGGATAGCTACCTGAGTATGACTACATCCAGGCTCATGTAGTACCATGTCACAGACTGATCGTTGCGTTCTTTAGATCAACCAATTTCGAACTCGATCCTACCCAAAAGGTATAGTTCCCCGAATCGACCTGATATTTGGCGTCGTTGTAATACCCTAGTTCCATCTTGTCGACGGTGAAGTTGACCTGTCGTGACTGTCCAGGTTGCAAGTCGACTTTTTCGAAACGAATCAGTCTCTTGTTGGGCAATTCAATGTCGCTGGAGGATTGTTGTCGGTAATAAGCTTGGACCACCTCCTTACCGGCCACGGAACCAGCGTTGGTGACGGTACAAGATATCGTAATGACACCAGTACCGTCGCCATCACCACTGCTAGTTGTGGTGTTCGTGGCGTTCGTAGCCTTTGTAATCTGAGGCGAAGAAATGTCAAAAGTCGTGTAACTCAAACCGTACCCAAAAGCCATGGGGGCACCGTTTCTTTCCAGACACGGAAATGTCCAGTCACCTTGCCCACAACCTCCAGATCCTGAAGGATAAGAACCCGAACCACCCTCGTGGTCGGACGGGAGGTAGTCGTAGTAGATTGGAAACGCCCCGTTGGCCTGAGGCATGGTGATGGTCATTTTGCCACTGGGGTTGACTTTCCCCGTTAGGATCTCGACGAGACTGTCGGCGGTGAATTCTCCCGCGAGGAACTCGTGGAGGATTGCCTTTGTGCGAGTGACGGTCGAGTTGTCGAGGACAAACGCCTGGCCGCCGTTGAGCACCAGAACCGTCGGCACGCCGGCGTCCAGGACGGCATCCAGCAAGGCCTGCTGGTCTCCGGGAAACCCGAGGTCGGCGTGAGAGTAGAATTCTCCGTCGGTGCGTTGGCCGACGTTGGAGTCTTGGGAGTAGACCGACAGCGAACCGAGGGACGCGATGGCGATGCCGGCCCTTTTTGCAGCGGCGACGGCGGCTTGGATGCCCGAGGTGTCGTTCGGGCCGGTAGTCGTCGAGTAGATCTCGACGCCTGCGACGTACTCGACGTTTTCGCTGCCCAAGGCCGCTTCCAGACTTTGCTTCAGGGTCCGGCCGTGCAAGGGGTTCGAGCTGGTGGATGGGGCGTAGGATCCCGGGTCGAGAAGGTCTCCAAACGGACCGACGAGTGCCACCTTGGAGAGATTGGATTGGGGGAGGAATCCGTCGTTGTTGCTCAGCAGGACGATGGCCTCGCGCGACGCCCGACGGTTGACGTCCAAGTGCTCGGCGGCACGGAGGGTCTGGTTGAGGGTTTCCAGGGTAGGCAGGGGGAGATCGAACGTGCCCGTCTCGAATTTGACGATCAGGTTCTGCCGGACGGCCTCGTCGACAAGTCGGATGACTTCTGCATCGTCAGAGCTGTTGACCAGGGAGGGGAAGCAGGCGGGCTGCCCTGGGGCCAACTCTAGCTGCAAGCCTGCTCGGAGGGCTCGGAGGGCGGCGTCTTCGAGGGAAGAAGCCACCAAGCTCTGAGTGTCCAAGTGCAGAATCCCCATGGCGTCTGACATGATCAGACCCTGGAAGCCCAGTTCCGACCGAAGCATTCCCTGGATCAGTTTCGTGTTCATCGACATGGGGACCCGGTCGACGCTCGAGTAAGAGACCATGAGGGCCGTGGGGTTTTCCTTGATGACCCGGATGTAAGGGATGGCGAGGTCGTTGTAGAGGTGATTCACACCGCCGTTCATGCTCGCCGTGTTGACACCTCCCACACCTTGGCCGTACATGAAGTGCTTGATCGTCGTGCCCACTTTAATATATCCATTCTCGTCTCGTTCTTGCATCGTCCGAACATATTGAGCGGCAAACTCTCCAATCAGGTAAACGTCTTCTCCATACCTGTCGTCACCATCACAAGAAATTTAGTACCGGGGGTCTTAATAAAGAGCAAAGAGAGAGGGGGGTTTTAGGGGAAATACTGACATCTCTCCGACACGGCCATACCTGGGATCCTTGGCCACGTCCAATTCTGGGCTGAGGACCCAATGCGTTCCCAAAGCCACGTTCTCCTCTCGAATGGCCGCCACGACTTCTCCGTACAGATCCAAATCCCACGTCGTCGACAAGGACAATGTGGCCGGGAACACTGTTCCACCGGGCACATAGATCGAGTTAACGGAATCCGTGACGGTGATCCACGGCACTTGAGAGTCATTCAATTGCTGCTCCCGAACCCTGTTGGCGTACGGCAGTACGTCTTGGGCCTGGTTGAGCTGAGAACCGTAACCTGATAGGTGTGGTCAGTCAGGAGAAGAGAGATCATCGAGAATGTAGAACTCACTCAAGATGCCGTGTTGCAATGGATACAGGTTGTCCCATGTTGTCTGATTAAAGGTAACGTTTGGGCCAAGCAGTTGTCTTATCCCACCCATCTGGGCGATCTTCTCTTCCCAACTGAGTTGAGGCAACAAACTATCCGCCCGGACAGCTGCAGGAAGAGACTTGTCCTGCCATGCTGTGCTGTTGTTGTCGCGTCGTACCAACACGGCGGATGAAGCTGCTGTCGAGATAAATAGAGCAAGGCCAGAGAACAAAAGACCGACCATTTTCGCTGATTTCTGCACGCGTGATCCTTCAGAAGGTCTCTGAGAAACGTTTACTCGCCAGGTTCAACTCTCGACACCATTTTTATAGCTTGCGAACAACATCAGAGGCTAACGAATGCCATCACTACCGAGGTCAGCCCATCTTTGCCGTGGTTTGGAGAGAGTTTGAATTTTTTTCCATTCCGAGGCGACGATCTTTTGGTAATTCGCCTCGAATGGCGACGGCACCATCGCCTTCGCTAGGTAAGTTATCCTCGCATCGCGCGGTGCCAACAGGTCAAAGTCCACCGCCCGGCTGGTATGATGAGACTTGGAGCCCCATGTTCACTCCGTTCTGCGGGGACATACGGTAAGTGGTAGTTGCGGAGGTTCACGTGGTGAATGAAGCCGTCGACCGACATCCGATGCATTGCCTGTTTGGGAATTGTATCCACTTGAGTATCTTCGACCGACATCCGTAGCGCATGAAGTGGCAGTTCCGTGTCTGGCCGAAGCATTTGGTAACATCTAATCTCAACGAGCACACGAGTTCGGTTTGGGATTTTGTGAACAGAGGGTCCCATTGAGAGACCTCAAGAGACCAAGGCTGATTAGGACACATTATTCAAGATCTTTTTCCTTGACCTTGATCCTGTGTGACGTTGAATTCCCTTCACCAACGTCTCCCTTTTTCATCGTGAAGAGATCAAGGCGTGTACAGTACACAAACCCAAACATCTAGGTACATGTTACAGCCATGGCAAACACAAAGCGGCCAAACATTCTTTTCATAATGGCGGATGACCATGCATCCAAAGCCATCTCAGCATACGGAGCCGGCATCAACAACACGCCCAATCTCGACCGCCTTGCTAAGGAGGGAGCCTTGCTCAACCATTGCTATGTGACCAACTCGATATGTACCCCGTCTCGAGCAGCAATTCTGACAGGCACATACAATCATGTCAACGGAGTGGTGACACTCGACAGCAAAATCAACAAAAATCTACCAAATGTAGCGAAACATCTCCGGACAGCAGGGTACGACACGGCAATGATTGGCAAATGGCATCTAGGTGAAGGAAAGGACTGTGAACCCAGTGGATTTGATCACTGGAGTGTGCTGCCCGGTCAAGGCAACTATTGGGACCCGACCTTCATCGACATGGACGGACATGAGAGGGTCACAGAAGGCTATGCTACGGACATCATTACCGACAAGTCTTTAAAATGGCTCAAAGAGAGACCTTCCGACAAACCTTGGTTTCTAATGTGTCACCATAAAGCGCCGCACCGCAGCTGGGAATGTGATGATAAGCACAAGGGCCTTTACTCTGGCAAGATCAAGGTGCCCGAGACCTTCTCAGACGACTATAAGAACCGGGCGAGGGCCGCCAAGATTGCAAAAATGCGTGTGGCAGATGATCTCACCTATAAGGATCTTGGCCTTGTGCAAACTGATGGCGGGAGACGCAAGCTGGGTGAGATGATGTGGGATGGAGCTCGTAAGATCCCAAACAACCCACAGGGGCTCCGACTCATCGACGCGGATGACGGAACTGTCTTTACCTTCTCTACCGAGAAAGAATTGGGTGAGTTCAAGTTCCAACGATACATGCAGCGGTACCTCCGCACCATCCAGAGTGTGGACGACAACGTCGGAAGGATGTTGGATTGGCTGGACCAGACCGGTCAAGCTGAGGATACCGTGGTCATCTATACCTCGGATCAAGGGTTCTTTCTGGGCGAACATGGCTGGTTCGACAAACGATTCATGTACGAGGAGAGCTTCCAGATGCCATTTATGTGCCGATATCCCCGAGAAATCAAACCAGGAACCATCAACAACGACCTCGTGAACAACGTTGATTTTGCCGCCTTGTTCCTAGATTGGGCACGAGCTCGAACGCCGAGCTACATGCAGGGCCGTAGTTTCAGGGGGCTGTTGAAAGGCGAGACGATTGACGATTGGCGGCAGGTGGCATATCATCGATATTGGATGCACAATGATATCATTCACGAGGCTTATGCGCACTATGGGGTCCGGGACCAACGGTTCAAGTTGATATATTGGTATTGTGAGGACTTAGGTGTGGAAGGCGCAAGGCCAGGAGGTGAGGATTACAAAGAGTGGGAGCTCTTTGACTGTCAGGAGGATCCGCTGGAGCTGTTCAACCTCTATAACGACCCTACGTATAGGGAGGTCGTGGCCCGGATGACCAGGCTCTTGGAAGAGAAGATGGATGAGATTGGTGACGAGCCCGCCCACCAGGTGAAGCGGATAGAGGATTCCCTGGTTCAACCGAAGCTTTGAATTCGTTGGAATTTCATGTGCTGCCTCGAAGGTATTTGGACTTTCTTCTTTTGGTAAAAGTAGTCGATTCTCATTTAGAAAGGACCCAGGAGCTGCGCATTAGATTTCGAGTTCGTTACGAAGTATTTTGATCGTTGCTTGTGGGCTGCGATCCCTGAATCGATATCAATAGTAGAGTAGTGTTTAGTAAAGAATTGGTTAGCCCTAGTTACGATGTAAAAGCAGCGATGCTCAATGAGTACGCAGTTTTGTCGCCAAGCCAAAGTGCCAGCGGCGGCGTTCGGCTTCTCAGGCCCTGCATCTCGAGAGTAACTCGATAGTAGCATCAATCTCCTACTTAATTTGTTTTCTAGTCTCTATTTCTTCCTTTTCCTTTCGTCTGGTGGCACCAGACGCTTTCATACCTGGTACTCCAAGCTTCGGTTCGGCTCACCGTGGAGAACATGGTATCTGAAGCTCGGTAGTCTACTCTTGTTAAAAAAAAGCCGCAACATACAACCTAGACAAAATTGCGCTCAGGCTGCCTTTCAATCGCATTGGGAATTGTCCAGAAGAATATCTTCGTCACAGTTTGCACTCTCTCCGATCGCCATGCAGTCAACCACTGTATTCTCGTCGCCCTTGACGGCGTCGGGCCGGTTCTACAAGCTTTGCGCCCAAATACTGCAACCTTCGACTCGGCGACACCAATCATCCTACCGCCGGGCAAGATCGAAGCTCAATGTCAAGCCAGATGCTTCGTTCTTGCCTTCCAAGACCGAGCAGCATGACCACATCATTTTCAATCCTCCTCCGAGCATGCCCAATATCTACCACACGCCTAACATTTTTCTCCCCGACAATGATCGAAGAAAAATCATACCCGATCGGGAAACACGAGAGGCACAGTTGTTGCTAAGCGAACGGATACCTGTTGTTAAAGGACAGCAAGAAAAGAGATACCATCTGACAGCGAAGGATGTGGAAGAGATGAGGGCTCTACGCAGGACAGCCCCGTCAGAATGGAGCGTCAACAAATTATCCAAAAAGTTCGACTGTTCTCCAATCTTTGCCATGTATGCCACAGAAGGACTGGCACCAGGAAAACAAGAACTGCAGAAAACAGTGACAAAGATTGTCAAGTCGAGATGGGGGAAGAAGAGACGGGAGGCACGCGAGGATCGAGAACTACGCAAAGAGAAGTGGTATAGGGACGAATAAGACCCAACTTTTGTAGAATATGAGCGAAGTCTTAGCTTTCAAAAATGTAAAGATACTGTTGATTGTCTCGGAAAACCATCTATAATCAAGTTCTGCTGGTACACTAAAGTCGTGTGAGCAATTCGTAGCCATTTCCATCAACAATTCATCACCCCGAAAGACTCGCGCGGATTTCTGCCGCATCTGCGACCTTCCACTACAACAACTCTCACATAGGGCCGAACTACCCGCAAGTAACCTTCCTGATAAACACATACATGTTCCTCAAATCTCGTGCTTCTCCATTCTCTTTCAAGAGTCTGCGTACCTTGTCAAGCACTTTTCCTTCCTCTCACATCCAGAGCAAATCCAATCTTGCTCCCCTGCATCCATTGACCTTTACACCAGTCCGGACCTACTACGGCCATATCACAGACCACAAGATGGCGCCTCAATTGGAACCCTACTTCAAGAAGTGCGATAAGAACTCCCATGTACATGCACAACCACTGATTCCTTTAGGGTCGATGAACTGGCCGACTCATTCATTGAGCGTAAGCAAAGAAGCCGTCCGCTTCAACACCATCAGTGGCGGGGTAATGACAGAGATTTGCAACAGGTCTGCGCAAAGCCGTCGCCATCCCTTCCGTGTCTGCAGATGAAGAGAAGAGAAAGGAAGTCGTACGGGTACGGGCATATTGTATCCAGCCATGACTTGGTCGGACATGACTGAAGAAAACAATAGATGGGCCAGTTCCTCGCCAACGAGCTTGAGACACTCGGCGCAGAAGTGCAACAACGACCCTTGGGCAAACAGCCGGGCAAGGAACACCTCGACCTCCCTCCCGTCATCATTGCGCGCTACGGCAACGACAAGTCGAAACGAACAATTCTCGTTTACGGGCACTACGACGTCCAACCTGCGCTCCTGGAGGATGGCTGGGCGACGGAACCCTTCAAGCTGACCATTGATGACAAGGGCCGCATGTACGGCCGTGGAAGCACTGACGACAAGGGCCCTGTGCTGGGTTGGATCAACGCCATTGAGGCACACCAGAAGGCCGGCGTGGACTTCCCCGTCAACCTGCTCTGCTGCTTCGAGGGTATGGAAGAATACGGCTCCGAGGGTCTCGACGACTTTATCAAAGCCGAGGCCAAACAGTTCTTCAAAGACGCCGACGCAGTTTGCATAAGCGACAATTACTGGCTCGGTACCGAGAAGCCTTGCCTCACGTACGGTCTCAGAGGATGCAACTACTACTCGGTCGAGATCTCCGGCCCAGGCCAGGACTTGCACTCTGGCGTGTTCGGCGGCACGGCACACGAGCCCATGACCGACCTCATGGCCGTCCTGGGCAAACTGGTCGACGTCAACGGGAAGATCCTCATCCCTGGTATCAACGAGATGGTTGCGCCTGTCACGGAGGATGAAAAGGCCCTCTACGGCCCCATCGCCTACACCATGGACAACCTATACGAGAGTCTTGGCAGCACGACGGGAATCTTTGACGACAAGGAGCGCACGTTGATGGCGAGATGGCGGTTCCCGTCACTGTCGATCCACGGTGTCGAGGGTGCCTTCTCGGCCCCAGGCGCAAAGACCGTCATCCCGGCCAAGGTCATCGGCAAGTTCTCCATCCGTACCGTGCCGGACATGGAGTCACCGCAGGTCAACGAGGCGGTGTACAAATACGTCAAGGACGAGTTTGCCAAGCTCGGGTCCAAGAACAAGCTCGACGTCTACTGCCAGCACGACGGGAAGTGGTGGGTGGCCAGTCCGAAGCACTGGAACTTTTCGGCCGCGAGCAAGGCCGTCAAGGAGGTCTACGGTGTCAAGCCAGACATGACCCGCGAAGGTGGCAGTATCCCGGTCACCCTCACGTTCGAGGAGGCGACCGGCAAGAATGTGCTCTTGTTGCCCATGGGAAGCAGCACGGACGCGGCGCACAGCATCAACGAGAAACTCGACCGGAGGAATTACATTGAAGGTACGAAGCTGTTGGGTGCGTACCTTCATTATGTTGCGGAAGAGCCCATGGTGGCTGCGTAGATACCTATCTTAGGCACCTATTCGTGTCTGATGCCCTCGAGAAGTCAACGATAGCGGCAGAGAGGGACTCGACTGTTCACCTGGACCTAAAATAGAAGTGCTATAAGACGACTTGTTAAATTATGCCGATTCCCGAGCCCTAGAAAAGTATAGTCTCGTATCGTACAGTATTTATCTCAGAATCCTCGACCCTCATACACCAGGCACTAACGAGCTTAAGTTCACCCCAATCTTGATCTTGATCGGAACCACGAAACAAACCTGATCTTGCCTACGGCGACGCATTCCAGGAGCGGAAACAGACGGATCCAGGCTCCAGTCAGTTTCCAAAACGTCTCCATCTCATAAGACCTTCGCATTCTCAAGGATGAAGAGTCACGCTCGAAGGGAATATCTATACCGTCCGCGTAAGCAGACTAACACTAAATCTACCAACCCAATAAGAGACTTCCCCTGCCACGGACGGCTTGAAATCGGATGCTGTCACGGTTAGGAGAGGTCTGATCTTGGAGAAGCATGCATGCCTTGAGCAGCGCTTTCGCTTCCCAAGGGAAACGCAACGACCTCTGAGCTGGGATGCCACCGATGCAGGTCGTCGATACCAATGACCTCGTCTTCTTTGACGTAATGTTGCATCAGGTCCATGGTGATAGGTGAAAGAGCTCCTAGTTACAGTCAGGACATGTACTTCGTCGACTATAGATCGCGCAAGGCTGAACAAGTGGACCTTTAAGTACGAACCTGTTGAGTCTGACATAAAGGTACTAGCGCGGACGATAAGCCGGCGAATTTGTAATGAAATGGGGGCCCATACCATTGCCGGGGCCGGCTCCCACATCACTACCGTGGACTAGGGTCAAATCAAGTGAGTATGTGGTGAGACAAGACAGCCTTCACTATTCCACCTCTGTTGGCATTTGATGTTATCCAGAGAGCAAGAAAATTCAAATCTAGGTCCAGCCGGCATGTTCAGCTTCGTAGCCCCATGGCTTACCAGAATCAGTGTTGTTGATGAGCCGGTCGGTGGGTCAGCCGGCGGGAAAAGCAAGTCTACAGACTGGACGAGGACGCCCGTTAGTCGGCCAGGTTAGTCGCGCGAGAATCGACTCATTGGTTACTGTATCCTTGTCTGCCAATTCATATGGCACTTTAATACTTGAGAACGCAGCAGAAAACTCGCAGTTGAAATGTTTCTTGTTGATCTGTCTGTCCATTTCATGAGAAGAGCCACGCTTACTTCTTCGTTCTCGTTCCAATGTCATCCTCTGGTAAAAGACCTTGTGATCCTGCAGTTGTGGACGTCAAGACCACTAACTCTGAGGCAGAGTTTGTGAAGCGCCAGATCACTGCACCGCCAGGTCTCCCAAGCAAACAGCCATCAACATCAGCCTGGCAAGAGCCACCGGGTCCGATTGCTCAGATCCAATCTCAGCATCTCCCAGATGCAGTTGACATTGTCATTATCGGTTCCGGGTTGACGGGATGCGGCGTCGCACATACTCTGTTGAACCACCCAGCAGCTGCACGGCTCCGCATTACAGTCCTTGAAGCACGCAATGCTGTTAGCGGAGCAACAGGCCGCAACGGCGGTCATCTCGTCTCCAACGCCGCCGAGCTCGTCCCAGGTCTCGTTGCGGACTTCGGGCCAGAAGAGGCTGCCAAGGTTGCACGATTCAGCGAGGCTGCCATCATTCGTCTCAAGGAGATCGTCGACGGTTTGGACAAAGCTGACCACGAAGCCTCTGAGTTTCGGCACGTTGTCAGCACGATGGGCTTCCATGACCAAGAAACCTTTGAGAGCAGTAAGAGGGCAATCGAGCTCCTTCAGAAAATAGCACCTTCTACTGGGGTTCTAAATCACAACATTATTTCCGCAGAAGAAGCGATTGAGGTTTGAGATTCACATGTTTCGACGGATTAGACGACGTGGCTGACTTGTGAAGAAATACCGCTACCGGGATGTTGTTGGTGGCGCGGAGCAGCATGGAGCGGCGGCTCTGTGGCCTTATCGAATGCTCACCGCCGTCTACAAAGATCTTCTGAACAGGTATCAAGGTCGATTTACACTTGAGACCAATACTCCAGCACTTTCCATAGAGTCTGGTGT